>NC_072474.1:79704189-80304189 GCF_027574615.1 Eptesicus fuscus | reverse complement strand
ACCTTTGTATCCTCTGCTTCTCTCATGGCAGTACCACCTAGCTTAGATGTCATCTTCAAGAAAATTTACCTACCTTTCTCATGGATAATATTTTATTATTTAGGACTGCATTACATGTATAATAATATAATATGTAATATTACATATTATAAAATATTATATATTTTATAATACGTAATATTTAAAATAATAATATTTTATTATTTAGGACTGCATTACATGGATAATATTTTATTATTTAGGACTGCATTACATGTATAATCTGGCTCCTAATAGGTTCTTATAACTAGGGCTTTAATGAATAAACTTCTTCTATAGATGGCCCCACACTCTGTATCTATCTTTATTACAACACAATTAACTCATGGAATACTTTTTTAAAAAATATATTTTATTGATTTTTTACAGAGAGGAAGGGAGAGGGAGAGAGAGTTAGAAACATTAATGAGAGAGAAACATCAATCAGATGCCTCCTGCACACCCCCTACTGGGGATGTGCCCACAACCAAGGTACATGCCTTGACTGGAATCGAACCATGGACACTTGAGTCTGCAGGCCGACACTCTATCTACAGAGCCAAACCGGTTAGGGCTCATGGAATACTCTTATAATGTCTCATCAAGCTTTGTAAAATCAGCATTTAGCATATCATCTAGTACATGGTACAGTACACCCTTAAAAACGTTTATTGAACTAACTTGATGTGTGGTATGGATTAAAGCATTAAGAAAATAGAAGTAGAAAAACTCTTCAGAAATGTACCTAATTCTCATCCTTAAATATGCACCATAAGGTTTTTCAAGTTCATTGTTCATGCTATTAGATCAACAGAAAAAGCAACACACTACTAAATTAGTAGCTAATGCAATATAAATGAATATGGGATGCCACAGGCCACTTTTAAAAGCATGCTTTTTTTGGATTGATGCTTTTAAATAGTGGTGAGACTAAAGCTTATATTCTTTCAGCAAACTTAGTGGTATCATAGAAAAATAGAAAGAGATACCAATAGTTCTATTGCATAGATAATCATACATAATCTAAGGTAGATATAATTTTAAATTATAACAATATTAATATAAATTGAAATATGACCTAAGGTGTGGTGCTACTGTAATGTTTTGAAGATTTATCAGCCAGGCTTAAAAGAAATTCTGTGAGAATGGAACCTAATTTTATCAGCTGTCTCTGGCTACTAGGATTTTAGCTATACATGTCAGCTTGGTCATTCTAGTTTATTTAAAAAGTATGAATGTTAGTGTTTTTTATTGATTGGTTAAAATTAATAAAATCACTATAACTTAGTTGTCTAAATAATTAATTTTAAAGTTAGTATATTAGTACAGATAGAGACCACAAAATATAGATTTTATAAAATCCTTTGTTCTTAGGTGTTAATAAAACTTACATATTTCTCTTGCCATTTTGCTTAACTTGTACTGATCATATCCTTAAAATAGAAATGACATGCTAATTTCAGAGACAACTCAATCTACATAATTACAGAATACCCAGTCCTTAAAATACTGAGACTTCATTAGGTGTGCTTATATAGCTCTAACTATTTATGATACTATTGATCCTGCAGAAATTCTCTTAAATACCATGGTTGTGCATGATTACCTAGGAATGGCTCCTATGCTGGGATCAAAGGGAATCTATAGATTTTCTCAACTTTTGATGAGAGTAATACTGCTTCCACACAGAGTGTCACAGAAGAAGTTTCTCCCGTTTTTAAAGGTTATGCCACCTGTGTTGAAATATTAAGTATTTTCTCAAGTGTCAATAAATATAACTAAATAAAGGTGCTCACTTATTGCCTTAATTTTTTGGTTTCTTTCATTGTTTGTTTTATATCCTTTTAATTTGATTTACATAGTGAAAAAATAAAATAAAACAAAATAACTGATGTTCATGTATAGATGCTATAGCTATTCTACATTGAGAGACAGTGAAGAGCATCACCTCTGGAGCCGGTGGAACTGGTTGTAATCTCAGTTGTGTCATAGGACCTTGAACAAGTTACGAATTCCCTAGCACTAGATTACACAGGCAAAATGAGAAAATTAACAGTTCTTGCTCCTAGGATTACCATAAGAATTACATGAGTGAATAATATATAAAACTCATGGAAGGCAATCACCATAAAAGTGTCTGTTCTTGGAATATACAATGGTTTGTTCTTAGTGTAAGACTATATTAGAATGAGTGAAAAGTTTGGGTTAGAGAGTATTTTCAAGTAATATGTATCATATCTCTGATTACTGAAAAATACATGTAGTTACTTAAAGCAATGAGTCAAAACCACTTCAAATGTAATTTCATTTGTGTCTTTAACACTCCCTAGAAAATTGTATTTATTGTACTTAGTAAAATCCTATTGAAGCAGGAATTTTGGGGGACATAGGCAGGCTTAGGGATTTTTTAGAATTGGAGTCCATGGAAAAGCACAGAGATGCAGACTGGGAGAAGGTACATTTCCATAACACAAGGAAGCCAGGTGCAGTTACATCTCCATAAGACAAGGAAGCAGCAACAGGTATTCTATCTAACAAAAGAGTAATATGCAGATTGACCATCACTCCAACACACAATATGGATGCCCCCATGTGGTCAAAGATCCTGCCCCCCTGTGGACACAAGATGGCCACCACAAGATGGCCAGCAGGGGAGGGCAGTTGGGAGGGACCAGGCCTGCAAGGGAGGGCAGTTGGGGGCAATCAAGCCTGCAGGGGATGGCAGTTAGGGGTGACCAAGCTGGCAAAGGAGGGAAGTTGGGGAAGACCAGGCCTGCAGGGAAGGGCAGTTGGGAGGAACCCAGGCCTGCAGGAGAGAGAAGTTGGGAGGACCAGGCCTGCAGGGGAGGGCAGTTAGGGGTGACCATGCCTGCAGGGGAGGGCAGTTAGGGGCAAACAGGCTGGCAGGAGAGCAGTTAGGCATCAATCAGGCTGGCAGAGGAGTGATTAGGGGGTGATCAGGCTGGCAGACAGAAGCAGTTAGGGGCAATCAGGAAGGCAGGCAGGCGAGCAGTTGGGAGCCAGCAGTCCTGGATTGTGAGAGGGATCCCAGATTGGAGAGGGTGCAGGCTGGGCTGAGGGACAACCCCCACCCCATGCACGAATTTCGTGCACTGGGCCTCTAGTATTTACATAAGACAAGGGAACTGGAAGTAGCCAAGAAAGGTCACATTTACAAAATAAAGAGAAGGAAGCCCTTCATTCAGAAGGAGAGGAAGAAAGCCCAAAAGGAATAGGAAAACAATAAGGAAGGAGGGGGAGAACCTCACATATCCCATGTGAGGTTCCATCTTTGAGCCCAGGAGTTACTATAGTAACCAGTCTAAGGGAATAGTGACCAATCAGAGGGGATATCAAGGCATCAGGATCTGCAGCCTTTTATAAGCCATAGGGATAGGGAACCCAGTGGGACTCCCCATGTGGGAGTCAGTTCAAGAACTCTTTCAATACTTTTCCAGGCCAAAAACAAAGCTATTAGGATCTACATTGCCTTTCCTTCTTTCCTCCTCTTCCAATGAGAAAATATCACCAATTGCTTCTCTAACAATCATCAACTCTGAACTGGAACAAATCTCTTTAGAGGTCTATAAATACCTGAAGGTCAGTATATCCAAAACTGAATTTGATTATTAATCCTAGTAAACCATTTTTCTCCTCTCTGTGAATAGGATCACCTTCTATTCAGATACCCAAACTTGACCCTGCAGTAATCCTTGAATCTTTCTACTTTCATGTCACAATAAGAAAGATCAAAAACCACATTATCTTTGTTTTCAATCCTTTCTTCCCCCCTCTCCTTAAAATTATACTAGTTTATCTAGCATCATCCATATTCTCATGTTTAAATAACTCCAATAGCCTGCTACTGAAACAGGAATTTTGAGGGGGGTGGTGAAAAATACAGGTTTTAGGAAATTTTAGTAATTTTGGAAATTAAGGGGACCATGGAGGAAGCACAGGGCTGCAGAGCAGCAGAAGATACCGTATTTTCTGGCATATAAGACGACTTTTTAACCCAGGAAAATCTTCTATACACCCAGTCATCTTATACACTGGAAAATACGGTATATTTCCATAGAATAGGAAAGCTGGAAAGCTGCAACAGGTACATTTCCATACAATGAGGGAGCTGGGAACAGCAGAAGGAGAAGAAGAAAGCCCAAAGGGAATAGCAAAAGAATAAGAAAGGAGGGGGGGAAATAGTCTAAGGGAATAGTGACCAATCAGAGGGGATATCAAAGCACAAAAATCTACAGCCCGCATAAGCTGTAGTGAAAGGTAAGTCAGTGGGATCCTTCCCCCTCCCCACGTGGGAGTCTGTACTTGTTCTTCAATAAATCTCCACCTTTGCTATACCACCTTCTGTCCGTGGATTCATTCTTCTACTCCAGTTTAAAGAATAAAGAATCTGGTTTCCAGTTCACAAATTCCGTATCACTATCAGGGTGTCCTACCTCTAAATAAGGTATTAAAACAAACTAACACGACAAACATACCTCTCTATGGGCAAGTGATGTGTTGGAGACAACACCTACTGGTTCATGAAACCAATGGTTAAATATCCACGGATTTTAAAAATAAATTGTCAAACCACTGGTAGCTTGAAACTGGCCATAGAGCAAGTATTTGTATTCTAGAAATGAACGAACACTTCAGTAGATTTATGAACACACAATAGGTCTCCACTGGAAAGCAGGACTAACACTTTTAAAACATAATTCTGATGTCATTTTCATGTTTAAAATTGATTAGTGGCCTTGTTTCTTTCCTGATCAACACTGGTGATTGCGGTGGAGCAAAAGGACTTATCAACCAGCATACGGAAATAGGAATTTTCAGGGAATAGAGGCAGGTTTAGGGAATTTTAGAATTGGAATCCCTGGAAAAAAAACACAGGGCTACATACTGGGAGGAGTTACATTTCCATAACTCAAGGCAGTGGCAACAGTTACATTTACATAAGGAAAGGGAACTGGGAGTAGCCAAAAGGTCTATATTTATAAAATAAAGAAGGAGAAAGAAAGCCCAGAAGTAATAGGAGGACGAGGGAGGAGGGCCTCAGGAGTTACTATAATAACCAATTCAAAAGGGAATATTGACCAATCAGAAGGTATATCAGGACACAGGGACTTGCAGCCTTTATAAACCCTGGAAACAGGAAGTTGGTGGGACTCTTCCCTCCTCCCCATGTGGGAGTCTGTGCTGTGAGATTCTTTCCCCTTCCCCAAGTGGGAGTCTGTAATTGTTCTTCAATAAATCTCCACCTTTGCAATACCATCTTCAGTCATGGATTCACTCTTCGACTCCAACGGACAAAGAATCCAGGGAATACTGCGTGTTCCAGTCCAAAAATCACATATCAATACCTTTGCTGTTTTCTATTTGGCAAACCCTCTGTCCCTGTCAGCAGATGCATTGCCCTTGTGCCTGTCCAGCTCAATAGAATTACCAACTTCAAAGTCTTAGAATGGTCTGTCACCTGCATCTCCCCTGTTATATATATCCCTCTATATATTCTAACTACCTTTCATACTGCATAGTAAGTCCTAGACATCCTTTATAATCTGAGCTATTTTCCATCCTATCCCCATCCTCTCCCTTCCTTCTTTCCAGCATGGCTGGGGCCCCAACTGCTCTAGGGTGAGTTAAAAAATCTGGCTTCTTACCTAGTTTAGTTCAATCATTGGGGATGAAGGAGGCAATGGGTCACCACCTATTATCAGGAACTAGGGAATAAAAATGCACCTCATACCCTGAACAAATGTAGATTTTACTTTACTTTACACAGAGCCATAGCTAGAGTTTGAATATCTGGAGTGTTTGGATAATGCAAGGGAAAATAAAGTCACAAGACAAAAAGTTCTGGTAGTACAATATGGCTTATTCTATTATCCTCACTATTACTACTAATAATAAAAATTATCAAATTATGAAAAATTACTGGAGAAAAAATTTTAAAGGCCTACACAGTAAAACCTATAAAATGAAGAAAGCTTAAGGTCTTTCCATGTCCCATCACTGTGCTGAATAGAGATCCAATGATAAAAGTGAGAATCTTTGCCAATGGCCTACCATTGAGTCATCAGCAACTGTGTAACATACATGTCATCAGAT
This sequence comes from Eptesicus fuscus, assembly GCF_027574615.1. Taxonomy (NCBI): domain Eukaryota; kingdom Metazoa; phylum Chordata; class Mammalia; order Chiroptera; family Vespertilionidae; genus Eptesicus; species Eptesicus fuscus. The sequence goes on along the minus strand of NC_072474.1, from coordinate 80,298,057 downwards.
GACCTGAAAATCACCTTCAGCACTTTACCATCAATATCAGAATCTCTGCATCAATGGAAAATGCTCCCTAACCCATTGTTGTCACACACGTGTTGACATCAACAAAGTAAATGGCAAGTATGGTTTAAATCTTGCCAGTTTACTACTCCTGTGCACAAGCTAATCTAAAACTCTCAGAGTTGATAGCCTAAGGTCAAATTACTTTTGACCACATGTTCATGTGTAGGCCATAATGGGAAATGTGACCATTTGGGATGTCTTTTAAGTATCACCACTGAATAAACATCATATGCTATAACAAAGCATCAAAACATGGTCTACAACTGTTATTTCTGAATAAACAATACTATAGGCTCCATGAGGGCAGAAACTTTTTGTTTTTGTTTTGGTAACTGCTGTATCCTCACCACCAAGAACAGTGCTTGGCATGTTCCAGAGTCTCAGTGTTCATTGATTTAATAAATATTCAGAAGTATGAATGTGTTGTTAGAGGAGCACCGAGGAGAAAGTCGATAATTAAATTTCAAGAAGTGCCAGGCACTGCTCTATCCCCCATGATGCAAAGTAAATCACAAGTTCTGCCTTCAAGGCACTCTCTGACTAGATGAGGCCCTAACTGTTGAGCCAGATCTTGGTTTTGTCTTCCTCTGAACATGCAATGTAGAGCTTAGGTGTCTTGTTTCTGATTGATGTTTTAACTGAAGAAAAAGCTCTAATTGCATCCAAAGTCCTTTGTTTGAAATAGGAAGAGATAGTCCAGGTGATCTGGAATATATTTAAAACTAAAAGAATTCATCCTGGCTATTAGAGGGGACTCAGGCATTGGATTACGGTATCTCTAAGCCATAGACCAGGACTCTGGAGTTGATGAAGTTCAGCGTAGAGCTAATTACAGGAAGGCAGAAAGTGCAATCACTCTCACTTGATACATGATTCAGGCATGTTTGCTGCCCATGCAGACATAATTGGGGACTTACGGGCCATGTTGCCTCTTACATTTTTCTAGAACAGTGGTTGGAATAAGTTCAAGAGCAATATGAAGATAAAACATAATTACATAAAATCTCCTGGGAACCTTTTATAGCCTCTAGAGCAAGCCACTCTATAATCAAGCCAAAAGTCAAACCCATTTTCCTAGTGATAACTCATTCTTGGAACCTGGGACTGTGACCTTCAGCTGGAGATGATGAGACTTTTGAACACTGGCTTCATGCTCTTTTAGTTCTCTGGCCATGGGATCCTGTATCCCCAGGCCAAGTGAATGTAAAAGATAGAACATCAACTCATAGCTCTATTTTAAATGATTAAAGTGCTAAATGTTCCCTGATGTTGACTGTGCATATAATCCAGTTTAATAATAAATATCATTTATTGAGTCTGCCTTTCTATTTTTTATGTTATAGTGAGTCGAATTAGAGAGCAATCATCACTGAAGTAAAGCTACTAACTGTGGAGGCCAAGTACTAGAAGTTGATTTTCAGGTCAGTTGCCAAAATGTCTATCTCAAATGGCTAAATAAACCATGCTAAACTTTCCAGTGCATCTCAGACAGTATGATTGATCATTTAACTTGCTTGAAATAATAAGTAAATTAGGTCAACATTTTATAATTGCAAAAAAATGTAAAGCAGAAACATTGGTTAAAAAATGAAGGAAAAAGAACTTAAAATAAAGAAAAAATATAAATAATTAGTAAAGAATGGGAAAAATACAAAATAATTAATTAAAAGTAGAAAATGACCTTTATTTTTGCCAAAATCATCAATGTTAAAAAACAAGTCCTATGAGCAGAAATAATTATTTTTCAATAAAATTGTCATTTTAGACATACTGTCAAGTTAACCAATATGGTATTTTTAAATTGATTACAGTTGACATTCAATATTACTTTATATTAATTTTAGGTGTGCAGCATAGTGGTTAAGACAAATATACTTTTTTTTTCTTGATTTCAGATAGGAAGGGAGAGGGGGAGAGAGATAGAAACATCAATGAGGAGAGAGAATCATTGATCGGCTGCCTCCTGCATGCCCCCTACTGGAGTCTAGTCTACAACCTGGGCATATGCCCTGACCAGGAATTAAACCATGACCTCCTGGTTCACAGGTTGGCACTCAACCACTGATCTGTGATGGCCAGCTAACTTTTTATTTTATTTTTTTATTGCTGATACTATTACAGATGTCCCCTATTTCCCCCTTCCTTTGGCCCACTTCTACCCAGACCCACCCCCTCACCCTCTGGCCTTCAACACACTATGCATATATGTTATTTAGCTAATCTCTTCATCTTCTTTTATCAAGTTCTAAGTTTTGATAGCTCTAGATTTCTCCTTCATTAATTACTAAGACCTATAGATTCTCCCTTTCTAAATCCCTTGAAATCATTTTACTTCTGCTATTTATCCTACCATTCTCCAAGCACTCATCCCTTATTAACTGGATTAGAAGCACATCCTTCTAATTCCATGAACTTCCATCTATTGTTATCACAGTGAGTCTCCTAGAATATAAACTTAATTAGGTTTACCCTTTTTATATCCTTTAATATCCCTTAATATCATTGGGATATGTTTTAGGATGAATTTTAGACTCTACTTTAAGGTAGTCCTTCTAATATGTATTTGGATTACGAATACCCAGCTTTATGAAGAATATATAACCCCCAAAAGAATGTATAAATACTCTCAAAATTTTGCTATAAAATGAGAGATGTACTATACATAATATGTAAGAGATTGTGAGTTATCTACTAAAAATAAAATATAGTGTTACTTTTCTCATGTTTCTAACAATACCGGTAGGTTCATTCTCTACTGTAAGTATTCATAATCCCCCATAAAATGTTCATACTTTTTTCTTCATCCTTTTTGTTATTGTTGTTTTTATGTGCTGATTTTGACATTCCTAGACATGCAGCTCTTTTGGCCAAGATGGCATGTCACCTCGGCATTCCACGCAGCACTCTAAGTCTTACGTACTGGGGAAGGGTTAATAGTATATTTTTTCCTACGAGATCTGTCTCTTTACTTTTACAAATTTCCAAAGTTTTCCTTCCTCATTAAGTATTTAAATTGCAGGGGTAAGTCAGCATTATTGCCTTGTTTGTTCTACATTTTACCTGCTCATATCTCTTAACTGCAAGTTCTCTGGGGCATAACCTATTATTTGTCTAGGATTGGTCCATCATGTCATTTCATGTCTGAAACAGTAAAGCATAATAACCACCTGGCAGCTGTAATGTAAAAAAGCAGCAGGAACGAAGCTACAAGGCAAATTATGATTCAAAATGACACATTCATCTTGGGCACACACATTTGCATTAAAGCGGTAGAAAGTCCAATTGCTTTGTCCTCCCTCATCTAAAATAGACAGCACATCTATTTATTTCTTTAAACTACGCTATTTAGTTTATCTTGTTTTTTCCCTAGTACATACTAAAATCCTCTATTGTCTATATGGTTAATTCACTGTTTGCTTAGGTGTATTTCATTTCTGCCATTATATTTTCTGACAATAATCTTAAGTTTGTTTCTATCAGCTCTCATGTATTGGTTTTATGTGATGAGACTTAAAATTGGACAGAAACACAGTTAAGTTCATTTAACTTCTTCCTGCTTTCTTCCTATGGACACCACTTTTAGGTGTTTCTTTTTTAATGTAATTAAAATTTACTATTAAGCAATCTAATTTTCAATTCACCCAAAGGCTAAAATTTTTATCTTTTTTTTTATGTCATCATAGTTTTTTCTTATGCTTTCTCTTGCACAGTAAATTAAAACAGAGGGACAATTCCATTGGAACACCTACAATTACAAATAAATGCCCTGTAAAATAGCTGATTACTCATAAAATCAAAATAGTGTTGTTTTTATAAAAATAATTTTATAAGTAATTCTATAGAAGAAGAGCTTTCCATTGTGTCAACCAGATACTGGCAGATTGCAAAAAAAATGGCCACAAATCCCTCCCTCGCCGTATGCATAGATCTCCACTATGTGACTTCCGCTTCAAGAGGTGAGCTCTGTCTCTTTCATGGGTTACATCTGCATTCGGCCATGTGACTCACTTTAACAAACAGTACATTAGCAAATGGGTTTAGAAGAGGCTTGAAAATCACGTTTACTAGTACATAGTGGCTTGCTCCCTCTTGCTGCTGGGAACATTTCCATCACCATTTGAAGAAGCTCAGATCAGAATATACCACATGAAGAAGAAACAAGCCATACCAGTTTACCTTCCCTAGACTTGCCAACTGCCAATATGAAAGTTAAGAACCTCCTAGACTCTACTGCTCCATAGACATGAACCATGATAACTCAGACCAGGGGAATCACATAGAAGCTGACCGAGAGAATTGTGAACAACTGAAGTGGTGGTTGTTTTAGGTTTGCTCTTTGTAAAACAGACAGGTAGAAAAGACAATGGTGCAATATACATCTTCAAATTAACAGCTTACATCTTGTTTCTTGCCACCAAGAAGCAATTCTTTTTTTTATATATATATATTTTATTGATTTTTTCACAGAGAGGAAGGGAGTGGGACAGAGAGCCAGAAACATCGATGAGAAAGAAACATCAATCAGCTGCCTCCTGCACACCCTCCACCTGGGATAAGCCCGCAACCAAGGCACATGCCCTAGACCGGAATCGAACCTGGGACCCTTGAGTCCGCAGGCTGACGCTCTATCCACTGAGCCAAACCGGTTAGGGCAAGAAGCAATTATTTTAACTTCATGTATTCTTTCCTATGCTTTATTTTTTTGTCTCAAGTACCAAAATAAATACCATCCAAAATCCCAAACCACCCAAGAAAGCCAAATGATGGATACAAAGGGAAAGTTCAGAAAATAGAAAAGAGAGTTGATATGTACACATTTTAATTGCTATCATTTTCATTGATCCACTACTAAATCTGATAATACATTTATATTTCTAGGAACTCAGGATAATTTTAATTTTAAATGATATCCATTATATTAAAAAAGGAACTGGTATCTCAGAAAGTTTGTTATGATAGAATTTAAGAATATGAAAAGTTATATTCACATAGCCTTACAATTTAAAACTATTTTAGCTTTTGGTAGTTAAATATCAGACAATGCTGTATTCTATTTTAACTAATTTAAGGAAAACAGCAAAATCATTGTTCATTTGATTATATTTTTGTGCCAGATAAATGTTTCATGACCTCTAAGTCTTATATCAAGTCAATAAATAATATCAATTATTATAAGCCATATATATAATATGTACTTCTATTTTTTTGTTATAATTTCTTACAGTCACAAGCACTAAAGGGGCCTTTTAAAAAATCAAGTTGTCCAAATTCCTATAATGAATCTCTGAAAGAATCAAAATGACATCCTCATATAGTTACTTTTTGCAATTCAAAGTGTCCAATGCTAAGTATTTTAGATGTAAAATGAACTATAATTGTCTTTAAGTTGCAAGATATTTCTTTATTTTTTTCCCCCTTGGCTAATATTACTCACCTGTACCAATGGATTACATTACTTAAGCATGCTTTGTTTCAGTTCTGGGTAGAGAAAATAAATATCCAGATCATAGTATTTTTACACTTCTACCCAAAAGGGTTTTGTTAGTTTTCTGTTTGTTTTTCCATTCTTCTGTGGTAGGCTATGGATAGTCTGCCTTCGGCCAGATAATATGATAAAGATGATTTAAACTGTCCCCAGGCTAATGGTTTAAATAAATGTCTCGGAAGCCTGCTGTCATGGTCTCCTCTAACATCACAATTTCATAATTTCTTTACACTTAAGAGCTCCACTGACCTCTGAACTGGGAGTGTGCCTGCAGGAGGAATCGGCCGGAAGCAGAGTTGCTCCCACACTTGAAGACTGATCTCTTCTACTACGTGCTTCTTTAGTGCTCAGTCAAAATGAGAAACCTTCAACCAAATATAGCTTGTCATTCTAAAGCAGTGGTTCTCAACCTTTCTAATGCCGCGACCCTTTAATACAGTTCCTCATGTTGTGGTGACTCCCAACCATAAAATTATTTTCATTGCTACTTCAAAACTGTAATTATGCTACTGTTATGAATCGTAATGTAGATATCTGTGTTTTCCAATGGTCTTAGGCGACCCTGCTATCGGTTCTCAACCTGATATTTACATTACTATTCATTAACAGTAGCAAAATTACAGTTATGAAGTAGCAACGAAAATAATTTTATGGTTGGGGGTCACCACAACATGAGGAACTGTATTAAAGGGTCGCGGCATTAGAAAGGTTGAGGACCACTGTAAGGGGTCTTCCAACTTGGACCCATCATCCTCACCTAGCAAAATGTATCCTCATGTGCTACATTTTATGGCTACTTTTCCAATCATTTGAATTTTGTGCATTCTAGCACCCGTTTCCACAACATAACAATACCCAAGGCAAACATAGCATGATTTGTCCCCACTATACTTTTAACTTTCTCAAAATAATTTACAAACCTTACATATATGCACTATTTTCTGTGTCTGTGGAAATTAACTGGGACTGTCATACAATATGTTATGTATATTGCTTTTAGAATCAAAACACTCTGGTGCTTTAGAGCATTGTAATTTATAAAATTATCTTCTCCCAATATCATATGACAAACAGGTCATCACAATCCTTCTCCTAAACTTAATAACATGAAAAGTAAAATAAGACATCAAGAAGACCTGAGACCTGTGAGAATCAGACTGGGAGTGGGAGTCTTTTGCTCTAAAGTTTGCTATTTGCTAGGCCTTGAGTTGAATGTCTGTGTTGAATGAATAACTTAAAGATTATGACAGTTATATGGAAAATAAGCACATGTGAGAACAATAATTAATGATTTTTGTTTGTGTAACAGCAAGTGCCTGAGATACATTAAACTTTGTGCATGATCAAGACAGTAAAAAACTGAATCAGGAACGTGGAATAAAATACTTATTGCAAGTCAGTTCTGCATTTAGCTCCTGTTTTTCCTGGCAGCCAAGGCAATAATAAAAATACAGTAAAAATACAGTAAATATAGATTTCATTGTTGGAAATGGGAACATCCAGGCACAGTAAGAGAGGCAACACATTCTTTGCCCCAAAGTCTGTGCAACACCCATACGGTGCTTCCCAATATAAGGTTATTGTAATTCATGGTGTTTTCAGATATGATTTTGTAAAAGATACAGAATTATTTTTCAAAAGACCATGTCTTTAATAAGCCTAGGGCATGAAACTAAATAACACAAAAAGGCTGTTGTATAAGCAACAAAAATAGTACCATCCAGGTATTTTAATTTATTGTGCTCTAAATTAATACAAGGGTTTTGTGCAGAAAAACTGCTTTCTAAAGAGAAAGACACAGTTGACCTGTTTCTTTCAGATATTAGATATTTGTCCAGAGATTTGGCCAAGTGCTGAATTACATCTGCTACAAAGCTCAGTTTTCTAGTTCTATCGAATTTTTCCTATGAAAGGGTTATAAGAGCCATGTCTCATATTTTTATAGTCTTTACATTTTGCAAAACACTTTCTTTTATATCATCTCATCTTATCTGAACAAACCCAGTTTGAATTACTCATTTTTATTTTCCATTTTACAGATAAGGAAATTGAGGCCTTTCTAGGAAAGTGGATTGCTCAAGAGCAGTTTATTTGTTTAATTGACATCATATTATTCTCTGCCTCTTATTATTATTATTTTATTTCATTCTACGCACTATGTTTGCAGTAGGGATACACTGATGATCGATGATAAGACAGATGTGGTCTTTTAAGTCGGTTCCCCCACAAAAATCTCTCCCCTCAATCAGGTTATCTGAATTCCATCTGCAAGGCCCAGCACAACCTTCATCTCTAGGTCATGAACAAATTTCTATAGAGAGATCTGAGATATAGCACCAAGGAACATTTACCAAAAGTTTTTCTCTAATTCTTATCCAAATCTATAAAGGATGTCTCCTTTCTATTGCTAGAGACCAATGCCATTTCCACCTCATTTCTTTACATCACTGTGAATGTAAACAGCAAAATCTCTGGAGGTAGATTCTTACGTAGAAGTCCAAAGTCAGCCACTTCTACCAACTTTCCAAAGTAGGAGACTATTACTTTACATACCCCAAAATTAATATCTTCAACTGTCAAAAGTGGATGTGAAACCTATCGATGTCAAAGGATTTTCATGAGCATCAGATCTAATAAATTTAAACACTTAAAATATTAGGCACACAATACACACTCATGAAAACTAAATACTTTGTATTATACGTATTAGTCTCTGCCAGCACCACAGCTGCACATGTGAATCTCATTTCTCCTCATTAGAACTTAATTTTCTCCAACTCAGCTTAATTACCTACTCCAAATCTACTCTGCTCAGATGGCTAGTCACTTAACCTCCGTTCTCATCCCCCACCAAGTTGTGCTAGAAGCCGGCAGCCATCTGTAGTGGCAAGTTCTTGGTTCAGGAGCCTGAGATATGAGGCCCTCTGTCATCTGACGCCTCTATTAAGTGCTCTTACCTCCCGTGGCAGAGAAACCATGATGGTAGCAGCCCCGGACTCTACTGAGATGTCCCCTGCCACCATCCCACTCTCCGGCTTTTTGATCTCTCTTTCAGTCCCCACATATTTCCGTGTGTTCTATTTACCACTGCCCAGAGTAATTTCTTCCTGGACAAGACAAATATCCTTTTCCTCTCATCACACAAGTTAAATTCTCTTTTCCTTCTGGGGTTTCATTCTTTTAGAAAAAAAAAAAAGAAAAGCTCCCAAACTGTTATTTTTCCCTCCTCCCCCATCCATCTCCTAAATAAATGAAAAGGGAAAATATACCATAATGACTAAAAATATTATTTGATCTCATGAGACTGGCCCCTCAAAGTCTGAGCCTTGCTGGCCACGGGCACCAGGGCTGTGGAGAGGTGTCCTTCCTGCCTGTTCTGCGGTGACCCCAACCCTCTGCCATGGCACTCCCCCGCCTCAGGCAGGAACACTGTGCCCCTCTTACCTCTGAGAAGGATGGTTCCACGGCAAGATCCTGTGCAGGACCTTCAGGCCTGCAGTCCTCCAGGGCGGGAAGCTGCTCTCCACAGAGACCTGGGCCCAGCCCGCTCCCCGCAGTCTCCGGAGCTACAGTCAAGGTCTCGGTCCCCATAAGGCCTTGCTCTTCTGCGCGGCTACATCCCGGGTCCAGGCGCTCCCTTCAGAGGCCTTTTATAGGGCACCTTCCATTGCGGCCTCCCCAGGTGCCTCTGCTGAGACCTTTTGATGGGGAAGCCAGCCCCTCCCTCTTCAGCCTCTTGCTGAGCCCATCACAGTAGGAGAGTAAACGTGTGACCGCTGCTTACATTGGCCTTCACCAGGACTCTGACGCCTGGCCGCTTAGCTCTCTCCAGTTCAACCCAGCGCATGGCAACCTCCCCTAATCAGAGCAGGTCTGGACCTCTGTCTATGGCTGTATTCCCTAGAACTGCGTTCTTTCTATCTCATGTAAGTTCCTACATCTGTGTCTGTTGCTGCGGCCTCTTCTCTGCTCCCTGTATCTAAATCTGACTCGGGTCCCGGGATGCTCTGCGCTGCTCCTCTGCAGACAACAGGGACCTCACCAGCGCTGCCATAGTCACAATATGTGATGGAATAAGGATTTCTCTCCCAGCCCCACCATGTCTCATCTGGAAAATATGCTTTAGATACCATAAAATCCCTTTTATGTTTTAGAAACTTAGAAACCAAGTTATATGGACCTATTATCTGCAGATAATAACAGTTTTTTTCCTAAGGCATGTCTCATGTACTTTGTTGTACTAAATATGAAGAACAATTGCACTCTTAGCCCAGATTATAAAGCTTGACCAAAAGACAGACCGAGTATATGGAATTACTGAAATATCAACAGATGTTTTATTTTTTTAAAGCTTGTTTTTATTGATTTCAGAGAGGAAGGGAGAGAGAGAGAAAGATAGAAATACTAATGATGAGAGAGAATCATCGATCGGCTGCCTTCTGCACTCTCCACACTGGCATGTGCCCTAACTGGGAGTTGAACCGTTACCTCCTGGTTCAGAGGTCAAGGCTCAACCACTGAGCCAAGCCAACAGATGTTTTAAATAATCTTCTCAGCTCTGTCATTGAGATGAGGCGAGTATGGCAGTCATCCTTAAGTATAATTCCACCTTAAAAATGTACTTGCAACCAACAACAATTTAATAAACTTGTTTAAAAAAATAACTTGCTAAGCAAGATGTTATTTTAATGCATATACATTCAAATTACTCTAGAGTTTAATGTAATGTGTCACATTACCTCTTTGTAGTCAACCCCACACTGGCCATCAGCTGCAGGGAGAAAATGGGCTTTCTATAATTCCTATAATCACTGATCTCCGGATGGTTTCTCCTTCTCACTTTTATGCCTCCTGCAATAGGCACAGTAGGGGCTTCCTGTAATTATTGAAATTTAAGTAAAACCACATTTACCCCCTTTTGCTTCTCAAATCCTTTCAATACTTTTATCACCAACTTCTTGCAATAAATTCTTCTCTGTTTGAAGATGTATCGTAGTTTGTGGTTTTGTCTGGACCATGACAGATGCGCTGAGGCAGTATGTGGGTGATAACTACCGTCATGTCATCTATATACCAAGAGGTTAAGAATAATATTTGCTGGTGTGAAATTAAATGGATTTTATCTTATTTGCTTACAAGGTAATTCTCCCAACACAATTCCATTTGAATCTTACAATGCTTGAAGAATAGGGTACTAAGTAATATTTACAAATATGTAAATGTATATGTATGCACCTCAAGATATTAATTGATCTGCTTAGGATCATTAAGCTAATTCATTTATGGAATAACTATGGTATCAAGCAAGGTCCTTAGCTGTAAGCAAATGAAACTGACTCTGGATATTTTAAGTATTAAAATAGTGTATTAAAAGAATACTGGGTAACTCATAAGATTACTAGAAGGCTCTGGAACCAGGCTTGCAAGATGGGTAGGAGCAAACAGTCACCCCCTTTAAAGTCTATACCCCATTTTTGTTCTGTCACATCTGGAACTTCTCTTTTCCTGGATGGCAAATTGACTAAGCCCTCAGATACCAAAGCCGTGCTACCTGGATTTGAATTTCAACTTTGCCACTTAATATCTGTCTGACTTCAGGCAAATTGCTTGTTTTTCTGTTTCCTATTACTTCATCGGAGGGATAAAGATAAAATAGTGCCTACTTGAGGTAATTTTTATGAAGACTGAATGATTGTAATCAATACAAAATGTCTCCAGAACAGTGCTGGGGCCACAGGGAGAGCCAGTAAATATGAAACTGAACAAATGAAAATCTTGCCAGTCGGGAGAAAACAACCACTCTGTTTCTCTGCATTGGTTTCTACACTTCCCACCCCAGATGCTGGAGGCTGCCCTGGCACCACAGCACATCTGCAGCTGGGAGCCTGTGGCTTTCCCCTCCACCACAGGACCAGGTTGAATGCTCCATTTCCCCTGCCCCCATTGCTAAGCCCTGATTGCTGGTAACAAGTCACATATATATGCTTCAGATGTCATGAAGCTTAAAAGATCTTGCTTAGGCTCTATAATTGCAGATAGGCCCTTCCCAAACAAGGCCCATAGAGTAGAAAATACTCCAAACATAAGAAGGGAGTTTTTATGCTGAGCAGACCAAAAAAAAAAAAAAAAAAAAGAGAGAGAGAGAGGAGGTGGGAGGGAGGGAACAACTGTCCTCTAATGTCTTCTATAGCTACTTGGTACCAAAGACTAGGTTTTATCTGAGGATGAAAAAATAAGCAGTACCTTATTGCTACATATTATCAGCAAGCTTTTTGAGGGTGGGAATGGTAGATTACTCATCTTATACTAGTATATCACCAAAACATGTAATTCTAGGACCAGCCTATACTTAGGGATTCATATCCAAGTTCTGTTATTCTGTACCTGGATAAACTTTGAACAGATTAAACTTCATTTTTCTTTTTCCTTATCTCTTAGTATTTACCTCTACTCAGTTACCCCATATTTTTGGACTCTAATAAAAAAAAAAAAAAGACCTGATGGACATAGTGAGTCAAAATACAGAACTCTATTTTTCTGTCATGCAATAACCAGTAAATTCAGTGCAATGGGTATAACTGCTGGGTCATATATTATTATTTCCTGGAAGACTGTTTCTTTACTTCAAAGTTTTCAGCCCAGCTGAGTTTTATTACACATAAATAGTGTTGAACACCATTCTCTAATTTTATTCTCTTTTTTATCCCTTCTCTCAATATATGAAATGGATAAGGAGTATCTTGCATTCATAGCACATGGACATAAAACAGGACTCTATAAAGATGAGTATGATTTACGTACAAACACAGTGGGCCTTAAATATACACAAAGGTGCTAACAGTTACCCCCTTTAAAGTTTATACCCCATTTTTGTTATGTCACATCTGAAACTACTCTTTCAAAAATTGACATCTTAGCCCTGGCCTGGTAGTTCATTTGGTTAGAGGGTCATACCGACATGCCAAGGTTGTGAGTTTGATCCCCAGAGTTCATACAAGAATCAACCAATGGATGCATAGACAAGTGGAACAATAAATGGACATTTCTCTCTCTCTCTCTCTCTCTCTCTCTCTCTCAAAATCAATGAAAAAAGAAATAAATAAATTATAAATTGCCATATCAATAAGTTTAGAGCCTATAAAAATTATTTTCTCTAAATTACATTTTTATTAATCATATAAAGATAATACCAATAATATAACTTTTTATTTTATTATTTATTAGACTTGATTTTGAATAATTTTCCAAAAATATGTAACCCATATTATAAAAATGATTTTTTCCACTAAAAAAAATGATTCAAAAAAATAGCCTTGCCTTCGGAAAGAATTCCTAAATAATTTTGCTGTGTGACTTTTTGAAACTGGTCCATTTGATCATGCCATATCATGTCATTGTATTATTCATAATATATAAAATGAATCTCATCACCTTAACACACATTCAATCTGCAACTGATTCAAGGTCAGATTGATTGTATCTGTCTAATCAGTTCTGTTAGTCCTCGTTTCTTGTTATCTAGCAATGCATACTTACGAACAAGAGAAAAATCTCATATATGGCCAGAGAGAACAGAAAGTGGAGTAGATGAAATAAATGATACAGTTCTACCATTAAGTAGGCAGCTATTTAACCCCAGAACCTTCACGCCTCCTGGCTGAATTTCTCGGAGAGACAACATCTTGAAAACTAATTCCATTTCCTTAGAACTCTCTAAAAGCTTCAATTAAATTGTGTACATACACAGAAGCTAAACCAAAGGTCACCTACCCAAGCAAACAGGAAAAACACATAATTGTAAAACATTCAATAAATGTGTTTTAAACAACTGCAGAATATGCCAGGTTAACTTCCAAATTATATAGTGGAGTAAGGACCTAGCCTAGAAAACTGGCACAAATTTGTTTTGTTCTCCTTCAACCTCCCTGTTTCTAATAGAGCCTATAATGTTTCTTAATCATTAAGAAAATCCCATTATTATTTAATGTGCTTCTTTAAATTCCAATGAATCATGTTCATTAGCTTCACCTAGAAAGAACATTAATGAATATAATTTTAACTGGCTTTGGACTTCTGAAACAAACAAAGAAATATATTAAATGAATATTTAAGTACCCAGTGTTTCATATTGTGCTTGGGTCACTGAAATATGAACCATGTTATAGACAAACAAAAACCCATTTCAACAAATTCAAGAGGAAAAATATAAATGGCTAGGTAGAAAAAAACAACAATCTCTTTTCACAGCATTTGTTTCTACAATATTTGTAACATCAGAGAGCTGGCACTTTCTCCAAGTTTATTTGCAATATTTCTGTAGCCAAGCCTATTTTGTCACTTTATTTGTTGATGAAGTATTTGTTTTTACAAGGCCATGACAATAAAGACAAATAAAATATAACTATAATGCATCACTTTATAGGCCTACTAATTTATCATCTCATATATGACAACAGAAATAGAGCTTATATGTTAGTAAGTTAATCAATTTTTCATGGTACATAAATATGGGCAGTTTTATAAGCAAATATTGCACAGTTATTGTCCAATTACTAGAAAAAAAATGTGAGATAAAGTGATTTGGGAGGGGGGATAAGTAAAACTTTAAAAATAAAATCAAAGCTTAAATATGTGAAAATGAAAGATCACATTTGAAATTGATATTTTCAATTTAGAATGTATACCCTGAAGGTTTTGTTGATAGCCTGTGGACCCCTGTATGTTGAGTAAAAGATCACACAACGTAATAATAAACTTGTATAAACTATTTGTTCCAAAGAAGCCATAGAAGCCAGAAAAGAATGTAGACTTGAACCAGGAATGAAAATGAACAATACAAAAGAAATTCAGCAACAATGGGAATGACAAACCAGTGGGGAGACAGATCACTTTCTTCAATAATGTGTGCTAGAGGCAAGAAGAATGAGGGGCAATGTGTCACGAGGGGTAAGGACAGAAAGAGATAGCAGGAGGAGGATGGAAACAGAGGTTTGCAATCTGTTTTTCCCTCTCCCCAGCACAGACCTCTGAAAATCTCACTGGGCCTTTTCACCAGCCCAATCAGCAATAGCAGCCCAGATATAAGCACAGAAGTCTTTGGGAGAATTGTCAGGTAAGCACAAGCCCTGCTCCCAACCGACATGAGAAGTTGTAGGCACAGGAGAGCATTGACCACAAAACCGTGAGAATTCACTCCCCTTCAAAACCCCAGAAAGTCTGGATAATGATCTAGAGACAATGGCTTCCACGAAGTTGCTCCCTCTAAGGATTTATAATGATACCTAAGACAATTATTGGCATGTTGTGGCTATGGAGTCATCCATCCTAACACTCAGTGCTTACTTCCCCATAAATTCCACGAGACCAACACAGACTGATGACTGGCTTTAGCCTTTTCCAATATACAATCCTAACAGTGTGGCTGATAGTCCTCCCTAGAACGGCATAAAGGCACAGGTCAAAGTACATGGACACCTGAGGTATACAACTACCTTAAATATAAAATAACTTACAGGAAAGCATATTCAAAATAGAGTTACTGAAATGAACACAATTTAAAATAATAATTATATGTAATTTATTCTTAGGAAATAAGAAAAGATGAGCAATATTAAATCATAAATAGTAATGAATCAAAAAGAAGAAAATGATATGAAACAAATGAAACACTATACTGGATAAGTAGTAAGGTGGAGTCAGCTGAAGGACAAATTTTAGTGAGTTAGAAGGTCAGATGCATGAGCTCTCCCAAAGGTAGAAGAAATGGGTAAAGAGATATAGAGGATATACAGAGAAAGAGACTTGCAATATCAGATAATAGAAGTCCCAGAAAATAAAAAGCATAAAAAACAGACTGATGAAAGGTCAAAAATCCCAACTTCAAGTGATCTGTACATTGACAGAGCGAATAGTTAAGGTGAAAACAAAGATAAGAGATTCTAGAAGCCTACAGGGAGAGAGATCACCTACAAAAGTAAAAGGATCTTGTTCAATCTCTTTAGTTCTGTGAGGTAGGTACTATAATTACCCATTTTATAAATGAAGAAACTGAGACAGAGATGTTGAGAAACCTACCTAAGGACACACACAGCTAGTAAGGAATGGCACTGAGACTGTTTGGCTCCAGAGTTCATGTTTCTAACCACGTTATGCCAACTCTCCATTGATTCTAGGCCCCCACCCAATGCTTTTGTTGTTGTTGTTATTGTTCAGTGAAAAACTAGAGGCCTGTTGCACAAAGATTTGTGTAATAGACCTTCCTTCCCCTGGCTGCCTGCACCGGTTTTCCTCCAGCACCCAGGACCCAGGCCTTTGCTCTGGCCACCGCCCTCTGGCTGGAACCCCGCTCCTATAGCTCCCTCCACCCACTGCCCTCGCCCTCATAGAAGGCGTCCTGCCCCGCCCAGCTGCCCCGCTCCTGCATGTGTGCTGCCCAGAGGCCCAGAGTGGCTGGGGGGCGGGGTCACTGCCATCTTTGTTGGGGTAATTTGCATAGTCACTCCTGATTGGCTAGTGGGTGTCACAAAGTGATGGTCAATTTGCATGTTTGTCTTTTATTATCCTGTATAATAAAGAGGTACTATGCAAATTGACCATCACTCCAACACACAAGATGGCCACCCCCATGTGGTCAAAGATGGCCACCCCAAGATGGCTGGCAGGGGAGGGCAGTTGGGGGTGATCAGGCCTACAGGGGAGGGCAGTTAGGGATGAAGAGGCCAGCAGAGGAGGGCAGTTGGGGGTGACCAGGCCTGCAGGGGAGGACAGTTGGGAGGGACCCAGGCCTGCAGGGGAGGGCAGTTGGGGAGAACCAGGCCAGCAGGGGAGGGCAGTTAGGGGTGACACTGCCACAATGCATTCAGATTAGCTTTTCCTTCACATGGCCTAAAGTAGTAACCTGTTATCTATACTAATAAAAGAGTAATATGCTAATTAGACTGGGAGACCTTCTGGACATTCTTCCAGACAAAGCCTTGGTGGCAGGGCCTGAGGCAGAGGTGGTTAGGGGTGATCAGGCCAGGAGGGGAGGGCAGTTGGGGGTGATCAGGCTGGCCGGGAGCATTTGGGGGTGAGAAGGCCAGCACAGGGGGCAGTTGGGGGCAAGCAGGCTGCAGGCAGAGTGGTTAGGGGCAATCAGGCAGGCGAGTAGTTAGGAGCCAGTGGTCCCAGATTGCGAGAGGGATGACCTGACTGTGGGATTGGGCCTAAACCGGCACTCGGACATCCTCCCGAGGAATCCCAGATTGGAGAGGATGCAGACCGGGCTGAGGAACACCCCCCCACCCGGTGCATGAATTTCGTGCACCAGGCCACTAGTCTATAATAATAAAAGCATAATATGCTAATTAGACCAGACAGCCGAATGACCTTCCAGACATCATTCTGGATGTCCTTCTGGATGAAGCCATGGTCAGGGCTGAGGCAGAGGCAGTTAGGGGTGATCGGGCAGGCAGGTGAGCAGTTAGGGGTGATCAGGCAGGCAGACGAGCAGTTAGGGACAATCAGGCAGGCAGGCAGAGGGGTTAGGGGTGATCAGGCAGGCAGGCAGGTAAGTGGTTAGGAGCTATTAGTCCCAGATTGTGAGAGGAGTCCTGAATTGCAAGAGGGTGCAGGCAGGGTTGAGGGAACGCCCACCCCTCCCCCATGCACGAATTTTGTGCACTGGGCCTCTTTAATAGTATTTAACTATTAAATTGGGCATGCAAATAGAGATTGCCAAAGGGTATAAAACAACTAACAAATTAGTAAATCACAGTGAATTAAATACTAATCTTGTACTATTTTTCTTAGCTTTGTAAAGGGCATGGTTAATGGAAGGTTTGAAGAATGTGAACCAAGGACACCCCTTTTATACATATGCCACATTTTTGCCTTTTCATTCTTCAAATCCAATGTTGAAGAATTGACTGACAATTCTACCAGGTTCCACCACTTTAACATGACCTGAATAACCAGGAGGATTCTTTCCCAGTCTGATGAGACCTTGAAAAAAGAATGCTATTCATGACCCACTTCTATAAGGCATTGGGGAAAGATATAGAAAGTGCTTAATTAATGTTAGCTATCATTATTAATGAGAGGCCACAGGGTATAGTAGTTAAAAAACAGGCTTTGGAGTGAGACTTCCTGGATTCAAATCCTGATACACCATCACTTGCTATGACCTTAGGCAGTTAGCTTAAACTTTCTGGGACTCAGTTTCCTCGTTTGAAAAAAACAACCTATAAAAATAACAATGATATTGTTGTTATTGGGATTGTCAGAGGATTGATTATTTAATACAAGTAAAATGCTTAGAATGAAGCTGGCACATTGTAAGTGCTTAATAAGAGATCCCTTCCATTGTTGTTTCTTTTGCCAGAGGAGGCCTAGACTCATTCCTTGATACTTCTTGGCTTCAATCTTTCAGGGGTTGGTGAAAAATATGTAATTGTGGTTAGGACTTCATCTAAATAGTAGTAGTATGAAAGAGCTGGTGTTAAAAGGCATTGTTGCTACTACATATTAGGTATGGATCCGCTCAGAAAACTTTAGAAAGGGGTCCCTCAGGGGAATCTGAAGTGTGTGAGTGATGATACTAGTGGAGGTTTGGCAGTGTATATTCAAGGTATAAATCAGAAAAAAGAAAAAAAAATAGGAAAGAAAAGAAACATCCAGGCTTGAATGAAATCAAATGTCTTTCATCTGGTAATCATAGGGTACTCACAACTTTAAACAAGTTATTATGAAAAAAAAAAAATCTTGCCATGCAACCCTTTCTTCTACTTTTTGTTTAGTCTCATATTTAGAAATTTTGCTTGTCTCAATGTGTATAATGAATCACATTTGTTCATCATGCTTGTGTTTTGGCAAATAGAAGTCATGAGGATGTTATTAGAGTTTTCTGAATGGGTTGTGGGATGCCCTTTTATTTTACTTCTGCCAGCGTGTCCCTGGCACTTGTTAGTGAAGTTTCTACCTGGAATAGGTCAGGTTAAACTGGGTAAGGATTAAACTGGAAACCTTAGTTTGGTTTTATTCAATTCCATGAATCCCCTCATTTTGCAGTTTCTGGAATTTGGGTCTGGAATTTGGGTCTGGCTCTGTTTGGCAGTATGCAGGTTCTGATTTGTAATGGAGGGCTGAGAAAATATTCATACATCTGCTGGGAGGTAGGAATTGAGCCAGGGCAACTGCTTGAAAGCATTTGACTTTTGACAACACAAACTGGTCATCTTTGTTTTCCCATAAGCAACTCTGCAAAAATGGCAGAGATGGAAGTAGTGAGTCGTAGGTATGAGGCCTCTTATTTACCAGGCAGGGGCTATGCAATTTACTGGTATCTCCAAAAATCTAGCTGTGTGTCTCTGTGGATGTACGCATGGAAGTGGGTATAAAGCTGAGCAAATAGGCAACAATGAGCAAAAAAAACCAGCATCTTCAGATCTTGGCTGGAGTAAATGAACTCACCTTTGTATGAAGCAAAGCAATACAAAGCAAACAAAAAAACAAAAATGGATTCAGAAGAGTAAGAAAGCCAATGTGTCATTCAAATTCACAAAACCAAAACCTAATGTATGTAAATTTTCTCTTTACATTATCTTGCAATCAAGGAACATGTTTTTATTTAAATCAGATTTTAATGCTTAAGGTTACAGATTTGCATTCTTAAATACAAATTTTAGGATAATATTTTGATTGTGTCAGGCAAGGGTACTATGTGAGTTACTTGTTAGTTCATTTCTCTGGTGGTAAGGAATGGATTTACTGCAGCCTAAAAAAATAATGTAAATGTTGAAAGTTTAAGGGTTTAATGTTAGGAATAGAAATGGCTTTAGAACCTATTTCTTTAGCTATATTTAAGAAATTGAGAATTGGGATTCAGTTAATTCCATTATTCATTCAAAAACATCTATTCAGTGTCTCTTGAGTGTCAGGCATTTCACTAACTCTTAAGTTCCTGCTGCATAAGGTTTGTTTCCTTTGCCTGAAAAATATTGCAAATGAAAGAAAAGCCAACACTAAACAAACAATAATGATAAAAAAGAGTTCTGTAGTCTCTGACAGGCATCAAATATGTATGTACCCACTGCCAGCTGATTGGGGTTCAACTCCAGCTTCCAATGCTTACAGATGTTTAGATCTTTGGTAAGCTATTCACCTCTGAGCCTCAATTTCTTATCTCACAAATGAAGATAAAAATACTACTACCTCATACAGTTGCTGTGACTATAAAATAAATACATCCCTATGAAATGTGTAACAGTACCTGGCACATGCTAAGTTCTTAATATATATATTATTTATTATTATTAGCTTTGATACCAATCTCAGAAGTTGGAAAGATATTATAAACATCCTGAATCTCACTATAACCAAACATCATAATCTCATCCATCCATTCATCTAATTGGTTTAAGAAACTAGAGGCCCAGTGCATGAATTCACGCACGGGTGGGGTCCAGCCAGCCCATCCTGATGGGGGCCCATAAGGCTTGGCTGGTAGTGGGTGGAGCTGAATGGGGCCTGGATCAGGTTGTTGAGGGCTGAATGGGGCCTGGATCAGGTTGGTTGGCTGCCACAGTGTGCATCATAGCCACCAGTCGTTCTGGTCATTTGCTGTTCCAGTTGCTGGGCTTTTATATATATAGATGTGATAATGATCTCTGTATCCATTCCAAATATCCATTCATTCCCTATATTTAAAAGTATCTCTGCATCTTTGTATAGCCTGGAGATAGATAGATAGATATATATCTTATATGTAATGTAAATGGCTTCAACTCTTATATCTGCTTGACTGTTTTTGAGTTAGGATTAGTTTGGCCACATGTGACAACCCACAAATGACAGTGCATAAGCAAGATAGAGTTTATTTTTTCATTAAGTAACAAAAGTCTGGACGTAGGACATCCAAGACTTGTCATGATCAGGTACCCAGGCCCTTTCTAACTTTCTTTTTTTATCCTTAAGTGTAGGTTTCTTCTGTCAGTGCTGAGATGTCTGCTCAAGCACCTGCCATCATGTTTGCATCTCCACAATCAGGAAGGATAAAGAGATGAAAATGAAAGGAAGGGTTAAAGGCACCCTCCAGACATCTGGTGAGGAACTTTCTCCTTTATCTTCCTCAGAACAATTCTTTTTACACCATTTTGGCCATAATGGTGTAAGAGGCACATGACCATAACTAGCCCCAGGAGAGGCTAGACAATATGTATATAAATTTGAAGCATCCAAATTAAATACACACACACACACACACACACACACACACACACATGCTGTTGATCCTCTAGGTATGGCAGTCTACTATTAAGAAGGCAACACACAAAGTATATTGGAGGACCATGCATTCATCAATCAGGGGTTGGATAGAACTGAAGCAGAGGGAAAGACCATGAATTCCAAATTGACTCCCACCTGCTGATTAGGTGACTTTGGGTAAGATGCTTCATATCTTTATGCTTTAATTCATTAACAAAAGCATAGATATTGTTTCAGGAACCAATGTGTGAGTGCATGGCAGCACTTAGGACAGTGCTGTGCACATGGGAAGTGCTCATTTCAATGTAGGGGAAACCACCAGAGAAGACTGAGTAGGAGAATGCTGTCCTCTGCTCCACCTAATTATTTGAGGAATTTTACATTCATTCTCAGACACATTCTTTTATACAGTGACCATAAAATTATCCTATCTAATAAAGAGGGAATATGCTAATTGACTGCCCCACCCTCAAAGATGGCGGCACCCACAACCAATAAGGAGGGAATATGCTAATTGACTGTCCTACTCTCAAAGATGGCGGCGCCCACAGCCAATAAGGAGGGTATATGCTAATTGACTGCCACACCTTCAAATATGGCGGCACCCAGTCCGTTAAGCCCTGTTGGGGCAGCAGGCATGCGGAAAGGCCAGAGTCCCCCAGTACCCTCAGTCCTCCAGCTGCCCAGGGCTGGCCTGAGGTGCAGGCAAGCCTCAAATGGCAGCTGCCCAGCCAACGCCCAGGTTCATGTTCACGACTTTTTATACTGAGATTATTCAATAATGATTTAAATCACTGAGTTCAGAACTCTGATTCAAATTATAATTGGGATGAGGAAATGGTCAAGGAATCTCAACAAATAGGGAAACAAGAGGTAAGTATAAAACTAGAGATGTAGCAGGATCAAGTATTGCTTTTAAGGAAAGAAAATGGTTTTCACTGCTTTTAGTGTAGTAAACACTTTGTAGAAACTTGCTGACTCCACATTAAGTTGAGATTCTCAGGTCTATCTGAGCATGACTGAAAGGCAAGAAACAGGAGATGAAATTTCTCTGCCTGAGGAAGTAACAGCAATGTGGATGTTCAGAGTTTTGTAGCTCAGTGCAGTAGCAAAGGGTATCAGGTAAAGGAAGAGGCCCAAGGAGATGGTGATAAACTGAGGTCTATAGGAAACAATATAGTCAGCAAGAAATTCCCTTTGGCATGGAAGAAATGATAAATTTTTAGGACAGTGGTTTCTATTTAAATTTGAAATTTTTTCTCCTTTGGGCTTTAATTACCCTTTGCTACCCTTTGGTAAATGTCCATAATATGCAATAACCTCATGCGAGTGGTGATTTAGGAAAAACGAGGGAAGGATTAGCTGGCTGGGTGTAGCTTGATAACAGCTGCAGGACTTTAGAGTGATGATGAGAGTGAACTTAAAATGGTAAAGGCAGTTGCAGTGTCATCTTAGAAGAGGATTGTAGGCCCCCTGAAAGGGATGTGATATAGGAGCGACCTCAGAAAGGTAGACTGATCTATCTATGGAACGACCCCCCACTCCAAGAAAAGACAGAGGGAGGGAAAATGAGGGGGAAAATGAGACTACGAGAGAGAATATTCTTTAGAGAATTTTGATGATTTTAACAAAGGTGCCAAAAAGGAAGATGCCCACCCTCTCAGCTCTCCCCTCCCCTACAAAATAACTATAGAAAGAACTGAAATTTACACTTGCATTTAGCAGCGCAGATGGTTCCCACAGTAGTCATTGCACCAAAACAGAGACCAAGATCCCAAATGAGAAATGTGATTATCACATTATCATCTTTT
Organism: Eptesicus fuscus; assembly: GCF_027574615.1. NCBI lineage: Eukaryota > Metazoa > Chordata > Mammalia > Chiroptera > Vespertilionidae > Eptesicus > Eptesicus fuscus. Next base: position 80,275,458 of record NC_072474.1, on the reverse strand, counting down.
CTCTAACACAAACAATGACCTCAATCCAGTGGTTTTATTCAAAACAGAGTGTGGAAAAAAAATAATGCATTAGGCCTGTAATTTGTTTAGTTTTGTCTGCCAATAACAAATAGTAATATCATGTACATGAATGAAATGAAACAAACATTAAATAGAGTTGACACTTTTAAAGTCTAGCTGTGTGTCAGCTTTCATTTAGTGATCAGGAAGCCCGTGAGCACATGCATAAGTGGAATAACAAGAATACATTTTTATCATATCTATATGAGAAGATGGATAGTAACTGAACCTATTGTGGTATCATTTCACAGTATATGTAAATCAAATCATCATGCTATACACCTTACACTGACACTGTGACATATCAATTATTTCTCAATAAAACTAGAAAAAAAAATACATATTTGAGCTGATGGTAGGAACTTTTAGGTATATTACAAAAAAATAGTCATACACAACAGTTTTTATCTAGGAGATAAAAGGAAGGGAGAAGTACACAGTGTTATACAGAGGTGGAGCAGAAGTAGCTTTACAGTTGTTCATATGGAAAATAGGACAATCACTAATAAATAATAATACAAGAATACACTCTTTGTTTCACATACTCACAACTGTTAACCTACTTTTGCCCCATGTTGTATTTACAGGGTCATGAAAACTGGGCGATATATCCCAAGCCAGTTTGTCTCAGTGGATAGAGTGTTTGCCTGAGGACTGAAGGGTGCTGGGTTCAATTCCAGTCAGGGACATATACCTTGGTTGCAGGCTCAATCCCTGGCCCTGGTTGGGGCAAATGTGGGAGGCAGCCAATCAATGCATCTATCTCGCTGTCTCTCCTCCTCCCTTCCTCTCTCTTTCTAAAAAATCAATGAAAAAATATCCTTGATTAAGGATTAACAAAGACAAACAAAAAACTAGGAGCTATAGATAAAAACCTAGCTTTATGTATGTGTTAGACCAAAATAATAACTAGAATAGGCCATAACAAATAGACTTCCTGAACTCTATATTCTCTATATTTGAATTAGAATTGCATGGCTTAGACATCACCCCACCCCAGATTGATGGTGTGTGTCTTAGCCTGCCTGTGCTGCTGTAACAAAAATAGCACAGACTTGGTGGCTTAAACAATATTTACTTCTCACAGTTTTGGAGACTGGGATGTCTAAGATCATGGTACCGACAGATTGTGTCTGGTGAAGGACAGCTTCCTGGTTCATAGATTGCTGTCTGCTGCTGTGTCCTCACCTTGGCAGAAAGAGCAAGTGAGCTCTCTGGGGTTTGTTAAAAGGGCACTAAACCCATTTAGGAGGGCTCCACCCTCATAATGTAATCACCTCCCTAAATCTCTGTTTCAAATCATAATCATGTCGGGGGGGGGGGGGGGGGGTTGTCAGGATTTCACCATATATAGTTTGGGAGTATACAAACATGCAGTCCATACAGATGGTGACGTATAAATTGACATGAAGTTACCATTTTCTAATGAAGGAAAATGTAGGTAAGTCAAAGGCTGACCTACCAGGGATTGCAGGAATACCCATAGGATGGAGGTCAAACTGATTATTGAGTGTCATGTAACCAGGAACCAGGCCCTTCCTAACTCAGGAAAAACATGCCACTCAGTGGCTATAATTTTTCTTCATATTTCATGTTATTTAAAAATGATAACTTATATCCTGTCCATGTCCTGGCTCTTCCTTTGCTCTAGTGAGTGAGTGTTACGGAAGACTTCAGTTTCTGAAACTCTAAGAGAGTGCTGAGTACAGAAAAACACATGCACACTCTCTTTTCCAGGCTTCAAATATCACATACCAGCAGTTTTGTATTCATCAACCCTGGAAGGAATTAGTGTATCTTCTCAGTATATAAGACCTATGTTGATCACCTCTCTACACATGGTAATTTAAAAAATTTGTTCATGATAATTTAAATTTTATTTTACAAATCAATAACCACATATGCTAAAGCTACAGACTGTATTTCTGCCTCTGTTATGTTTAGGACTGGTTATGTACAACCACTTTGAAGAAAGATTTGGTGTCTTTTTATAAAGTTAAACATACACTTTCCCTATGACACAGCAATTCTATTTTTAGGGACTTTCCCAAAAGAAATGAATATATAATATGCCCAAATATTTTTAAATGATTACAGTAGATGTATCAAAATTTTTGAACCAATGTACACAATGCAATGTCCATGTGGTACAATCATACAACAGAGTATTGCTCAACAATAAAACAACAACATAAATAAATCTCACAGACCATTATGCATATTCAAAGAAGCTATATCTAAATGATTACAAACTGTATGGATCCTGGTGCCCGTAATTATTGAAATGACAACTCAACTGGAACAAGCATGCTTAAAAGAGGGAATTATGATCTATGCTTGAGGTATAGCCTTCTCTCCTATTCTTCCATTCGACATGAACAAATAAACATTACTTTCAATATTTCCAGCAGCCATTTTAAAGAATATGATGGGAACCAGTATCAATGTGAAATCTACAATTAGGATGATAGAACAGAAAAGTAGAAAAAGCTTTGGTGGTTGGACACAGTCTTAACTATTAACTCAACCACCTCTGGAGACTGGCCTACGCTGTACTACTTCACATAGGAACGTAGACACTTTCTTATCTTTACAGCAGTCCAAGATTATACTGCTGTAGGCAGCCAAAGCATACTCAACTAAATGAATCCATTCTCCATTGGGATTCCTGTGAAGTTATTTCACTAAAAAGATTATGGCATACATACAGGTTTTGCTATTTTATCCTGCCCTATATAATATTTCCTTGACTTCAAAAAACTTTTTATGCCCAAAACTTTTAGATTATATCCTACCCCAATCAATTACTAGACAAGAATGGTGGGAAATTTAACCTCTGTGACTCCAAAACCGGGTTGTCTTGAAGTTTTCCTCATCTATGTAAATGGTATCTCCATACTTCCACTTGCACCTGCCAAAACGTTTGGTAGCATCTTTGACTCTTCCTCTTACACCCCACAAACAATCCATCAGGAAATCCTTTCAGTTCTACCTTAAAAATATTTCCATATTATTTTTATGCAAGCTATTCTTAGGAGCTGTACACTGAAGTATTTAGGAATAATATGTCATGATTTTTCTATGAGTTGGGAAAAGAAGTTGAATGTGTGTCTATGCATACATACATATTTACACATATTCTAAATAGTTACAGGGACATAAAGCAAGTATAGCAAAATAATAACAATTGGTAAATTTAGGTGAAAGGTATATGGTTGTTTATTTTACCATAATTTCAATATTCTATAGGTTTAAAATATTAGAATATAAAGTATAATGGAAATGTTATATAAAAATATACAATATTTTCTAGAATCTAACTATTTCTCACCACTTCCAACAAGCCTATTTGCTGTTCTTAATAATTGTTTCCTTCTTCCTGGGCTACTGAAACGACCTTATAACTCTTCTCCCTGCTTCTGCTCATGAGCCTCTATAATAAATTAGTTGTAGCCATATTAATTATCTTCAAAACTATATTACTTTGCTTTTATGCTTAAAAATCTTCCAATCGCTTCTTATCTCATTCAAACTAAAAACAAAGATTCTGACCTTAGCTCAAAAGGCTCTAGAACTCTACCAAAAGCTGTTTTCCTATTCTGTAGTGTAGTTGTTGCTGTCAAGAGGCAGCCCAGACATGGACTGCATTTCCCAAGTGCCCTGGCATTTAAAGGAACCATTGTGATTATATAATACTCAATGAAATGAGGGAGGGGGTAAAGTGAGGTTCGCCATCTCTATGCCTACCCCATAAAATCTCCTGTCATGCTCAAGGTAACATTGGCAACCACACTTTGAATATAGTAGAGCCCCCATTAGCCTGGGTCTCTGAATGACTTCAAGGAGCATTGTACCCACCCTGGCTGGGTGCAGCATCATCCAGTACACTGAAAGGCTGCGGGTTCAATTCCAGGTCAGGGCACATACCTAGGTTTCAGGTTTGATCCCTGGTCAGGGGGCATACTGCAGGCAACAGATTGATATTTCTCTTTCATTTTATTGTCTCTCTCATCTCTCTCTCATAACTCTCTCTCTCAATCTCTCTCTCTCTCTCTCTCTCTCTCTCTCTCTCTCTCTCTCTCTCTCAGTCCCCTCCCATCCATCTGCGCAAGCAGCTCCACCTGAGTGGTTGTGATGCAGCCTCCTACTGAGTGGTCATGACTCCTGAGTAATTAGCACATTCCCTGTTTATGTATATAGATATGTAATGCCATTTTATCCTTCTCACATTCCTTAGAGATAAGTGTTATTTAGTAAATTCTTCAGGATCCAACAGATGTTAAGTGGCTGTGCCAGGATTTATGACCTGATGTGTCTGACTTTGAAGCCCTTTTGCTAAATACTTGAGAGTGATTTTCTGGTATGGTCAGATATGATGAGCCTAAGGATTAAGGTAACAAATATCTGTATGTAAAGGAGAGAATTGATTAGATTATATGGTAAATTTGTGCTATCACTGGCAAATTTTGAAGAATAATTAGATATGAGAATAAGATACATTAATGTCAAAGATGACCTTGTTTTTAACCAGAATAATTATACTATCATTGGCAGAGATTACAAGAGAATAAGGATTAAGATGATGGAGGTGAGATGGACAATGATTTAAAACATGTTTCTCAAAACATTCATTTCTGATGAAGTGAAGTGTAAATTACATTACAGCAGTTGGAGAGAAAAGGCAAAATTGAAGAAATGGAAGAGAATAGCTCGGGATACATTAATAGGTTATATAAAGATGAAAGAGATATAAAATATAAAATTGCTCAGATAAAGTACTTGTGCCTGTGTGAAGAGAAAAACCATAAATCCATTCACTGAAAGATAGTTTATAAGATGTACTACCTGACAAGTAGTATGAATAGAGTAAATGATCTATATGATATTTGTGGTTGATAATAATATTATTTGGAAAAAATAGTAGTATCTATATCCAATATTTTCTTCTAAAGACATCCTAGGAATAAAGATTTACATATTCCTCTCCTCCAACAAGCTCTGAATTCTAGCCTTAATTTTCTGGTAAAACAGCTCTTTAGTGATTAGACTTAAATGTTTTATATGTATAAAGCTAACTCATTGCTCAGGTAGAGTGTTAGGTCATATCCCCTCAGCCATAGGTAGCAATATTGTACAACAAATGCTATTTCCACACACTGATACCAATGTGCCCTTCTTAGTCAAACACGACATACATTCTGGCTCTTGATCTTGCTTGCCCAGGTCCATCTGTCATGATGGCAGTGTGCCCATTCACAAGACATAGCTGGACGAAGGTACATAGAAAGGTTAGAAAGAGAGTTTGTTAAAATGCAAATGGACATCCTAAGATAAGAAAATGTGCCTGATCCTTGAAGACACCGCATCTGAACTGTGAACACTGAAAACATTTCACACCATTTAATCGGTACAAACAATAGCCATCAAAAAACTTAAAGATCCAGTTTGTTCCCCAATATGTTAATCACAAGTCTCTTTCATTAAAAAATTGATGACTCTTTAGCACATCACTTTAGACATTTAAGAGCAGTAAGTCCTTGTAAAAGGAAATTTTTCATAATAAAAGAAAAGTTAATCTATAAAAGTAGTAGTGCCAAAGAAGAAAACCAGAAAACTCAAAATTAGTCTTTTTTAAAATTAAATATTTATTGCTAAAATTATTACATATGTCCCTCCCCACACCCACTAACCCCCACACCAGCCCTTTACCACTCTATTGTCTATATCCATGGGTTATGCATTCATGCATACAAATTCTTTCGTTGATCACTTTCCACCTACCCATCCTCCCCTGCCTTACAGTCTTTTTGACCGTGGCTAAATGATAGTGTTCAAACACTTGGCCATTCTGCATTCTTCAGCTTGTTCATATTGCTCTTTAGAATCATATTATTTCTTCACCCTGTTTTTCTATCATATGAGAACATAGGAATTCCACACTATAGAGATGTCACATAAATTCTAATGAAAATATAAACTTCACTTGAGTAATGTTTTACTGGAGACTCTAGTTGTCTGAGAGATGACCCATCCCCCTTTCTTTAAAAAAAAAAAAAGATGTTCTTTATATTTGGATAGAATAATTACATAGATAGCCAGTTATCAGAAATAAGTCATTATTGCTGGTCATCAGAATTAGATTTTATTGACTGAATAGCCATGAATTTCTGCCAAACTATAAGTTTTACTTATTTAACTGCTTTTATTTAAATATGTTAGTTTACATGTGATTATAAAATTTACCTAAATTTCTTAGTGTACCAAACACATTTTTCACCTTCAGACCTATAGAAACTTCTCATACTCTTCCTAGCTAGCTTCTTTTCATCCTTCAGAGAACTGTTTCTGATCTAAATAGACTTATTTTATTGTCATTTCATCTCACTGAATTTCTTCATAGCTAATTATGTGAACAACTATTTGTTTACTAACTTGTTAATTATATCTCCTCCAATATATTTTAACTTCCATATCTAGGGTTGAAGTCTGTTTTGATACACTAGTATTTATATGCAGCATCTAACCCAATGTCTTATGCTCAATATTTTGAATGGATATATATAAATAAAGATCTTATATTAAGAAAGTATAATGAGGCTCCTTTCTTTCAATGTTTAAAATTGCTACATCATGATTCCTATTATAGATAACAGAGTCCATTCTACTTGTTTTAACCAGAAGAGCTCTTATTAAAGATTACTAGAGGCCCAGTGCACGAAATTCGTGTACGGGAGGGGGGAGTGTGTCCCTCAGCCCAGCCTGCTGAGGGATGTCCATTTAGGCAGTCGGACATCCATCTCACAATCCAGGACTGCTGGCTCCCAACTACTCACCTGCCTGCCAGCCTGATCACCCCCTAACCACTCCCCTGCCAGCCTGATCAACACCTAAATGCTCCCCTGCCAGCCCAATTGCCCCTAACTGCCCTCCCCTTCCAGCCTGGTCACCCGTAACTGCTCTCCCCTGCCAGCCTGGTTGCCCCTAACTGTCCTCACCTGCAGGCCTGGTCACCCCCAACTGCCCTCACCCACTGGCACGGTCCGCCCCAACTGCCCTCCCCTGCAGGTCTGGTCACCCCAACTGCCTTCCCCTGCAGGCCTGGTTCCCCCAACTGCCCTCCCTTATAGGCCTGTGTCCCCCGCAATTGTCCTCCCCTGCAGGCCTAGTCGCCCCCAACTGTTCTCCCCTGTAGGCCTGGTTGCCCCCAACTGTCCTCCTCTGCCTCCCAGTCACCCCTAACTGCCCACCTCTGCATGCCTGTTCGCCCCCAACTGCCCTACCTTGCAGGCCTGGTCCTTCCCAACTGCCCTCCCCTGATGACCTGATCACCCACAACTGCCCTCCCCTGCTGGCCATCTTGTGGCAGCTATCTTGTGTCCACATGGGGACGGCCATCTTTGACCTCATGGGGGCGGCCATCTTGTGTGTTGGAGTGATGGTCAATTTGCATATTACCTCTTTATTATATAGGATTAGTAATTTAAGTCTAGGGAACTAAACTTGATGATTAACAACCAAAATGACCCAGCCATCATATATTCCCAATGCTACCACCAGAAACAGCACTGCTCTTTGACAATTATGAAAAGCAAAGATTCATACATTCATATATCAGATGTTGTAGGAATAAACCTCACAGACTATGTTCATGAAAGGGAACAACTAGTCTTTGTTCCCAGTGTTGATTTTTTGCCTTCCTACTCTTATTTATGTGTGTCTACTTATTGGGAAAATGTCTCATTGGAATCCTGATGCACTGAAATCTAAGAAATGCAATCTTTGGCTTTTTAGCCTCTGGTCTAAAGGAAGGTATATGCTACTATGAAGATAAGCGGGGTTGAATGAAATAATCTACAATACTTTCCAGAATCTCTGTGACTGAAGAGAATATAATTCAATCAAAGAATGGAAAGAAAGCCAATGCAGCTGACACACTAGAGTGAGTGTGCTCTCTATACACATCTTCTCACAAGATTCTCACCACAATCATCTACATCAGGTAATCAACTATTTGAACCTATCTATTTGACTATAAAACTGAGTACCCCAAAACTCACCTGTATTTCTTTACTATGATTGCCAAATATTAAATAGCAGAAACATTTAGCAACTACTTTCATGTTACCACAGGGTTGGCAAAAGTAGGTTTACAGTTGTGAGTACACAAGTTTAATCTTATATGTTTTTCCATATGAACAACTGTAAAGATACTTTTTTCCACCCCTGTGTATAATATAGAGAGGTAAATGGATATCTCAGGACCTTAATAACCTTAAAAAATTCTCATAATATTAGAACTCATTTTCTAGTCTCCTAGCTGCCCTTAATTTTAGAAACTAAAGTTTAAAATCTCCATTATGCCCATTTGTAATGCCCTAAGTAGTCCCACATGATTCTAGAAAATTAGCTGTCAATGTTAGTTTGTCTTGTGGGAAGCAGTCCAAAAGTATTCTGTTGGTCTACTTAAATTTGGTCATGCATAATTTACTGGAAAATCACTAGTGTCCTAATCAATATCTCTATCTACCTACTCACTAATCCAGTTCAAGAACTATGTGATTTACATGCAACAGACTCAGGCCTAGCCTTTGGTAAATTGAAATCAGTCTCTGGTATCTTCTCTGTTTACCAACTATCTTTTCCAAACTCCGACTGTGTTCTCATTAAATTTAAACCAAAAAGTGACTTCAGAGTTGTTGTTTTCACATTCTCTCTCTCAATGTGAGGAAATCAAAGGTTATAAAGAGTAAATGACTAACCAAAGGTCATTATATTAATGACAAGGTCAAAGGTAACAATCTATATCTAAAATATGCTGTTCCACAGCCCATAAAACTGCCCATGGACTGACTGTGAGTCAGGGTCAGTTCTATAACATAGATCAACAGTTTAAAAGAGAAAATAAAATAAAAAATAAGCCTTGCCAGTGTGTGATGGGATAAGTATGGTTATACCCATTCCATTTAGTTCCAGCTAAAGAAATACACATTTTCCTTAAATCAGCTTTGAAAAAAATCACTGAGTCTAGTCTGGCACAGATACTAACCAGTTCTTTTCTTGAGCAAGTAACTTCATGTCTCTGAGCCTTAAAAAGAAATTATTTATAAAATGATAAATTGAAAGCCTTTGAATTTCTTTCCAGCTTAAGAAATTCATTAAGCAGTAGTATTTCTACTATACCCACTAAAAGATGACCTCAGGCTGCCAATGGCAAATTCACAATATTTTACGTATGACAACCATCTGTCCTAGTTTGACCAAGACTGTGTTAGTTTACTCCTGTTGTTCTCATGTAGTTAAACACTTTTACTATAAAAATTATTCTGGTTTTAAATATAAACTGTAAAAATAAACTTATACATGTAGAAGAGGTTAATACTGGGTCAAGCTTATATATTTATAAGGCAAGTAGAGTAGTGATAATGATAACAATTTTTACACTTACAACAGCAAAGGAAGTGCTTAGACATTTTTTCTAAGTTATGCCATTCTAAAATGCTGTGTTGTTGCTATGAGGATGATCTCTTGGGTCAGATTGCTGGAATCAAACTTACCCATACATCCCAGAAACAGAACATATTTATGGAACAAACATTATCATATCAGAACATTACCACATTCAAGAAGCTCTTCTTGTGCCCTCTCTAATCACATGTCCCCTACAATGGCAACCACTATCTTGACTTCTACCACTACAGTATTGCTTTACTTGGTTTTGAACATTATGTAAATTGATTCATACTGTATACATTCGTTTGTGCCTGACTTCTTTTGTCTAACATTATGTCTGGAAGATTCATCAGCCTTGTTTCACTTTCTGGACATCATCTCAGAAATGCATAATCCTTTGTGTCCACAAATACAAACAATTCTTGTTGTTTGCACTATTTTTGTTTTACAAAGTTACAGGAAAAACAGAAACCATGAATACTAAATCATTTACCTCTAAGAGAAATTCAGAATTAGGTTCCTGTGAGCCTCAGATCACATTGTTATTAATCAATACATAACCTTGTTTTATTTATCTTTCAGTTTAAAGACACCTTATTTAATATATATTTTATTTATTAATATTAAACTTAGCAGCAGCATTATAACTCATACCTGAATGAATACATATCCAACACATGTATTTTCTCTTAGGACATGCAATAGCTTTCTTCCACTTAGAAATAATAGGCAGCATTTCAACACTACACCTAGGAATTATTTCAAACAATGAAATCACCAAAAAAAGGCACAAAAATATGCAAAACATGGCACTCAAAGACCATGTAAAGAACAGCTTTTTACATTATGAGAGCTGAAACCAAAAGGCAACTGAGAACAACTGTTTAACCTCATTTGGTAGTATAACATTAGGCAGCTTAATTTTTATTGTTGATGGGCACGTGTGCATATCCTTGAATGACCATGAAAGAACCATGAGTATTAAATTTTAGTTACTAGGAAAATCTACAAATACAGAATCCACAAATAAGGACTGACTATGTCTTTTTTTTAAAAATCTCTACTCTTTCATCATGTGAGGTTATAGCAAGAAGACGGCCATCTATGAACTTGGAAGTGAGCTCCTACCAGGCATTGATTCTGCCAGTGCCTGGGTTTTGTACTTCCCAGCTTGCAGAATTGTGGAAGTAAATTGTTGTTTAATCTACCCATCCCATGGTATTTTTGTTATAGCAGCCCAAACAAACAAAGACAGTTAGCATTCAGGTTTCCCACAGGTACCTCCAACTCAATGTATCTCCTCCAAACTCATGTCTCCCTTTGCATGCAATCTTATTACCCAAGACAGCAATTTGGGAGTTTCTCGATCTCTCCCTTTTCCTAAACAAGTTAATTTTATCTGTAACCTAGTGCTATTGATATATGTGAGTTTTCTTTTTCTAGTCTTCCTTTTCTTCATCTAAACTTTTACCACTAGCTCAGCTTCCATCATTTCTCACCTAAATTCTTTCCAAGGTCTCTTAATTGATTCCTCGTTTCCCAGGAATTGCTATTTATTTTCTTCTTACTGTTCCTGAAGGTAAAGATGTTCAGATAGCTTAAGAACTAGTGGTAGCACACAGATGTCATACTTAAGACCCCTAGACTCTCTTGCTTGAAAATAAAATTCACTAGCATCTCTCTTGTGTGTCTGACTCAATGTCACCCCCAAATATCCCCCCACGTTCTTTTAGATTCAAACATAATTAAACTATGGAAGTTATTATTTTACTTTTCAATTTTTCCTTTGAAAATACAAGAGAATATACTGGCAGCTGACCTTTTTATTCCAGGGCTAGTTTTTCACTAACCTTTCTTACATTATAGCATATGTCATAGAGTATGTTAAGTCCTTTTAAAAAACAAAAACAAAAAAACCCACAACCTGTTTTTCTTTATCATTACTATATGATTTTCTTAAAGGCAAAACGGCTTTCCAATTTTATTTATGTGGCCTAGTTGATTATCATCAATCCTACCTAATAAAAGAGTAATATGCAAATTGACCCTAACTCCGCTACACCCACAAGCCACGCCCACCAGCCTATCAGAGCGAGTATGCAAATTAACCCAACCAACATGGCTACAGCCACGGAGAAAGTAAGAGGAAGGCTTTGGTTTCCCTGGTAACAAAGAAAGCCAAGCTTTCCACCTGCCATTGCAGGCCTAAGCCTCTACTCCAGGCTACAAAGTTTCAATTATAGAAGGTGAATTAACCCCAACAGAAATGGCTGCCGGCCATGGATTGAGCAGGAGGATTGGCTCCGCTCCAGGATACAAAGTTTCAATTGTAGAAGGTAAATAAATTCCAGATACCAGGGCCTCCGCTTGGGTCGCCAGGGGGCGTGGCCGGCCTGCAAACCACCACAGGCTCCTTGCTCAGGCTGCCCCACGCCCCAAGGGAACCCCCACCCTGATCCAGGACACTGTTCAGGGCAAACCAGCTGGCCCCCACCCCTGTACCAGGCCTCTATCCTATCTAATAAAAGAGTAATATGAAGATTGACCATCTCTCCAACACACAACATAGCTGCCCCCATGTGGTCAAAGATCTTGCCCCCATGTGGACACAAGATGGCCACCACAAGATGGCCAGTAGGGGAGGGCAGTTGGGAGGCACCAGGCCTGCAAGGGAGGGCAGTTGAGAGTGATCAGGCCTGCAAAGGAGGGCAGTTGGAGGAGATCAACCCTGCAGGAGAGGGCAGTTAGGGGTGACCAGGCCGGCAGAGGAGTGAAGTTGGGGGCAAACAGGCTGGCAGGGGAGCAGTTAGACATCAATCAGGCTGGCATGGGAGTGGTTAGGGGGTGATTAGGCTGGCAGGCAGAAGTGGTTAGGGGCAATTAGGAAGGCAGGCAGGCGAGCAGTTGGGAGCCAGCAGTCCTGGATTGTGAGATCCCCGCGGGATCAGGCCTAAACGAGCAGTCGGACATCCCTTGAGGGGTCCCAGATTGGAGAGGGTGCAGGCTGGGCTGAGGGACACCCCCTGCCCCCTGTGCATGAATTTCGTGCACCAGGCCTCTAGTAAGTATATAAAATAATAAATAGACAATGAAGAAAATTTCCAATTTTGTGGGTACCATTTTTTGTCTTAATTACTCCCACACACCAAAATATAAACCAAAAGCAAAGGCCAACTTCCAAGGACATCTTTTACATAGATTTTTCCTTTGTACAAAACTCCTAGAATTTTCATGTTCATATAATTGTACTTGCCCAGTCTAATTACATTTTAAACCAGAGAGGTAAAACTTAACAGTTTTAGGGAGAGAAGTCTTTTGTACTAAGTATTTCAGAGACACTTTATACAAAGGAATAAACCTTTTTTCTTTTAGAAATTTGTTTTAATCCATTAAGCCTAAATTTCTATTTACCTGCTTTTCCATTGTTCCAAGTTGTTTCAATCCCTTAGTGTCTGTTTTTAAATTAAAACTCTATAATGGACCACTAGGTTTAAATTCTTTCCAGTTAGCATTTTCTTAGCTCTGGAAGTTGATTTAAATTGGTAGAAATCAGCAATGCTCTCAGACAAGGTAAATGATTAGGGACAATAGCTAGTTGTTCTCTCATGTAACATAAAATAATACAAGTAAAACTGTGGAGGGAGAAACTTATGTAAAATAACAGGAAGAAGTATTACTAAAAGTTACATGATAAATATATTTTATAAGCAATTAATGCTATAGCCTGGAGTCAAAATTCTGGAGATATTTGGGGCATTGGGAGATCGAGCATTCATCATGAGAATTAATTCCCTGGAAACTTCAATCTCCTCAAAGGTCTTGGGAGATTTCTATTGCCTCCATTTTCTCACCTCTCCCCAAAAGAATTTTAAACTCTTTCCATTTAAATGCTAGAGGCCCGATGCATGATATTCATGCAAGGGGCTTGGACCCCACAGCAGTGGCAGCTGCCTCTGCCTCCGCCCCCACCCGATGCGGCTTCATCCAGAAGGACTCCGGAAGGACATCTGGTCTAATTAGTATATTACACCTTTATTATTATAGAAGTTAATCTGGCATGGTCACCACCATGATTTCTTCCCACTCTCATATAACATGAAGTCTCTGCTACATTCCTTTAGGAACTCTCCTTTCTTAGTTGTCCATGACACCAAATTCTGGCCTTTCTGGTTCTCTTTTTTAATTACTTGATTCCTGGTATGCACATAGTTATCACTTAAACTGCTTTCTTTTCCTTGCCATGCCCATAAATATTTGTATTCACTAATGTACCATCCTCAATCACTCTTCATTCTTCATTACAAATTTTATCACTGTGAAATCTCATCTACTTTTGCATATTCAACTACCACAGATATGCTTGAGGCTCTTTCACAAAACACATAGCTATATTTAAACTATCTATAAATTCTCTGCTGAATGACTCACAGACATCTCCAATTCAACATATCCGAAAATTAGTTTTCCGTTTTTATTTGGGGAGGCATTAGAGTGTGGTGATTGATTAAAAGCTTGGTTCTGGAGCAACACCCCATCCATGCTGCTCTCCCAGCACTAGTTTGTTATCACCTTGAGCAATTTTTAAACTTGCTAGGCCTCAGTTACCATAGCTGCAAAGTGCAGAAAGAATAGTACTAACTTCATAAAGTCAGCATGATGTTTCAATAGCTTAATCCATATAAATTGATTAGAACAGTACATGTTAAACAACTCATGAAAGAGAGCCATTTTTATTGTTTATATTGTTAATTTCCTTTTTCAGTGAAAACCATCAATATCTGCCCATATGCCCAAGCTGAGACCTTGAACTAATTCTACCAAATTCCTCACTATCCAGACATCCAGTTGCTTACTAAATACTTCCACTTCCAAACATGTCTTGTGGATGTTGTCTTTTCCCCATCCTATTGTTAATGCCATAATTCCATCACTTCCTTCTAGCACATTTTTTTAAACTGTATAATCATGTCCTCTGTATCCAGTCTCTCTTCTTCCATGAGTGTGTTATTTCTCAAATACAAGCTAATTCTGTTATTTTTCAAAACTTGTTCTACTGATTACTATAAAACAAATTCTGAACTTCATAACATGGTATATAGGTCATAATCTGATCTTTTCCTAGCCATCAGCCCCTGTTGCTATCAGTCCTGTTCACTTGAACCATGCCCTTGTAAGTCCTCCATGCCTAACCACTGTCTAAAGTGCCTTGCCTGCCTCACAAAGTCAAATTTATTCTGTAGGCCCCATTCCAAAAATAGCTCCTTTCTATATAGCTCCCTGACTCTCTGGACCACCCACCCACTCTCACTCAGAAAAGTTACTTGCTTATCTGTATTTTTCACCCAATTAGAATGATTTTCACATTATAGCATCATTATTATTTATTTTTCTACTTATTTTGCTCTAAGACTTTGGTCTTCCTAAAAGACATAAAGAATGACTTCAGTATAATTTAGTAACTAGTAGGTCATTTGGCATTATATTGTGACATCTGTAATTAGTTGATGGTTTGGATTAATCAAAACAAATAGTCCCAAATTTAAACAACAGCTCAAACACAATATAAGTTTGTTTCTTTCTCAAAAAGAATTTTCATGCCACTAGTCAGGCTCTGCTCCACACATTGATTTAGGGACTCATATTGTCTGGAGTCTTTAACTCATGGCTATAAAACTGGTCATGGAAAAAGCACCCAACTGATAAAAAGGGAAGGACGTGAAAAACCTTAAGAAGGTATCTTGTTTTTTAAATCACAAATCACTTATGCTCACACCACATTAGCTAGAATTTAGCCACATGACTACACCCAATGCAAAGGATGCTGAGAAGCGCAATTTTCTGTTGAGGGCAATAATTCTGGTGTGTAGGTGCTAGAATTTATTGCCACAGAGACATGGTAGACATAGACACACACAAAAAGAGAATTACTTGAATGGCAAACTAGTCCTTCAAATCAGAATCTCCATGGAGCTTTTCTTAGAATACACATGCATAAGCCACTATCTGAAACCTTCTACACCTAAATATCCAGCTACAGAGTTAAGAAATCTGCATTTTGTAATTATTTCTAGTTATACAGTTGATTTTACTGTACAGACAGGTACATTGTACAGGTACTAACTAACTAGTTTATCGAATAGCCATTAGAACATACAGAAATGGAAATAGTCATTATGGCACAGACTAAATCATAAGGTTTAAAAAATAGGTTAATTTCTAAATAGAACACATTATTGATCTATCTTATTAAAAACTCAATAAAATAAATGTTAGATTCAACACTACATTGTTTTGTATATTTTCTTAAATGTTATCTTGTAACAAATACATACTACACATAATGAACTGAGTACAGACTCTTTAAGAGGACTTTTATTTTCTTCTCCAACAGCACCTCCAGCAATAATTAGTACTTTTGGGATCAATAAATATCAAAGGATCAACTTCTATCATTTTCCCTTTGCTTTGCAATAGGTTTCATTACACATAAATTAGTGAATGGCTTGAGAAAAAGGATAAGAGGCTTTACTTAACTAGTAATAATAGCCCCTTTGGTTACATTATCCATATGCAAATAAGCCTTCATATTTGTTTCAGCTTTAATCTGTGTTCCTCAATCACTTAAGGGCCACCTAATTAGTTTATAACCTGTAATCATTTTAGCCTTTCATTACCCAATGTGAAAATATTTATTCACAAGTGGTAATGATTAGCGAAGTCATACAGAATACTCCACTTGCCTATTCTCTGTGCGCTAAGTTGTCTGGCCTTTGGTCAGTTAACAGGAATACATTTAAAATTTGCACACAAAAATGAAATTTTTAAAATAACTAATTAAGCATAAGATAAGTTGTTATGTACAATCCAAATAATATTGTTTACTATACTGAAAACTATGAATCAGTAACAGGTTTATTTGCAATAGCAAAAATGAGCTATTCAAATTTGCAAAATGATTATTTTATTTTTTGTTATGCGCTATGTCAAAGACTTCTACAGCACCTCTTTTTTTTTTTAAATATATTTTTATTGATTTCAGAGAGGAAGGGGAGAGAGAGAGAGAGAGAAACATCAATGGTGAGAGAGAATCATTGATCGGCTGCCTCCTGCACAGCCCCCACTGGGGATTGAGCTATAACCCGGGCATGTGCCCTTGACTGGAATCAAACTAGGGACCCTTCAGTCTGCAAGCCGACACTCTATCCACTGAGCCAAACCAGCTAGGGCTCAACAGCATTTCTTGACATGGGAACATTTTACTCAAATCTATACTGCTGTTTGGATTGGTCCCAAAGTTACACACAGATGGGGTAGGTCAGGTCCTTTGTGAAAACACTGTTAAGATATCCTTGTTTCATAGAGATGTGATATTGATTTGTCATTGAAGTTTGAAGACTTATATGGCAATGGATTTCTACTTTTTAGTCTAGATGATACTAAAACTGTGATTATAGAGACACTTTTTGTAAAAGGCTAGATGTTAGCAATAATGAAAAGGCTAAAGGAAATTGTAAAAAGATTACTGTAATAGAAGAGAATCACATTTATAGTACATCTACGTACCAGGCTTTAGAACAGTGTTTGTTTTGTTTTGTTATTGTTTTTTTAAAACAGTTGCAGTTATGATGAAATGAGCCAAAAATAATATCTAAGGAGACTAAATAACACTCTGTTGAAACTTGAGGATGTAGAAGGACTTTGGTTAGTTTCCTCATTTAAAGATCCAGTCTTCAGCTTTGCAGTTCCAGAAATTTTGGACCAAAGAACTGAGCAAGTTCACAGAATTTACTCTTGAAAAACAAGGCACAAATGGTAAATGAATAATAGAATCAAACTATTTTTTTCAATAGCTATAGGTGCATGAGTACAAGGCAATTAAAGGGATTAAAAATATTTTCCAGAATATCATATGGGAAGTACATATATATTATTCTTCATATATTATTGGTACAACTACTTATAAAAACTGTCACTGTATATGAAAATTGATCATAATATACTCAACCAGCCAGCAAGTCCACCTTTAGCTATTTACCCAACAATAATGTATGGATATGATCAACAACAACAACAAAATGTCAAAAATGCTCACAGCAGCACTATATGTAAGAGTCAAAAACTGAAAGCAATCCAAATTCCCATCAACAACAGAACTGATAAATTGCAGTATATTCATACAATAGAATATTAAACAAAACAGAAATCATATGAGCAAACAAGTTACTATATAAAACACCATGAATAAATACATGAACATATGGTGAACAAAAAACTGAGACATAAGGGAGGACATTTTGTATGATTCCATTATGCAAGTTTAACCAAAGGCAAAATTCACACATGGTATTAAGAGTAAGGATACAGATTCCTTTGAGAACATGAGGGGGCTTCGGGAGGCTGATAATATTTAACTTCTTGATTGAGATTCTGAATATACATACATACAGTGAAACATAGAGTGAAATGTTTTAACTTGTTGAAAATTTATTGATCTATATATTCATGATTTGTATACATCAATAAAATGCTTTAAAAAATGTTAATAACTTTGGGAGTATGTGGATGTAGGAAGGAAAACAGATAAAACAAAATCGACCATGAGTTGATAATTATTGATGGGTGTGATGCATACATGACAGTTCATCACACCACATTCCCTTCTTTTGTATGATTTAGTGTTCATAATTTTTAATGAATATCTAAAAATTAAATACTTAGAAAAAACATAGTAATCTTTGTGAACTGTGTTAGGCGTTTATCTAAGCTATATACAACATCAGGAGCACAATTCATTAAAAATGATAAATTAGACTTCATAAAATTAAAAACTTCTGTCCTTTGATAGATTCTGTTAAGAGAATAAAAAGACAAGATACCACTAGGAGAATTTATTTGTTAACCATGTATTTAATATAAGATGTTTATCCAGAATGCACAAATAATTCTCAAAATTGAATAATAATAAGATTATAGACAAAACAACTTAAGAAATGGGCAAATTATTTGAACAGATTTTTCAACAAAGATGACAGAGGGGTGACAAATAAGCTCATGAAAAGATGCCCAACACCATTACACATTAGGGAAATGCAAATTAAAACCATGAGATGCCACTATACATCTACAGAAATATAAAATTAATAATATTGAACCTACTAATGTTAGTGAGGATGTGGACCACTGGAACACTCCTACATTGCTGAGAATGTCAAATGTTACTACTGCTGGAAAACACTTTGGAAGTATGTTAAAGCATTATATATACCTACCTTTTAACTCAGTGTTTTCAATTTTAGGCATTGAACGAAAAGGGAAAAAAGGAAAAGCATGTCAGTATGCAAAGACTTGTACATAAACATTCACAATGTCTTTATTTGTAACAGCCAAAAACAGGAAATAACATAAAAATCAGTCAACAGGCAGATAAATAGAAACACAGTGGTAAATCTGTAAAATGGAATATTAGTCCACTGCAAAGAAATTAATAAAGTACCTACACATGCAACATAGATAATCTCAAAATAATTATATGCTTTTTAAAATCCATCTTTATAATTCCATTCATGTAAAATTATAGGAATGGACTCTAATGACGTTAATTAGCCTGGATGCTGAACTACACCCAGCTGCAACATGGAACGGAAGTTCTAAACACTGGCCTTGCTTTTGGCTCTGCTGGAACCCCAGCTTCCCCTCTTTCATGACTGGTTTCAGGGGCTTGGAAACTTACAACATGAGGAATGTAACTCCATGCAAATAAAGCCTTTTCCTACATCTCATTCTCCCATGGGGGCTTCTCAAAATTCTTATTTCAGCAGTACCCCCATGAACCTCACTCTCACGAGCGATGGGGAAATTTGATTCTCTGGTAAGACTATCACTTTGTTACAATCATTTGCATTTTTTATGACATTTCTGAAAATACATTACAAAAACACTTGAAGAGGATGAACTACTAAACTCTATGTGTGGCAAATTATATATATTCTTATTCTTTACAGCAAATCAAAAGCATGTTTTGAAAATAAATATTTGGCGATTTAGAAGACTCACAGATGTGAATCACCATACTCCACTTATTTCACTCATATGTTAGGTAAGAGGTAAAAAGATCAGCTACATGATCACATTTCCAGAACCTCCCTACCAGCTATAGCTGCTGTGTGGCTTTGGGCAATTCACAGCCAAGTTTCCACCTATTAAAATATGAGACAAGAACTAGATGTTCTCCAAGTTAGATTAAAACTTAAACATCCTCTCCTGACTATATTACTTTTCCTATTTAAATAATATAAAATTAGCACAACTTTGGTAATTAATTTTATCCCACAAAATTAGCACTCTGTAGGATGATAAATTAATCTATGCCAACCACATTCACAGTGCCTACTATTGTAGAAACGTAGTGAGTTGGCTTTTTCAGGTTAGTTGTTACAGGATTAATACTGGGCTGGGCAATTTTGAGTTTTGTTCTATATTTTCAGTGCACAGGCTCAAAATTATCAATTCAGCCAAAAGAAAACAAATCCCTGGGATTAGATGAACTCTATAAAATTTAAACTCTGTAATGATTCTCTCTTTTCTGCAGCAACAAATTCTCTTATGACAGCAGTGCTGGAGGCATACAAACAACCTTGAATAAAATAAACCCCCTCCTATAATCACTACCTCATTTCCCTCCTCATTGGTCCTAGTATCACTTCTCTGTGTTTATATTATGTGGCCACTCAGCAGTATTTGGCTATCCTTTCTCTGCTGTAATTTATTTTTCTTCCACAAGCCCAGGATACCTCATTCCTAGCCCTCCTCTTCTCCTGCCTACTCCTTCTCAATCTCCTGTGCTGGCTTCATTCCAAGACCTCACCCTGTTCCTGGATATGACCCAGACCCATCCTTTTCTCCATATCTTTGTTGACAATCTCATTTACCCCATGGTTTTAAATACAATGGTATATCTTTGATCTCCAAGCAAACACATTCAGGCTTAAGGTCTTACACTTGAAACTGCAGCCTTCTATACCTGGCTGTCTATGTGATATATCTGTCTGGGTTTCTAACAGAAGTGTCTTTACCCTACTCCAGCCCCACTGATGGACTTAACCTCTCATCATCTTTGCACTTCTCACCAACCCATCATCTTTCATCTAGATAATTGCAAGAACCTTCTAATCTCTCGGCTTCCACCCTTTCCCCCTGCGATCCATTCTTAAAGGAGCAACCAGAAGGACTTTTTCAAAATATAAAGCATATTGTATTATCCCTTTGATTAAAACCAAACAAGACCTTCCCTTTACACTTAGATAGAGTACATGAACATAGAGTAGACCACAGTATCTATCCCCTGCCAACTTCTGCCCACATCTACTATTGCTCTCCCCCTTCCTCAGTGCACTAATTTACTGACATTCTTTCTGCTCTTCAACTATATCAATATCACTCGAATCTTAGGGCTTTACCCTGGGATATTTAAATAAATGACTCCTCAGAATGATGTAATCAGTTTAAATATTATCCCCTCCAGGAGGCCTTATCTGTTCATTTATTTTAGCACATCCTCCTGTTTTATACTTAACATATCATATCCATTATTTTGTATTTATCTATTTGCTTACTGTCTGCCTTCCCCACTAAATATAAATTTTAGGCAGAACCTTGTCTATCCTCCTCCATTGTTTACTCCTAATGCTTAAAACAGTGTTTCCCTCATAGGAGACTTTTCACACATGTGGAAGGAAGGAAGTGCAAATATCTGTAGATGTGGCTATTCCCAATAGGCATGAACCAGCATCAGATAGTTGAGCAGAGCTCAGATACTCTTTTCAGGAAATTAATGAAATGGCAGCTTGGCTTAGGCTAAAAGTAGATATATGTACTTTGATAATTAACAGAACTTAATAAATTTTAGTACCTGTGAACACCTTAGGACTTATGAAGTCTGTGTCTTTAGGACATGTGTATATTTTCAGACAGTATGTCTCCCCACACCAAAGCAACTCTAACAGGGAAGCAGCCACTAAAAACAATAGGCATGAGGGAAAGGCAGTCTGGAGGTCAAAAAACTGCCGGCCTGTTAAAGTACGCACATGCGGTGACTTCTCAGCCAGGTAAGTCTGTGGCTCTGATTTAATTTGAACAGGAAGAACTGAATAAGACAAGCTGGCCCTCCCATTTCTACACAGATTGCTCTAAGCTCAGTTTTGGAGAGCTTCAGGCACAGGCCTGACAGTTCCCGTTATTTCAGAGGTCATTTATGTGGATACAGCACAAATCCTGGGATTTGCACTAAGGCTATATTTCCTAGGCCAATAGTGAGTTCTTCTATTGTTTTTGAAATATCTAGAATTGACACTAATCATTTATGGAAGGCATATACTTAAGGATTATTGGTATTCTAGGACACTATTTCCTTAGGAAAATTCTGAAAAGTTACCACTGTTAGTCTTAGGTGTTAGAGACCCTATGTGATGAACTCCGAGTGCCAATAAGCACAGCGAAACCCCTTCCCTGCTGTGTAACTCCTAGCCACACTTTGCAAAGGAAAGCACTGGCAGAGACAGGTTAGTCTTTATCGGCCTGCATCTTCCAGGTACTTGCTTAAGTGGCAGTCATCAGACAGAAGCTGCATCCCCGAGGGTTCCGGGACATTTGCCTACTGGCATTCTCAACCCTGTGGCTGGCTCACCGTTAGACCACCATTTCCTTAAGGGTAACAGGGCATGGACATCCATCTTTTGTTTTCACTGAGAAATTCTCTTCCTCTCCTTATTCTTTTCCTCCCCAGTAAAATGAACCTGCTAATGACACAGTTCTTTAACAAGTCTACCCTCATTTATCAGTACATGTGATCTCATTTGGTTTCTTTAATTATTCTCCACTTTGCTAATTGTGATTATCCAGAGTACCACAATTTATCATATTTCTCTACCTCTTAAAAGACTCATTTACAGTTCTTGTTCTTTCATGGATTCTTATTAGCATTTTTAATTGCATCTGCTTTAGAGGAACTTTCATGCTTCCCCGTTCTTCTCAAAGCATAGCAGTATTTATCTTTAATGTCCCTAATCATTTCTACTAATTTATGCTATTCTCTGTTGCCTTTGTAAGTGTATTTCCTTAATCTAGGCCTTTCTACAAAAGAAATTTAAGTCTGTCATTGATTTTCTGTTAAGACAGTAATGGCATGAATGTCACCTTGTAGGAAAGTTAAAGCAGATAACTTCAATGTTCATTTAGTAACTAATAAAATGCACTGGACTCAATTCAATGAGTTAGATTAAAAACAGGCCCCAAATAAATAAGTAAATAACAACTAAGTTCTGCAAAAGAAACATTTATCTTACAGAACTCAGCATGCAATGTTTCTAATTTACCTTTCTTGACTTTTACCCATATCTATATTCCAGAAACATATCATTTTCACTAATGATATTTAGAATGCTATTTTAAGTGGTGAGAAAAACCATAGATGAGTTCCTAGTTTAAATATATACCATCACATAGATATAACATGATATATAGAATAATACTGGAATATTCAATATGCCTTACGAAGTCAGCAAAATTTCTTCTAACTAGGAAATCATGGAAGACATTGGAGAAGAGGAGACACTTGAGTTGTACCTTTAATAAGATTTGGGATATTTGGCATTGAGAGGAATATGACTGCCTGTATAATAAGAAAACTAATCTTATAGGGAAAACACCAGTTGAAGACTATTCTAATAGACTAAACTAAGCATGAACTAAGGTACTAGGAGGGGAAATGGAAGCAAGCTTGATTTAATGCTAAATTTAGGAGATAGAATAAAAATATTGGTAACTAATTAAACAAGAATAAGGCATAAGCCAAAGCAAGTCCAAGATTCTGCAACCAAATAACTAACAATAAAAACAATAGTATCAAACACTTACAAACAAGTTGCTAAAATTTAAGTGCCCCAAATGTATTGATTTATTTAATTCTAAAGACCATTCCTATGTAGCTAAGAAACTAGTGTACCATTAATAGAAATTAGAAAATGTGATGGGGGAATAGATTTGGAGTGAAGTATAAGGAGCTCTGTTTTAATTTTGTGGTTTTAGATATAGTTTTACTCAAAATAGGGTAAGCTGTGCTGCAGCAAGTTGTCCATCATATCTTAGAAATCAAACACAATGGAGGCTTATTTTTTCATGTGAATTAAATGTCCCACACATATGTCTGGGGACTCTGCCTATATAATCCCAGGCTGATGAAGGTTCTGCCCTCTTTTAGCTAGTATTTGAAACCCAGAGCCTCTTAAGTTTCCACAGAAGCAAAAATAGGAATGGAGTAGGCACATACATTTTACTGCTTTAGCCCAGACAGAACTGACATCATTTCCACTCACAGTTCTTTGAACAGAACTAACCACACGGTTTTAACATCATTGCAAGGGGAGTTAGGATATGTAGGGGAACACATGTACTACTTGGTCAGCATCAAATTCACTACTTGACGAGCCACAGACACCATCTGTTCCTTTAAAAGACATGGTAGGGTAATAAAAATGGGGTCCAGAATGAAGTATGGGGTCCAAACTAATTTTTCCAACTATGCTAAGTTATTTATAGGTCTCAAATCTCACCATTTTCTTCATTGAACTCTGTCCTTCACCATTTGCTGAAAATTCCTTCTCATCCTTGTCTCTATAGTTAATTCCTACTCATCCTTCAAAATATAATTCAATATATTAAAAATGGTGCTACGGTAATTGGTTATCTATATCAAAGGGAAAACACTCATCTCAAATAAAAATGGATTCTTGGTAAAAATAACAGTAAATATCAATTCAAAATATATGAAACACTAAAAGAAAACAAGTTAATATTTTGAGTACAGGTATAGGAGAAAAACACAAAAAAGATCTAACTACATTTATTTCCAGATAAAAATATATTAAAAGATAATTATGAATAGCAAAAACACTTCAGAAAAAGTAAATATTAAAATATTTAATAACCCTAAAATAAAAATTACAAATTACAAGCCAACTCATTAAATAAATATAAATAACCACAAGACATCTTTAAAAATATAAAAAAGGCTTACTATTAAAGAAATTTTAAAATGCACATGGCAATGAAGTTTATTTTTACATCTCTAAAATTATATTCAGAATTCTAGAGAATGTTTCTGAAATATATTTATTAAGTTATTAATTCATTTCACAAATATTTGCATACCTACTCTGCACCTAACACTGTTGCATATACATCAAATAAAATAATAATAAAGAAAAAGAGTGTGCCTTCATGAAACTACACTCTAGTTGATGTCTCAGTTTGGATTCCCTCAGTAGCAGATCCTGAATAAAGTACTTGAGTTAAAATAATTTATTTAGAAGTAGATGATTTATTTAGAAGTAGATGGAAGGTATGATATTAGGCAATTAAATTAGAGATAAGATGGCTGCCAATCAAAGATGAATTGTTATGTCAATTATTATGATGGGCAACTCTCACTTAGTCTTGTACAGAAATTCTGGGAGAGAATACAAAAGACAACTTGGAGAATTATCCACAAGAGGAGTGAGAGAGCTGCCATATTTTCAAGACTAACATAAGTTGGTTGAGAGCTGCTTTGAGGATGTTAATTTCTTTACACACTCAGTCTGCCACATGTAGAACAGCCTTCTATAAATCCAAAGGGAAGACATAGAGCCCAGAGATGCAGATATTGGCACTTGGATAAATGGTCTACTAAGTGTAGCTAGGACATTGAGAGATATACTGTATTAAAAAAGACAATAAAGAATAAGCATTAGCCCAGCTGGTGTTGCTCAGTAGTTGAGCATTAACCTATGAATCAGGAGGTCACGGTTCTATTCCAGTCAGGGCACATGCCCAGGTTGCAGGCTTGACCCCCAATCCTCAGTGTGGGGCATGCAGGAGACAGCTGATCAATGATTCTCATCATTGAGGTTTCTGTCTCTCTATCCCTTCCCCTCCTCTCTGAAATCAATAAAGATACTTTAAATAATAAAAAAGAAATGTATATCATTCTATAAAAATAAGTGACAGATACAGTAAATGTTACAAATGCTATTGGTATAAAGAAAAGAAGTAGAGTAAGGTAAGAAGAATTGGTATATCCAGGCAGAGGAAAAGCCTATTTCCACTATTAAATGGAGTGAACAGGGTAGATCCCATTGGGAGGATGGGACAAGACTTGAAGAGAAATAAACCAAATAGATATCTTTGTAGAATTGTTATAGGCAGAAAGGACATTTAATCAAGGAACCACTGGATTTTGCCTGGGAAGTTTAAGGAACAACAATGAGGCTAATGTAATTGCAATATTGGCAACAGAGGGGAGGATAGGTAATGAGTTGGTTAGGGAAGGATAGTGTGTGAATGTGTAGGACCTAAGAGGAATTGTAAGGCTGTTTACTGTAATGGAAATGGGGATCCACAGCAGGTTTTTGAATAGAGGGAGACATAAAATGTTTCCTCTTACAAAATGATTGCTCAGAACTTTCCTCTCTGATCATGAGAAAGTAACTAGTGTCAGACTTACCCTCCTGGAATAAACAAATAAAACACTAGACCAAATAGATGAGGTAACTGTTTTCATACATTAAAGAACAGGCAGCACAAGACCATGAATCTTGAAAAAAGGAAATTTATAAGTGCACATAAAAACACTTAGGAATGAATTTAATGAATGTCAAGTACAACCTCTACACTAAAAACTACAGAGCATTGTTAAGAGAAATTAAAGGAGACCTAAATAAGGGAAAATATATACCATGCTCATGGATTGTGAGGCTCAATATTGTTGAGGTGTCACTTTTCTCAAAAGAATCTATCCAATTCAATATAGTCCTAATCAGAAGCTCGATAAAAATTTTGGGAGCAAGCTGAAACCGGTTTGGCTCAGTGGGTAGAGCGTCGGCCTGCGGACTGAAAGGTCCCAGGTTCAATTCCGGTCAAGGGCATGTACCTTGGTTGCAGGCACATCCCCAGTAGGGGATATGCCAGAGGCGGCTGATCGATGTTTCTCTCTCACCGATGTTTCTAACTCTCTACCCCTCTACCTTCCTCTCTGTAAAAAATCAATAAAATATATTTTAAAAAAAAATTTGGGGAGCACTTCAAAAGCAAATTTAAAGTTTATATATAAATGCAAAGCTATAGCATAAACAAAAAGACTTTAAAAATTGTTCCCAACTTTATTGAGATATAATTGACATATAACATTGTGTAAGTTTAAGGTATATAGCATAGTGATTTGATGTATCCATATATTGTAAAAATGATCATAATAACATTAGTTAACACATCCAACATGGTTACAATTTGTGTGTGCTGAGAACTTTTAAGACCTACTTTTAGTGACTTTCAAATATACAATACAGTAATGCTAACTATAATTATTATACTGTACATTATATTCCTAGAACTTATTCATGTTGTAAATGGAAAAACTTTATATATCTATAATAATAAAAGCATAATATGCTAATTAGACCAGACACCTTCCAGATGACCTTTCGGACAAAGCTGGGGCTGCAAGGGCCGAGCCCCTTGCACGAATTCCATGCATCAGGCCTCTAATATATAGAGAGCTTTCACTTCCTGATTTTAAGAATTTTTAAAACGGTATTACAATCACACAGAGAAGTATTGGTGTAAGGAGAGGAAAAAAATTAAATAAACCCAAATAGTTCCGAAATAGAATCTCCAGAAACTCCAGAAATTCCGAAATAGAATTTCCATCAATGATGCAACACAAATCAGTGGGGAAAGAGAATTCAAGAGATGATACTGGAACTACAGGATAAACATATAAAATAAGATTAAAAAGATACCTCACACAATATACAAAAGTTAATTTGAAATAGATCACAGACTGATCCATAAAACCTAAAAATATAAACTTTTGGTGGAATCTACGAAAAGGTATTTATTACATTGGAGTAGACAAAAATTTCCTTGAGAGGCTATTTAAAGCTATGACCATTTAAAAAAAATACTATTGGTTTCATCAAAAGTAAATACTCAAATTTCTGTTTAAATATGAAGTATCACTACTTTGTAAAACTAATCACCTACCCTATGTCCTAATAATTTCACTTTTAAGTCATTCACTCAAGATAAATGAAGACATCCTACCTAAAAAAAGGGTAATATGCAAATTGACCGCACCTTTGCTATGCCTAAGCCACGCCCACCAGTCACGCCCACCAGCCAATTAGAGCGAGTATGCAAATAAACCCAACCAAGATGTCTACAGCCACAGAGAGCAAGGTTTCCCAGGCAACGGAGGAAGCCAAGCTCTCCACCTGCCCCTGCTAGGCCTAAGCCTCCACTCAAGCTACAAAGTTTCAATTATAGAAGGTGAATTAACCCCAACAGAAATGGCTGCCAGCCACGGAGCAAGCAGGAGGCTTGGCTCCACTCAAGGCTACAAAGTTTCAATTGTAGAAGGTAAATAAATTCCAGATACCAGGGCCTTCTCTTGGGTTGCCAAGGGGCGTGGCTGGCCTGCAAATCACCATAGGCCCCTTGCTCAGGCCGCCTCATGCCCCAAGGGAACCCCCATCCTGATCCAGGACACCCTTCAGGGCAAACTAGCTGGCCCCCACCCCTGCACCAGGCCTCTATCCTATCTAATAAAAGAGTAATATGCAGATTGACCATCACTCCAACACACAATATGGATGCCCCCATGTGGTCAAAGATCCTGCCCCCATGTGGACACAAAATGGCCACCACAAGATGGCCAGCAGGGGAGGGCAGTTGGGAGGCACCAGGCCTGCAAGGGAGGGCAGTTGAGAGGGACCCAGGCCTGCAAGGGAGGGCAGTTGGAGGCAATAAACCCTGCAGGGGAGGGCAGTTAGGGGTGACCAGGCCGGCAGAGGAGGGAAGTTGGGGGCAAACAGGCTGGCAGGGGAGCAGTTAGGCATCAATCAGGCTGGCAGTGGAGTGGTTAGGGGGTGATCAGGCTGGCAGGCAGAAGCGGTTAGTGGCAATCAGGAAGGCAGGCAGGCGAGCAGTTGGGAGCCAGCAGTCCTGGATTGTGAGAGGGATGTCTGACTGCCCTTAGGCCTAAACGGGCAGTTGGACATCCCTTGAGGGGTCCCAGATTGGAGAGGGTACAGGCTGGGCTGAGGGACACCCCCCCTTTCAGTGCACGAATTTTGTGCAACAGGCCTCTAGTCTGTACATAAAAAGAGTTATACAAGAATGTTTTTAGCTGCTTTATCCATAATCACAAACTAGAAACTACAGAAACGTCCAACAAGTAAATGGACAATATAGGTGGTACATGTATACATTATAATACTACTGAGCAGTTTACAAATTAACATCTAATTTAATCAACAACATGGGACAATCTCTAAAATGTTATTTTAAACACAAAAAAAATAATGAACTATATTGTGATTGAACAATAAATGTGACAAGAAGGAATAAACTATCATTATCCTATCTAATAAAAGAGTAATATGCAAATTGACCATCACTCCAACACACAAGATGGCTGTCCCCATCTGGACACAAGATGGCTGCCACAAGATGGCCAGCAGGGGAGGGCAGTTGAGAGGGATCAAGCCAGCAGGGAAGGGTAGTTGTGGGCGATCAGGCCAGCAGGGGAGGGCAGTTGGGAGGGACCAGGCCTGCAAGGGAGGGCAGTTGTGGGTGATCAGGCCAGCAGGGGAGGGCAGTTGGGAGGGACCAGGCCTGCAAGCGGGGACAGTTGGGGGTGATCAAGCCTGTAGGGGAGGGCAGTTAGGGGTGACCAGGCCAGCAGAGGAGGGAAGTTGGGGCAACCAGGCCTGCAGGGAAGGGCAGTTGCGGGGGACCAGGCCTGCAGGAGAGAGCAGTTAGGGGCAATCAGGCTGGCAGGGGAGCAGTTAGGCATCAATCAGGCTGGCAGGGGAGTGGTTAGGGGGTGATCAGGCTGGCAGGCAGAGGTGGTTAGGGGCAATCAGGAAGGAAGACAGGCAAGCAGTTGGGAGCCAGCAGTCCTGGATTGTGAGAGGGATGTCCGACTGCCCGTTTAGGCCTGATCCTACCGGTAGGATCAGGCCTAAACGGGCAGTCGGACATCCCTTGAGGGGTCCCACATTAGAGAGGGTGCAGGATGGGCTGAGGGATACCCCTCCCCCGCCCCCGCACGAATTTCGTGCACAGGGCCTCTAGTAATTGAATAACATGTAAAATAAGAAGAAATGTCTGTGGCCTAAATTTCCTTTCATTGCAAATCTACACAAGAAAGGCAGAAGATGGCTCTCGAGTACTTTATAATGTCCTTTCAGATAAGATTATTCATATTACAATGTTTCTCATTCTGCATTTATGATGCCATAGAAAGCACTGAGATGTCTAAGAGAAACGTAGAGTTATATGTAGTTTAGTTGCTTTCTCTCAGTATGACAATATTTCTGGGCTTCTTCTGTGTCTAAAACCAACTTTGTCTTCTGAATATAATTTAGGAGATGACCCAAGGGACATCTTTGTTGATCTGTAGTTCCTGATGCACACATAGAGGGTAGCAGAGAGAAAAGTAGGAAGGGGCAAGATGAGGAGTCCTGAGAAGAATTAGGACTAAGTGTTGAGTTTGGAACTTTGGCATTTCCTTGTTGAGGTATATATGCTCCCATTAACTCATCTCACCACAATTCATGTTTGGGTTAGTGTTTTCTTGTTTTCTTTGGTTGGGAGTGGGGCAGTGTGTGTGTGTGTGTGTGTGTGTGTGTGTATGTGTGGTGGAATGTAAAGGAAAATATCTGCTCATGAGCCTGTGATTCTTTCAAAGTTCTTATCACAAAATTGAATTCCAGATGAACAATGTGGCATTTTTATAAAAAGAAATGGCTGTTGAAGTTGTAAACAAAAGTCTCTAGTAAAATCATATTTATAGTGCTCAGACCTTTGATACCCATATATTTCTGCTGAAACAGGCAAATTTGTTACAAATTAAAACTTCCTTTGCAGCCACTGTCTTCCACTTGAACCAAAGACTTGAATTAGGAGGAGCCATAGTTGATATAAATTATCCTAAACTCCTGGGACAAATGCTAATAAAAGGGATCATTGGACCCTTCCTTGTCCTGAATATATTCTTCTCTAGAATCAAGAATTCTCCTTCTATTCTTCCCAGTTTAAATAACTATAAATAAGGGTTGGAAGGTAAATGGATACTATTTCATTCTGTGGCTCTGCCTTCTGAGGTAAAAAGCCTCCAACTGAGGACCTCAGTTATTTATACTAATATATAAAAAGCCAGGAGCCGTCATGACCAAAATAACCGGATGGACAACTGAACAACAGGGTTCGTGGGGCGACAAAGCCCACAGGGGGGTTAGTGAGGGATGACCAAACGACTGAACAGCAAGCTGCATGAGACAACCAGGTCGGCAGGGGGGTTACTGAGGGACGACCAAACAACTGAACAGCAAGCGGTGTGAGACAACCAGGCTGGCAGGGGCATTAGTGAAGGATGACCAGGCTAGTGGTGGGAGCAGTTGGGGATGACCAGGCCGGCAGGGGGGGCAGTTAGGGGCATCCAGTCCAGCAGGGGGGGCAGTTGGGGGTGACCAGGCTGGCAGGGGGGCAGTTAGAGGTGACCAGGCAGGCAGGCAGGTGAGCAGTTAGAAGCTAGCAGTCCCGGATTGTGAGAGGGATGTCTGACTGCCAGTTTAGGCCCGATCCCTGTAAACTGGCAGTAGGACATCCTTCGAGGGGTCCCGGATTGGAGAGGGTGCAGGCTGGGCTGAGGCCCCTCCCCCCCCCCCCCCCCGCCCCTGTGCACAAATTTCATGTACTGGGCCTTTACTATGTATATATATATATTTCAGAGAGGAAGGGAGAGGGAGAGATAGAAACATCATGATGAGAAACAATCTTTGATCAGCTGCCACCTGCATGCCCCCTACTAGGGATTGAGCCCATAACCTGGGCATGTGCCCTGACTGGGAATGAAACCATGACCTCCACACTAGTCTAGCAAGATGGCAATTACTTTTAATTACAGAAAGTTTGGTCTGTCCACCATGCCCATTATCTCCCAATTAAAAACCTTTATTATGGTGAGCCTCTAGAGGAAGAGCACAGAATCCTAAAAATTTAGGCAACTGGAACTTGGCTCTCCAAATTGTAAATTCTTAAAGGAAAAAAAGAAAACTCACATGGGAAGAAATCAGAATGCAATGCTGCAGCTGCCTATAAAACCTGGGAAAGTATGTTAAGTGGGTGTCCTAACAAGAAGTTAGATAGAAACACAAACTGTGCATACAACAGGATGTGCTTTTGATTTCCATGTAGTTTCAGCTATTGCTATTTTTAGGCCCACGGATACATACACAGGTGTTGCATCGAGGAGCAGCTGAACCAGAAGGGGTCCAGGCTCACTGGAGCTCTGATCAGTAAGGATCAGAGTTCCATGAACAGGATATGGAATTTCCAAGGGTTTATGACTATCATTGATGGAGCTTTCAGAGGCAAGCTGTTCATCTTCTGATGCTTCTCTTTCCGTTGTCCTAGGTTCCTTTAGTTTGGGAATGCAAGGCCACTGTCATTGGTGAACAACATTCAAGGTGATTTATTGTTTTGCTGCTGATATTTAGACTTTGGCTGCTGTGTATTGTTGTCAAAAGCACAGATTTCTATACATCCTGGTGTATTATGATGCTCAAAATGATCTGAACCAGAAAGACAGGGGAAAGTGGGTAGCGATGTGTAGTGGGCTGTAAAAGACAATTTTAACTCCATGGTAAGGGGCTGCAAAAGTTCATCAAGATTATCCTCTTTTCTTGAAACACAACTTAATCTGAAAACTTTATTTCTCTCATAATAAAACATTCTAAGGACTTTTAATAATTAGAAAGGCTATGTATAATCTCTTAGCAGTCTCAAAGCCTCACCCCCAGCAAAAATTAAATTTCTTCCTCTCCTCTCCTCCTGCCTGTCCCTCCCCTGATAAAAGTGTGATACAGTGTTCATCATCTCCATTTTTTCTCTCTATCACTGCCTCTTTCACCATCTAACATATACCCATACACAATTCTGCTAAAAAATCTTGTAATATTTTCTCTTGAATATTGGTAGTAGAATAGTAGTAGCCTCAACAACATTGTTTTTTATGAAGTACATTTGGGAATACATATATATTATATATTAAATTATAATATCTATATATTGTGTATATAAATATACAAACATATCTGAATATTCTCTTTTCACTGCAAAAAATACAGATTTTCCTCAGTCTTTGCATGTGCAACATCAAACTCCCAATGGCATTGTTCTGGTTTTCCTCAAAAGGGGGCGGTAAATACAATGCCATCATCCTTCCTGTTAACTGCTCAATATTGTGCTAGGCTAAGACATATTACACAAGGGTGGGGATGGGTAATGGTGCCTGATCTTGGCCAGTGTGGATCCCATTACAGGGGATTAGGTTGACACTAATGGGGTTGATTCTGCAGCCTGTTCATCCTCTGTCTGCCAATAGTCAGAGTGAGCAGCCAGAGAACAGAATATCTGAGTGTTCCTGCCAAGACAACTGCAATAACTGAGGCTTGCTGCTATCAGTGCCTCTTCAGAATGGAGGCAGAAGGTAACTCGAACAAGAGAGTGGCAACAGCAGGGTTTTCAGATACACCTGGTGCCAATGGGCAGAGAATGTCATGTGTCTTGTTCTGTGGTAAATGCCTCTTGTTTTGGGAAAGGTTAATTCTCACCCAAATATACCCCTCAGGCTATAAAGGTTGACTTAAGGGAAAGCCCAGGATTATCACATGTTTAATAAATAATATTTCTGCTAAGCTCATGGAGACTTTTCCCTGTATTTGGTGTGCTATAGATAAAATTGCATTGAGGTTTGTTTGTTTTGTTTTGTTTTTCCTGGCACAAAATCTAGCAAAGATACAGAATTTGTGCCCCAAATGAAAAGACTTTGTGTGCTTACACATGAGTCTCCTTTGGTTCTATTTGCTGCAGCCAGAGCTGGTACCTACTACAGATACCAAGGGCCAATTCTCAGAAGCAAGAAGGAAGTACAATAATGTACAAATGCAGCTTCTAAATGGTTAGTCTCCCAAACTCTCAGGATGTAACAGAACTATTTGACAGCCCATACTCTTTGATTTATTTTCTAAGAGAGAAAAAAAAAAGTGGCTTGTCTCAAAGCCAGAAAACCAAGATGCTAGTGTCTTGATTGGATAATTGGCATTTTAGGTTCAGGTCCTTCCTTACATGTCATTGTATTGTCCCACCTGCCCAGCCTTGATAAGTAATTAAAACTGCCACCCTGTCATATTAGTGTTTCTTCAAATAAGAACAAAATGTTAATAGTATTAAAAAGTAACATTTTAATGTTTTTAAAATGTCTATTATATACCAATTACTTTATGAAGTACTTAAATGTCATTATTTTTGGATGTAAGTATTTACATATCATTTCAGTATTTTACTGGAAATTTCTGAGCCCCCACTCAACTTTTGGTATCAGTAATCATGACCATGACAAAAACACCTTTTTCCTTATGATATACAGTGTATTATTCAAAAACTTTTAATGAGACAACCACATCATATAGAAATTCATGCTGTATATATATATATGGCCCCCCAATGCATGAATTTGTGCACATTGAAAGGTAATTAATTAGAAGAAATATTTTAATATCGCTATTTGCCCTTTCTCTATAATAGAAGTGTCAACCAAATTAACGATCAACAATGACAGATCTAAACACACGCATGCGATTGGCACCAGAGAGAGCTTTATATGTATCACGCATTTATGAGTCAACTTAGCCTTTTATATATATATTAAATAAATTTGCTTAATTAGACCTGCTTTCTGATTTAGCTAAACTTTTTCCAGCGCAGTGAAGCACCCCAACTTCTCTTTCAGGTAATTGTCAGCAACATAGCAGTAAATATCAACATGAAGCAGATTATTATTGTAAATCATGCAGGGAGAACAAAGGGTAAAATATTTAACTATAGCAGTGTTTGACTATAATCTGCACAGTGAGAAAACCTGAAGTCATTTTCAAGGTCCACCATTTCTTACTTCTTTTCAGTCAGGTCAAGTTTCTAAGCTTTCTAAATCTCCATTTTCCAGCTAATGAAAAGAAAATAGGATTCCACTGAGTCTCCTATCTACCTACTCCAGGATTTCTATGAGGATCAAATGAAATGAGGCATGGGACAGCGCTTCACAGGCATTTGGTTAAAGTGTAAAATGTTTCCACCTGGCTATAAAGCAAGTCGTGTTCCTGGGCTGAAGAAACTCCAAGAAGGCTAGTCGCTAGGGAGAGGAGACCAGGTGTTGCTACGTGTCCCACTGGCGGGAAGCTGAGTGTTGCTTTGTGGGTGCCAGGTCCACGATAAATTTATTGTTAAATGGCCTGTTACTAGGGCATTGCTACATAACATCATTACCTGGCGCCCACAGCCACCATTTCTGGGCTAGGCTGGTCTCTTGGCCACATTTTGCTCCATGGGGTCTCGGCAGTGCAGGCCGCTATTTGGTGGGCTGTCACTCTGGGGTGGTGGCGGGGCCTGTGTCCCACTTGGGGGAACTGAGTGTTACTTTGTGGGCTCCAGGTCCACAGTGCCATTTCTCTGTAAATGGCCAGTGCAAGTCATGGCAGCCCCTGTGTTGAGCGTCTGCTCCCTGGTGGTCAATGCACATCATAGCGACCGGTCGGACAGTTGGATGGTCGGACACTTAGCATATTAGTCTTTTATATATACACTAGAGGCCCGGTGCACGAATTCGTGCACAGGTGGGGTCCAGCCAGCCCGCTCTGATGGGGGTCCATCGGGCCGAGCCAGCTGGTGGTGGGGTGGGGGGCGGTGATCGGGGCCCGGATCAGATTGGTTGGTTGCTGCGGTGCATGTCATAGCCACTTGTCATTCTGGTCATTCCGCCGTTCCAATCGCTGGGTTTTTATATATATAGATCTGTGTGTGTGTGCGTGCGTGTGCGCTCATTCAATTGGGAGAAATACATTTGTAGTTCTTGTATTTGAGGGGAGAAGAGATGAACACAGTCAACAAAAGGTTAACCTTTTGCACTCGGATGTCGAGTGTGACTCCACATGGTTAGCATTGGTAGCAGCTCTTTTTATACTCTTCAAATGTATCAATAATTTGAAATATAAAAAAATCCAAATAAATAAGTTTGTATGAAAAGAAAATCCAGTTTTTTATTCTACTGCCACGCTTTGTAAAATCTGGGGTATTTAAAAAATTAAATCCCGAGTAGAATAAAGGAATTGAGAAAAAAGCAAGCAAGTGCAAAGGGTTAATACTGTGCCTACACCTGTTCTTACATATAGTTTTAATTCTTTAAAAAATTCACATACACCTAAATACCTTTTATTAGTGCAGCAATTTCTATTTCTCAAAATATTTTTAGTTAGATGGTTTCCTATTTCTGTCAAAAAACCCCACATCATATAAGTAGGGCAAAAATTACTATTTTACTATTTAAAGAGAAGAAAAAACAGTCAAATAGAAATCAAACATATTTGTATGAGTTTGGGAATAGTCCATACGACTGACTCCTTTTTTAATGCTGTAATCTCTTCATCATGTTTTCTTCTGCACTGCAGTCTTACTATATCATATGCCACTCATTATTCTATCTGGTCTGCAATAAAGAACCTCACTAAACAATTCCAGAACATATGAATGTGTGGCTAGAATGAGATCACTGTAAAGAAAGAGGTTGTTTGTTTGTTTGTTTTTACTAAAAAGTTGAAATGTGTGCCTTTGGGATCAACATTAAAAGACCACTTAACTTTTTCCTCCCATAGTTTTAAAGGCTCCATTAGCAACTAAGATATAGCCGTGTCAGTGCCTTAGACATTTTTACTGGCCAGTGCCAATGACTCGGTCCTACTTTGTTAGAATCCAGTTAGATAGAGACCACACAAGTTATAACATCTGATATGAATAATCGTTACGCAGGTATTAAAGACGTGGAAGGAAAAAACAGACACTGAAGTACCATGAACTAGCAACTGCAGAAGCAGATGCTACTCCAGCACTGGGAGAAGTTAAGGGCAAGGCTGAAATAATTGAAGTAGAATCTTGGAGAAGGGGGCCCCGTGGCACTGGGACTCTGAGAAGGGGGCACTGCTTGGATATTATTGGAGCCTCAGGACCTCAGGGGCAGGCCCCTAAGGAGATGGGGTTCAGAATTGGGAGAGATATTGCTAATGAAGCTGGTTCTCTGATTGCTGCAAACACTAACGTGGAATGTGCTGCTTCAGCTGTGACAAACTGCTGCCTTAGTGAGGAAGCTGCATAGAGAGGCTAACAGGAATAGAAAATGTCTTCTGCCTCCAACCCTCTAGTCTCCCTGTGGCACCTCCGCCCCCATTGGAAGAACCTGGCAATTTTACTCTTAGGGATTCATTCTAAGCTGCAAAGAGAAAACATGTTTTGTGGTATCTCAGTCCTAGCATCACAGAGTGTGAATGGGTGGGTTTGAAACAGAGGGACCAGAGCTTATTAATTGTCACACATGAAGAGAAGGCAAAGAAATTGTGAAGGTATTCTGCTAGGTTATTTCACCAGTATTTATTCTCCCAATTTCCCAGAGGGAGGCTCCATTCTGCAGCTGCATATCTAAGGGCACAAAATACTTACTAATGAATTTCAGTGGTTTTCAACCCTGGCTAAAGATTATTAACCCCTGAAGTACATTTTTTTTTTTAATGTGAGGGCTCACTCTCAACAAATAGAAGTGTGACCTAGGTATTATTGTGTTGTTTCTTTTTTAACTTACAAAGTAATTTTCATGTTCAACCAAGGTTAAGAATCATTGCTAAAACTAGATCAAATGAAGAAATATAAATTGTCAACAGTAATGCAACCTCAAAAATAAATAATACATAATTCAACCTCAATTATAAAGAATTCAAAATGTGCAAGATATTTTTTTACCCAACAAGTTGACAGTATTTCTTTTTGATGGAGCCAGCTCAGCCTGGGTCTATAGTATAGACTCTATACTCTCACGCCCACCCTTATAAAAGAACTTATCTCTTTTGTTTGATAAGCATTTAAAATATATATACTATCATTTATTGAACTAAAAGTTAAGACAATACTTATGAAAGAAATTTATCTGTTATTTTACAAAAACAAAACAAAACAAAAATACTTAAACTGTTATTATACTTGAACCAGAGATTTTACTCTTAGGGATTCATTCCAAGAATGTTCATTGTTTATTTACCAAATTTTAGTGAAAGACTATCATGTGCTTGATGGAGTTAAAAGAACTGGGAACATAGCAGGAAAAACAAAGATAATGTCACTAGCAATATAGAGTTTGTATTCTAGAGGGCAAAGGTAGAAAAATTCAGTACTATTCAGATAATATAGCACTTTAATGAAAACCATTTCAAACAGTGGGTTCAGAACAAAGTTATATTAGACAGGATAGTCAGGGATAGTCTCTGAGGAGCTAATATTTGTAAAGTCAATCCAAGCAAATTTGTTACAGTTGAAGAACAGGAAGAAGTTTAATGTGGCCAAATTCAACAGAGGGCAAAAGAAGTAGGAAAGAAAGAGTTATTTAGGAACTAGCTCAAGTAGAGCCACAAAGGCCACCATAAGGAGTTTGAACTTTATTTTAAATCCAATGAGAAATAATTTGGAGAGTTTAAGAGGAAAGTGGCATAATCTAATTTTAGTTTTAAAATGTCACTCTGAATGTTGTGATGGGGAAGAAGGGGGTGGCAAGTGTCAAAATAGGGGAACTAGCAAGAACGATTCAGAGCTATCCAAGTGAGAGATGAGGGTGGTTCAAACTAAAGTAGTTGTTGCAGAAGTGGAAAAAGCAGACATATAGAACATATATTTGAGCTAATGGATTAGATAATGAATGAGTAAAATATAGTTATAGTTACCAATTATGGTTTAAATAATTAGATGGTATTGCTGTTTACTGAGATGGGATACTAAAGTGAAAAAAAAAAAGCTTTAGAAGAAAAATTAAGAAATTGTACTACAGAATTTATATTTTGGAGTATACCCCAATATGATCACCAATAAAATAGTCTGGCAGTGGAGAGAGCAGAGGGAAAAGAATCACTTTGGAGTCCTTAGAAAACAAGGATAATCAAAGATACTAAAAATATCTTTACAAAGACATTCACTGTAACATTTTTTGTAACGGAAACCTTTGAAAATAATACACATAAACTAATTACTAAAATTCTGCGGCACACCAAAAATATATATTGTTTGCCAATCCGACAAAAAAAATAGGTGTAATTTTGATTCATTCACATCAGAAGGCTGTTGTAGTGTTGGATATTGCATTTTTAAATTTGAGAATCCAAAGCAAAAGAGGTCAGTGACTATTTAGTCAGGGATTGTATGTCTTAAAAATTCTTGTGGCTGTAATTCTAAGCTGTAAGATTTCTAAAATCTTACCTTATAATAGACAAATATGCAAATTGACCGCACCTTCACTACGCCCAAGCCACGCCCACCAACCAAGCCATGCCCATCAACCACGCCCACCAGGAAACCGTTGCAGGGAAGCTGGGGTACAGCGGAGCCCAAGGCCGGGAAAGCCGCCCGAGGCTTTCCCGGCCTTGGGCGCCAGCGGGGTGCCTGCTCCAATGGCAGGAGCGAGTCGACCTGGGGGGTCGGCTCGCTCCTGCGATCGGGTCGCAGGGACACTGGGTGCAGCCGAGCCCAAGGCCCGGAAAGCCGCCCAGGGCTTTCCGGGCCTTGGGCGCCAGCGGGGTGCCTGCTCCGATCCGGGTAGCAGGGACGCTGGGTGCAGCCAAGCCCAAGGCCACCGCCCAGGGCCAAGCTGGGACCCTGAAAGAAGGTAGAAGGCTGTGGCCACAGCCAAGGCCTGGGTCCCCAGTGCCGGCAGAAAACTGGTGCAGGCAGCCAGGTGAATGAAGGTCTATTGAATGAATCTTCGTGCAAACGGGCTACTAGTAAATAAATAAAAAACATGCCTCCTGCATATAAGGAGCTATCAAAAAATAATAATGAATTAATAACTAGCTAGTAATAAAAATAATAAGTACAGAAATAAATTAAACATGGCACATTGAAATAAATTCAGGATTTAAAAGACAAGTTCTTTTTCTGATAGCATTTCATTCCCCCTTCTCGCCAACCTGCCTTATTGTAAGAGAAGATGAGGGGACAACAAGAAAGAGAGAAGGAAAGAGATAAAGTAGGAGAGAAAGTTTCTTATTTATTTGATATATTTTGAGATAGCAAAGAAACAAGAAAAACAGGGCAAAACTATCTTCTTTATACATTATTCTCTCTTTTTCTAACACATGATTTCAAAAACACAACTAACAATAACTTCATTAATTAATCTCAGGGCTCATGAACTTTACTTTAGATATATTTCCTCTAGCTTGCAAACAATATTTATGAATAATGAAGGCCGCACGTTCAAGCAATCTACCATCGACCTGCGGCGATAGTTGGAGACTCACCTGAATGAGGCCTTTGCTGACACCAAGTCCTCCGCCGTGCCTGTGGAGCCCGACATGAGCCTGCCTAGTGCTGGCCTCAGTGCCCAGGAGCAGTCCAGTGGCCCTGGTGAGGGCCTCTGAGGCTGGGCCCCTGGAGCCAGCTCAGCCTGGGTCTATAGTATAGACTCTATACTCTCACGCCCACCCTTCCCCTCGGGTGGCCTGGCTCCCACTCCTTGGTAGCTCCATTCCCTAGTCCCTTACAGTATGGTTTTTACTTCTGTGGATTTCACAAATACTTCAAAGTGGCCTCACGTTGCAAACAGAACTATTTAAATCCTTAAATTAGCCCTGCCTCTCTATCACATATCAGATATATGAGTTTTCCTAGAGACACTTTTTTTATATTCTTCCATATATTGAAGCAAAAGGAATGAAAATTCTGTATAAAGTGATTCAGAAAGAGAATGTGACAGTCTCTTCATTATATCAAAAATATTGAGAGATTATCTTTCATGTATGTGCAGAAACTATCCTAATATATAAAAACCCTGGGTCCGTCACATCCACAATGACTAGAGGCTCGACCTAAGGCCCAGGCTGCGTGCGCAGAAGGCTCTGGTGGGTGGGGACTTGTGGCAGCGGAGATGGGGATGGGGGAGGCAAGGTCAGCACTCACACTCACTCACAACTGCACACACACACAGACACACTCAGCGTCCACCAGCTCACAGCCTTTTCTCCCTTTCTTTCCCTCCCTCCCAGCTTGCTCTCGGAGCCTCTCTCAGAATGAGGAAACAAAACAGACTGGGCCTTAAGAGACCTGAATGGAAGGGAGGGCGGGCAGAGGGTGGAGCGGCCCCCACTGGCCCCACCCCCTCCCAGCCAGAAAAGAGGAAGAGAGAGGCAGGGTGGCCTGGAGGATTGCAGAGAAAAACAAAGAGAGACAGAAACTGGATGAGATCAGGACAGCAGGGGAGGACAGTTGGGGACAACCAGACCAGCAGGGGATGGCAGTTGGGGGTAATCAGGCAGGCAGAGGCAGTTGGGGGCAAGATCAGGCCGGCAGTGGAGAGCAATTGGGGGTGAGAATAGGCCAACAGGGAAGGGCAGTTAGGGGAGATCTGGCAGGCAGGCAGGTGAGTGGTTAGGAGCCAGCAGTCCCAGATTGGGAGA
Organism: Eptesicus fuscus; assembly: GCF_027574615.1. Lineage (NCBI taxonomy): Eukaryota > Metazoa > Chordata > Mammalia > Chiroptera > Vespertilionidae > Eptesicus > Eptesicus fuscus. Next base: position 80,234,314 of record NC_072474.1, on the reverse strand, counting down.
GGGATGTCCAACTGCCAGTTTAGGCCCCATCCCAGGGATCAGGCCTAAACTGGCAGTTGGACATCCCCCAAGGGGTCCCCGATTGGAGAGGGTGTAGGCTGGACTGAGGGAACCTCTCCCCTTGATGCACGAATTTCATGCACCAGGCCACTAGTCTATATAATATAAGCCTAAGTGACCGTTATGGTGGAATGATGAGAACAACTGGTCGCTATGATGCACACTGACCACCGGAGGGCAGACGCTCAATGCAGGAGCTCCTCCCTGGTGGTCAGTGCACTCCGCAGGGGGAGAGCCGCTCAGCCAGAAGCGGGGCTCACGGCTGGCAAGCACAGCGGTGGTGGCAGGAGCCTTTCCCGCCTCTGCGGTAGCACTAAGGAGCAGCGAGCTGAACAGTAAGGAGCAGCAAGCAGGCGGGTGGTAAGGAGTGAGGGGTCCCAGACTGCAAGAGGGCACAGGCCGAGGTGAGGGACCTCCCACCCCCGCCAGTGCATGAAATATACAATAAATCCATGAGCAGTAGCTCAGTCCCACAATTCTGTAATAGTTACTAATTCTCATCAATTATTACATAGATCCTTTAAAATTCTGGATTCATCCCAGTTTTGTGAAAACACTGTCACAGTTCTCTTAATGTAGTAGTGTAAAACGGTGTTCGACACACAAACACCTCATAGAGTGGAAGAATCTGCTCATGATATTTTAGAGCTACTTTCATCAACTAACAAATGGAATAAAACAAAATGACTGGGAAAAGAAAGAACTGAAAAACAATTGCTCCTTAACTCAGCTCAAGCTCTTGAAATTTAAAAAACAGAGAACAATTTAAGTAAAACTTCCAATAGAAATGAAATATCCATTTTATTCATTCACATGTTGAGTGAATTCTATAGTGACTACGGAGCTTATTTTCTGTGCACAATGTTATGAAAAACACAAAGAAGTCTTACCTCATTTTACTCTTAAGAGATTGAAAATCTGGTTGAAGAATGTAAACATCTATATATATAGATAAAAACCTAAGCAATGGTCCAACCGTTCACCTGTTCCACCAGTAGCTGTGATGCACAATGACCACCAGGAGGCAGATGCTCAATGCACAGGCATGGAAACATGGGACAGACTGATGAATCTCAGAGGGAAGGAGGAAGGGGAGGGTGGGAAGAGATTAACCAAATATCTTATATGCATACTAGAGGTCCAATGGACGAATTTGTGCACTGGTGGAGTCCCTTGGCCTAGCCTGTGGGGATCAGGCTGAAACTGGCCTGGTGCATGGATTCATGCAGCAGTGGGGTCCCTTGGCCTGGCCTGCGGGGATCGGGCTGAAACTGGCAGTCTGACATCCCCCAAGGTGCCCCAGATTGCAAGAGGGCTCAGGCCTGGCCAAGGGACCCCACTAGTGCACGAATCCATTCACTAGGACCCCACCAGTGCACGAATCCATTCACAATGGATCAACTAGAAACAAAACAAATAACTGATACCATAAAAAAGACACATAAGTGTATAAACTATAAGGAAAAAGGTGATTATTGCAGATTGCAATTTAAAATAAAAATTATTTTTGGCAGAGGTAAATATAAGATTTATTCATTCATATAACCTACCTCTTTAAGTATACTTTGATATGTTGTAGGGATTTTTTTGTTTGTTTGTTTTGTTTTTGCTAATCCTAGATAATACCAAGATGAATAGAAGACTATCATCATTGATGTTTCCATCTCTCTCTCCCTTTCCCTTCCTCTCTGAAATCAATAAAAATATTTTAAATAAATAAGTAAAAATAAAGAATTAATACAAGTTTTATTTTAACCATAACAGTGAAGGAGGGAAGAGAATGAATTTAAGAGATATTAAGAAGATAGACTCAACATGGCCTGGTTATTGACTGTATGTGGAGATATTAGGAAGAAGGCTAGAGATGCTTCTAAGATGGTAGTCTGAGTGACTTTTTAGAGATTAGTGCAATTAAACAGAATAAAAAATATATAAGAAGAGGGGCAGATTTAAAATGTAGAAATGTATAATTTTAGATATAAGATCATTTATCATTGAGACAGAGCAGTCAAAAAGATTATTGGAGTCCTGGCCAGTGTTACTCAGTGGTTAGAACTTCAGCCCATCCACTGAGGATCAGGGGTTTGAAACCCAGTCAAGGGCACATACTTGTGTTGCAGATTCACTCCCTGCCCCCTGGTCGGGGTGCATGTGGGAGGTAACAAATTGATGTGTTTCTCTCATGTCAATATTTATCTCTCTCCCCTTCCCTCCTTCCCTCCCACTCTCTCTGAAAAGCAATGGAAAAATATCCTCTGGTGAGAATTAAAAAATATATAAAAATAAATAAATAAAGATGATTGGAAATGTGAGTATGGAACTCAGAAAAAAATGTTTAGTTTAGGCACTATAATTTGGGAGTCATCAGCTTTAGACAGCGAGGTGAACTCAGAGGAGAAAAGGATACAGGATGAAACTCTTCAGTACTCTATTATTAAGGAACATAGAACAAGGAAAAGTCAGAAAGAGTCATACAAACAGTTGCAAATGAGGAGTAAAGAGAATCAGAAATAATATAGGCTTGGAAACAAGGAAGGAAGGGATTTCAAGAAGAAAGGAATAAACTATGTTAAATATGGCAAAGAGATTAAAATAGACTGGAGAGTGTGAACTAGATTGAACAATGATGTCATTGTTGACTTAACAAGAGCATTTTTAGAAGTAGAATATGGTTGGGGGAAAAAGTCCATAAAATAAAAATAATAACTGGAAAAATGAAATGAGCCAAGAAAACTAAAATAACAAGTAGGCAAATATGTATGGAACAGGTATTTCCCAATCTTTCTCCCTCTTGTTCCATCAAGACTTCCTCCACCAGTAACTTGCAGACACTTTAAAAGGAAGAGAACATCCAGGCTGGGAAACCCCTAATTAAAAAAAAAAAAAAAAAAAAAAAAAAAAAAAAAAAGCTCTTATTAGTTCTAGAGATTCATTACTGCTATTATTGGCTTTTTTTTTTTTTTTTTTTTACCTTCTATTTCCCACAGACAAGATTGCTTGTTTTAATTCCTTTATGGAACTGGTAAAATCAGGAAGACTTACCTATTGTTTCACTTTAAAGGTATATACCGTATTTCCACTGAAATATTAGTCCATGGTATTTATCTATTTATCCATGGGGAATGTTTTTACAGAACACTGGGAGATCTTTAGCCCCAGAGTAGAGCCATATTAAGATAGGCAGAGCCATTACCCACAACTACACTGGGATATATATTCAGGTATGCATGATACTCAGAGCAAACAAATCTCAGCCACCACCTCCCTACTTTCCCCTCCACTTCTTACACCTCTAAAAAACCCAGCATATTTATCTTCATCTTTTTTTTTTTTTTTCAGGACATCTTTTGCTTTTGTGGTTCTCATTCAAACAGTCCTGTCTCATTTGAGGATGGGGGGCTAGTATCTAATCAAGTAATTAGAGTATAAAATAAACAGAAATATAGATTAACATCCTGGGAATAGGTTTGTTCTTTACAGGCAAGGACAACATTTCTTATTGAAGCAAAGGGATTTCTAGTATTTTAACATAATTCAGAACAATTAAAAGTATCTTTATGGAAAGTGAATTTCATAAAAGAAATTATTTTTATGATCCCAAAATTATTTTTAAAGTACAATTAGAGAGGGTTTTATTCTGTCAGTGAACACATTGGATCGATTTGAATCATTATTGTGAGTAGTGTAAATAAACAGAACATTAAAGAATTCTTATAAAGTTTTTTTTTCCCTAAGAAAAGCAAACCTGAAAATACCAATATGTTAGAAACTATGAATAGGGCAATGCAGGATCAAGTGTAGTAATTTGTAATGAGTAAAATAATATTGTTAGCTTATTCCAGAAAAAATAAAATAAGATGGCCCTGATCTATAAAAATATATTTGAACATGTTCTGAACCTCTGGCAAAAATGAGAAAGAAAACCCAAAGTAAACATAAAATAACAAGAGAGAGATATCGGAGAAGCACAATACAGATATTTGACCTGCTCAGGAATGAAAAAGAAAACTAAATCCCAATAGTTCTAAATCATACTAAACACTAGAAGTCTGTCTGGTTCAATAAGAAATGTAGATCTTGCTTAATAAAGAAAAAGCATAGCTCAAATTTGTGACAGATATACTAGTATATCTATATATAGATAGAAAGAGATAGAGATAGAGATAACAGATAGAGATAGAAATAGAGATGATAGAGATAGTGATAGAGATATAGAGATAGAGATAGAGATAGATATATTGCCAGCTTTGCTCATTAAACTAAGACTAAAAAAAATAATTTAAAAAATGCCAGTGTTGAGGAGTTACTTCTAGAAGGGTTAATTAAGGGTCTCCTAAAATATGCCTTGTGAATATGGCTGCAAAATATTCAAAAAAATACTAGGAAACTTTATTCCACTAACATAAAAAAGATTATACATCATAACCAAGTAGAATTTATGCCAGGAATGCAAGGTTTGCTAAACATACAAAACGAGTCATTATAAAACACTATTTGACTAAACCAATATATATCAATGGGTACAGAAAAAAAAAAATCATTTGAAAAAAATCCAACATTCTTTCCCAATAAAAACACTGAACCAACTAAGATTGATTGATAAAAGAGTATTAAGGAAAAACTCACAGCTAGCATCATAGTTCATACTGCAAATTTTCTAACTACAATAAGGAAAGAGAAGGGTTTCTGTTCTCACAACTTTTATTAAACACTAGTGGCTCTGTGCACAGATTCATGCACATTGAAAGGAAACTAATTAGAAGAAATATTTTAATATTGCTATTCGCCCTTTCTCCATAATAGAAGTGTCAGACATGAAATAAAATTAGTAAAGTGTATATGAAAATAATATATAAATTAATTAATAAATAAACAATAACAACATGATATAAAAACAACAAAAACATGATATAAAAACATTGATAAAAATAATTACTGATAAATTGATTAAACTTATTCTAATATCTCCCTGTATACCACATTAAGAGTAAAAACACTTTCAGAGTTCTTGACTAATTTCCCTTGTGAAGTATTTACAATTTTAACTTTAACATCACATGCTTTTCAAACTGACCATGTTTGAAAATGGGTTCAGGTAGGAATATTCCTATTTTGTCTAGACTTAGTCCTGGTAATTTAATAGTCATGGCAAATACTGGCATCATGGGAAACTGTCTTCAAATTAATTTAAATGGGAGGCCAGTGTCAGATGGGGTCAACTCAATTCTTGGAATCAGAACAACCTCTCCTTCCGCAGATCCTGTGAATACTTCAGCTTCAATTACATTAGGTCACAATCTTTTGATAATAAATCTAGTACCATTACAAAGACCCCATTTACTATTAAGATTTCTCAGTAGCATGATGATTTCACCTACTTTCAATTTTAATTTATGACACAGCATTCCCAAAGGAATAATAATATTAAGAAATTCGATGGGAAAGTTTTCCTTTTCGGCATCATTCATTGAATCGATGGAATCATCACTCAAATAGGTGTGAAAATCTCCATTGAGTATATGCAAAATTTCTTCATTTAATTTATGAGCATGCTCATTTTTAGGACAAAGAATCACATGTTTAGATATATTTTTAATATTATCTATAGATATACTATTTCCAAAGGTAGCTTCCATAATAGATCCATTACAAATCATTTCACAGGGGATTTCAATAATATCCATTCCAAGAGCTTTATATGTATCATGCATGTGCGAGTCAATGTTTATTTTTAAATTGCCAGTGTGCGTCATATGTACTGGCCAATGAGTCAGTTGGACGTTCAGACGTACATATGGTTGCTAACTTAGCCTTTTATATATATAGGTTGTATTAGAGGTTCTAGCCAGGGCAATTGAGAAAGAAAAATAAATAAAAGACATCTACATTTGGAAACAAAGAACTAACATTATCTCTATTCAGAGATGGCATGATCTTGTATTTAGAAAATCCTAAAGAATATGCACAAAAACTGTTAGAACTAATAAACAAGTATGATGGTGTTCCAAGTTGCTAGAACAATTGCATTTTTTTACACTAGCAATTAACAATCTGAAAATAAAATTAGGAAACTAATTCAATTTGCAGTAACATCAAAAGAGTTAAAAATTGGGAATAAATTCAATAAAAGAAATGTAGAACTTAATCACCAAAAACTACAACACACCATTGAAAGATAATAAAAACCTAAATAAGTAGAAAAATATTCTGTGTATATAGATCAGAAGACCAAATATTGTTAAGTTAGTGTTATGGCTTGAATTGTGTCTGCCTAAAATTTCTATGTTGAAGTCTTGACCCTCAGCACCTCAGAATATGACACTATTTGGAAATGGGTATGTTGCAGATATAATCAGTTAAATTAAGATGAGATTATACTGGAATAGGGTGGGGTCCTAATCCAATAAATGTGGTGTCCTTATATTTTTAAAAAGCTATATAAAGAGAAAGAGATACACATAGAGAAAAACATTGTGAAGACACAGGGAGAATGTCATCTACAAGGAACCTCATTGATATGAAATGTCTAGAATAGGAAATACATAGAGACAGAAATGTAGATTAGCAGTTGTCAGGAACAGGAAGGGGGTGAATGGAGAGTGACTGCTAATATATAAGGGTGGGTTTTTTTCAGGGTGATAAAAATATTCTGGAATTAAATGATGATGGTTGTATAATTTTGTCAATATTCTACATTTGTATACTTAAATCATACAAATGAATTGTACACTTTAAAATCTATACTAATAAAAGGGTAATATGCAAATTGGTCAGGACGCCCTCACAGTAACGACCGATCAGCAGACTGCATGGGGCGACAAGACTGGCAGGGGATGGTTAGTGAGGGACGATCAAACGACTGAACAGCAGGCTGCATGGAGCGACCAGGCTGGCAGGAGGGGCAGTGAGGGGCAACCAAACAACCAAACAGCAGGCTACATGGGGTGACCAGGCCAGCAGAGAAGGGCAATGAGAGGTGACCAGGAATGCAGAGGGGGCAGTTGGTGGCAACCAGGCTGGCAAGGGCGGGGTAGTGAGGGGCGACCAGGCTGGAAGAGGAGGGGAGTGAGGGGCGACCAGGCCAGCAGGGATAGGCAGTTGGGGGTGACCAGGCCAGCAGGGGGGACAGCTGGAGGTGACCAAGCCAGCAGGGGGGGCAGTTGGGGGCAATCAGGCTGGCAGGGGAGAGCAGTTGGGGGCGAACAGGCCAGCAGGGAGGGCAGTAAGGGGTGACCAGGCCAGTGGGGAGGGGAAGTTAGGGGCAACCAGGCCGACAGGGGGGAAATTAAGGGTGATCAGGCAGGCAGGCCGGTGAGCAGTTAGGAGCCAGCAGTCCCAGATTGTGAGAGGGATGTCTGACTGCTGGTTTAGGTCTGGACATTCCTGAGGGATCCCAGATTGGAGAGGGTGCAGGCTGGGCTGAGGGGACATCCCCCCCGCCATGCATAAATTTTGTGCACTGGGCCTCTAGTTAATAAATAATAAAAAATAAACAATTAAAAAATTATTACGACATTGAGCACTACCCCAAACCCAGGTAATCAGAATTTCAAAAGGTTTGCCAATTGTTAACTTTTTGGCAGCTCATAAATAAATTTTTTTTAAAGTACTAGTAGCTCATTTCCTCATATTCAAATGTATAGAATGTCTTACTATATAATTACTTTGAGATACCTCCTTCCTAAATCAAAGTTATTTTTTATCTTAAGGGAAAATAATTATAAATGCTCAAAAATATTTATTTACTCATCATCCCACTATCACAACACAATTATTTTTATTTTAACATCCACTTCGATCCTTATCTTTTTCCATATATGTGCAATTATGGTATCTATACTAATAAAAGAGTAAGATGCAAATTGACCATACCTTTACAACATCCACCAGCCAATCAGGAGTGAGTATACAAATTAACCCAACAAAGATGGTGGGTTAATTTGCATACGCAGGCGCAAGTGGCCGGGGGCAGGGCGGGGCAGGATGCTTGTGTCGTCGCCATGGTGACAACGCAGGCATTCCACACCGCCCCAGCCGCTCTGGGCCTCTGGGCAGCATGGGAAGGTGGAAAGGCAGCTCTGGCCGGAGCGAAGGCGGTGCCAGTAGCCAGGGCAAGGAAGGCCCATTCTTGCACGAATCTTCGTGCATCAGGCCTCTAGTATATATATACTGTGTGTGTATGTGTATGTGTATATATATATATATATATTACCATACAATTATAGTGTGCTGAAATTAACAAATAAATTTGCTACTACTAATCAAGTTAATATTTCCGTATTAAGCTAATGCTAAAATTAGAATCTCAGTACACCCAGATTTTCTTTCAGTTCTAAAATTTTTCCTTAAAATTATCTTCCAGAAGGGAGACTTTTGAGCCAAGTGCTTTACTATTTGTATGGCACAGGACTTTCCTTTCTAGAAAGTGTGGTACTAACATATATGACATTGGTGTTTATGTACAAATGTTGCTACCCTTCACAACTATGTTATATTATCATGACAAAATTTTTGTAGTTTAATGGTAACAGTGTTTACAGGTCAAAGCTCTCTTATTTGTTTTGTTGTTGTTTATTCATGAGTGACGCTAGGACCTCCTACAGGGTTGCTCACCTAGTGTCAAATGATAATATACAACCATAATAGTAGGTTAATTAAACTAGCAGTACTCCAGAATAATTTTTAATACCATCTGTTTTGAGAATCATCACAAACCTTCCAACCTACACACTATATTCACTAAATCTTCAGTAATGGGCCATGTTAAATTTATCTGATAGTCACCCTGTGGCATTCACAGAGTAGTTGTGAGTAAAATTAGGAAAACTATAAGAATTGACTTCTCCCATAAAGGATCCTTTCCCATTTAGTGGCCCTCTTTTCTCACACTCTACTTTTCATTTTCATTATTTATTACATTTCATTACAAACCCATACATTTTTATTACAAGTAAAACAATGCAAAAATATATACATTTTATAAATTTTAAAAAACACATTTCTCTCCTTCTCCACCATCATGCCAGTCAAATCCCAACTGCATGGTGACCATTGTTAATAGCCTCGTGTGTATCCTTTAATTCTTTCCTTGATGTTCATACAAACATATATAAAACTATTTAGCATCTTTTTTTCAAAGACTGCTAAGACTCCCATAATCATTGCATAAGCTCCCTACTTTATAAAGTCCTTATTCTTTTCATTTACATGAATGACTAACCACTTAAGGCATTAATCTTCCAATAATAATTTATTGTTAATAGGCCAAAAAGCTATAAATTAGAAATTAAATTCTAACAGCAGAATTGCAAGCATTGATCAGTGGGTAAAAAATAATTGTGGATAGTTGGAGTCAGAGAAGGAGCAGAATATGGCCTTCCAGAACCGCAAAAATGTATTTGTCTTCTTATTCTTTCTTACATATAAGGCAGTCTTTGAGCAATTCTTGTTCATTAAGTGTGAGTGATCTGGAAGGTTTCAGTTTACTGAAAGATTTTGGCATAACCTCACACTCACACACATACATAAATATGTACCAGGTTGCTCTTTTATCCATTTATAGAATACACTAGTCCCTGCATGTTAATGAAGAGCTATACATGTTCATCAATGAAAGTGTCTTTGTTGTTTATTCCCTGACTTTTAATATGAGGACAAACCAAGTGGAAATAACATGTAATGTATTAAACAATAAAGATCATTATGAAATAATAGAAAATAATGAGGAAAAATGAAGTAACACAACAGCAATGTTTAGGCAACTCCTCTCACCTCACCTGCCCCAGGTAATATGTGGGAGGAAGGAATGCAGGGGATATCTAAGCTTTGCTTTATCTGCAGCTTCAGCGTTCACACCTGCTTATTATACCGTCAAACACTGTGCTATACAGTTTAGGTGAATCAATTACTTGGGATTAGAGAAAAAAAAATAAACCCTCACAACACTATATACAAAACATTAGCAATTTTCTTTGTAATAAAATCAAAATTCCAAAATACTGTGGTTCTGGAAAGAGTACTGGAGACAATTTGAGTACTGAAATGAAATCTCACACAATGTCATTGTTTAAAGTCAAACAAGAAGGATAATGTTAGAAAAGAGATGACGACTAGTAACATTTCATACATTCCTCTAGGAATGTTTTTTACTTACATTTCTCTAGAGAAGGCACTGAAACCATTTCATGAAATAATCAACCAATTTATTGTACCACCATAAAATCAATATAAATATTTCATATTATAGGGAGCTGAGTTCAATTTTTGCTCATATACGTTTACATTCTAAGTACCACACAACACTGGAAGACTGATTTAATTACCTGTATTTTGCCTCTAAAAATGTTGCTGGTTATTGTGATCTTGCATTTATTTTTCTCGTCTTTCTTGCTTAATACAAACCTACTTTGGTTCAAGTAAACTAGTCAAAATCATAGTCAAAGAGGGACGCCAATGATGTAGACAAGAGAAATATTATAGACTAAAACCCAGGTGTAAGGGATGAAATAAGACTCATGACATTAACAGTGTTCATGATATTAGCAGCCAAAGGTTTTGGAAACAGGTTGGGATACAGAGCATAAGGCAGAATAAAGTAATAGTTAATATTGGTGACCGGGTTTATTATAAAAGAAGCAGAGGATGGATTTTAATGTCTGGCAGCAAACAGCCCTGGTGGACCTTCAAGGTTAGCATGGCTATAAAACTGGATTTCTATGTTAAATTAGGGCACTATTTGTGAATGCCCACTATTAAGCTTACTTGACCTAATAATTTATAGTCATTAGCATATTAAAAATTGATTTATTATGTAAGCTTTGAAAATGGGACACAAAATAGATGGCAGAGGTAAAGGTTAGGGCCGGAATATAAATCATACTTTAAGTGAGATATCTAAAATGTGGTGCCTGGGAAGTCCTAGGGCAGCATGAGGCAATTGGGATCTCAAAGGACAAAATGTCAGCATGATTACAATCATCTTTTCCTGCACAAAAAGTTAGATTTCATTCAACGTGTTCATAATAATAAATTTTCCTGAATAATTTTAGAACTGAAAATAGGCTTAATAAAAATATGATTAGATCACAAAAAGAAAGAACTTGGGAAAATAATATTTTAAAAGAACATTGACAAAATTTTAAATACAAGTTTTTAAAAGATCAAGTTTCAGAATTACAGATATCCTCAAAATTTCAATAGAAAATATTGCAAAGAGTTTAATGTTATTACAAATTGTTCTTCAAACAAAACAAACCAGAAATATGCACAATATCTAGTATAAATTCTAACTGAAATTAGGGCGGTTATGACTTAAGGAAGTATATACTTTAACTAGAATTTACCTGTCCACAGTCTTCATGCAAAAAAAATACGTTAGCATTATGTTTCACAGGAAAGAATTTTTTTAAATCTATTATTTCCTGATGAAATAGATGTAATTATCTAAATTTTAATTTACTCTTATCCATGGGAGGTAAATGAATACCCAGAGGCCAATGAAGAGTTATAAGAATTAGAAATGTTTAAGCTTTGACACAGTTATCAGATTTTAGACATTAATGAATGGATCACATGATAAAAAAATAGGACTTGTATAATTTCTTAAGCAAAATAAATACTAATTATACAGAGCAATTTTTTAACCTGAAATATTTCCAATTTTGATGAGCTAAAAAAGTTAGTATGAATGTGTAGAACAGCAAGTTGATGTTTCTTTCTCTCAAATCAATGGATTAAAAAAATATATTATTGAAAAATATTCAGTTGTATAACTTTTAATAAAAAATAACTTAAACTAAGTTAGCAAGAATTGCAGTTTATTACTTTTTTTTAAAAAAAAATGTATTTATCATACCAAAGAAATGATCCTTTTACTCTTACGGTCTGATTATAATGAAATTACCTAAAGTTCTTAAAAGTAGTGGTGTTTTTTTGTTGTTGTTGTTTTTTTTTTAATTTCATTTTTTTTAATGGTGAGTTTTTTAATGAGGGTATCAATATGCTCCCTGACACTGCCTTAAGGCTATTTGCTTAAGGCTAGGCCTGGTACAGAAGGTCACAAGGGCAAAAAGCCTGGGTGCCTAGCAACAGGCAAACTAAACACAAGTATTGTAGGGTGGAACCTGGTCCCTTGGGTGACCTTTCCTCCCCTAGCATACTGCTGGCCATGGGGTTTAGACCCCTGACCTTTCATACAGCGGGTTCTGAGTTTCTGACCCTCCCCTGACCTTTCCTTCCCTGGCATGTTGCCAGTCATGTGGCGGCGGGGGCGGGAGGAAGACCAGAGAATAGCTTTATAGGACTTCTATATAGGCCCTTGCATGACCACTTTCTTAAGCATTAAGCCCTAGAGAAAACATCTAGGCCTCAGTTGTGTTTGAGCTCCAGGTTCAGAAAAGCAGCAAAACCAGAAGGGGGATGCCATGGCTGACATCAGGACCTGCTACAGTAACTAACGACCCACACACTGCTTCTCACCTACCAGTAGAGACCACACCTGGAAAGCTGATGAATATTCTATTGAGATCTTCCCAGAAACCTCCCCTAAAATCCCTGCCTTTGGAAATGAGACAAGAGCTCTTCAGATGAAAGACTTTTTTTTTCTCTCTCTCTCTCTTGAGCATGTCTGTGCCTTTCCCTTCTTCTACCTCTGTTACTTCGTAAATAAACTTTTGTTTGTATTTGAAAAAGAAAAAACAAGAAAACGCCTCTTCACAGGATTTAATTTAATCCTTGTTTTATTATTACAAACAGAAAAACTTAATGGAAAAATTGGTGCTAAGTCAGTCATGATATAGCCCTTGTTCCCATTACTACAATTAAGAAGCCAGATGTCATAAAAAAGGTCACTGAGAGAAAATGTGGGAGAAGCGATCAGGCCCAGGCATTCTTATTGTAGTTTGCTGTAATACTTTGGTCTCGTCACTTAATATTTGACTCAAATTGTTTTCATATATGCAGTAAGTGAATCGGATAAGAAAATTTATTGGGATTCTTCTAGCTAAATTGATAAAGTACTAATTGATGAAAAAGCATTGTAATAGGCTACTATTTGATTTAATAGTTTATTATACATCGATGACTTAATAAATCAACCAAGACAGGTGGTAATAAATACAATGTAATGTAAAACTTATGCTTAAACTTTGATAGTTGCTTGGTACTAGTATATGTTTAACTACATATTAAATTGTCAGCTCTTGTTAGTACTATTTGACTGTGAGATTCTTTAAAATATTTAAGATAGAGGTTAAAAATCAGCAGCCTGTAAGTTAAACCTCTTTAACAGTTGACATTTAGTGCCCACTGGGTTTAAAAGAAAAAATATATACACTTTCAAATAGGAAACAGAATTTCAAAAATATGAATTTGTAACTTCTTGGGGAAAAATGGAAGATTCGGAAACACTAGTCCACGCATTAGTACAGAGAAACAATTATGTGGTGGTGAGTAGCTGAGACCCTTATAGAGAGCAGGAGTGCACACCTCAGCCCCCGCCCAGTCTCACTTTCTCGTTTACTCTGTAGGCTTTTGGTTTGTAAATCTTACCTTTCTGTTTCAGTGATTCATCAAGAAATTAACCGGAGTTAAGAGAATAAAATACCATAAGACTTGGTCCTAGAGCATTTATTTAAGGGGAGCTATGTCCTTCAGTAATTCCAGCAGAAGATTTGAAATCAGAACCTTGACTCTCACCTTTTTCTATGAGCCAACAAGAAACATACCATGCTAGTAATATGTCATCAACATTTCTTCCCCCAAATATGTGCAGACAAAAGGGCATTATCCCATTTTTTAAATTTGTTGGACAGAATATACAGTGGCTGAGCTGTATATAGTGTTGAATTGTAGCAGTAAAAAATTAGCTGTGCGAACAGGAACCAAGAGACAGACTGTGCACTATATTTCCTGCTCATATGTTGTCTCAGCTGTTTTGCACTTTATAGTTTCAGCTGAAGAATGTCCATTTATCACGTAATGCTAATCAGTTATCATTCTACTCTCCATTTTGTACAAAACATTGCTGGGAAGTCTGTTCTGGATTTGATGGATAGCCAGAATGGGACAGCACATAACCAAAAAAGGCATAAATACTCACAGATGTCTGGTCATACAGATGAGGTAAAAATCAAAGAAAATTAGAGCTGGATAAGACAGACGTGATCATAGAGCACATCAGGGGAACGTAAACTTGCTTTTTCTTCACCTTTCTCATCCAAATGGGGTTTCTTCTCATTAAAATAAATATTCAAACCAGAAGGTCTTTCATTTGTTTCCTTAAACTAGTAGAGTTTCCCCCCGCCCCCCCCAAAAAAATGTAAACCCCACATCATGAAGACAAAAAGCAGAAATCCTGTTTATTACCAAAGACATCCAAAAAGCTGTCCAAAACCAAGTTAGAGCATATGGTGCAAATCCCCCTCTTATATCCTCCAGCATTCCTTACCTCACCCCCTCATCCCTCATCTCTTCTGAGAAATCTGTTTATATTTCCTTATTCAAGAACCACTGAATAAGTCGTTTTTGCTGTACCAAAAAATAATTATATAGCTGAAAATAAAGCAGTACTTTCACTGTTTCAGATTCCATTAGTGATTTTGTATTTTTGTCAAGTGATATTTGATTGTAATAAATGTCTCTCATATGCTATTTTTTATTGTTGAATATTATTCTTTTCATATATTGTCATCTGCTTATCAGCCTTTTGTTTGTTCAGTCTATTGGTATCCTTTTCACATTGCCAACCACCCATTACTCTCATAGCACCTATTAGCCATGTTAACTAGACTCAGCCTGAGCATATTTCTATAGTTTTAATATCTTTATCTGTAAAAATAATAAATTATTACTATTTTTCTCTTATAACACTTTAGTGAAAATTTATAATAAATGGAGAGTAAGTGGTTGTTTTCTTCTTTGGAATTGTCCTTTTACATTGTGATATTTCAAAGTGCAAAGTAACATATTTTATTTGCATACTCCATCATATGATTAATTTTCAATTCACCCATAAATATAAACTTAGCCTTATCAAAGTTGTATTAATTTTGAAATTTCTTGGTAGATTTATACAATAATAATATTTTGCTGCATAAAAGATAACTTTAAAGTATTGGACATTTGTATAACAAATATCAAAATGTCAAGATTTCAAATAAAATGGTAATGGCAATCCAAAATAGAGAGTTGGAGATTAGGATTTGAACTCCCAACACTAGATTTTGAAAAGGCAGTCTGGCCACTGCAGCAGACTTGTGAAGACCAAGGTAAGCATTATGTCAGAGAAGACAAAGTAATCATACACTTCAAATATTTGTTTTCTGAAATAATTTCTCAGCATAGATTCTGAGATATAAATTTATATATGTTTGAGTTGTAATTGCTAGCAGGACATTGACTTTAATTTATATATGACTATGCTTTTTTCCAAGAAAAAGAAAGCAAAATGCCATCACATTATTAAGCAGAAAAAAGTGTTATTTTTAAAATCTAGCAGCCCCTTCCTCACATATGAGACCACTAATTCTATTTTTATTCTTGAACAGAATTATACAATTCTTTTCAATACTTATAAATGATTTAACAACTAAAGACCATCTCTTCTTCAAGTTAAAATATCTCCAAAAAGATAAATGAAAATTGTGAATTATGAAATGTTGATGGCATATTCTACCTTGTGGATAGCAAATGATAAACGTATGAGATAAAAAGAATCATATAAACATCTAAAATAAGCAAAAACTTTTGAATTTGACTCATCTTTTCAAATTTTTAAAATTTATCATCTGATAATTTATATAGAAATCTAAGACAGAGCCCACTTAGTTCATTTATTCATTTTTAAATTTTATTCAATACACAATTACTGAGTAACTCCTAAGGCATTCCAACTAACATGTGAGAACATGTTATTAGAACATCAGGCTTTTAGACTCAAGCAAATCAACTTTAGCTTGATTTAAGGGCACAGGGAATATGCCTTATTGCTTGTCACTCGACAAAGAGTAGGTTTGGGGCAACCAATAACCTAAATTTAAGATCAATGTTAATTCACTGGTCCTGGACATGCCACCAATAAAGGCTACCAATGAGCAGAGCACTATTTATCACAATATTGAAGAAAAAACAGATAACCTCAATGTTCCATAATAATACCTTTTACTACTTTGAAACATCTTAAATATATTAATTCATGGTCAATTTATTTTGCAAAGGTTTATGGAGCATCTATGATGCATCATGTTTCTGTGCTGGCTGTGGTGAATAAGGATAAAGAGCCAACAAACCAGAGAGGAAGACAGACAAGAAAACAGGCAATCTATCTATATAATTGCCTAAGTGACCATCACAACTGAACGGACGACTGAACAGGCTGCATGGGGCAACCAGGCTGGCAGGGGGGCTAGTGAGAGGCAACCAAACAACCAAGCAGCAGGCTGCGTGGGGTGACCAGGCTGGCAGGGAGGCCAGTGAGGGGCTACCAAACAATCGAAGAGCAGGCTGTGTGGGCAACCAGGCCGGCAGGGGGGGCAGTTGGGGGCAACCAGGCTGGTGGGGGGAGGCAGTTGGGGGTGATCAGGCTGGCAGGCAGAGGCAGTTAGGGGTGATCAGGCCAGCAGGGGGGCAGTTAGGGGTGATCAGGCATGCAGGCAGGTGAGCTGTTAGGAGCCAGCGGTCTAGGATTGTGAGAAGGATGTCCTGGATTGGAGAGTGTGCAGGCTGGGCTGAGGGGACCCTCCACACCCATGCATGAATTTTGTGCACTGGGCCTCTAGTTTCAATATAAGATAATTAATCAAGGAAGAGATCCAAGAGAAGTTGGAGAGGAGGGGTCATCCCTAGGGGTTTTAGATTTTATCCTGAAGACAATAGGAAGACACTGAGGGTACATAAGCTGTGAAGTAACTTGATAAGTTTTTTTGGTTGTTGTTGGTTTTTTGGGGGCACCAGGACCAATGATCACCAGCCACCCAGGTACTAAAAAATTAGGCTTTTGAAATCTCTTGATGTCAATTCAGCATGTAGAGCAATCAAGCTGCCCTACATGTGCCACTCACAACAAGAGCCTTTTTTGATATGTTTTTTATTTTAATAAGATCACTCTGAAAATTTGGAAAAATGGAAAAATATACTAAAAAAATAAGACTGGAAACAGGGAGACAAGAGAAGGATTCTTTCAGGAAATAAAATGGGAAAGAAAAGTGTCTTGAATTAAAACCATTATTCTAATGTTAGAGAGGAGAAAATTGATGCAAAGTATATCAAAAGAGATTGAAAAGAGATGATATATTGATTGATTTGATGTTGAGGTTGGTGTAGAGAATATTAAAGTTGACATTGAGAAATCTGCATGGTAATTCAAATTTACTATCGTAAGATTCATTCATTAACATGAACTCATTATTTCTATATCTGAAATTATCCTACTAATTTGATATATATATTATTCCACTATCAAAATTCAATTCTTCAGTCATGCATTTATTTAGTTATCAATTTTCAAGTATTTATTGAGAATATCCTTAGTATTTCACACTTATTTGGATACCTAAGACATAACCAGTAGAAACAGACAAGTGAATAGAAGGGAAATTGGATATAAATGTGATAAGAGAGATCCAGCACGTACAAAGAACTAAAGGAAGGTAGAAAATTAGAACTGAAATGCAAAGGATATATGATGCAAGAAAGAGTTGCTAGAGAGGCCATGCTGAGTCTTATAATCACTACTAGAGGCCTAGTGCATGAAATCATGCATGGGTACGTTCGCTAGGCCAGGTCGGCAATCAGGGCCTCCCTTCCCCAGCAGCCGGCTGTTGGCCAGGGTCTTCCTTTGTTCCACGCCTCTCCCCAGTGGTCAGTGCACATCATAGCAAGCGATCAGGCCCCTGGTTGAATTCCCAGGGGACAATTTGCATATTAGGCTGTTATATATAGAGATATTCATCACCACTAACCCAAGAAAAACTGGCAACTTCAAAGAATCTTAAACAGAGGAGGAAAGTTAGTACCATTAATATATTTGTTTTCTAAAGGTTATTCTGATTGCATTGTGAAGAAATGGAGGTTGTTAAGAAGATTAATAAGGGAGTGCTTATAGAAGACATATTTATTGGTAATTAGCAAAAGGATAGTGAAGTGAAGAATATGGAGCAAAATCAATAAAAATATTTAGAAGATAAAAGCAAGAAAGCTTATGTGTGAAATAAAAAAGAGGGGAGGAGAAAGGGAATATCAATATTTCTGGCTTATAATAGTATATGAATAGAACTACCATTCACTGAAATAGGTAACATTGAAAGGAGGGAGTTTTATTTGGAGAAAGATGGGGAAAGAGCATACTTTTGAGATTCCAGTGAGATCTAAAAGAAGAAAGATCTCATAGACAGTTGGATACAGTGTGTTCCAAATAGACTGGTATGTTTGACCTGAAAGAGATGAGTGCTTCTATTTTCTCAGTGATGTGGAAGATAAGGTCAGAGATGGAGCAGGAAATAAAGAGAGTTGAAGTCTGTGAAGAATTTTTTAAAGTTTTATATAGTTGAATGAATGAATGAATGAATGAATGAATGAATTGGCCAGAGAAATATAGTAAGGCTGACAAGCAATGCAGAGGTAAGTGTCATGCATTTATAGTAAAACTTGTATTCACTGGATTTGCTCTTTCAGTGCTGGGATACAGACAAGATATAACTGGGTTCATCCATGGTTGAGGAGTTGCTAAACAACTATAGTAAAAGAGAGAACAAGAGCGAGAGCGAGAGAGAGAGAGAGAGAAAGAGAATTTAGTATATTTGTAAAAGTACAACTGAAATTATTATGCATGAAATTTAATTTTGATAAGCGGAAAAAAAAGGAGAAAGAAACCTAAAATATTGGTGAAAATAAAGTTATAAGTTTTCTAATGATGCTGAGGAAGCATTAAAATGGGAATTGTAGAATAAGCAAAGTGGAAGAGAGAAGACAGATTTAATTTAGAGATTTTGGATAGAACAGTTATGGGTGACTGGAAGAAAAGAGCTAAAGGATTTTAAGAAACTATAAAACAGAGTATTGGAAGGTGAGACATTGATATGACTCTGAAATTATTCCAAATGAGGGCAAGATTTTTAAAAGGTGCTTACTCTTTTGCTAAATAAAGGAGAACAATCAAGTCAGATATCAAGAACCAAGAGAGAAACATGTTGGCAGAAGCTTAATTTTCAAAAGTGTGAGAATGGGTAGGAAGGTGTTGTGGGCTGAATTGCCCCCGATGCCAAAATTTATATGTAAAAATTCCAACCCTCATTATTTCAGAATATGGCTGTCTTTGGAGATTAAAGTTAAAATAGGTCATTAGGATGGGCCTACTCTAATTGACTGAAGTCCCTATGAGAAGAAGCTATTAGGTCACAGACCCCCACAGAAGGAAAATGATGTGAAGATCTACTGAGAAGACAGCCATCTAAACATGAAGAATAGAGGCCTCAGAAGAAACAACTCTGCCAACATCCTGATCTGGAACTTCTAGCCTCCAGAATTATGAGAAGATGCAGTTCTGTTTAAGTCACTCACACTGTGGTACTTTGTTATGGCAACAAACTAATACTAGGGAATTAGAGGAAGAATGGCCTGAAGCAGCAAGAGAGAATTACCAACCTCTCTTCTCGACACTGAGGTTCATGAAATATGGCAAAAAACAATATCCATTTAAACATTATATAGGGAGAATTAGTCCTCAGGGTTTCAATTATGTAAAGGAGGCAGAATAGTACTCAGTAAAATGTTTGAGGATATAGAGCAGTGGTTCCCATAGGGGGGCAATTTGATTTTTAAAGGGGCGATTTGAGAATGAATAATTAACAGTGATTTTTTTGCATTTCTTATGGTTCTATATGCCTCTTATACAGTATATAAATATACACTGAGTGGCCAGATTATTATGATCTCTGAATGCATAATAATCTGGCCACTCAGTGTATATCCTATATAATAAAAGGTTAATATGCAAATTGTGCCCTTGACCGGGAGTTCGACCAGTAGGCAGGCCGGCCAACCACCTACTTCCCCTCCCCCAGGGCCAGGCTGGCCGGACCCCACCCATGCACAAATTCATGCACCGAGCCTCTAATATAAATATATATACACTGAGTGGCCAGATTATTATGCATTCAGAGATCATAATACTCTGGCCACTCAGTATATATTATAACATATTTATGCATTTCAGTTCTCTATTGTATTCTAAAACTGTATTTGCTCTTTTTTTTTTTTTAAGTATATTTTATTGAATTTTTTACAGAGAGGAAGGGAGAGAGATAGAGAGCTAGAAACATCGATGAGAGAGAAACATCGATCAGCTGCCTCCTGCACACCTCCTACTGGAGATGTGCCCGCAACCAAGGTACATGCCCTTGACCGGAATCGAACCTAGGACCTTTCAGTCCACAGGCCAACGCTCTATCCACTGAGCCAAACCGGTTAGGGCTGTATTTGCTCTTTTTATATCACTTTATATTATTATTATTTTTTAACAATTTCTTAGTGATTTCTTCCTCAGTACTTCAACTGTCCTTTCTTTCCTTTATTTTTCTCTTTCAAGGACACCTTGTTCTTTGAAAGCTTGTTTAGACCTTAATGGCCTTTTAGGCTTCCTCCATGTGAATAGGAGTTCAGTTTTTGAATAATAAGAATTATATGTCACAGGGGCGGGGGGGCATCAGGATTTTAGAGATGCTTAGGTGCGGCATGGCCAAAAAAAGGTAGAGAACCACTGATCTAGAGGGTAATATGGCTAAATTGATTTCGATTCTGAGGAAGAAAGCAATCAAAGGAAATCAAATCCTCCTAGCATCTTAGGTCAAGATATAAGAGAGTGGACATTAAGACTTTCAATAGGCACTCCTAAATACAATCTAAATAGTTTAATTAAGTGCACAATTTAGATCAATCCAGTTTTAGATAAGCAACTTACATAGCAGTTGGTCTGGCATAGAACAGAGAAACCATGTCATAAAGTAGGCTGAATTGACTTCCCAAAAGGGAAGCAAGATGAAGAAACATTTGAGACTCGCTCAGAAAGCATAGGAAACCATTAATGATAGGAGCAATTGGGGAACTTATTTTTCATAATGAGTCAACTTAGTTAGATGATAATATATTTGATAAACAAAAGCTAGGAAGATCAGGGAAGAATTCTACTGAAAACACTTACTTTATAGTTTCAAAGGGATTGAGTGATTGTACATAGACAAACAGTTATGCCCTGTGTGAAGGTTAAGGAAAGGTGGGAAGAAGATATAGGAAAGACCAAATCCACTAAAAAGAAACCAGATGAAACAATTTGTCAAAGCCTATTATAGAAGTCTATTTCCTGTACAAAAACGCCAGAATCAGGAAGAGGATAATGGGCAGGTGTTTTGTTTGTTAAATACAACAGATGCTTTGGAGCAACCTACTACTCTTTGGCTCTTGAAGAAATGGACAAAGCAGAATATAGAAGAGTGTGTACAGGGAATAAATATTTAAACCCAAAACAAAGAAAAAGGAAAAAAAATTAAATCTACCAGCAATATGGTATTTTTCTTGTCAAAGACAGAAAAGAAATATTTGCAATTCAAAAGTAGATTGGATATTTTTAAACTTAAACTTTTGGGAGGATTAGGGTAAATCATTAAAAAAATGGAAGCTTTGAGAAAGAGAAGTTTTGCTTTAGAAGTAAAGGAAGTAGAAAGTGTTGTTGTTGTTGTTGTTGTTTTTAATGCCGCAAAAATAACTAATAAAATATATTATGGCTTGGAAAATTAAAATCCTGAAGGGAATGTGGAGCAGCAATAATCTAATTTTTTTTTCATCCTTTGAGTTGCTGACCATATTGTAAATTTAGAAATGTCAATAACAGCCCCTTAATCTGTTAAGAATGTCCCTCTAGTTAACTCAGTGAGGATACCAGAAAAAACAACCTTCTTGGAAGGTAGCAGAAGTAGGCAAGAGCAAATCATGTGTGGAATCTGGGCAATTAATGTCACTCAAGGCGTTGAATGCTACAAAGGTGAAATACACTACTCACAAGTGAAGATAAAAACTCTGATATCAGATCTCACAATAAATCCAGTGCTGGAGTGTGAAGCAGTTGCAGAACTGTTTGATTTCTTGTTTACCCAGAGGGATTTGGGAACAGTGAAAAACAGGAATTAGAATATTTCCCCGTAGGAGAGAAAGAAAGCTCCCTTTCTTTCATTAAGTTACTAATGTTAGCATATAATTAAGATTTCTCTATTGCCAAAAGGGGTTATCAGTATGGATAAATTCAGGGTTTAACATCTTTGAAATTATATTTCTCCAATCTGGAAGGAAATTTCATTTTGTGTTATAATTTCTCACTGGAAATGTAATAATGAGGTGTGATTCATGTTGTTAATGGCCTCCTTTTACATGTCATAATTGGATTCATTTCTGGGCTCTCAAATCTGGTGGAGCAAGATGGACAGCAAGCTCTTGCTTTTTTTCAAAAGTTTAAATATTTAATCAAACAAGAATTAAAATTTCTGCCTAATCTACACTATGTCTTTGAAGTTATTTTAATTAATGTCATATTAAGATATATTTCAAAGACACCTGAGAACAATGGAAATACCCATTTTAGTATTCCCAAGTGTGTTTGTGTGTGAGTGCGCACTTTTATCAATCAGAAGCCTCAGGTGGAACCAGGACTCCCTTTAAAGACTACCAGCCTCAAATATAAATAAGTAGATAGACTGACAGACAGACAGATAGATAACTATTGGCTTTTCTCCACTGTGCCGTGCCAGCACAGCCAAGGGTGAACATGAGTGGGGGCGGTGAAGGATTTAGAAAAGACAGACAAGAGAAGAAAGCTGGGTCTGGGTGGGACGCTGCCCTCTCTGATGGAGGCAGTGCCACAGCCTCTAAGCTGTCTCTTTATTTTATAGCCAGACCCCACAAGGCAAAGTAAGGGTGTGGTTACAAAGTTCTCGTGGGTTTTGAATCTACTCAATTACATGCACCTGAACTCTATCGAGCCCACATCACTCAGACACCTGGGACCATAGGTTCAAGCTTACAACTATAGCCTCTGGCTATAATTGTGCTGGGAGGGCTCTGCCCTCCAAGCTGGGACTTGCATGTGGCAATGAGAGGACTGTGCCCTCTCATCAGTCCGAGGCTTGAACCTGTCCAAACACTGTAGCCGCTCTCCACACTCCACCATAAAAAAAAGTACCAAATTCTGGATAACCTTTATGAGTAATCCTAATGAGGTAAGCAAGTACAGAATGTCAGGGAATAGTGGGGAAGAATTCTTTTGTCCTCTCATAGCCTAGCAGAAAAGCCTGGCATAGTAAACTGAAACATAGTTATGATTCCAAGTTTTACAACTTACCAACTTTTCAGCCTTAGACAGGTTACTTTAGCCTCCCTCTGCTTAGATTTTTCATCTTCAAAGCAGGATCAATAAGTGTCTGCCACAAATAATTATTATGAGAATTAAATGAAGGTACCAAGTGTGTGATAAGGTCTCAAACAATTTTAAATACCATTAAAATTATTTTCTCATGTCAGATTAAACACACCTTGTGTCAAGCAATACCAAATTCTTTTTCATCTGTTCTACCCTCATATTCTCCACTGAAGAAAAGTACATATAGCAAAATGAGGGAGAGCACTGGCTCTGAAACCAGACAATCTAGATTCATACCCCAATTCATACTATGAGTTGGGGGCTGATGTCATTATTGGATCTCAGTTTTCTTCTGGGTACTTACCTAGCAGAGTTGTTATGAGGATTAATGAGTGGCTATATATGAGGTGCTTAGAAGATTGCATACTTACAGCGTGCGTGTTTTAGATTGCATAACATACACTATTGAAGCATTACTTTCCTCAGTATGATTGATGAGAACCTGCATCTGGTGGCTCTCATTTTACCACTGTGCCTTAAAGACCAAGGTCCCTGCTCCACCTTTCCTCTCGGACTTTGTGCTCACTATGGTGGCTGTGGGGGAAATGTTCCTAAGTCCCTGACTCAGTCTCTCTCTGGCCTGTTTTGCACTCTGGGACTTCAATAGCAGTAGGAATATGGAAAAATAGGAGATCCCACTTAGACCTCCAGGCATATGCCAAGGTTCTGACTCAGCCTTTTCCATAGTGACCTGCCTTCGAGGATTAGGAAGTTACACAGCTATTGAATAGTCGAGTCCAAATAAGTAAATAAATTCATTAAACAGCTCCTGTAGGAACTTCGTGGGGTTGAGGGAGAAGTATCTGGTAGGATTCATGGTTCGGGCATTTGTGAGTTCCCAGGAATAACAGTACAGCACTAAAATCTCATCCTTAACTTTAGCTAACACAGAATCTCTGATGTTGAGCACATTTTTTAAAATTTGTAAAATTACAAAATCCCATAGAGGAAACATTGTACAAAATGGCACATAAAGTTAAAACCGCTAATAAAACAAATTTCCAGCCTTCATTATCTATAAAAAAAAATAGAATAGAAGGACCCTACATAACAAGATTTTAGCTAGTTTTCTTGAAGGAAAGGATACCACTTTCTCATCATAAAACTTTCTCTCCTTTTCTTTTTAAAAATGAAATGATAATGTTCAGTATTAATATATTCCTAAGTAACATAGTCCAGTCAGACCATTGAAACATACTCTGGATTTCAGTTCTTGGTGTAAACATAATATGCTCTGGGAACAAATTTCCCCAAATGACGCTACCCTTCTCTGCACATATTTTACACTTGAATCAGTAAAATCCATGCAATAGTCAAAGAACATAGTAAACACCTTCCATACTAACAAACCCCGTGGACTTCTGAATAGTTAGCAACGTGTCAAACCAAAGGCCAGCTCACCTCTCCGAGCACTGCTCCCTTGAAGTTTCTTGTCTGGAGGACACTACCTTCACGGTAAACCTCCCCGCCTACGTACCAAATAGACTCAAGAGGTTGAAAGGGCACAATCTTTTGTGTTCACCTGTGTAAACTGCTTTTACTAATTGGTCTCAAATACCCAACAGTTCTCAAAAGGTCTTCTTCCAAAAGACCACTGAGAAATATTTTGCACATGGAAGTGGAAACAAGGAGACACTTTCTGGAGGGAAAATCGATCACAAGTAACAAAATTAGCATTACATATTTCCTTGACTCCGTAATTCAAATGACAGGTGTTTTAACTAAATTAATATTCAGAGAAACGTGTGAAGAGATATATGGTCATCTGTAGCGGTTTTGTTGGTTTCACTACTGTTGTTAGCTGACAAAGTAAAAATAGACTCAATACCTATTAATAGAAATTTGGTTCATTAAATTATCATGCCTTTATACACCAAAATGCTACATACTAGTTAAAAAGAAGTTAGAATAACTTATATGTATTAAAATGATTCAAGATAGATTAGTTGAAAAGAGAAATAGAGAACATATATAGTATGATTTCATTTCCATTTTTGCATATAGGAAAAATTATTGAAGGGTAGACATTAAATTGTTAATCGATGCTAACACTCGGAAATAGAACAATCTGAAGACTTCCACTTTTTTACATTTTTATTGTTTAACATCTTTTAATTACGTAATTATATATTCCAACAGAGAAGAGAATGGGTCTCTGGAAATGAGCTTCTTCAGTCTTTTCATAGTCACTGCCATTCTGACACGGATTATGTAAAATTAACTGGTCAAAATTTAAAGCAATTTCATAATCTCAGAAAGATGGAGGAATGTATGTGGAACAAGTCAATGTGCAGAAGGTCAGGAAAACTGAATAGTGGCTAGTCTTTGGTGAAGAAGAAAGGAGATACGTGCGGTGGTAAGAGAAACTTTGAGAATAATTTGGTGACATCCAATTTTTTACTGGTAGCTAAGCTTATTACTTAAATGTTGGGGTGTCTTACAATATGTTAAGTAACCTCTGCAAGCCAGAATTAAGAGGATGGGCTCTTCACATCAAAAGTATAAGCTGATGTAGCTCTCACCTATTTATCTCACACTAGTTTAAAATTGTATAAATTAATATCTTGTTTTTGTACCTATTAATAGAATAAGAATCCAATTCCTTGCATTTTTTTTTCTGAAATCCAGAATTAGCACATAGCATTTCTGCAGGCAGTTTTTTCAACAGTAAAATGACATCAAGCAAGGTAATTGCGGCTTGGAAAAGCCAAAAGATACAATTAAGAAAAGAATCGCACATGCGAAAAAGCAAATCGGGGAGAGAAAAATACTCTCCCATCCAACAACCAGCTTCTCACACTTCACTTATGTGCCCCTTCCCTGTTGTTATCCTACCATCTAAAGTTCTATGTCTGAAACTCAACCTTAAATTAAACTATACACAGGCCACTAAATGCATGCCCTAATTTACCATGACTTCCATAGTTTAGGAATTTTCCTTTTTAACAAATGGCTTTTATTTGTACTATGAAAAATTGAGTTCTCATTATTAATCACTTCAGGTGTGTGTGTGTGTGTGTGTGTGGGTGTGTGTGTGTGTGTGTGTGTGTGTGTGTGTGTTTAATTTATTGCATAGAGTAGCACCAGGCATTAAAGAAAATTGTTCTGTTGGTCATTAAAAGCCACTGGCTTTAGAGTAAATGGTTAATACATTTGCCTGTATGGCAAATAAACTTTGACTAGCATTAATTGATCTTTTCAAGATCTACACATGAACTAGTCCTTAAATCTGCTTTCCCATTGCAAACCATACAGATATGCAAACGGTTTTGTATTTGGAAAAAGGGAGTGCATTACCGGGCAATATTGAGCTGCCTATGATGTAGCCAAAAAATACAAATAGTTCCACTTACTGAGACCTCTCCAGAGGATTTCAAAGACCACAATTTGCTGCCTTCTAATTCTGGATTTCTGGCATAAAAATAAGACATCTATGGGCTGGGGGAGGTTTATAATCTATCCATAAGGCTATTGCCAGAAAATAAAGAATATTTAATTTCATTTAACATTGAGAGTGGCATTGCTTTATGAGAAATTCTGTCCTACTGAAATTACACGGCAATATTTTGTTGAGTTTAAATCCTGTAGG
This sequence comes from Eptesicus fuscus, assembly GCF_027574615.1. NCBI lineage: Eukaryota > Metazoa > Chordata > Mammalia > Chiroptera > Vespertilionidae > Eptesicus > Eptesicus fuscus. The sequence goes on along the minus strand of NC_072474.1, from coordinate 80,207,207 downwards.
AAGAGCTCATTCCACTGTGCATTCGTCTAATTGAATATTTTCCACTGACAGTCAAACCAAGATTGTATTATTTGGCCAACAGCCAGATGTAAACTTTTGAAGTATTGGAAGTGTCGTGTCAGAGCACTCCAAGACTGCAGTAAATTTATGAAGCCAAGTTTGCAAGACTAACATGGGTTCAGGAAATCTATTGTTGAACCTTAATGATCTGCTGTAACTTATACTCTATCCTCAAGATATGAGCTATAGGACTCTAGACAAAGCTGTTTGCTATATCAGGTGATTGTCATTAGAGGTGCATTTCAATAATTAAAGGAAAGTATGAATTTTTCTCTCAGATGCACATTCCTGAACCACAAAACCACACTCATTAGACACACACACACATCATATATTGTTACCCATATGCACATGATTGATGGAGCATTACATGGGATGATGTCAAAATATGTTTATACAGTGTGTGTGTGATTCATTATATGTTTTAAAATATATATTACATGCTCATATACATATATGCCTATATATGCATAGGGAATTTTGAAAAGACAAACTAGAAGTCATTACATAGAAAATACTCTGGGAAATATTACTAGGCAATAGGATATTTATGAGAGAAATATTTATTTTTACCATATGCTTCTCTGTACTGTTAATTTTGAGTAGTATTTATAATTTCATAATTTTAAAAGCTAGTCATAAATACTTATATACAGATTAAAGAAAATATGTTATGAATCTTTATTTCCTACAGATGGGAAAATGTAGGTGTATAGTTATGAGTATGAGAAACAGATTATTTCTATATTATTATTTATTAATTATTATTTTCCATATGAACAACTGTAAACCTACATTTGCCCCACCCTGTATAAATATGCAATTGATTTTTATAAATATAACTCAACAAAAAATAATTCCTAAGAACAATTTCTGTCATATTTACAGATCTAAATCCACAGAACAAAAAATTCAGGGTCTGCTTTTCTCATGTTGTATATATTCCCTCAGTACAAATTTAACTTTTATATAAAACTTTTAAATTTTTTGTTGTTATTGTTAATCCTCAATTTTCACCTAACGATATTTTTTCATTGATTTTTAAAGAGTGGAAAGGAGGAAGGTGGGGAGAGAGGGGAGAGAGAGAGAGAGAGAGAGAGAGAGAGAGAGAAACATCAAATGAAGAGAGACATATTGATTGGTTGCCTCCCACACACACCCAGAATGTCTGGGGATTGAACCTGCAACACAGGTAGGTGCCCTTGACCTGGAATTGAACCATGACCTTTTGGTGGGTGGACTGACACTGTAACCATTGAGCAACACTGGTCAGAGCTAAAACTTTTAACTTTTCATAGGATATTTAACTTGGTGGCACAGGTTCACACAAATAAATATTTTGTCATATTTATGACAACCTTCTCCTGCTCTCAGCTCATTTAGCAATATTATGCAACAGTGGAGTAGATACTCTTGGTCAACCATGAAAACTTCATCTCCTTGCAGAAGACTCACAAATGAATTAATGAAAACCAGTAGCGTTCTCAAGATAAAACTATTTTAATAATCTGAGGATAGTTACCATAAGAAGGTGGCACAACAAGGGGGTAAATATGGTCAGAGTTGGGCTACAGCTGCAAACTCAAGGTCTTTCAAATATTTTAATAAAATAGCCTCAAGGGTAGAGTGTACAGAGTCAAGGGGGTTTGCCTCAATTTCACGGAATATACTCTGTGCTTTAAGGGATCATTGCGGGACATTAAAATGATTTCCCTTCAGATAATCTGTGAAGAGAGAACCCAAAGTACAGTAACAAAATACTGAAGAAGGGTAATATTCCATAAAGACAAGAAATCAGGCTCTATTATGATTCTTTGCAGCAAGATTATATTCCCCTGAAACTCAGCCTAGAGACTACCTCCTTTGTCAGAGTCCAGAATCTCTGTGTCCGACCAGTGGTTAACTCTGTGATTACAGGATTATTTCCAACTAGCAAGAAGCTACATCGATGCACTTTTTCTTTTCCAGAAGATTCCCTTATAACCCTTTTCTCTCCCCCCCTCACAGTTTCCCCTACTATTAACAATGTGCATTATTGTAGTACTTTTGTTACCATTGATGAACCAGCATTGATCCATTCATTGTTCGCTAAGTCCACAGTTTATATTAGGATTCACTGTGTTGTACCTCCATGGGTTATGACAAATGCGTGATGTCATGTATCCACCATTGCAGTATCAGACAGAAAGTTTCACTGCCTTAAAAATCTACCCATCCATTCCCTCTTTCTCCCTTCCTTTCCCAAACCTCTGGCAATCACTCATCTTTTAACTGCCCCTATAGCTTTGCCTTTTTCAGAATGTCAGATAGTTGGACCATATAGCATGTAGCCTTTTCAGGTTGGCTTCTTTTCCTATGCTCATATGCATTTGAGCGTCTGTGTCTTTTCACAACTTGATAGTTCAGTTATTTTTATCACCGAATAATATCCTATTATGTGGCTGTCCCACAGTTTGTTTATCCCTTCAGCTGTAGAAGGACATCATGGCTGTTTACAGATAAATGCACTTTTAAGTAATATTGCCTTTCTGCCAGTCCTTTTTTTGAGCTTAACTGCTGTTTCAGGTGGGTGACTGAGGGCTGCATGCCTCTTCTTCCTGCCTTTTGTTGGGAAATTGAGTTACGGGTGAGGTAGCTTTAGTTTCTCACGTGCAGTATTGGCCGTGTTTTCCTCATCCTTCCTGCTTTCTGGTACCGCCTGAGTAAAAAGACCTCCGCTGGATACACTTGGACCTCTGCCTGCTCCACAGACCACTTCCCTGCATCCTCACACGTTTCAATCTGTGCTTGAGAATGGGGTAAACCTGCTCTTAAAATATTCATGGAAAGAAATATGAGAACTCCTAATATTACCTTTGACTTTCTGGATTTAAATGCATTCGTCTATGCTCACTGAAAGCATAAAGATAAGTCTTAACCTTGGATATTTTAAAACAAGACTGTAGAGTTTGGACAAAATAAAAATTATAGAAAAGGAAGTAAAAAATAAGTAGCATAAACGTCAAGCCTTTCATATAGATTTTAAATCAAAGGAGTTTGGGGCTTACAACCCTTGAGAGAAATTGGTCTGATGATAATATTTATTTGTCACTTAATAAATACATATGAAATGATAATATATTTTAGCATAAGCCAAGTTCTACAGTAGATGAGATTCTATAGACAATTTTTAGTTCTGTTCTTAATGATTACCATGCAAATTAATCTATTAAGATATTCTCTAATTGTTTTTAATAATTAGTATGTTACATATTAATAGTAATGTCTTGGTCACTATGGACACATTATTATAACGTAAGTCTTTATATATATCCTCTACTTAAAATTTGTCACAGGTTGATGTGAGAGAGTTCAATCAATAAATATCAATGACTTAGTTATCATTTAGTTCCTGCATTTAAAATATGCTAAACAAATAGTGGCCTATATTTGGAAATCAAAAATTTCCAAATACCAAGAAATCAGAAAAAAAATAATCTGTTCATATCTTCTTTTCTTATTACATGACATAACTCAATAATAGGCAAATACAAGAAAATTTACAAACTTTGGAAAAGGGATATGGTAGGCAGAATATGCACCACCACTACCCCTCCAACACCCCTGCCTCAAAGTGTCACAAAGTTCTAATTTCTTGAACTTGTGAATTTATAACCTTACAGGGCAGAGGGATGTGACAGATGTGATGAAGTTAGGGATCTTGAAAAGGGGAGAGTATCCTGGATTAACCACGTGGGCCCAATGTAATCACAGGAGTCCTTATAAGAGGGAGTCAAGGCAGTCAGTTGTAAAAAAGACACATGAGGATGAAATCAGAGATCAGAGTGGGGCAGCCATGAGACAGGGAATGTAGATGACTCCTAGGAACAGGGAAAGGCAAGGAATACATTCCCCTCTAAAGCCTCCGGGAAAACTCAGCTCTGCTGTCACTTTCATTTTAGCCCTGTAAGACCCATTTCTGACTCTGACAGCCAGAACTGTAAGATAATAAACATATGTGATGTTAAGCCACTAAGTTTATGATAATTTGTTAGAGCAACAGTAAGAAACGAATACAAGGAGTAACAATACCTGTCACTGATGTGCTTCCTTGCTCTCAGAGCCATCTTAGGCCTTACTCTATGTCCAGCTCATTTTCCCCCAGTTCTAGGGAAATGTAGCCAACTCAAGGGAGGGTGTGTAGCTGGAGGGTGGGAGGAAGGGAGGATCCAAAGAACCGCCCTGTCCAACTCAGGAGAGCTCCCTCTGGGCTGTGTCCCTCTATGGTGCCAGCTCCTGCTGGGTATTCTTTCTGTCTACTTAAAATTAGAAGTGATTATTCACATATTCCAGAAATATTAATACTTTGAGATCAGATACTTTAAGATATTTGTACATTTTTTAAAATCCTCACAGAGGATATGTTTTATTGATTTTTAGAGAGGAGAGGGATAGGGAGAGAGAGAGAGAAACATTGATGTGAGAGAGAAAATCGATTGGTTGCCTGATGGGGGGCCAAACCTGCAACCTAGAGATGTACCCAAACCAGAACCTTTTGGGGTATGGGACTATGCTCCAAACTACTGAGCCACCCAGCCAGGGCTATACATTTTTTTAATACTAGTTTACCAGCTACCAGCTGTATATTGAAACCAAAGCAAATTGTTAAAACCTTCATGCTTGGTGACTTTGTCCAAAATGTCCCCTCAAATTTACCCCAGGCTTCTGCAATCTGCTACCGCACCAGATCTTTCATTATTCCAAATTCAGATTCTTGTGCTACCTAAGGTTGGATTTTTTAGAACTTGTTACTATTTTTCAGCTTGTTTTAGTTTGAAATGTCCAACAATTGTCCTTCCTAGTTGGATCTGAGCTTCCATAATCTAGCACATCCCATCTCCTTTCCTCTTTAATGCCACCTTTTAACGGTCTGATGTACACCTCGAATTTGACTTGGCAACACTTTCAGGCTTCCAGTCCACTGAATATTATCTCCACCTTTCATCTTGGATGCTCCATCTAGGCACTTGGCCTTAAAAGGTATAACTCATGAAATTATTAAAAAGACATAAAGATAGTTTTCATATTGTACAAGCTGTTAATGAAAGTCTAGAGCAAAACACCCACTAATCTCATAAAATTATGATAAAGTGATGAAAATGTACCCTTAAGTATTTCTTGATATTTTCACAAATAACTATTAAATAGGTATCTCTACAGACATTTTAGTAAAAAATAAGAACAACAAAAATAAAAGGCAGTAAGTCTGCAGATGTCAATGAGTTGTCCAGGTGCTACATTTTGGGCAGCTTACTTACCTGGTTTCTTTAAAATAACTTTTAAAAAATCTTAAAGATATCAATAATTTTGAGTAAATTTTACAGAACTCTTTAGAAATGAAATATTTTTCCAATAATTTAAATGAAACATTTTCTACCAGATTTTTCTACTATAGGAAAGAATGTATTTTAAAAAATAGTTAATTATTTTATTTTTCTACTCACAAATGACTATTAGCCTTCCCAGTTATAAATTAAAATTCTATATCTTTAGCCCTGGCCAGTGTTTCTCAGTGGTTAAAGAGTGGCCCTGCTCACCATAGGATTGTGGGTTCAATTCTATGTCAAGGGCACATACCTGGGTTGCAGGTTCCATCCCGGAGGCCCCGGTTGGGGCACATGTGGAAGGCAACCAATCAATGTGTCTCTCTCACATCGATGTCTCTCTCTCTTTCTCTTTCTCTCTCTCTCTCACTCTCTCTCTCTCTCTTGCTCTCCCCACCCCACTCCATTATCCCTTCCACTCTAAAAATAAATGGAAAAAATATCCTTGAGTGATGTCTATATATTTTTTAAAAATATATATTTTTATTGATTTCAGAGAAGAACGGAAAGGGAGAGATAGAAACACCAATGATGAGAGAGAATCATTAATTGCCTGCCTCCAGCACACCCCCACTGGGGATCAAGCCCACAATCCTAGCATGTGCCCTGACCGGGAATCAAACCATGACCTCCTGGTTCATAGGTCAATGGTCCACCATGTAACCACATTGGCTGGTCGAAGAATGTATTACAGACTAAATGCATCATCAACAACCTCCACTTCCTTTCAAAGTGATCTGAGATTTCACAGTAACAAAATCTCAAAAATTATTTTTTCCTTCATAAACCTATATGACTATATAATTGCAAAAATTAAAAAAGTATCATTAAGCTGTATTCAATCTGAGTCCAATTTGAAGAAAAAAAAAAGCTGAACAAAAAGTATTACGCCATTAACATAGTGCTTTAGGAAAAGCAGTAGGATGTCCAAGTATGATTGAGATTGGTCCCTAAATCACAAAATTACGTCAACTCCTGGAGTTATGGTTACTTTCAGCAGAAAGGTGAAAGTTGCCTGCTCAGTCAGATTACTTTCAGCAATATGCCATCACTTGTTGGCCATATGTTTCCAGTTGTAAGATGTCCCGTTAGAGTTATGGATGCAGTTCTGCAGTGGGAAAATGATAGATTTCTCTCCCTTGAAGACATTAACTTTATCCCACTTTGTTCTAACACTGTGTGCAGACAATGAGAATGATATAGGAATCCCCTGTTTTCTCAATGAGCTTAATTCAAGAAGAGCCTCCTGCTACATTCTCACATGGCTTCTGTCTGACCTTATGAATTCCAACTTACCCTCAGCCTTGTCTTCTACCGGTGTTGTCTCACAACACTCTCCTACTCATTACTTATTTATGCAATAATAGTGAATTACTCATTCAAGAATAAAGCATCATTTATTATTATTGCATGCCAGAGAAAAATTTTCACCAGTTCAACTAGTCATACTAGACGTAGTGCACAAGCTAATATTAGGTATAAACTTAAACAGATATCCAAAATCACAATTTGTGATGATTTTCATATAGAACATTTCACACTGATAATGAAATTTCAAAATATATAGTTGTTTTGATACCATAATTTGCATTTACATATTAATTCATGAGAGCATCCTGTCTTTCCATTCTAAATGCTGGAATGAATTTTTAATTCAAATGGACCTAACCCTTTAGCTTACATTCTAGGTCTTCCTAATTATTCATTTCCAAGCAGACATGCACTTAAGGATTTCTTGATCTCAGGCAATGCCAGCTCCCTTATCTTTCTATTCTACCTTAACATTTTCTTTCACTCTGCTGCAGATTTTGCTTCTTTAGTGCATGTAAATTACTCAGGGAATTTTTGCTGATTTTTTTTTTTTTTTTTTTTTTTTTTTTGCTATACCCTCATATATTTATCTCACATCCCCATCTTTAGAGAGGTACTTAATTGACAAAAATTGTATATCTAAATTTTACAACTTGATGTTTCGATATGTATATACTATATTTCCTTTTCTTAAATAATGTATTTGTATTTGTCAGTATTTGTTTTATCCATTTAAAATCATAAACAGCTGAAGAGCACAACCATATATCAATTTTCCCCTTAGAGTCCACGTTTTAGCAGATACTTAGTAAATGGAGCATTATTATGGTAAAAAGCAGCCTTTGGAAAGAATGCTGAGTCATCATGAAGTTTCATTTATTCAACAATTACTGAACATCTGCTATGTGTCAGGTACTATTAGAAGCATGGAACACATGGCAGAGAAGATGCCCTGCCCTCATAGAGCTTGCATTCTTACATTCTAGTTGTAGAAGACTTACAATAAACAATGACTCACATAGAATTATCACACGCACACACACAAGTTCAGATAGTAATACATCTTTGAAAAACATAAAACAAGATGTTGCGATAGACAGTGAATGGGGGTGGGAGACTATATTGATCTGAGGATGGAAGGAGGCATCTCTGAGAAGATGACATCTAATCTGAAACCTGAATGATAAGAAGATGCCAGCTTCACAAAGATCTTGCAAATGAACATCCAGATATCAGGAAAGAACCTAAGGCAGAAGTAGTAGTACTTTTTAAAACAGCAACTGAATACAAAATCAATATATAAAAATCTGCTGTGTTTTTATACCTAATAACAATCAGAAAACAATCCCATTTGCAACTGCATTAAAAGAATAAAACCCTGCCCTGGCTGGTTTTGCTCAGTGGGTAGAGCGTGGGCCCAGGGACTGAAGGGTCGTGGGTTCTATTCCAGTCAAGGGCATGTATATTGGTTGCAGGCTCCATCCCTGACCCCCATCGGGGCAGTGGCAGGAGGCAACTAATTGATATGTATCTCTCACATCGATGTTTCTCTCTTTCTGTCTCTCCTCCTCCCTTTCACTCTCTCTAAAAAATCCATGGAAAATATCCTCAGATGAGGATTAACAATGACAACAAAAAGAATAAACTGCTGCTCTGGCCGGTGTTTCCCAGTGGCTAGAGAATCAGCCGACGCACCAAAGGGTCACTAGTTCAATTCATGGTCAAGGGCACGTACCTGGGTTGCAGGTTTGATCCCCAACTCTGGTCAGAGTGTGTGGGGAGGCAACCAATCAATATGTTTCTCTCTCTCTCTCTCACTCTCTCTCTCTCTCTCTCTATCTATCTCTCCACCATCTTTTCCTTCCTCCCTCTCACTCTTTGTAAAAATCAATAGAAAAATATCCTCAGGTGAGGATTATAAAAAAATAAATACAATAAAATGCCTAGGAAATAATTTAACAAAGAAGGTAAAAGATCTGTAAATTAAAAACTATAAGACATTAATAAAAATACTAAAGAAGACACAAATAAGTGCAAAGTTCTAATGGATTGAAAGAATTAATATTGCTAAAATGTCCATATTACCCAAAGCAATTTACAAATTCAATGCAACTATCAAAATTCCAATGATATTTTTCACAGAAATAGAAAAAACAATCCTAAAATTTGTATGAACCACAAAAGACTCCAAATAAACAAATAAATTTTGAGAAAAACAAACAGGAGGCATTATGCTCTCTTATTTCAAACTGTATTACAAAAGTACAGACACATATATCAATAGAATAGAGAGCTCAGAAATAAACCCATACAGATATGGTCAAATAATTTATGACAAAGAAGCCAAGAATATACAGTAGGGAAAAGACAGTCTGTTTAATTAGTGTTACTGGGAAAATTGGACAGTCACTTGCAAAAGAATAAAAGTGGACCACTATCTTATACCATACTCAAAATTAATTTAAAATGGATTAAAGACTTGATTTAAGACTAAAATCATAGAACTCTTAGAAGAAAAACATAGGCAGTAAGCTCCTTTATATCATCCTTGGTGGTGATTTTTTGGATTTAACACCAAAGCAAATGCAACAAAAGTGAAAATCAACAAATGGGACTACATCAAACTAAAAACTTTTGCACAGGAGCCCTGACAGGTTTGGATCAGTGGATAGAGCATCAGGCCCTGGACTGAAAGGTCCCAGGTTTGATTCTGGTTGAGGGCATGTACCTTGGTTGCAGGCTTGATCCCCAGTAGGGGGCGTGCAGGAGGCAGTTGATCAATGTTTCTCTCTCTTTGATGTTTCTCTCTATCTCTCTCCCTTCCTCTCTATAAAAAATCAATAAAAATATATTTTAAAAAATAAATAAATGAAAACTTATGCACAGGAAAGAAAACCATCAGCAAAATGAAAATGCAGCCTCCTGAATGGGAGAAATATTTACAAGTTGTATATTAGATAAGGGGTCAATACCCAATATGTATAAAGAACTCACTTAACTCAATAGCAAATAAAAATGTCCAATTAAAATATGGGCAGAGGCTCTGAATATATTCAGATGGACGACAGGTACATGAAAAGGTGCTCAACATCACTAATCATCAGGAAAATGCAAATCAAACTCACTCCTATTAGAATAGCTATTATAAAAAGGATAAGAAATTAGTGGCAATGATATGGAGAAAAGGAAACCCTAGTGCACTCTTCGTGGGAAGGGAAATAGTGCAGCCACTACAACAGACAGTATAAGGATCCTCAAAAAATTAAAAATAGGACTATCATATGTTCTAGAAATTCCACTTCTGGGTATTAAATCCAAAGAAGATGAAAACACTCACTTAAGAAGATATATGCAACATTCATCATCAGTGGATGAATAAATAAAAATCTTTCTATATAATAAAAGCCTAATATGCTAAGTGTCCGGTTGTCCGATCAGCCATTCAATCAAGCAAAGCATAATCCTATCTAATAATAGAGTAACATGTAAATTACCATCACTCCGCTACGCCCACGATTGGGTGGCGGGAGGCTGGGGGGCGGGACTCGGGGTGGCCTATCCGGCCATTGAGAGGCATGGATCCGCTGCCACTGAGGGGAGCTACCCTGCTGTTGAGAGGCGGGAGTCCCGCCCCCTGTGCCTCTCAACGGCCCACTGAGGGGGCCTGCCGCGGACACCCAGCTGCGCCTCTCAATGGCAGGGTAGCCAGGTGTCCGCGGCAGCCCCCCTCAGCGGCCGCAGACCATCAAAAGTTGGGGAGCTGGGTGCCTGTCTGCTCTGGCACCAGGCCTTTCAGAAGCCTCTGCTGAGCCGGAGGCTTCTGAAAGGCCTGGTGCACCAGCGGACAGGCACCCAGCTCCACCGCAAAAAGCGAAAGCATGTAGGGGACCCTACATGTGCATGATTCAATCATGCACTGGGCCTCTAGTATGCTAATAATATGCTAAGGCTGCTCATTCTCTCGCTATGATGTGCACTGACCACCAGGGGGCAGAGAGTTGACTGGTTGACCAGTCGCTATGACATGCACTGACCACCAGGGGGCAGATGCTCCAACTGGTATGTTAGCTCGCTATGGGGGTCCAGCTAATCTGGATTGAGCGAGATGGGCTGGACACACTGTGGAGCCCTCCCTCAGTCCCTTCCCGGCTGACCCACCTCCCGCATGACTCTCTCTGGCCCCAATCATGCACCAGTGGGGTCCCTCAGCCTGGCCTGCACCCTCTCACAATCCAGGACCCCTCGGGGATGTCAGAGAGCTGGTTTCAGCTCAATGCCGCAGGCCAGGCCAAGGGACCCCACTGGTGCACAAATTCATGCACCACGTGTTTAGTTTTATATATAAAGTGTCAAAAGATACAAACTTCTAGTTATAAGATAAATAGTGATGTATTATACAGCATGACTATAATATATATAATATGAGAATATTATTCAGCCATAAAAAAGAAGAAAATCTTGTCATTTGAAACTACAGGAAGAAAACTTAAAGGCATTATGCTAAGTGAAATAAGTCAGCAGAGAAAGAAGAACAAATACCATATGATCTCACTTATATGAAAACAAACAAACAACTAGCTCATGGACTCAAAAATACAGACAACAAACCAGATTGATAATTGCCAGGATGGGGGAGAAATAATCAAAAGGTGTCAAAGGATACAAACTTCTGCTTATAAGATAGTGATGTATTATACCGCATGACTATAATTAATAATTCTGTATTGCATATTTGAAAGGTGCTAAGAAAATAGACCTAAAAGTTCTCATCACAAGGAAATAAATGTAACTATGTATACTGAGGGATATTATATGGACTTATTGTGGAGATCATCTATATATATAAAAGCCCAGCTACTGAATGGCAGAACGACCAGAACGACCAGTCAACCAGTCATTATGACATGCACTAACCACCAGGGGCAGATGCTAAATGCAGGAGCTGCCCCCTGGTGGTCAGTGCACTCCCACAGTGGGAGCACTGCTTGGCTGACCAGGATGAGTGGTGCTCCCACAGCGGGAGCAGCTGCTCAGAGGGCGGGTCCACAGTTGCTCCACTGACTGAGATGAGTGGCGTGCCCACAACGTGCTGATCCCCACAGGCCACGCCCCCTACCAGTGCACGAATCCATGCACCGGGCCTTTAGTTTTACAATAAATACAAATATCTAATCATTCTGTAGTATATCTGAAACTAATATAGTGGTGTATGTCGATTAATACCACAATCAATCAACTGCAGTATCTAAGGCAGGGAAAGAGAAATACAACATTAAGATTGTAGGAGTAAGTAGGTAAAGTCCATAGTAAAAGTATTAGTCTAGTCTAAATGTTATAAGAAGCCTTTAATAAAGTGAGGTGAGATGATTTGATTGACTTTTTTAAAAGGTCCCTTTGGAGAATGAAAGATGTGCTGGCAAGATTGAAACAAGAAGGTCAGTGAGGAGGTGATTATAACAAACAAAAATTTCAGGTACAGTAAGGATTGAAAAAGAGTGGGAGAATGTAAAATACATTTCACTGTAACACTTTTCCAAAGTCTTTAAATCCTCAGCACTGGACCAAATTACTCTCTACCTTGGAATAGTTTCATTGGTTAACCTACTGCTAAATCTTCTAAATCACAAATGAAATATTTTCCCTTGGTTTATATATTTATCACTGTTGTTGTTATTGCTGTTTTGTTGTTGTTGTTGTTGTTGTTGTTGTTTAGTTAAGAAAACAGTAGAATATGCATGTCATATTGATTATATTTTAAAACTCCAATCTCATACTTTCCTCTGATGCAGATATTTTTCATCTGTGCAGTATATGGAATCAGTTAATGACAGCAAATCATGGGCAAAGTATGACTGAAAAGAGAATGTCTTACTCAGTCTCAGCCTTCAAGTAGGAAATGTCTACCATACTTATTCACATTTTAGAGTCATGTTCAAGACCCAATTTTGTCTATTTTTATCTAAACATTTATATATTTTATAGACAAACTATCAGAATCCTTATTCTCTCTGTTAAGCTAATGTAGTTACAATTAAACTAGAGGCCGAGTGCATGAAATTCGTGCACTGGGCAGGGGTGGGGGGTTGTCCCTAGGCCCAACCTGCACCCTCTCCAATCTGGGACCCCTTGGGGGATGTCTGACTGCCAGTTTAGGCCCGTTCCCACAGGGCCTAAAAAAAAGCCCAGCTACCGGGATTGGGCCTAAACCAGCAGTTGGACATCCCTCTCACAATCTGGGACTGCTGCCTCCTAACTGCTCGCCTGCCTGCCCCTAACTGCTTTTACCAGCCAGTCTGATCACCCCCTAACTGCTCCCCTGTCGGCCTGATTAACATCTAACTGCTCCCCTGCTAGCCCAATCACCCCCAACTGCCCTCCCCTGCTGGCCTGATCTCACCCCCAATTGCCCTCCCCTGCCGGCCTGATCTTGCTCCCAACTACCCTTCCCTGCTGGCCTGATAGCCCCTAACTGCCTCTGCCAGCCTGATCACCCCTAACTGCTCTCCCCTGCAGGCCTGATCTCACCCCCAACTGCCCTCCTCTGGCCACCAATTTGGTTCTGATTGGTCGGTTTCTATGCCAGTCAGCGTCAAAAGCTCTGCCTCCTAGGCATCCATTGGCTTCTTACAGTTGACCCAGATTTGGTTCTGATTGGTCGGTTTCTATGCCAGTCAGCATCTCTGGGTCTATCTCTGGGCCTGATCATAGAGGCGGGGCTGATTAGCGGCCATCCCAGGCTGCTGGTGAGTGGCTGAACTGCTGACCTCTGGGAGAGAGAGAGAGGCTTGGCTGCTGGCGAGGGAGAGAGAAGCAGGGTCTGACCACTCTGCTTCTCTCTCCCAGCCTTGCCAGCAGCCACTGCTGTTGCTGATCAGCCTCGCCTCTCTCTCTCTTCGAGAGGTCAGCAGTTCAGCCTGCTCACCTGCTGCACGTGCAGCCTGGCAAACGGTCAAGCCTCCCGGTCATTGCGGATGTGATGGACCCAGGGTTTTTATATATTAGGATGACATTTTTATACAGAAAATATTTTCTTATAAATTGTGTTCTTGGAAAGAAATAGATCTGCAAGCAAGACAGGGGAAAACTGGTTTTGTTTGGTATTAGATCTAGAACTCAAGCTGAAGATAATAATATTGGTTTAATGTAATGACATCATTATGCCTTCAAAACTCAAGATTATTCATTTATGACTTTGAGGGAAAGGAAAGTGATTGTTCATATATAAATGCCACTTATAAACCTGAATTTTTTTCTCAACAATTTAACTTTCTTCTGAGGTTAGTTTATTTTCTTTTATTTTCTTAAGGCAGTTTGATTAATCAAGGATTAGATCTTGAAACTGATGTGAAGTTTCCAACTTTTGTTCAAATATTCCAATTTCATCTGACACGATGGGGAAATGAGGCAAGCTTTGTATAAGGCATAACGCCAAGACCCTCCCTGACATTTACAGTGATGACTAAAGCAGAATCAATTTCACATCCCTGTTAGAAGAATGGAACTGAGTAGAGTGGTATATTTGGGAACGAGGGCCAGACGGAGAGGAAGGGACTTTGTAGTGGAGGAACATGTAACTGGATTTAGTTACAAAGCTCTAATGAGGGCCAGGAGTCCAGGTGGAGGTCCGCTCTAAGGAGCAGCAATAAGTTATATCACAAGATTGCCATTGCCTTCTCTGTGCTGCTGTAATAAAGAAATCGCTGCAGCTAAAATTCAAACAAGATTGAAGTTACTTGGTCTCTTCTGAGACCCATCATCACTCTCTTTTACCTGACAGATACTCGGAACCCAAATTCTTCCATCCAGCCCACCTAGAGCGCTGACAGGTGAGGAGAGGAGACATTCCCCATTCTTAAGTTCAACAGTTTCACGCAGATCTGGAGGAAGCCGCGCAGAACTGCTTTCCAATGAGGCAAGCTTCTCAGGTTCAGAGCTGTCAGCCCTGAATTTTAATATACAAACACAACCAAGGGGGTTGTTCATTCACCATGTTTGGTATTTTATGTTAACTCTTTTGAAAGAAACTGATAAGAAGGAAGACAACTTACAGGAACAGGTTCGTTTCATCAATTTGCTTTATTTAGAAGGAATGAAGGACTAGGCTGGTGACTTGATTCTGTTTTTAATTCATTCCTGAGATAAGGGTAAGAGAAACAAATGCTTCAACTATTTTTTTTCTTCTTTTTCTCTAATTGATGTTGGTGGGAAAGGAGCCTTATGAGCTCCTACTGCAAATTAGTTGCTGAAACAATGGTGACTAAAGTCAGTCCTGTTTTATAATAATAAAAAATAAGTTCATAAAATTATAAAACCAATGCTCACTCATGGTGAGATATGGTACAAAGGTGTATACAACTTTAAGTAAACATTTTCTTCCTTCCTTACTCCCTTCACATGACCTCTACTCACATATCTAATGGTAGCCATTAGTAGCACTTCCTAGTGTGTTCTTCCAGAAATTCACTATGCATGTTTGACATTTTAGAGTCATTCTTTTTTTCTGGAAATAATTAAATTAAAAACAGTACCTTAAACTTGCTTTTTTTCATTAATAACGCTTAGAAACATAAATGCTCCTATGTTTCTATTAAACTAAACGGCCAAAGAAAAAGCTACATTTATTTGTGGCTCTATCAGAAAGCAATGTTAGAAATTCACAAATGTAACTGAAATAAAGATCTTTTCAATATTTAAGACTGTCTATGATTTTTTTTAAAGTTAGTAAATTAGCTGAAGGGACAAGGAAAGAGATTTGAACTTTTGGCCCAGAAAATACCAAAGAAGAAAATATAAAACTAACCCCTTGCCCACCATATGGCAAATGTGGAGATAAGTATCAATATGGAATTTTTTAAAAATACTATTTTTACTGGGGTTGAAAAATAGTTAGCTAGAGATGTTGGCGAAATGAAGTAAGGAAAAGCTAATGACTCTACTGGTGAGATCCGCTAAGCCCATAAGTTCCTCCCCAGAAATTGAAGTGATTTGACAGAAGCATAACTCAGCATCCTGCAGCTGGAACACAGTCCCCGGAGCAAAATTTACACGCAGGATTTCTGGCTCACCATCAAGAAAACTTTTATCCAAATAAATAAAAAAAAAATTTATAGTGCTGGAAGGGACAATAAAATTCCCCCAAAGAAATGGAGACATTCCATAACTTCCAAAGGCATGTATGTGCCTTCTCTGCTTTCCAAAATCACCGGTGTTGCTAATTCTCCAATATCTTTGCGTGATGGTGCAGTCCATAACCTCACGCCCTTATGCTTAGAATCAGATGGCTTTCTGGAAGTCTAATTGCAAATTATTGCAGCCATAATTCAGTCGATTCCTCCTCTGTTGTTAATGAAAGAGAACTGAACACAATCTCGCAGTTCATTTAGTCTAAGAAGATTATTTGCATGTGTCAGTCTGCAACATTCCCTGGAGAAATGTTTTTCCCAGTTTACCATAATGCAGCTTACAGTTTGAGCAATAGCTTTATACAAAAGCGTCAGCATTATTTGCATGTGCTGTATGCCCCTGGGTGAAAACGCAGTTTGGAGCCCTGCTCTAGTATCCCTGATATGGCAGGAAGCAGGAGAGAGCAGATAAAATGAGAGATCTCATCCCGGCCTGAGATCTGTTTACTCTGTGCAAAGGAAAAGGTAAAAGTCATTTTGAAATGTTTGCTGCTGCCACAGAAGAAATAAGTCTGAGATAAAATAAAAACAGCTGAAGAGCTTTCATTCTGAATGGAATCTGAATCTGTTGGTCCCAAACAAAAATTCTACACAAGGTCCTTCAAGAGGAACCAAACAAACTCCAGGAGGAAAAAGGCACAGTGGGATAAATATGTGCTCTGCTAAAGGAAATACATTGAAAAACAGAGTTGTAAGTGGAATAGAGCCGAGGAGCAAACATAAAATATTCATGGGTTGATTTCAGGGAATTCAAAGAAATAAACTTTTATGTGAAGTTGTAAATGAGCCATATGAAAGACCAGGGAAATGGAGAAAATGATCAAAGACCACGAAAAAAAAAAATGGTACGTAGGATATTAACCTTGCAGAAACAGCCTGTTTGATTTAAAGAACACACGAAAGCGATCCAGTAAGTAAAGGCAGAAAATGAAATGGGGAATACAAAGGGCAATGAGATAGAGGATAAAAGGTTTTTCAGATAAATAAAGCGACGATAAACTTATGAGAGCCACTGTTGTCTCTTGAGAAACCAAAAGGGAACGGGGTAATGGAAAAGGGAGAGAGGATGGGATGTGTTAACCCCCTTTACTCCATCAGAAAACATGTTGAAAGTAGACTCATTTCTTCCAGAGGAAATGAGACACTGAGAAAAAAATAATGAAAATTGAGAGTAGCTAAAAAAAAAAAAAAAAAAAAAATGTTTCAAAAATCACAAGCCACCTAAAACTAGAAATCTGAAAGGAATACTAGTGAGAGAATAAATATTTGCATGCACCGGTTAGAAGAGGAAAAGAAAATATGCACTTAAAGTATATTTTTATATGGGCTAACATTTTTTTCTTGCCATTAAACATAGAAATATATATTTAGGTACAGTATGAGATGGTTTGTTAGTCAAAGAAAATAAAGTTTCCTTCTATTTGAAAGAAATTGAAATGAAGAAATTGAAATGTATTATAACATGTTTCAATCATGAAACATGTTATAGATACATTATTTTTTGAAGTTTCCTCATGATATAATTTGACTTCCTACTTAGTACACTCTAATTTTAACAATCTGGAAAAAAAATTATCAATATAAACCTTGCAGAGATGTCATGCAGACATGCGTAGCAAATATCTTTGTTAACTGCTTGCTAAATATTATTTCTATCACACTAAATTGTTTAGAAAAAAATCTCTATAAAATATCTGAATACTCTTCATTCCTTAATGTTCCTCTTTAAATTCATTACAAATAAAACTAAAGGTAGTCAATACTGTATGTCAGTACGGTGAACTATATAAAAATATAGTTGCTTTTATTTATTGTGCTTCATTTCAGTCAAATCCATGCAGAGGACCAGAAAGCAATTATGTAGTTAAAGCTAAATTGCCAGTTAAAAGTCAGAATATGTTCTTTATATGCACGCTCTCTAGTCCACATCTCCACACCTCGTAATTTTCTGTATCTGATAACATCACATTTTCCTCTTCGTTTTAGAGGAATTAATTGTCTATATTGAATCCAGTACTATGCACAAGCCTTATTTGATCCATGCCATTGAACCCAGACATGTAAGGTTGTCTTCATCACTCTTTTTCAGCAGAAGCAAGAAAGAGATAAAAGGTTAGAAGTTTTCAAATCCTCACCACTTTTTCATATTAAAAATAATTTATTACCTCATTGTTATATCCTATAAGTCCAAGAAGAATGTATTACATTGCATTCTGATACTTTAAATGAGAAACATCCATAGCATTCTCTTCATGACAGCATGAGAATACTGCAGACATATACCAAGTTAGCCGAAAACGGGACAAGAACTCTAACCTATTCTCTAGAGAGTCACTTCAAGTATCTGTAAACCATTATCTGAAGGATGGGCTCTTTTTTAAATGATAAATTTTACATGCGATACAGAAAATGCTTTTGATTGCAGAATAATTGTAATAGAATCACAGGTATCGGGACATCAGTCCTTTCATCTCTCAGCCATGAATAATCTCACTAACGCTTGGAAGTGTGGCACTCAAAGAGAGGACCTCTGTTGACCATTCAATCTTAAATTATTTCCCATCAGTAAGTGCTCTATTAAGGTAATACGATTTATACAATCTACACTGCGGCACAGTGTTGATTCTAAATTGATTCAACTGTATAATGCATACATTACCATCAAAGCAAATATCCCCGAATGGATAGACTGATATAATGCAATGCTCTGTTGACATAATTAACAATATAAACAATTTACCCTGCCATGCCTTGCCATGCAGCTAGTAGATTCTGAAGGTATAAACTGATCATCTTCTGCAATGAAGAGTGAGCATCTGATTTCCGCCAAATACAGCATTGGTTACTGTGCCCAACTGACACAGAGTGCGGATCCTTTGGTCATCTTTGTTTATCAATGAGCTTACTCTCAGGAATATAAATTGTTGAGAAAGTTGTCTTTCTTGCAGTGGATGGTGTTGTTCAGATTTCTGATTTTACTTTTCTTTTTAATCAACAAGTTTCACTCGAGCTTGTAAATCACCTATTTCTAGCCTCTATCTGTTTAATAAGATGTGATGTAAGGCTGGCCTTGGCAAATTACACAAGAGGAATTATTTAGAAGCATACCAAGCAATTAAGAACGGAATATTTTATAGTTTATGAAAAAAGTTGCCACCCCTGCCCTGAGGAATCCAGGCACCTGGCTATGAGGACACTCGGAGAGCCCTGTGGAGAGGCCAATATGGAGTGGAACTGAGGCCTCCCGCCCACAGCCAGTGCAAACTTGCTGGCCATGAGTGAGCCGCTTTGAAAGTCTCCAACTCCCACTTAGGTCTTCAGAGGACGCAGCCTCAGCCAATATTAGCCTGTCTCTCATGAAAGACACTGGGCCAGAACCATGGAGCCAAGCCACTGCCTAATAACGACCCACAGAAATGATAAAAGATCATGACTGACCCACAGAAACCGATTATTGTTGTTTTAATAAGTCCTAGAAGTAGGCAGAATATAAGCATATAAAAATCTTCATCATCACATTGTACCTGCTGATTTCTAAGCTTTGCAGAAGTTCTCATAAGATTTGAGGCATCACATTTCAATAAATGTGTAATAATCAAATTTTTTTTTTAAATGACTCAATACTTAGGGAAACAAATAAAAAACACACAGGGGTTTCTGGGAAAAAAAGTAGATATATTTTGTTAAAGCAAAGTGACCATCATCTTTTCGTCTGTCCGGTACATATGACACACTGGCAATTTAAAAAAAATAAACGTTGACTCACGCATGCACAATGCATATAAAGCTTTCACTGGTGCCTATCTAGACAGAGTAGGAATATTCCTACCTGAACCCATTTTTGGACATGATCAGTTATGTGTTACTTTCTCTTGAGTTCGAAGAGCATGTGGCATTAAAGTTAAAGATGTAAATACTTCATCACAAGGGAAATTAGTCAAGCACTCTGAAAGTGTTTTTACTTTTAATGTGGTATACAGGGAGATATTAGAATAAGTTTAATCAATTCATCAGTCATTGTTTTTATGAATGTTGTTTTTTCATAATGTCTTTGCTGTTTTTATATCATGTCTTCCACGCCATGTTGTTATTGTTCATTTATTAACCAATTTACATATTCTTTTCATATACATTTTACCAATTTTCTTTCATTTCTGTCACTTCTATTATACAGAAAGGGTGAATAGCAGTATTAAAATATTTCTTCTAATTAATTTCCTCCAATGTGCAGGAATTTGTGCACTGGGCCACTAGTATTTAATATGGTAATCTGGAATATACAGTCATGTCTCTTACAATGTCATTGAAAATTAAGCACATCAGAAATAATTCTATTAGCTGTAGGGGAGACAATAGATATTATCTTATTTTGCAACAAATTTTATCCTCTTTCACTAGTATCTAGAATACCCTACTAATTTTATATCACTACTATCTTTGGACGGATGTACCCACAAGTAAGCAAAACAAAAGTGTTTACCCCAGTAACCTTTTAAAGCCCCAAGCATCTTTACAATATGAAGCAAATCCAGGGTCCAAAATATTGCAGAATCTCTCCCACTGATGGGCTCCTTGTGGTATGAGTCATCTTACCAAACATTCTATAAAGAGGCCAAATAATTATGGGTTGAACAGAAGCATATATTTTAATTCATCAGATGAATTTTAAGAAACATTTCTGTGCTATTTCAAAAATTAAAACTGTTGTTGAATGGGAACATCCTGTATTGCCTTTGACATTTCAAAGGCCGAGTTCCACATTCTGCATACTATGCTCAGCATATAAAATCCATGAGTAGAAAAGACCAGATTAGCTCTTTAATACCAGAGGAGCAGTTACGAGGGAAACCATGGTTAGATAAGTAGATAAGGATAAGATAAAGGTAGAGACATCTAGGCAGTTCAAAAAGTACATATTGAATACATAAATAGCATACACAATTTTTTTTTAAGCTAAATCCATAGAAAGCGCCTGGTGATGCTATTTTTTTCTTCCCAGAGATTTGTGGTTAAAAGTATTCATTTAACTTAAGTCTAACTTCCAAATGCAAACATGGAGAGTGACATTGTTTCCAGATGTAGTTTTAGTAGATCATGTCCTGAGTAATTAAGCACAGTCAGATCTGAAAAGACCAGTAATTGAAGCGGCATAGAATACAATTTATTGCCAAACAATTCCAGACACTAGGAGGAAAGTAGAATTAAAGTACTTCAAACATCAGACCCATGTTCTTGGAAGCTGCTTTTATGCCTTGAAGTAACAACATTCAGTTTGTTTTAATACACTGACACACACATACGTATACCATAAATAAATAATAAAGTTAGTTGACTTGAAAAGATAGGGGAAGTTCATGGAAATATATCCCCTCCTGGGTATCCACTGTTTTAGTGTTACTTTGTTTTGTTTTGTTGTACATGTATATACAATATTATTTAGTGTCGTAATTGCACATATAATGAAAACTCTTCAGATGTCCACTTTACCCTGCCCTGCTTGGTCCAAAGGACAGACAGTTTGACTCCAAGCTTGAACATCAGGCTCTTAGCTCTCAGCTCTGATGTGCTCAAAATAGTTTATGCCCATGTATAAACTGAACCATCAGAAATAGGACCTCAATCAATTAAAATGTCAGAAGATTAAGTTCACAGTGAGGCAATGGCTAAATTTCCAAGCCCAGAGACTACATCATTGTCAGAGTCTCCGGATTATTTAGGTGAGTTGATTTACTAACATGGCAGCTAACAAGATCTGTGTTCTTGGAGGTTGCTTTATAAATTGAATTCATTGTGTTCCACACACTGTAAATAATATCTACTTAGAAACAAATATATTTTTTAAAAGTTTATTTTAAATATTAAAACAAAACATACAGAAATCTCCAAATGTATTTCTTTCTTAGGGGGTAGATGTAAAAGCCAGGCAAGATCTGGTTTAATACATTCTCACTGGGAGGACCAAAATGATGAAAATAGATTTTTCTATTCTTTATAACTTTAATGTCTCATCTTAAAATGAGAACAACCTGCAATTAAAAGTAATCACAAGAAAGATATCTTTAAAACACAATTGACCACAATAGAAAAAAAATCATCAGAAATATATTTTTCTTCTACTTTATTATGCTCTTAATCATTCCTATGATTTTTAGAATTAAATATTAGTATCTATGAGCTTCTGGGAAATCTAGTTTATCAATTCAATGTATCATTGCTACTTATATAAATCTAGGGAAATCAGAGACTTTCCGTCCCATTATGGAAATCCAAGCATGCCTAACAGGTGTAGGGGAAAATGAAATCATTATCATTTGTTTGAGCCCCTGGATCTAGGCATACCCAAATCAAATCCCTAGCTTATCTCATTATAGTAAACAATAAATTTCAATTTTTTTGTTCAGTAGTTTTTGTTTGATTCTTCTTATAACTGAAGGAATTTTGACTTATGCTATTATTAGAATACTAGAGCCTGGTGCACGAATTCATGCACAGGTGAGGTCCGGCCGGCCCACCCCGATGGGGGCCCATCAGGCAGGACTGGGGCGGGGGAGAGGGGGGTGGGCACAGGTGGTTGGCCGGCCGGCCCTATCCCCAATCAGGGTGTTGGGGGCAAGGCTGGTGGGGGAGGGGGCAGCGATCAGGGCCCAGATCAGTCTGGTTGGCTGCTGCAATGTGCGTCATAGCCACCGGTCGCTCTGGTCATTCGGTCATTCCACCATTCCAATTGCTGGGCTTTTATATATATAGACTAAAGGCCTGGTGCATGAAATTTGGGCATGGGGGGGTCCCCTCAGTCCAGGCTGCACCCTCTCCATTCCAGGACCCTGGGACCCCTCAGGATCGGGCCTAAACCAGCAGTCAGACTTCCCTCTAACAATCCAGGAACACTGGCTCCTAATTGCTCACCTGCCTGCCTGCCTGATCACCCCTAACTGCCCCCCCCTGCTGGCCTGGTCACCCCCAACTGTCCCCTGTGCCAGCCTGGTTGTCCCTCACTAACCCCCCTGCCAGCCTGGTTGCCCCAAGCAGCCTTCTGTTCAGTCATTTGGTCGTCCCTCACTAACCCCCCTGCCGGCCTGGTGGCCCCATGCAGCCTGTTCGGTCATCCGTTCGGTTGTTTCGTTGTGACGGTCACTTAGGCTTTTATATACATATAGATATGTGTTTAAGTAAACCGTCCAAAATTCATTTGTATTTATGGTTCTGCTCTTTGGTCAATCTATTGGTAGCTTCTTTTGTGTGTTTTTGCGATAGCATACATCACAAGACAGAAGGAATCCAGGAATGTACTCTTTCCATAATAGTTATTGATTTCTATGAGCTAAGGGAACTCCATCAACATGATCTCTACTCTCAAAGAGTTTACATTACAGAAAGAAAAAATAGACAAAATAAATTTTTTTAAAAGTAAGCAAAAAAAAGTTAATTTTGTAAGTTTTATGAAGTAAACAAGCAAGGTGTGTGTTTGTGCTTAACAAAAGGAAGATCAGTAAAGATTTCTCTGATGTATTAATATTCAAGTGGGGCCCTAAGAATGAGACAGAAGTCATCACTTGAAGATAGAGGAGAAAGAATATTGTAAGAAGAAGGAACAATGTATGCCAATAGACTAAGGCAAAATCAAGAGTAGCTCATTGCAGGAGTAGAGAGAAGTCTAGCATGATTGGACATGATCAGCAAGAGAGTGAATAATAGCAAGGGATGATTTTTGAAAAGAGAACGAAAGTTCACAAATCAAGCAGGATTTTGTAGAACATCCATCATTCTTATTTAGGAATAACTTATTCTTAGTATAGTACAAAACTATTCAAGAATTTTAAGCATGGAAAACATGATTACGTTTATGTTGAATAAAATCACTCAATATTGTGCAGGTGAATTTTAGTAAGTGTAAAGATAAATGAAGCAAGTCAGAAAACTGATTCATAATAGGGGGGGAGGGGGATAATTTTCTAGAGTAAAGAAATGCCAGGTCTCTACAGGAAATATCTTGAAGATGAAATTAGTGGGACTTGTTAATGGACAGAGATAATAGAAGAGAGGGAACAATAAGAACCTAAACTTCTAATTAATATAATTTTTGGGTTTCAGGTACTCAAACAGAGAATACTCGGTGAACGAAAGATTCGGGGGACAGGAGGTGTGTATGAGAGAAATGCAATGTTAGACATGTTAACTTTTGAAGTGTCTATAATTATGAATTGCTTACTATGAACCACATAAGCTCAATGTTTATATTATAGTGAAGAAAACAAAAACAAGTATACAAAAAATAAACTGAATTTTATAAGTTTTATGAAGAAAATAAAAATGTATGAGGTTGGGAAATAGAGAGATATCACTTGAAGATATAGATTTGAGGGTCAGTTTAAGAGATTTGGCCTGAAGCTATAAATCTGAGCATATTCAGCATCAAGATTATCAAGATTGTGTTTGAATTTGTGGCACTGGATGGGATCACATTGGAAGAATGTGAACATGGGGCAGAAAATAAGCATAGAATGAAATAGAGAGATACTGATGGAAAAACTGGCATATCACACCCCCAGTAAGTCTATGCAATCAAGTACTTTTCCTGCCTATATTTCTGTTTTGATAATCCTGGAAACATCAAACAGTGAACTCTTTTATTAGAAACTTAGTCTTATTCCCTAACATTTTTATAGACAATCTTTAATCTTTGCCCAATTAAAAGATATTGTAAGTACATTATTACCTGTGCATTTGACATGTCAGGTCCATATGAGTCAGAAAGGAGTCAGAACTAAGAGTTCCCAGTCCAGGTGTGAGGTATCAAAGACCAAAACATGAACTCTGACAACTCACTGTAATGTATTCATTGCCTAGATCCTATCTGCTTTTGAGCACCTTGTCATGCCTCCATTAAAGAGAACCAGATAATAGAATCTAATGAGCAGAATTAAGGTTTACTAAGCTCTATATGAGATACAATTGGTTATTTTGTATATCCTATATAACAAAATGCTAATATGCAAATTGTCCCCTCGGGAGTTCGACGAGGAGACTGGGAGTTCAATCATTTGCTATGACATTCACTGACCACCAGGGGGCAGCGCAGAACATGGCGGGCGACCAGTGGCAGTGGTGGGGTGCTGAGGGAGCAAGGGGAGGAGGAGGCAAGGAGGCTGGGAGGTGGGGAACCTGATTGGCCCTGATAACCGGCCAGGCCTAGGGACCCTACCCATGCACAAATTTCGTGCATCAGGCCTCTAGTTTACTTATAAATTACTAGGCCCAGTGCATGAATTTGTGCATCTTGAAAGGAACTGTGGGCCGCAAGGCTGTGGTGGGCACAGGGGCAGGTCTCAGCCCATCCTCTGTGCCCCTACCCAGCCCCTCCCGCCGCAGATCCCAGTCCCTTGTCTACTGGCAGCCCTGCTCCCACTGCTGCCGCTCCCACACTCTGACAGCGCTGGCCCTGGTCACACCCACTGATGGTGTGGAGCGACTGGGGCCAGTGCTAGCAGAGGGTCCAAGTGGGGCCAGTGCCACCAGTGGGTACAAGCGGTGGTTGCTGCCCCAATCACCCCTCAGGAGCAGGAGGAGGTGGAGAAGCCCTCAGGGGCGATCAGGGTCAGCAGCCGCCTCTCGCACCCACTGATGGCACCGAGTGATCAGGACCAGTGCTGGGAGCCAGCAGCAGGTGTGAGCAGCGGCTCCAGCACCAGCTGCAGGTGCGAGCGGGGCCGACACCAGCAGCAGGTGTAAGCACTGGGAGCAACCGCGGCATGCGGGAGCAAAGAATTTTCAGTAACCACCAGAGGTTCGCCCCAATGACAGCAATCGGTGCCCCCCTTGGTCTGGCACCCTTGCTCACCTGCTCCACCATCCCACCATGGCTGACGTCCACCATGTTCCGCACGTGCCCCCTGGTGGTAAGCGCACGTCATAGCGACTGGTTGTTTGGTTGTTGCACTGTTCAGTTTATTTGCATATTAGTGTTTTATTATATACTAGAGGCCCGGTGCACAAAATTCGTGCACGGGGGGGGGGGGTGCGGGTATCCTTCAGCCCAACCTGCACCCTCTCCAATCTGGGACCCCTTGAGGGATGTCCAATTGCCTGTTTAGGCCCAATCCCATGGATCGGGCCTAAACAGGCAATTGGACATCCCTTTCACAATCTAGGACTGCTGGTTCCCAACTACTCGCCTACCTGCATTCCTGATTGTCCCTAACCGCTCTGCCTGCTAGCCTGATCACCCACTAACCACTCCCCTGCCAGCCTGATTGACGCCTAACTGCTCCCCTGCCAGCCCGATCATCCCCAACTGCCCTCCCCTGACACCCTGGTCATCCCCAAATGCCCTCCCTTGCATATTCCCTCTTTATTAGATAGGGTTTTTTCTTTAGAATATTGGACAGTCCTAACTGGTTTGGCTCCGTGGATGGAGCATTGGCCTGCAGACTCAAGGGTCCCAGGTTCGATTCTGGTCAAGGGCATGTACGTTGGTTGAGGGCACATACACAGTGGGGAGTGTGCAGGAGGCAGCTGATTCATGTTTCTCTCTCATAGATGTTTCTAGCTCTCTATCCCTTTCCCTTCCTCTCTGTAAAAAAATCAATAAAATATATATTATAAAAAAAGAAACATTTAAGATTCCTCCATATCTGCCTGGCAGGTGTGACTCAATGGTTAAGACCCCAGGCTGCCACCGTTGGAAGGGGATCATGCCCTGGCCAGGCTGAGACCCCAGCCCAAGGCTGCCATCTCAGCCCGGCCGGGGATAGTGCGGTGGGGGTGCGCAGCCCCAGCCCAGGCTGCCGCTGCTGGCCTGAAGATCGTGCGGCGGGGGTGCACGGCCCTGCTGGTCTGAGACCCCAGCCCAAGCTGTCACCACGGCCGGGGGATCGCGTGGCTTTAATGCAAGGCCCTGCCAGTCTGAGACCCCAGCCCAAGCTGCAGCTGTGGCCGGGGATCTCGGGGCTTTGGTGCAAGGCCCTGCCGGTCTGAAATCCCAGCCCAAGCTGCTGCCGCTGTCACCTCCCAGCCGGACACCGCGGGCTGCCATCACTGGGCAGGGATCGCTGCATGGGGGGCGGGCGCCTCCCAGCTAGACACCCTGGACTGCAGCTACTGGGCGGACTTGGGGACTCCGGCGGGGCTAAGAGGACTGGGCGCCACCATCTTGTGGCTATGGGCGCCGCCATTTTGTCGCGGAGTGGTGGTTAATTTGCATATTACTCTTTTATTAGATAGGATGATGATTCTGATTTCTATATTTATAAATTGACAGGTCAATGGATTGGTTTCTGAACGTATAGTAATAATTAGGGTGTATTTTTAAATATGCATTATTACTAAACCACCAAAATATGTATTGACAGTATTGATACACACTTTCACTTCTAGCTGAAAACACTGAGGCACAGAAAGTTTGCAGACAGGTTTGAGCATGAAGTCACATGTGGTAAGAATTATATTTAATTTTGCAGTGTGTTACTGTTTAAAATGTATTTCATTCTAATGCCAACTTTTAACATGAGCTATTTTATATATAAAACACATATAATATGTAAGAAGCTATTTAGGAGATATTAATATGACTAAGGCTTATTGTGTGCATTTTTTAAGAGATACATTTTTTTCTTCCTTGATATTTCTATATTTAGAAAGCCATTACCGAAACATCTTTAGTGTAAATAAATAAATATTAATAAATGTGGGCTAAAATACTCTAATTTGTAGAATTATGCTATAAAAACTTGATAGTAACTTTTAAATTGGATTACACATATTATAATTAATTTGTTGATTCTCATTATTGATAAATCTATAAATATGAATCCAAATTAAATTATGCTTTCAGAGAATTCAAAGGAAGTTTTTAGGTTCAAATGATGTTGGGTAAGGCTTTATAATAAGCTAGTTCCCATTTTGAAAAGTACAACAAAAGATATTCAGCATAATATTTTAAAAAATTATCCATCTTCCACTAAAAATGAAACTAGCAAATGATAGGTAGTGCTTGCTATTGTTAAGTATACCCATCAAAAATTGATTTATAATTTTTACTCTTATAAAAAGACTAATAGAGAGCTAAGATTCACTTAGGAAAGTATTGGATGTCAGCACTAATTTACTTTCATTGTAGTCCACAGTCTCAGAAAGTCAACTGAGATATTCCAATCAAGACTCTGGCAATGACTATTTCACACCAACATGTCTATGTCTTGCTTTTTGATGAGTAAAATTCATAATTGTTTAATTCCTATTACACATCATCTAAAAACATCATTATAGTTTAGATCTGCGTAAAACATGACAACTGAGGACACTAAGATATAACATCTATTCATTTTTTAAAATATTTTTTATTGATTTCAGAGAGAAAGGGAGAGGGAGAGAGAGATAGAAATATAAATGATGAGAGAGAATCACTGATCAGCTGCCTCCCACATAGCCCCACCAGGGATCAAGCCTGCAACCAAGGCATGTGCCCTGACCGGGAATCGAACTGTGATCTCCTGGTTCATAGATCAATGTTCAACCAACTGAGCCATGCCGGCCAGACAAAACATCTATTCTTGATGCTGATTCTGATAAACTTGATCTATAAAGTTACTGTGACATGCATCCTAAGTACAAGACAAAATCAAAATAAGTTTCTATGGCAAATTAGATGTTGCCATGAACACCAATATAAAATCCATAATGCTTTAAACATTATAACAGCATACTGTATATTGCTTTTTTGTGTTATACTTCTTAAACACTGGGCTCATTTTCTGTGTCAATGTTCTTTACTCCTTTATATGCCTTTGGCAGATATTTTTTCTTCATGCTACTTACAAAGTGAATTGCTGAATTCCCTTGTCTTTGAGATTCTTAGTGGTTTTGTTGTTGTTGTGTGTTTGTTGTTTCCGTCAGTCTTTTTTTATTAAGAAAAAAAAATGTTGAATCTGGGTATATTTGAGCTTATATAATGAAATATCTTAATGTCTTGGTTATAAATAGATACCTAAAATAATATAGAATACATTTAATCTATGAACACATCAATATGGTACATAGTTAGGCATTTATTCTAGGTAGCATATAAGGACATACTTCAATACATTTTGCCGAATTCATCTTTCTCATCACACTCATTGACAATGTTTACTTATAATCTCTTATGCAAAATCTATTTTCTCACTTTATTCTCATCAAACTAAGCATTAATTATTTATGCTACATTAGTAATTCTAAATCTTATTTATGCTGTTCCATAGCAGTATTACCCCTGAGAACTTTGGCTAATAGTGTTGTGTTCACAGGGAAATGCTGAACGCTGCAACATGAGAGAGGTGTGTGGCGAATGTCACTTCAAAGAAGAGACCTAGAGACTTACCCAGAGTGGATGCTCAATAATATATTGCTATTATTTGTTACTACACCACATTTTATGTTTTATAATACTGTAACATTTATTATCTATCTTTCCCCCCCAAAAAAATCCTTGTTATTTCATATGTTTTTTGAAATTTTTCTGAGACACAAAGAACTACTATATATTCTGTCTAGATTCCCCGCCCCCCATTAATTCTCCTTGTGGGTCAGTATTACAGGCAAGGACATATCTGTATCACCTAAATACATGATCAGTTACAAGGTAGTTGAAAAATCAAGCAAATTAACTTAATTGAGGGTACCAACACATAGAAAAACAGGAGCTTTGTTCAAGATCACACTATTAAAAAATGAGAAAGCCAGAAGGTGATTCCGGAAGTGCAGACACCCAACTTTTCTCTCCACTAGAATGTATTTCCAAGATAAATCATTTATCTGTGGGCTGGGGACTGAGGAGGGTGCTTAACGTCTGGAAAAAAAAAAAAAAAAAGTATTTCTCATGTCAAAATCTAAGCAAAACAAAAACTGTGTTGTCAACCTACAAAATCTAAAGTAGAATTATTTTTAACAGTTGTGTTGTCTCCTTGTGAATTAAGGGTACCTTACCAAGAACACAACTATGGTTTGGGGATTTATTTTCAGCTGATCGATCCACCCCCAGGTTGGTTGACCAGGGATCTGTCTCTAATTGTAAAGCATCTCAGAAGTCTAACTCTCCAGTAGGCTAAATCGCTGTGGCTGTATTTACATTATGGTCTGTGCTGCCTCCTCTTATTGCCCATTCTGGGATTGTTAAATTGATTAGAAAGTTGAGACACTAAAGAATTGCTCTTTCCATCACTTTGAAGACACTGGTGTCACTAGGACATTAGAGAATATACAAACTTAAAACGTGTTTACTTTCTCTTCATTTTCATTGTGACTTCTCTTTTAGA
Source organism: Eptesicus fuscus (assembly GCF_027574615.1). Lineage (NCBI taxonomy): Eukaryota > Metazoa > Chordata > Mammalia > Chiroptera > Vespertilionidae > Eptesicus > Eptesicus fuscus. The sequence goes on along the minus strand of NC_072474.1, from coordinate 80,177,003 downwards.
AAAAATAACGTTATTCACTTTTTTTTTTTTTGGTCAAATTATACCTTTAACTATTATTTATTAAAATATAAATTGGTGTTTTTAAGGGTCAAAAATATAATTCAATCTAATATATTTACCCAATGCCTGCTGATTTAATACTAAGAGTGATTTTATATGTATCATATAGCAATAATTACGATAAGAGCGTTGAATCTGAAATTAGACTGCCTGGGTTTAAATATTGAGTCTTCTACTTATCTAGTGTGAATTTCAGCATATTACTAACACATGTTTTATGTTTCTTCAATTTTAAAATGAAAATAATACTAATTCTTACTTTGTAGGATTATTTTATATGTTAAATGTGTTAAAACTTATAAAGCAATTAAAACATGCCTAGATAAAAGTATTTATTAAGTATATATATATAATTTCTAGAGATATTAATCCCATTTTATAGATATAGTAATTGATAACTTGACCATGAGTTAATCCAGTCCTTTATCAAATCTATATTGAAACTTTACATTCTGGATACCATGGTTAATGAAAGGATTTTACAGACTAGTGGAGCAGTTAAGGTATGTGTTAAAAAAAACAAATAAACAACAAACTAATTTTATGAAGAATATGAGAAAGAAGCACAGAAAAAGAGGTAGTCTGAACAGCAATTCAGAAAAAAATGTATTAAATGTTATAATTCATGACCTTTCTATTTCACACAATTGCCAGAATATCTGCCTATCTACATTTATCACAGTCTAAGTGGTTATTAAACAATGCAGAAATGTTTAAAAAAATGGGCCTCCTGTAAAAAGGCCATTTTTGTAAACTATCTCTGAACATGAGGGCAGGATCAATGATGAGGGAAAATAATATGGTGACATCAAGTTGTACTCCTATAGTTGTATTTTTCTATTTATTTTGTTTTCTGAAGAGAAAATAATGAATTTGAGATCTGCTGGGGGTGGGGGGAGACAAGAAAGCTAAATGATTAGTGGCTGAATATGCATTTATTTAAAACCAGTGGTTCTAAAGCTTTACTCCCTGGGTTCAAGACCTAGTTTTTCCATTCACATGCTGATTGGCTTTGAGCAAATTAATTTGCTCTTCTGTGTAGTTGTTTTCCCAATTGTAAAGATGATGATACTGATAATAAGGTTCTTTTTCTTTGTTTGCAGAATGGTAGAGTGCCAGATATAAAAGAGGTATTCAATAAATGACAAACAGCATAGCTTAGTTACTAAGAGCTTAGCTTCTGAAAAAAAGATTGGATCCAGCAACTGCACAATATGAAAAGTTCACAAATATTACTTAAAACCCTATAACTAGCAACCGAAATATTTTTTAAACCTACACATTACAAAGATTATTTTAAGGGTAGAGTGGAGAATTTTTATTTAATTTATGTTGAAAGAATCATTCAGCTCCAGTTCATTAAACTACAAAAATGATTCCATATTTAGTAGCTTAAACAATAATAGACAAGTTTCTGGAAGACCATGTAGGATTGGAAATGTTGCTGAGACCATTTTCTGGACACTATAACCTACCACAGTCTACCTCTGTTCATAACAATTCAAACCCCTCTCAAATGCAAAATACAATCACTCTTTCCCAAGGGTCTCCCAGTCTTACCCCATTATGGCATTAGTTTTAAGATGGAGGTTTAGGATCTCATCATCTAAATCAGGTCCAGTTATAGGTGAAGCACCTCAAGTGCATTTGTGTAGTATAACTTCTAGATAATAATTCCTATTGGTATGAAGAGCTGTTAGCTAAACAGACAAGTTATCTGCCTGCCCCCCCTCCAACCCCAACACACCATGGTTAGACATGCTGTAGATTTTTGTTAAAAAGGGAGGAAAAGCTTAAAAAACAAAGGAATCACAGAAATTTTAAATTCCAGCTTGGTGCACATTACCATATTTGATTCTCCACAGATGTTGGCTTTGTTTTCTAGGGTTTTGGTATCATCCTCTAAGTTATTCTCCATTTGCCACAAAAAGAAAACTTGTTGGTTTTTGCAGATGAATTTTTTTGTTTGGTTGGTTTATTTCCTACCTCAGATGTTTGAGAAGCCAAAGGCTTCTTTTTCATTGGACACTACCTATGTCTTTTAGTCTAAACTGGCAGTGTTTCCACCAATATTATTCTCTTAAAGAGTCTATGGATTTCTTATAAATCTTATTGTAGTTTACTCCATTAGATAAAATCCATACTCCTTGATCTCCTTGAAGTAAGACTTTCTGTATTGTGATTTTTCTATAAAGATGTTTTAGGGCAATGTCCTTAGAGTCTTAGAAGCCTCATTTTTCAACAGAGAGAATCTCTGAGATACTACAAGGGGTTTCTGTCTGATTACTACTACTTTAAATACTTCTGAACTCTTAACAAAGGGTTATTTAGTTACATCCTTGTCTTTATCTATAGATCATGTTTTTATGACAATATATTGACACACTCTTTCTTAAATTTCTTAAACCTAGTATTGTTTTCATCTGGAGAGGCTGGGGAAAAGGAACAAGTTTATTTTCAAACCACCAAATACTTGTTCATTTGTATTTACTAGTGGCTTCTTAGCTCATATTTTTCCTCTTGAATTTTACAATAGGCAGTAAGGAAAGAAAAGAGGAGGAGGAGGAGGAGGAGCCCAGAAGAACCTTCATCACTCTGCCAGAAATTTCCTTAGTTAGGTCATCAGTTCATTAGTTATATTTTCTGTTTCCACATCACTGCAGGCAACTGTTGAGAAACTTTCTACCACTACACGAGTTTACCTTAGCCTCCAGCTTCCAATAACATCTGAACTCACTTTCCTTTAAGCTATCAACAGCCAACTCAAATGCCATCAGGCTTTTTGCCTTTGTTCTACCAGTTTTTGCCTGCCCCACAACCCTAAATCTACATGACTAAGTGTGAGGTTTCATTACATCAACACTTCTGAGGGGGCAAAAAAAGTATACATATATAACTCACAACATAATTATTAATTACTTATAAATTATAACTTATAAGTTATTATAAATTATACATATAATTTTTATAATTATAATATATATTTATTTCTGGTTAGCTCTTGGGTCCTCTATTGACCATAAGTATTCATTTTTCTGCATTTTTATGCTCTGCCATCTGGGGCCCTGCTGTCTCCCCTTGGAGACGTTGCTAGCCAATTCCTAGGGATACTAAATAACTCAGCCTTGACTGTGCTTTTCAAATGCAAATTAAGCAATCCAAAGCCTACACTCCCAAACAGGGCCACCATTCCTCTTATCTAATCACCCTAGGGCCAGGTAACAGACAACTAAGGATGACATCTCTGCTGCAGAGCCCAAGGAAATATTCAATTAGCCAATCTGAAACCTGCCTACCCCGCCCACTGCTTCCTGAGGAGCCACAGTCTAGTCTCTTGCCCACACTTTTCTCTGTTCCTTCCACCTCCTGCAGACCCTGCTGCCTCCCTGTTGTGGCCCTCCGTGGCATGGACTGGCCCCCTCTTGGGAACTGTGTGTATAATAGTCTTTTCAGTGGCAATCCTCTCCTGATCTTTCAGCCTTGCCATACCTAAATAGCAATAAAACCTATATTTTAGAAGTTCCTTAACAAACCATACCAGGGTGGTAGCTTAAAACCACACACAAATTCGCTTGGTAGTTTGGTAGGGCCCATTAATTTAAGCGTATAAATTACTAGAAGCAGCACAGGAAGAGTCTGTGGTGCCAGAATAGTGAGGGAGGCATTTCTGAGAAGTAATATCACCAACGTGGGTCAAAGCTAACCTAAAAGATAAGCTATATTAATCTCCCTCTCCTGGTATCTCTACAAAATAAGTCAAGTAAATGCTTGATATTCTTTGTCAAAATAATAACATTCTTAAAAATCTGATATCTAGAATATCGTTAAATTTTGAGTTAGAGCAAATTATTATGGTTCATGAGACACTACACTCCCCTTGCAACCGCCGCATCTACTTAATGTTTCAATTCTGGGTGTTTTAATCCACCACTTTCCCCCATACTAATATATTAGATCATCTGTATACACTGGGAAAACTGTCCCTTTGTCACCTATATCCATATTAAGAGCTAGAAATAACTTTTATATATAGGTGTCCCCAAACAATGTATATACACTTTCAGTAATAATAAAGTGAGTGTTTATTAACATACAGTTCATTTTCAAAATTTAAAAGAATCTACAGAAATGAATAAATTTTTGTCAAGACCTGTTTTCAAACTGATGACCAGTTTGAAGCAATAGAACTGCAAATATCAAGAATGGTTGAGCTTTGACCCAGGAACCAGGAGGTCATGGTATGATTCCAGTTAGGGCATATGCCCAGGTTGTGTACAGGATTCTCAGTGGGGGGAGTGCAGGAGGCAGCCAATTGATGATTCTCTCTCATCATTGATGTTCTGTCTCTCCCTCTCCTTTCCTCTCTGAAATAATAAAATAAAAATAAAAATAATCATTTTGTTCAGTATTTGTGTGCCCTCAATTTGTCAACTGTTGCCAGTTTTGTACCATAAACTTTCATCTTTAATGTACTGAGAAGGCTAAAAAGTGCTAATTCCAATGTAACCCTGATATTTGGGGCTAGTGATCTGAATCCAAGCCAGCAAGCTCAGTGTACATTCCTGATAACCTATAATTAAGTCCCTCCCTCTTTCCCAGATACTGGTCTTGCAGAACCTATTACTGTGAACAGTGCATTGCCCTGGAGGGAGGGTTATTAATGCTGGCGCCAGGCCAGACCATCAGATATGGCCTGGAGACCCCCAACACCTGGGGGCCTTCTTGCAAGGCCCCCCCGAAAAGGACCGGAAGCATAATCCATGTTTGTGGGACAAAGACCACAGGGAGGGAGATATAAAGGAAAGCCCCATGCGTGTTCTGGCACTCAGATTTGGAAGGCTGTTCCCTGAGTCTGCCAGCATATTAAACAGTGTCCCTCCTTTTTTTCTCAGAAGCATCCTTGGTTTTCTTTGGTTTTCTGCAACAGCATCACCATATACAAGTCTCGTGGATAAATTGTCTTTGTTCAAAATTTAGTCTGACTTCACCCATTATTTCAAGTCTGTTAAACCTGAAAAGAAGTGAAAATTAGGTGAGTTATCAGCTGCTAAAGTGTTTATACAAAGTGTGTATATATTTTGGGGGACCATTGAATAATTATAAAGGCAGTGTTTGTATTTCCACGTCCAGTAGCATTTTAGAATGAATTTCCTTTCATCAAAGCTTAGTCTGGCTGAAAAGAAGAAACTTCAATTGGGCTATTAGCTGTTAAAGTGTGTACACATGTTTCTGGGACACCCTATATTTTTTCCACTTAATCCTCTTAACTACCAAATTATTTTTGTGCTTCATTTTTTTTTTCATCATCCCTCTGGATTCACAAATGCTTATTATCCAACTTTGTCCAAAAATGCGATTCCATATAACAGAATCTTCCTGATAATTAAAGTTTCACCTCAAATGCTTTCCATTCATTTATTCAACAGGTGACAGTAACCATGTAAACAATGTTTTTCCTTATAAGTTGGTACCTAGGATTATACAGATTATCATAGTTGGTTTTATTTTAATTCTGAATTCACATTTCTCTATTAAAAATTTTGAGATTTACAGAGGTCTGATTTCAAAAGTAGTCATTTGATGCTGTTATATTTTAAGTGGATTTAAGTTAACTTTTCCTGAAAAACTTGTGGGAATTTTATTTCAGCTTTTGAAATAATCAAACATCTTCTGGAGTGTGGCAATTGTAAGGTTCGAGGTGCAGGAAACAGGAGTCAGAGACCGAGACATATTAAAGGGGAGGTTTATTCCACAGTAACGAGTGAGATTCATTACTGAGGAAGTAGAGAAACCAGGATTAGAGGAGGGGGAGGAGAAGAAGGAGGGACCCAACCGGACTGCCTCCTGCAGACTGGAAGAGACAGTAACACGTGCATGGGAAGGAACAGAAAGGGGTTGGGCCCAGGGCTGAATGAGAAGGGGTGGGCCCCTGGGCACTTGGCACGCGCTGATTGGCAGTTCAATGTCTCCGGGATGTGTGGTGGCAGACTCAGGTAAGGACATAACTCCGCCCACCAGTTAGGGGGAGGGAGGACCTATCAGCAATAGCAATCAATTAACCATTTCTGAAATTACTATTGTGATAAAATTTTAATTAGTTTTTGTCTCTTTCTATCATCAGTGGTTGCTAGTATGATGATCACAATAACCAGTAGATTCTAAGATTTTTATTTACTCATATTTTCAAGAAGTATCTGGGATAAAGCAGTGTTCTGATTAGGCAAAACATACAGACTTTTTTCTTGAAGAATTCTACATTTGTAAATTGTTTACTTTTAATGATGAATGCTAGAAAGATTCATTCAATTCGTAAGTTTAGCTTGTAAATTAGAAGTGAAATAAAATGGAAAAGAAGACTTTTTGATATTATTCCTCTACTCAAGCCTGAAAAAAAAAATAGCAATGAAAAACATAAATGTTGAGTTCTTATTTTGGGTAAATAAAAACACCTAAAAAGGCTTGAAATCATTATAAGAACTCTGATTTAAAGCTATCTACATACAATTTCTTTAAAATTATAAAATCAGTTGTTGATTTCTTTCTGGGATTTCCTAGTGTATTTGGAGGGTTGAATTGCTGTTATTTTAAAGTATATACAGAAGGGGTAAAAAATCGTTTTTTAAACAATAGAAATCATTTATTTAATTTGCAGGAGAAGAATAACACAGACAGAAAACAAAATACTGACCTTTACCTATGAAGAGTAAACTGACGCAGAATGAATGGTATACTACCAGTCACATTCAAGAATTTAGCACAATGTGAGCTCCATATAAGATAATGAGTGCAAATCATGATAGCGGAGCAAGAATGTTAACATACCATGTCAATAGAAGAACCTTTGTTCCTTTTATGTGGGATCAATTTGTTTTGGGAAATTCATAGCAGAGAAATTGATAAATCAGCTTGTATTCAGGCACTGCTCTGAGCCAAATAGTTATACTTTTATTTCAGATGTGGCCCAATGTAGCTAATATATTTTAAAAGAAAAAAATCTCACTTATGGATACTGAGGGAATAATAGCTTCCTAATTATTTAGAATATTCTAGAATAACATTACTCTATTTTGAAACACAAAATAAGCATGGTTAATGATTAAAAAATTAATTTTCTCATTTTTTTTTCTTGAAAATCTTCCTTTTCCTGGGCTTTCTTGAAACTACACTTCCCTCCTATTGGATCTATGACATCAAAGGCCTGTTCTCATGCTGTTGCCTTGTGTTTCTACAAGGAATCTCTAAGTGCACTTATTTTCAAATATTCAAATGGAGGAATATTCTTGTTTTATGTTGACATGAATGAGGAGAGCATTCACAGAAGTACAGATAAGCCATGTATAATCAAATACTGCATTTGAAGCAACCTACAGAGAAAATCCAACAATGCTAAATTTAGCAAGAGTCATAAAATCCAACTACCTTACTAAATCTCTTGATTATACCAAACCACTCTTCAGACCCAAAATTAACACCAATCTGGAACTTAAATCACTTTATATTATAGAACCATAGCATACACACTGTTCAGACTAAAGGAGGAACTATTTCCTTAATGATTTATAAGGAGTCTACAAAAACACCCCCAAAATCATGGATATAAAACTAAAGATATTCAGCTCAAATGTAATCATGTTACTAACCTACAGCTGCAAGAACTGGAAAGAAACCAAAATTTTACACAAGAGACTGGATGGCATTAAAAGCAAGTGCAATGGAAGATATTCTACTGGAATAAAACCAATTCACTCCAATAGATAATCTACGGAAATAATCGTTGAGAAAAATGTCCCTACCAGAACTAGCAACAAACACCAACTTATGTAAGCCAACTATTCCAGATGTCCACCCACGGGCACAGAGCCGCAAAATCAGATGGTATGACCTGAGTGCCAATGAAAAACCTTAAAAAGCACCATGAACAGAAAAAAAGGGCAGTTGATCTTAATGCCACACAACAGATGGCAATAGAATGTAGAAACAATTATTTTTTACACCTTGTGCCAAGGTTGGAGAAAAAAAAGGAGTCAATAAACATTCCCATTTGTGGGAAGAGAATATATTGTAGTGTCAAACCTAGAATATTCTGCAGCCCTTTTCAAAATAGAGTAAAATACTTGAGAACTAAATCTTTATTTTAAACCAATCATACATTTTAATTAAGCAGATTTATATACATTGAGGTCACATTTATTTGCCTACAATCAAGGCATATATGTACAGGGTTTGATGCTACTCAAAAAACCATCTCTTAAATGTAACAAATAACACAATGAGAGGAAAAATGTATTTACTCTGGCCATCGGACAGATGGAATTTTTGATTCAACATTTTACTTCTTTAGTTCATAATTTTTATAATTTATTTAGCACCCATGGTATGCAGATCTGAGTACCAAAGTTTCTGTGTTGTGTTTTTTTATTGTTCACTGCAGGTGGGCAAAACCATACCACAGGCGCAGATGGTGCAGGACTACAGAGGGCCAGTTTCATACCATCTTTGTGTCATTTGGAAATATGGATTGACAGGAACATACAATTTATTCTTAATGACCCAGATATGATGTGTCCTTGGAATTATTTAATAGTGCCCACTAATACTTTGGCACACAGGGTACTACCTTCTCTCATCTGTTGGTATCTATTCAAAGAAAGAAAAGTAATGGTGATATTTCTCAAAGCAAAATATCAATAGACAAATATAGGTATACTAGAGGCCCGATGAATGAAATTCGTGCAGGAGTAGGCCTTCACAGCTGCAGCGACTGCCTCAATCCCTTCCTCGCAGCCGCGGCGGCTGCCTGGATCCGGTGGCTGCAGCCCCCGCTTGGTCCGGAAGGTCGTCCAGTCTAATTAGCATATTATGCTTTTATTATTATAGATAACGGCTAGACAAACACATAATGCATACCAAAACAAAAGAGCACAGCCTTTTGATTTGTCTGTTACTTTGATTATGTGCCATTGTTTTCCAGTGTGTTTCCTAATTAGTGTGTAATAATAGCAGACACAGTACAGGAAATGCTTCCTAAGTGCCACAGACATCATCTTTGTGCTCATAACTATTTCTTTCTAGAAGAAGAAACTGATCCTTATTAAGATTAAATAAAATGACCAAAGCAAGATAACCAATAAATCACATGCAAGATATCTAAAATTATCCATATATCCTATTAACCTAAGGAAAACTCAGGAACCTTCTATGTACCCAACTCTGAAATAATGACTGAGACCGGTTGTGTTTACATTATCTGTGGCAGCATGTTGTTAAAAATCGTTAGGATATCCAGTGGGGATCATTAAAATTCTCCCCAAATATTTTCCCAGGTATCAATATTAATGATCTGTTAGGATATATATGATTTGGAAATTGAGTTTTGTCCTTGAAGACTTAAATAGGCCAGATGGTTGATTCAAATGGACTGAATTTCTAAACTGAAAAACAACCCATATTCTTATTATCAAAAGTATCTCTTGGGCAAAATAAACTAATAGCGATGCCCCAGAAATGACAGACTATAGGAACACTGTCTGTGTACACAAATAGCTTATGAGGAATTTTATGTTGTAATATTTTGCTCTATAAATGTCATTGCTTATTTCATATTTTAACATCTTAAGTAGCTTTGCAAATTAAAGTGCCTTATATTTACAGGCGGGAAATATTAATATGTAAATGGCCTGATATCTTATAATAAGGAGTGGTGAATATATGTGTCAAGTGTAAATAATACTACTCAAGGTATTTTTATCATTATTCTTAACTAATAATGCACAAATAATATAATATATTTATATGCAACACATATTACATATCCCATAGGTATTAATCTCATTTTATAAATATGTTAGTTAATAACTTGGCCATAAATTAATCCATGTATTCATAAATTTTTTTAATATTTACATTCTGAATACCATTGTTCCTGAAAGCCCATCCAGTAAGATAATTTTGCCTTAAATGAAGACACCGCAAATAATTTAAGGATCTGGATATTTTATGAAAACTTCATTTGATTATCATTTGAGGTTTATAATACTATGCTTTCACTGTATAACCATATTTGGTATAATGCCTTGAACATCATAAGTTCTCAATCTGTCTAATAACTTATTTAAACATTTAATTGGTCATCTACTATGGTGCAATGCTGAGGATTAATATCAAGTTTGATTTACGAACAAAAAGGTGATATGCCAGTGCCATATATTCTCTAAAATATAATTTGTTCAAAGATTTCAGTGTCAATAATTTGGTTATGGCATTCACCAGAATATATTGGAAAATACTGAATAAAAAATTCTGAATGCTAAGGAAGAAGAGAATATGATAAATTGGTCTCATCCCAGTAGGTGCTATTTTATTAAGTATCATAACTTGTAAATAATTCAGTTCAGAATAGGCAATATAAGGTTAGAAGACTATAATCTCCCTGTTGATAGCTCTCACCAGTAATTCAAGCCTGCTTCATTCTGTACCATCTGTAGACTCCATGTGGTCCTAGAACATAGAAAGCAGAATTGGACCCTTAAGCATGGATTAATCAATGCTCCTCCATGGTTTGTCATAATTTACTGCAGGCACAAATGTTATGGCGGAAAACTGGTATTAAAATTTCTTTTTCAAATAAAACACAAAGCCAACATTATAAAGAGCAGTACTTTAAAAGCATGCCTGCAATTTCCAGCACATCTGATCTCTAAATTCTTGGAATATTTTTTCTGATATGTCGATTTTTGTGTTTTCATAAAGTAACATTCCCCATTCCTCCTGTGTTTCCCCCAGCTTAGATGCCAGTCAGTGCAATCAAGTTGGTTCGTTTCATTCCTTTTGTTCTAATTGCTGGTATCAAAGTCAGCTTTATAACAAAGGAAAAGAGAAAAGGTGACTGACTGGGAAGTTTGGTTTTTAACCCCCTTTGCGAAAGCTCTCATCTATACTTTCATTGTTTCTTATAAGAATAATCAATTCTCTGCTAAAACCCAGTACTTGTAACTCCTCATGCACACCCAGAACGGAACAGCTCATAACTACAGACTTTTACTTGGGAATCCGTGAGAAACAACTGCTCCCACTTGAGCTATTCAGAGATGACTACAATTATTAGTCAGCTTATTGGACTCCACAAGTTGCAACAATAAAAGAACATTCCACAACAGCTTGGAAAGTGAAAATATCATGGAGATCGGTTTGCTCCCTCTGCGTTTGAGTCCCTTGGGAAATTTTGGTCAAACACCCATTCCTAGCTCAAACATTCCTCCCACAGAACAATCACCTGGATAATTGCATTTCCACTCTGAAACATGCCAAAGGAAAACAACAAGAAGTAGCACACAGTAATTCAGTCATTGAAAGAAACATTTCTGATTTTCAGTTTCATATTTACCATTATACTTATAAAGACCTTGGATCTTGAGTTAAACTGCGTTGAAGCATGTTTTTCCTTTATTGTTGGAGGCGGGGAGGGTGAGGGGGGGGCAGGCGGTGATGCTGGTGTTTCCAAGGCATTGAATATGATAAATTCCAGTGGGTAGACTAAAAGGAAAAAAGGAAACTTTTTTACCATTTAAGTGTTGGGTGGATCATCATGAAGGGGGAATGTCTCCTGCTCCAAAGAGGCACAGTAACCACAGGCCTGACGAGGAGACAGTAAACAAGCCTGCCTCTCATAGGCTGAATTCCTCCCCAGCAAGGTCTGAGTGAATTTTCATTTTAGTCCAGGTGCAAGCCATTACCCTGTTTTTGACAACAAAAATGTGATTTTAGCCTGAATATTTACAAACGAGTACAGGTGGCATTACAAAATAGGCTTTGGAATAGATATTAGGAAGCAGAAAAACAGCAGTCTGTCAAAGAGATTCACTTCCATTGTTTTACTTACAATTACAATCTTTTGTTATTCAAAGACCAAACTTTCTGCCTGAAACCATTATCATTATTGACAACATTATTATTACATATAATTATTTATCTTATCATTACAAAAGTGTACACCAAAGCCATCATCAGTTGTTTTCATTCTGTTTATACAGATCAAGAAAAAGTCGCAATGTAATAAAATCAGAAATTTAGGCCAGTTTGAATGACTAGCCGTTTTTCAAGGTTATTAATCGTGCATAGAGCTTTGTTTCAACATAAATGATTTGAAGATATCAAAACAAAAATAGAGGAAATAAATATCAGAAAAATGATTTTAAAATGGAGATCAATCATTGACCCCAATCCCTGTATATTGTTTTTTACCTCTTATTCTTCACCCATCAAACCACATCATAAATGTCTCATATAAAAAACTGCCTATCACTGTCCCTGGCGAATAGTTGTTGCACTACAGATATTATTAGTTCTTTTGCTCCCAAAGGGTATTATTCACATATATCCAGCTTTAATTTTTCCAAAAAATCTATATGTTCTTCTTTTAAAAATTTAGGAAAGGGCCCTAATGGTTTGGCTCAGTGGATAGAGAGTCGGCCTACAGACTGAGGGGTCCCAGGTTCGATTCCGGTCAAGGGCATGTACCTTGGTTGCGGGCACATCCCCAGTAGCGGGTGTGCAGGAGGCAGCTCATCGATGTTTCTCTCTCATGGATGTTTCTAACTCTCTATCCCTCTCCCTTCCTCTCTGTAAAAAATCAATAAAATATATTTTTTAAAAATTTAGGAAAGGTAACTGACAAAAAAGAGACAAAGACTATGTCTTTGTGTTTTAGAGAATTGACTAAAGATTATCTGGAATTGAAGGTGTATTGTCCAACTTTGACCTATAAATTTTCTTGAGAATCTAATTCAACATATTACACTACTATGAATATTCATATCTAATAGTTTATAAAACTATTTATAAAATAAATGACAATGTAAATTAGTCCCAGACTTATAAATTTTGTTTTAAATTATGTTTAATGTTTGGCTAAGATACCACATTATTCCAAGAGAAAAAAAAAAAGTTGCATTTGAGTAACTTTTTGAAAAATTATGTTTTTCTTCAAACATAAAAAAATTGACAGCTCAAAACTCTGGATTATAAAATCTTAAATAAAAATAGTGCTTCACACCTTGTGTGGGTCAATGGTTGAACATTGATCTATGAACCCAGAGGTAATATTTCGCTTGCCAGTCAGGGCATATATGTGGGGCCTAGGTTGTGGGCTCAATTCCCAGTGGGTGATCAGGAGACAGCTGATCAATGATTCTCTCTCATCATTGATGTTTCTCTCTCTTTCCCTCTCCCTTTCTGTCTGAAATCAATACAAATGTGTGTGTGTGTGTGTGTGTGTGTATGTGTATATATATATATATATATATATATATATATATATATATACACACACATATATATACACTGTATATTTAACATTAAAAAAGAATAATGCTTAGAACTTTATAACAAGACTCATAAAACATAAATTTCTAAATACTGTTATATTAAGTAAACACTTTGTCTAGAGTTGACCTCCAAAATAAAATAAATACTTTTTTATAAAAGATGAACACTATCATTTAATTTTAAAATTGCTAGAAAGGGCTATTCACTTTCTCACAATTTCTAGTTTCTATTTTTTATGACAAATATATTTTAGATATTTAATATTTCTCCAAATGGTATGAAAAGAAATTTTTCAAAATGCAAAGGCACTACAAATTTTGAAAATCTGCTAAATAGCTTAAAATTATAATGTGTTCTTATTATCTTTCTTATAATTTTAAAATATAAATATATGACTCACAACATAAATTAAAACTGAACCCAAATCAGAAGGTAAGGAGTCTAAGTAAACTCAGATAATTAGAAAGATCTCTTTTTTTTTATGATGCAACTTTTATTTAAATACATGAAACAAGTGTTACATTATACATCATCCCAACTGACTCTGATAACAAAGACATTGCATAGAAAGCTAAACTCAGAGACTATTTCAGGTATTTTATATGAAATTATCATTAGTTAGTTCATCTATCAACAAATGAAATAAATCTTATCTGTATTTCTATAAGGAGAAAGACCATGCCTTCCACTTAGATTTGTTCTCTTTCTTCATTACATAAATGCATGTGTATCTCCACATTTATAGACAGAACTAGAGACCTGGTGCATGAATCCATCGGGCCAAAACCAGCTCTCCGAAATCCCCTGAGGGGTTCCGGATTGTGAGAGGGCACAGGCCAGGCTGAGGGACCCCACTGGTGCACAATCAGGGCAAGGGAGGGATGTGGGAGGTTGGCCAGCTGGGGAGAGACTATGGGAGTGCTCCACGGCATGTCCGGCCCGTCTCACTCAATCCTGATTAGCTGGGCTCCAGCAGCAAGCTAATCTACCGATCAGAGCATCTGCCCCCTGATGGTCAATGTATGTCATAGCGAGCAGTTGAGCGGCCTTAGCATATCATTAGCATATTACACTTTGGTTGAACGGCCAACTGGACACTTAGCATATTAGGCTTTTATTATATAGGATACCACCAATTCCTTTCCACCATGATCATTTTAAAGACATTTTAAGAGGGTATAATCTTGATAAAATTTTAACAGAAAATACCATCAGTTGAAAATATCCATATTATTCAAGGATAATGCAACCAATAGCCAATAGTATATTTACATTCACAATAGCAACAACAACAAAGACAGTATACAACCCAGCAATTCCATTCCTAGGTGCTTATCTAATGAAAACAAAAACACTAACTGGAAAACATATAAGCACCCTTATGATCACTGCAGCATTATTGATAATAGCCAAGATATGGAAGCAACCTATGTATCCATCAATAGATGAATGAATAAAGAAGATGAGATACATACACACAGAGAGACACACACACACACAATGAATATTACTCTACAATAAAAAGAATGACATTTTGTCATTTGTAACAACATGAACAGACTTAGAGGGTATTATGCTAAGTGACATAAGTGAGGCAGAGAATGACAAAATATAGTGTGGAATCTAAAAAACAAATAAACAAAATAAACTGAAACAATCTCACAAATACAAAAACCACACAGATGGTTGCCAAACAAACAGTGTAGCTCTGTTGGTAGGAGCATCATCTCCTATACCTAAAACTTCGGGGTTGGATTCCTAGTCAGGGAATATGCCTAGGGTTTGGGGTTCTGTCCCCTGCTGGGGTGTATGAAGGAGGCAATCAATTGATGTTTATTTCTCTTTCTCTCTCTCTCTGTCTCTCAAATCAATAAACATATCCTTGGGTGAGGATTAAAAAACAACAAAAAATTGATGGCTGCCAGAAGATGGGAAAGGTAAGTGAAAAGGGTGAAGGGGAATAAGTGGTTCAAACGTTCAGTCATACAATAAATAAGCTACTGGGATGTGAAGTACAGCACAGGGAATAGTATCAATATCATAATTACTTTGTATGGTAACAAATGTTTACTAGACTTATGGTGTGATCACATTATAAGGTGTAGCACTGTGCTGTATACCTGAAACTAATATAATATTGTTTGCCAACTACACTTTAATAAAAAACACTAATTATATTAACCACAGCACATCTCACAAGGAAATTAACATTACTAACTGAATAGTTATAACAGTAATATAAAGACCAATGTATAAATACATAAATTATGAGAAATACCGGTTAGAATAAAATAAAATCAACTATTCCCTTATAATTTGTCTACAAGATTTTCTAAATATTTAAAAAAATATTTTATATGTTTTTATTGATTTTATTGAGAGAGGAAGAGAGAGCGAGAAATATGGATGAAAGAGAAACATTGATTGGCTCCCTCCTGCATGCCCCCAACTGAGGATTGAGCCAGTAACCTGGGTATCTGCCCCCACCTGGAATCAGGAATCGAACCAACAACCTCTTGGTGCATGGGATGATGCTCACCAACTGAGCCACACTGTTGGGCTACAATAAGTTGGGGTTTTTTTTTTTGAAACTTACCCTTCAAATATTTATGAAGTTCAAATTCTTCTCAGCTGCAAATTTTATATCTTCTGCTGTACACTACTGTTATAAAAATATTGATGAATTTACAAGTTTCCATTAAAATTACTAGCTGATTGTAACAATTGATATTTATATGAAATTATTTAACATATTTCAATTCACCTTTCACTATTTTGCCTTATTATTTCAAATTTTATATTCTCAGAAACATGAAGATTTTCCCCAATATATAGAATTTGGAAATGGAGTTAAATAGATTGTAAAATAAATACAGTAGAGAATTTTCAATTTGTCATTGAATAAAGTAAAAATAAGCCACAGTAATAACTTGACAAATGTTTGTATTGTTAAAAAAAAAAAAAAAGTGGGAATAGAATCTTTTTTTTTTTTTGTCTAAAGATTTACATATTTGTCCTTTTTCCCCACTTGACACCCCCACCCAGGCATTCCCACCCTGGGAAAGCCCCCACCGCCCCAGTGTCTGTGTCCATTGGTAATGCTAATATGCATGTATACAAGTCCTTTGGTTGCTCTCTAACCGCCCCCTGCCCTGCCATTTGTCTCTGGATCTATTCTTGTTCATCAAATTACTGTATGTTAATCATTATATCCCACATATGAGTGAGATCATGAGATATTTATCTTTCTCTGCCTGGCTTATTTCACTTAGCATAATGCTCTCCAGTTCCATCCATTCTGTTGCAATGGTAAAAGTTCCTTCTTTTTTATAGCGACATAGTATTCCATTATGTGGATGTACCACTGTTTTTTAATCCACGCATCTGCTGATGGGCACTTAGGCTGTTTCCAAATCTTAGCTATTGTAAACTGTGCTGCTATGAACATAGGGGTGCATATATCCTTTCTGATTGATGTTTCTAATTTCTTAGAGTATAGTCCTAGAAGTGGAATCACTGGGTCAAATGGGAGTTCCATTTTTACCTTTTTGAGGAAACTCCATACTGTTTTCCACAGTGGCTGCACCAGTCTGCATTCCTACCAACAGTGCACGAGGGTTCCTTTTTCTCTGCATCTTCGCCAGCATTTTCATTTGTTGATTTGTTGATGATAGCCATTCTGACAGGTGTGAGATGGTATCTCATTGTTGTTTTGATTTGCATCTCTTGGATGATTAGTGACTTTGAGCATGTTTTCATGTCTCTCAGCTTTCTGTATGTACTCTTTCAAAAAGTGTCTAATTAGGTCCTTTGTCCATTTTTTGATTGGATCATTTATCTTCCTTTTGTTAATTTTAGTGAGTTCTCTGTAAATTTTGGAGATTAAACCCTTATCTGAAATATCATTGGCAAATATGTTCTCCCCATGCAGGGGGCTTTCTTGTTGTTTTGTTGATGTGCAGAAGCTTTTTATTTTGATGTAGTCCCATTTGTTTATTTTCTCCTTAGTCTCCATTGCCCTAGGAGCTGTGCCTATAAAGATATTGCTACAACATATGTCTGAGATTTTGCTGCCTGTGGAGTCTTGTAGGATTTTAATGGTTTCCCATCTTACATTTAAGTCCTTTAGCCATTTTGAGTTTGTTTTTTTGTGTATGGCTTAAATTTGTGATCTAGTTTCATTTTTTTGCATGTATCTGATCAAATTTCCCAGCACCATTTATTGAAGAGACTGTCTTGACTCCATTGTATCCTCTTTCCTCCTTCATCAAATATTAATTGAACACAATGGCTCTCTGTTCTGTTCCATTGGTCTATATGTCTGTTCTTGTGCCAGTACCAGGCAGTTTTGAGAACCGTGCCTTGGTAATATAGCTTGATATCTGGTATTGTGATCTCTCCCATTTTGTTCTTCATTCTCAGGGTTTCTAATGCTATTTGGGGTCTATTTTTATTCTAAATTAATTTTGGAGAGTTTTTTCTAGATCTTTGAATGGGCATTGCATTAATTCTTAGGTTGCTTTGGGTAGTATGGACATTTTAATGATGTTGATTCCACCAATCCATGAACATGGTATGTTCTTTCATTTTTTTATGTCTTTATCTTTTTTTTTTTTTTTTTTTTAATGTCCTATAGTTTTCTGAGTACAGGTCTTTTATGCCCTTAGTTAAGTTTATTCCTAGGTATCTCAATTTTTTTTTTGGTGCAATGGTAAATGGGATTGGTTTTTTAGTTTCTCTTTCTGTGAGATCATTATTGGTGTATAAAAAAGCCATAGAGCCCTAACCAGTTTGGCTCAGTGGATAGAGCGTCGGCCTGCAGACTCAAGGGTCCCAGGTTAGATCCCAGCCAAGGGCATGTACCTTGGTTGCGGGCACATCCCCAGTAGGGGGTGTGCAGGAGGCAGCTAATTGATGTTTCTCTCTCATCAATGTTTCTAACTCTCTCTCCCTCTCCCTTCCTCTCTGTAAAAAATCAATTATATATATATATATATATATATATATATATATATATATATTTTAAAAAGCCATAGATTTCTGGGTGTTAATTTTGTATCCGGCTGCATTGCCAAATTCATTTATTAGGGATAGTTTTTTTTGGGGGGTTCTATGTATAGTATCATGTCATCTACAAATAAGGATAGTTTTACTTCTTCTTTTCCAATTTGGATGCATTTTATTTCTTCTTGTTGTCTTATTGCTATGGCTAGCACTTCCAGTACTATATCAAATAGGAGTGGTGAAAGTAGGCATCCCCGTCTTGTTCCCATTCTCAGGGGAAATGAGTTTAGTTTTTGCCCATTGAGTATGATGTTGGCTATAGGTTAGTCATATAAGGCTTTTATTATGTTGAAGTATGACCCCTCTATTCCCATTTGCTGAGAGTTTTTATCAAGAAAGGGTGTTGGATTTTGTCAAATGCTTTTTCAACATCAATTGATATGATTATGTGATTTTTTATTTATGTGATGTACCACATTTATTTTTTGTTTATGTGATGTACCACAATTTGTTTATGTGATGCACCACATTTATTGATTTGTGGATATTGTACCATCCTTGCATCCCCAGGATAAATCCCACTTGGCCATGGCGTATAATCTTTCTAATGCAATGCTGAATCCGATTTGCTAGAATTTTATTGAGGGTTTTAGCATCTATGTTCATCAAGGATATTGGCCTATATTTCTCTTTCTTTGTGGTGTCTTTATCTGGTTTTGGGATTAGGGTAATGCTGGCTTCATAGAAAGAGCTTGGAAGTGTGCCTTCCTCTTGAATTTTTTGGAATAGTCTGAGAAGGGTAGGTTTTAGTTCTTCTTTGAATGCTTGTTAGAACTCTCCTATAAAGCTGTCCGGACCAGGGCTTTTGTTTGCTGGAAGATTTTTGATCACTGCTTCAATTTCTTCAGTAGTTATCGGCCTATTCAGGGTTTTTTTTAAATGTATTTTTATTGATCTCAGAGAGGAAAGGAAAGGGAGAGAGAGAGACATCCATGAGGAGAGAGAATTATGGATCGGCTGCCTCCTGCAAGCCCCCTACTGGGGATGGAGCTTGCAACCCTGGGCATGTGCCCTTGACCAGGAATCAAACCCATGACCTCCTGGTTCATAGGTTGATGCACAACCACTGAGCCAAACTAGCCGGGCATATTCAGGTTTTTTGATTCTTCCTGATTGAGTTTTGGGAGCTTGTATTTTTCTAAGAATATGTCCATTTCATCTAGGTTGTCCATTTTGTTGGAATAGAGTTATTCATAGTATTTTTTCTTAATCCTTTGTATTTCTGTGGGATCGGTTGTTACTTCACCTCTTTCATTTCTGATTGCATTTATTTGGGTCCTCTCTCTTCGCTTCTTGGTGAACATGGCAAGAGGTTCATCTATCTTATTTATCCTTTCAAAGAACCAGCTCTTGGTTTGGTTGAATTTTTGTATTGGTTTTTTCTTTTTGTTTTGTTTTGTTTGTTTGTTTTTAGTCTCTATGTAATTTATTTCTGCTCTGATCTTTATTATTTCCTTCCTTCTGCTTACACTGGGCTTTTCCTGTTGCTCTATTTCTAACTCTTTGAGTTGTAGGGTTAGGTAATTTATTACCATTGTTTCTTGTTTTTTTGATGTAGGCCTGTAGAGCTATGAACTTCCCTCTAAAGACTGCTTTCACTGTGTCCCATAGATTTTGGATTGTTGTGTTTTCATTGTCATTTGTTGCCATGATGCTTTTTATTTCTTCTTCGATCTCTTTGGTAACCAAATCATTGTTTAATAGCATGCTATTTAGCCTTTAGGTGTTTGATTTTTTTCATTGTTTTTATTGTAGTTGATTTCTAATTTTATGCCATTGTGATTTGAGAAGATGCTTGATATAATTTCTATCTTTTTGAATTTGAAGAGACTTTGCCTATGTTCCAATATGTGGTCTATATTTGAAAATGACCCATGTGCACTTGAGAAGAATGTACATTCTATGGCTTTGGGGTGAAATGTTCTGAAGATGTCAATTAATTCCATCTGATCTAGTGAGTCATTTAGGATTGATGTTTCTTTGCTGATTTTTTGTTTAGAGGATTTATCCAATGATGATAGTGGGGTATTCAAGTCTCCTACTATGATTGTATTGCTGTCAATCTCTCCCTTGATATTCTCCAGGAGTTTTTTTTTATGTATTTGGGTGTTCCTGTATTGAGTTCATATATGTTTACCAGAGTTATATCTTCTTGCTGAATTGCTCCCTTTAATATCATGAAGTGGCCCTCCTTATCTCTTGTTATGGCCTTCACTTTGAGGTCTAATTTGTCAGATATAAGTATTGCTACCCCAGCTTTTTTTTCCCCATTTGCCTGAAAAACCGTTTTTACATCCCTTCACCATCATTCTCTTTGAGTCCTTTGTTCTGAGGTGGGTCTCCTGTAGACAGCAGATATATGGGTCATGTTTTCTTATCCACTCAGCTACCCTATGTCTTTTGATTAGGGCATTTAATCCAGTTACATTTAAAGTTATTATTGATAGGTACTTGTTTGTCACCATTTTTATTGTTTATGCCTGTGTTCCTTCTTCCCTTCCTATTTCTTCTTTTTACAGCAGTCCCTTTAGCACTCCTTGCATTATTGGTTTGATGGTAATAAACTCGCTTATTCCTTTTTTTGTCTGTGAAGCTCCTGATTTCACCCTCAATTTCAATTGATAGCCTTGCTGGGTATAGTATTCTTGGATTCAGACCCTTGCTTTGTATGACTTTGTATATTTCATTTCATTCTCTTCTGGCCTGATGTGTTTCTGTTGAGAAATCAGTCGATGGTCTGATGTGAGATCCCTTGTAGATAACTTTCTGTCTCTCTCTTGTGGTCTTTAAGATTCTTACTTTGTCATTGGTGTTTGCTAATTTAACTGTAATGTGTCTTGGTGTTGGTCTTTTTTGGGTTCATCTTGTTTAGGACTCTGTGAGCTTCTTGGACTTGTGTGAGGTTTTTTTTCTTCCTAATATCAGGGAAGTTTTCTGTCATTATTTCTTCAAACAGGTTTTCTATTCCTTACTCAGTTTTCTCTCTTTCTGGGACCCCTATTATATGGATGTTGTTTCGTTTTGTGTTGCACCAAAGTTCCCTTAGGCTCTCCTCCTGTTTTTTACACTTTTTTTTTCCAATTGCTGCTCTACTTGGGAATTTTTTCCTACCTTGTCTTCTAGCTCACTGATGCTGTCCCCTGCTTCTTCTAGTCTACTGTTGATGCTTTCTATTGTGTTCTTTATTGCCACAATGTCATTTTTCCTTTCTTCTTGGTTCTTCTTCATTTCCTCTTGGTACTTACACATATTGTTAAATTTGTCTTCCAACCTTTTCAGTGTCTTTATGACCATTGCTCTGAATTCTTTCTCTGACATATTTCTTGCCTCCATTTCATTTACTTCCTTTTCTGGTGATTCCTCATTTTCTTTCATATTGGAGCTGTTTCTTTGTCTCCCTATGTTCGCTCCTCTCAGGGTGTCTGGTTATGTAGCTCTGTCTCTCCTGCATTGACTCTCTCCAGGCGATCTCTGACCTTTCCATCCAGAGATTGCCTCACAAGCTGTGTTTAATTTGCCAATTCTGGGTGAATGTTATTCGGTTCAGCTGTTCCTTCAATCTTGTCTGTGAGAAGGTGCAGGTTCCGTCCACATATTCAGTGCCCCTTTGTCTCCCCCTGGACAAACATTTTAGGCACCCACAGCTGGGGAGGCTGGAGTCTCGGTGTTTGTGGGTTTGCAGCTGAGGCATCTGGTCCCTGGGTGATGTAGTTTTAGGGTCCTGGGAGGTATCCAAATTCTCCCCAGTTGAAGGTAAGGCTGGGCTTCCAATCACAGCTGCTTTCCCCTTCAAGATGTCATGGTCTCCATGGCAGAGCCGGCCACTCTGGGAGAGTTTTTAGCAGTAGTAGAGGCTGCCCAGCCAGTGGAGCCTGGTCCACCAATCCCCAACAGTCCTGTGAAATATAGCTGTCCCTCACTCACAATTACAGATACTCACTGCACGTCCATGCACTCTCCTTTTGCTCTCTCACTCACACAATATCTTGCAGCCTGCCATCCTGTTGGCCACCATCTTGGTTTGAGGTCTGGCATAGAATTTTTAATTCTACATTTTAATTAATGAATACAAGTAGAATGTTATATAAACAGATAAATATTCCCTGATCTCATAAACTAGAAATATAAACCAACTAGCTTTCCCATTGCAGGAAAAATCCTGCAATAGGATTTCCTGCTGCACTCTACCCCGCCTCCATTCCTCCCTTGTCCCCCGCCTCACCTTCTCCTCCAGCCCGCCCGCGTTTCCCTTCACCCCCAGCCCCGCCTCCGCTCCGCCCTTGTCCCCTGCCTCACCTTCTCCTCCAGCCCCCCTGCGTTTCCCTTCGCCCCTGGCCCCGCCTCCGCTCCGCCCTTGTCGCCCGCCCCACCTTCTCTTCCAGCCCGCCTGCTTTTCCGTTCGCCCCCAGCCCTGACTTCGCTCCTCCCTTCTCCTCCCCTCCCCCCCTTTTGACGCTGTCTTGATATGCAAATTAGCCACCATCTTTGTTGGGGTAATTTGCATACTCATCCTGATTGGTTGGTGGGCGTGGCTTGGTTGGTGGCCGTGGCTTAGGTATAGCGAAGGTGCGGTCAATTTGCATATTTGTCTATTATTAGATTAGATAGCTAAGTTTATCCCACAATTGTTGGCTAGCATATGCTGTGCTCTCAGTTACATTTTTAAATAGTGTGTTTTGTCCCCGTTATATAAGGAAAACTTCTTCCTGAGGTGAGAAAAAAGTGACAAATTCTGGAAGGAAGCAATACTTTGTCTATATTAAACTTAATCTGAAGGGGGGGAGTTCAAATATCTATTTGCTAAATTTTAAAATTATAATCCTAGCTGCATACAGTAAAAAACATGTCAATAAGGAGGATGTGTAAAACCCAGCTACAAAAGTAAAATTATCTAGTGATTTATATATACATCATCTGCTCCCTGGGTAGATTTAACTATCAATTAGCTTTTGGTCCAAAATAAACCTTCTAGGAATTTGGCGGCTTAAAAAGACAATCCATAGTTTCCATGTCTGTGGGTCAGCTAGGGTTGAACACAGCTAGACAGTTATTTAGATTGCAGTTGGGCTCATTCACATGTCTGCAGGCAATGAGGCAGCTGTGCTCAGGAGGGTTGAATGCTGTGTGTGCATGGTGGGGGTGGGGGGTTGGAAACAGGGTATGCTGGGCCATGTTATCCTCATTATCCAGCAGGATTTTGATCAGTCTTGTCCCTGTGGTAACTGGATAGGTTTTCCAGAGAGACTCTTGTGTGTAAGGCCTTCCAAATCCTGTGCTGAGAAATGGCACAATATTGCTTATGTCACATTCTCTTATTCAAGGCTAGTTACAATGCCAAGTCAGATTCTAGGAATGGAGAATAGAGACTGCAACACATGATAGGAAAAGCTACAAAGTCATATTGCAATAGGTGTGATACAATTACAGAAAAATTTCTGGCCAATTCTTTTGCAAATACTATGTTAGAGTACACATTTTAACTATCACATAAAGACTTGTTGACTGACTAAATGAGTGCGTAAGTGAATGTTCAATGGTGAAGAGAAGTAATCCAATTCTCAGTAATTCACTGGGAATCTTATAGATGTCAAAGTTGTTTACAATATTTTGTAGTCACTCTTTATATGAATAGACTGTGTTGACTAAATTTAGTAATTGTTTGCTTTTTCTATTTTATTTACATGCCATTTTTTGAGTTTTCATTTTTGATGCTGGTAATTCAATGATTACCAAGGAATATTATTGTTCAAACTCCTTTCTGAATAAAATTTTCAAACGTTTGTTTTATAGTAATTGACCTCACTGACTTAATCCTAGCCTTTAAATATTTTTTAAACTAAAAACTAATAAGGAAAATAGAACTATTATTTATGTTTTAAACAAGACTAACTGCTATCAAATGTAAGAAGTCTTCCATTATAAAAACTTACTTTCAGGCAAGTTTTCCCTATATTTTCAATATCTACTCTTCCTTCTACCACAAAATAAGAATTATTTGAATAGGACTTTTTAATCCAAACCATATCTTCATTTCTATTGGTATAGTTTTTTACAAAATGAAGAGTATTTAAAAAACACACACACAACTGGAAATCATCCCAATTAAACATCTGCCACGTGTAACACATCTCAAAGGAAAGGCACAAATCTGTGAGGGCATAAGCAATGCAAATATAATTCAATATGTCAGTAATTCTCATATTAGCTCCTGAAATTTTGCTGCATAAGACAATGTAGACCTCAAAAGTGTGATGGTAGATACCGTTCAAATCCAAATGTGAAATGCATTAGTTTAGAATACATGAAGACTGTGAACTTGATTTTGGCTTGCATTCTACTTTGGTAGGTCCACATGTTAAGTTCAGTCTCATAATTGCACCTGCAGTTAGCATGGCAGCACAAAAAGATCAATGCTAGGTTATGGTTCAATCACAGACAAGATACAGGGTTTTATTGTCTCTTAGTTTGCTTCACTGTGTGACACTATTAAAATTTCCACAGAGCACAGCATTATACAGAGCTCAATCAGACAATGGGTAATGCCCTTTTGAGGGAGTTAGCTCATTTTCTTTTGGTTGTAATGTGTGTGGTGCCAAGCTACTGGTTTCATCTTAATTGCTTAAAAAAAAAAGAAGCTCATCTAAGATGACAGATAAATTAAAAATGCAACTTTACCTACTGTATTTTCCAGCGTATAAGATAACTGGGTGTATAAGACGACCCCCAACTTTTCCAGTTAAAATATAGAGTTTGGGATATACCCACCCTATAAGATGACACCCGGCGTATAAGACGACCCCCAACTTTTGAGAATATTTTCCTGGGTTAAAAAGTCATCTTATACACCGGAAAATATGGTACTTTTTTTTTTTTCTGCTTTTCATCTATGAAAAAATTTAGTTTTGTGGTATAATAATCTTCTATTGGTTTTATTTCGCTGTAATGGTACCTCATGGCTGCCTCCTATGCCCTAGAGATGGTAGAGAAACAAAATTTGAGATTAGAAAGAATCTTAAAATTCTCTATCAATGAACCCATTTGAATTAAAACTTACTAGGAGTAACAAATTTTTTACAGAAACCCTCTAGAGAAACTATATATGCAGGCTATTAATATCATTCAGAAGTCCTCTCTGGCTACACATAGTGTGTGTGTGTGTGTGTGTGTGTATGTGTGTGTGTGTGTGCGCACAGGTAGCACTACCTATATATACAAATTGGTGTTTATACACAGCAAATGCTCATTAATTTATTCCTTTACTATGGTTACAGACCTATGACCTCATTATTAAAAATGGAATTCTTCCCTCTAATTAGAGCTATAATATATTTCATTTACAATATGTATGCAAATGAATATATTTCTAATTGATAACCCCACTGGGGAAATTAATAATTTTAAATAAGTGTAGAAAAATTGTTCTATTAAATGGAATTCTCTGACGGTACCCACACAGGAATGTCAACCTGTGAGAAATAAGTGTATATATGATTGTTATTTTTTCAAAGAACTTGGAAAAGTAGACATTTATTAGTCTTTACATATGATGATTCTCTGATATGTGATTTCTCAAACCACCCAAGAATAAGTAATCAGAATTTCCTCTCTTTGCCAACCAAACTTTTCATTCAGCCTCACTGCAACAATCTGAAACATTGTGTTATCAATGTCATCTATGCTTTGCTTTTGGCCAAAGATCCGAATTACTTCACAGTGATATTACTTAACATAAAATATCAACTTAATAGCTTTTTAACAACAAGGAAGAATGTATTTTAGACACAGTATGTATTAGTGTATATAAATTATTAAAATCTATATTTTATTATATTTATTTTCCCCTGATTTATTGATTTATAACCGATAAATAAAATATAACTTGTATTATAAATGTTAATTTTCCCAAGCAGAAAATGATTTTTTAAAACATTGGGAGACAAGGAATCTTCAATATTGAAACTAACTACATATATTATCTGCTTGAATCTCCCATCCACTCTAGAATTCCCTTATACATGATCCCTAATTTCTGCTCTTAAAAATCATTTGGGAACAGGAGTCCGTTGTTTAGTTAGGAAGACCCTGATACTTCACTATTAAGGTCTTATATTGAGTTAATCTTAATCACTTTAAAGCCGAATGTACCATTGATAGTTCTGCCTCTGAAACTAGAGTTCTTGATTCATTTGCACATGAACCTCTTTCCAAATATTTAGTAGCAATTGTGTTAGCAACAATAATAGTAACTAAAATTTATTAACACATTCCAGGAAAGGTTCCATGTGCTTTGCATATATCTTTTAATGCTAACAACAATCCTACAAAGTAGACCCAGTTATTAATGCTGTTTTGCAGATGTGTGGAAATGGAGGAAGGATATAGAAGTAATTTGCCGAAAGTTAAGCAACTTATCCAATGGCACTGGATCAAACACAAAGCCTGGTTCTACGGCTCTTAAAGCTAACTATTTTGCTGTAATAATACAACTTATATGTAATCTTTAAGTCTTTCCTTCTCAACCAAGTGCATTTTATTCAACCTCTTTTCATATATCAAGAATTAGAGTTTATCACAAGGAAAAAATTGTAACTATGCATGGTCAGAGATGTTAACTGTAGAGAGCACCTGGGAAGGCACGTGAGCATTTCTTTAATTATTGTCAGCTGAATCCAGTGGCATTGGCAGAGCCATGTCCTGGAAACATGCCTTGCCAGAGGCAGGAGTGTTGTCAGCTTGACCTTCAGCCCAGGTGCCAGGGAGTGGGCTTTGTTATTTAAATCCAGCCAAGCACCAGGAATGAATACGACTCGGGCCCGCCCAAGAATGCACATAATCTCCTTTGTCTTGACTTTTAGAAAAACTTCCTAGTTTTTGCTGTATAAAATAAACATGCTGTATTGGCTCTGGGTCCCTGTCTCTCCATCAGAGGACAATGGTCCCACCTGGCCCCAGCTTTTTCTTTCCATCTCTGTGTCTGTCTCTTTCTTTCATTTTCTCAATCCCCAGCAGCCCCTACTCAGGAACCAGACTGCTCTCTAGCCATGCTGGACATGGAAAAGAGAGAAATATTTACAGTTAACTAGACTTATTGTGGTATTCACTTCACAATAAATACAAATATGGAATCATGTTGTACACTTCACTAACACTTTGTATTTTCCTAAATAAACTGCAACTTTTCAGATTTACAAACCCAGATGCTGTGTCTCTGTGGTGCAGATCCTTGAGAATTGATTTTCCCATTTAATGTAAGGGCTTATACTAGTACTAATATAGTTTAGGATGCCATGAGCTTAGGTTGCCAATTTCAGGAACATTGTTGCTGTAACAGGGTCCAAGAACAATGGAAAACCTCAAGACTCATACAAACTTGTGCCAATCAGATCACTATATCTTTTCTTTATAGTTATATTATTGGACCTATAAACAATGCTATATATAGTAGATATGGTAAATATTATCCCATTCAATTAAGCCTGTCAAAAGCCTTTGAACTTGGTTCTTTCATCCTGCAATACCAGCTATCTTTTTAGCACTGTATGGTTTACCTTATTATCATTATCATCAAACAATTTCTGCCCATAAATATTTCATTCTTGAACTAAAACAATATTTTCAGTCTAATGGTCAGCTTAAGGTTGCCCACATATCTTATGTTTTATTCTCACAAAAGCAGTCAGGCAAAACTTGTTAAAACTTAAAACAGTTTTGAGCACTAATTTGCCTCTCAAACATTCACTTTCCATTAAATTTGCAAAGGAATAGCTTACTTGGTCAGGACTCATTTTCTGACTTATTTACCTATTCTCTTCCAATTCATTAGATTTCTAGATGAAGAACAAACTTCTCCTAGCAGGGAATAAATGTGGTTTCATCTAAAAGTAGGAAACTCTATTCTCACATGTGCTCTTATAGAAACCAACATTAAGAATAGTCACTGTGACTGAAGAAATGTTGCTGGCTTTGTTGTTACAAACTCTCTGCAGAACTCCCATTGGCATAGTCATTTTTCTTTAAATCACTTGGAACTCTGATTACTTCTGTGGCCCCTTTCTGAGATTGTTTTAAAATACATACCAGTATGAGAAATAAAAAAAGTAACAAAACAAAAAAAATTTAATCAGTATCTTGATCAGTTAGCATCCCATTTCCAAATTCTTTCTGTAATACTTTCAAAAAACATATTCATCTTATTCCAATGCTAATTCTTGGTATTCACCAATTAGAGAAAGAAAGATGTCAAATGCACTATCAGAAAATACAGGATGGTGCGGGAGGACCAGATTTTTATCTGATGTGAACCTGGCACACATAGCAATTCCTCATCAGATATAAAAGCCTAAAAAAATAAGCGACAATCCAAGTTTTAAATTAATGTATACCAAGAGCAATCTATTTTTTTGGTAGAAACTAACCTTGTGTAAACCCTTTAATAATATAATTAAGAATTCCACAACGCCTCTGTATGTAATTCACAGTTCCAAATGTCTACAGCTCTGACTCTGACCTTTCAAAACCCCATTAAGCTATGTAAATACAGTACAAAGAAATGTGCACTGAGCATAAACAGAATTCTAATGTCAACTAGACAAGGACACATGGCCTCGCTCTGGTTCTCAATACTTATAAGGGCACTATAGAGGCATTAATACATTTTTGCTATTGATCTGTATATGACAGATCTACCAGGGGACTCATGTTTTGGCTTTCCTGCTCAATATGTGGTTCAAGGGTGACCCCTACTTACATTATCCTGATATATTAGGACAGATTGTGATGGTTCATTTTATGTGTCAATTTAACTGGGCTCAGGGATGTCCAGATAGTTGGCAAAACATTATTTCTGGGTGTGTCTGTAAGGGTATTTCTGGAAGAGGTTAGCATCTGATTCTAATAGACTGAATGAAGGGATGGGCCCTCACAAACATGGGTGGACATCATCCAATCTGTTGAGGACCAAATACAACAAAAAGACAAAGAAAGAGCACATTTCATTTTCTTTCTGTGTTCTTGAGCTGGAATGCTCATATTTCCCTGCCCTAGAACATGGGGCTCTTAGATATGGAGCCTACAGCAGCTGCCCCTGGTTCTCCTTGTGCCTTGGAGTCAGACAAAATTACACCACTAGCTTTTCTGGTTCTTCAGCTTTCAGAGGGCAGAAGGTAGAAGTCCTGGCCTCCTTAACTGTGTGCTCTGATTCCTATAATCAAGCTCGTCTTATATATATCTATACACATTCTCTGGGTTCTGTTTCTCTGGAGAACTCTGACTTATGCACAAATATTACAAACATTTAGTAGTTCATTAAAAATAGTAACAGTGAAACATTTTGGAAAGGGAAAGAATAGTAAAGGTCCAGGACCTCCCATTAAATTTCATAAAATTCTGGAAAATATTTGGTATTTTTGATGATTAATGAAATGTAGGTGATTTATATTTTTAAATTTCTTACAGGAAATAGTCGTTGTGTAATTGTTACTAACATTTTGGTATTTACCTTGCAAAGTGTCAAAGCCTCATATGTGTATATAGTGTGTGTATGCATATCTGCCCACAATAATGTAAACACATATATAGAATAAAAATAAATCAGCTTTGCCCGGCCAACATGGCTCAGTGGTTGAGTGTAGAACTATGAACCAGGATGTCACGGTTAGATTCCCTGTCAGGGCACATGCCGGGGTTGCAGGCTCGATCCCCACTGTGGGGCATACAGGAAGCAGCCAACCGATGATTCTCTCTCATCATTGATATTTTATCTCTCTCTCTTTCCCTCTCCCTTCCTCTCTGAAATCAATAAAAATATTTTTATTAAAAGATTTTTAAAAAGTAATAATAAATCAGCTTTTTTATGAAGATGGCTCCAGAAGCAAAGAAGGAAGCCCCTGCCCCTCCCAAAACTGAAGCCAAAGCAAAAGTTTTGAAAGCAAAGAAAGCGGTGCTGAAAGGCACCCGCAGCCACACACAAACGAGAAGATCCACATGTCACTCCCCTTCTCATGGTGGAAGACACCGAGGCTCTGAAGGCAGGCTGAATATCCTCAGAAGAGCGCCCCAGGAGAAACAAGCTTGGCCACTAGGCCATCATCAATTTCCCCTGACCACTGAGTCTGCCATGAAGAAGATGGAAGACAACACACTTGTGTTTATTGTGGATGGCAAAGCCAAAAAGCACCAGATCAAACTGGCTGTGAAGAAGCTCTATGACATTGATGTGGCCAAGGTCAACACACCCTGATCTGACCTGTTGGAGAGAAAAAGGCATATGTTCAACTGGCTCCTGACTATGATGTTTTGGATGTTGCCAACAAAATTGGGATCATTCTAAACTGAGACCAGCTGGCAAATGATAAATACAAAATTTTACACTGAAAAATAAATAAATAAAAAATTATAAATCAACTATTAAATATATTTAGAACCTTTTTAAAAAAATATGTTTTTTATTGATTTTTAGAAAGAGACAAATGGAGAGGGATAGAAATATAATTGATCAGCTGCCTCCCGCAGCCCCCTACTGGGGATTGAGCCACATCCCCAGGCATGTACCCCAACTGGGAATCAAAGCAGGGACCTCTTGGTTTATGGGTTGACCCTCAACCATGAGCCCCACTGGCCAGGTTAGAACCTTTTTAAAAAAATTAACAATATATTGGAACATATTTTTAAGTCAAGAAATATACTTCTAAAATATCATTTTGATGGATAATCCATATTACATTTTGTGTGTATCCCAAGCAAGACTCCTTTTTGTCCTGCCTTAAGGTTTGCCATGTCATGTGATGGATTCAAAAGAAGCAACAAGTAGACTTTGTTAATGACTTGGCAAAAAATGTAAAAAAGATACCATTTTTGCAATTGTGTTAGTTTTCTATCTCTATGTAATAAATTACTATATATGTGACAACTTCAAACAACACTAATCTTTTATCTCCTGATTTTGATGAGTCAGGACTGTGAATTAGTAGGGTCCTTTGCTCAGGGTCTCAAAAGCTGAAATCAAATTGTCAGCCAAGCTACATTCTCATCTGGAAGCTAGACTCAGAAAGAACCTGCTTCCAAGTTCATTAGGTTTTAGACAGAATCCACCTGCTGACACCTAAAGAACTAAAACCCTCATTTCTTGTTGGCTATTCTGTGGGTTGCTCTGAGGCCATATTGTTTCTTGACACATGGCCCTCTTATGCAGTTGGAAACCTGGTGGTTTGTGTTCTCAAGGCCAGGAGGAATTTATCTCTCTGACTTCCTTGTCTGCCAAATGTCAAAGATAACGCTCTGCTAAAAATAACAATAATAATAATAAATAAAATTACTTGATTAGGTAAGGCCTAACCTAGATAATCTAATTTTAGCTGTACAAATGACATAATCATGAAAGTGCTATCTCATTGTATTCACAGGTTTCACACACATTCATGAGGAAGACATTATATAAGGATGATGGTTATTGGGAATAATCTTAGAATTCTGCCTAATACAGTATTTGCTCAACTTACAAATAAGATCATATCCTATACAATAAAAGCCTAACATGCTAAGTGTCCGGTTGTCCAGTTGTCCATTCAACCAATCAAAACTAATATGCTAATGATATGCTAAGACCACTCAACCACTCACTATGACGTGCACTGACCACCAGGGGGCAGATGCTCTGACCGGTAGGTTAGCTTGCTGCTGGGGTCTGCTGATCGGGACTGAGCAAGACAGGTTGGACATGCCCTGGAGCCCTCCAGCAATCCCTCCCCAGCTGGCCAGCCTACCCTGGCCCTGATCATGCACTGGTGGGGTCTCTCGGCCTGTCCTGTGCCCTCTTGCAATCTGGGACCCCTCGAGGGATGATGAAGAGCCGGTTTCAGCCCAATGGCAGAACGACCAATCGCTATGACACACACTGACCACCAGGAGGCAAACGCTCAACACAGGAGCTGCCCCCTAGTGGTCAGTGCACTCCCACAGGGGGAGTGCCACTCAGCCAGAAGCCGGGCTCATGGCTGGCAAGCACAGCGATGGTAGCAGAGCCTCTCCCCGTGGGGAGCGGGCCTAAGCCATAAGTTGGACATTCCCCAAGGGCTCCTGGACTGTGAGAGGGCACAGGGTGGGCAGAGGGACCCACCTCTTCCCCCCTCCCCCGCTTGAGTGGATGAATTTCATGCACCAGGCCTCTAGTACATATATAATAATTAATTGGATATATATGCAATGTAATTTTACCTAAAACAAAAAATTCATATATATTCATCAACATTTTAATGTGGGGTCACATTATCTTTCTCTTTTTGGGGGAGTGGTTTATTAAGGTATTCATTTTTTTATTGAATTTATTGTGGTGACATTGGTTAACAAAGTTATGAAGATTTCAGGTATACAATTTGATAATACATCACCTGTAAACTCTATTGTATGTTCACCACCCCAAGTTCCCCCCTATACCCTCTTCTAATTCCTCCATGCCTCCTTTACCTCTGGTAATCACCATGGTTTACTGTGTCTATATAGCACATTATCTTTTTATTGACTTCAGAGAAGAAGGGAGAAGGAGAGAGAGATAGAAACATCAATGATGAGAGAGTATCACTGATCGGCTGCCTCCTGCACACCCCCTACTGGAGATCGAGCCCACAACCTAAGCACTTGGCCGGAATCAAACCTGGGACCCTTCAGTCTGCAGGCGGACACTCTATCCATTGAGCCAAGCCAGCTAGGGCACACACTATCTTTCTAAATAAATTATGCACATATCAAATTCTGAATGCTTTAAAATGAAGAAAAGCTTATCTTGCAATTAAAATTATAATTTGTAATTTCTTTTTAAACCAATAGATTTTTTGTCTTTTTTTTCAAAATTAACTCATAATGTAACTGTATGATACAAAGCATGACTTATACAATCTTGAATTTTTATAATTTATTGGGACTTTCTTTGTGGCCTCAGAAGAAAAAACTTCATAAATTTTGTGCAGATGTTTGGAAGGGAAATGGAATTTAGGTTTTACAATAAAAATTGAGTTAACCTATAAAAGAGTGCTTTCCAATTACATAACAAATTTGTTATATATACTGCAGTATTATGACCACAGTAGTAGGTTAAAATAAATATATCTTCTCGTCCTGGCTGGTTTGGCTCAGTGGATAGAGCATCAGCCTATGGACTGAATGGTCACAGGTTTGATTCCGGCCAAGGGCACATGCCTGGGTTGTGGGCTCAATCCCCAATAGGGGACATGCAGGAGGCAGCCGATCAATGATTCTCTCTCATCATTGATGTTTCTATCTCTCTATCCCTCTCCCTTCCTCTCTGAAATCAATAAAGATATAAAAAAATAATAATAAATAAAAATAAATATATCTTCTATCTGGCCAAGCACTTTCAACACCCTCCTTTTCATTTACTTGTCCTTCCTTGTTTGTTTCCCACTGTCTATCCTGCTCAGTCCCCTGTCCTCTGTGATAGCAGTGGAATGATTTTTAGGTGTATAATCTCTATTTTATCTTTTTAGCATTTGATCATCTGTTAAAAAACAAAACACCTCTTTCTCTTGTTTGGTTTCTCCTAGCAGTATGCGGTCCTCCTAGGAAACCACCACTAAATCTGACTTGGCTACAAATATTTGAGATCAGTCAATATCAAATGACTAACTGCTTGCTTATTTTCTAAAGAACCATCTCCCTAGCCATATACTATGTAAAAAACTCTCTAAAGGAAAAAAACAATATTTATTTTTGTAGCTTTTCTCAGAGACCCGTCTAGCTATATTAATGCTAATAGGACTATCATTGTATTTCAACAACCCAAGAATTCTGAAAATGACAAAGCTGTCTGAAAGAATTTCACATTCTTACATAGAATTCAGTGAGAACAAGCAACTTCACACTCTGCGGGATACACTAGTACATCCTTGGTAATGTTTTGTACTCAGGTCCTGTGTATTATAACTCTATAGATGAAATGGGACTTTAAGACGCTATGGCTTTTGAATCATCTGCATATTAGGAATATTACTTAATAAATTATGAATGAAATACAAAGCATGAAATTGTGCTACTACTTGAATGGCAAATACGAAAACTCAAAACCGACTAGTACAGAGTTTAAAGTGTAAACTCGGATATATATTCCATCAAATTAAAGATGAGGCAAGAGACATAGTTTACTTGTGGTCTTAAGGTTAACTGTCTTTATGCCAAGTACCCAGAAACAGACTTTGACTTGAAAATCTATGTGCCAGTGATTTGTGAGTTCTCTTGGGGAAACCATTAAGGTGGGAGGGGAAGCAGGCGAAGGAAGGGTAGGCAGGCTATTCGAGTCCGTGTCCCAGATTGGAAGCTTCCTCCTGCCCCCACAGAGATATCCAGGTGTATAAGCTCTACTTTAGAGTTGTCCTGACCCAAGACAAGGTGCTGGGGCTGGCTACTCCAGCCCCCATCAGTCATTAGTTCAGGAGCATCATTCAGATAGGCAAGGCTGCCTCAACATGCAAAGGCAGTCCTCCTTAAACACCTCAAGCTACTGAAAGCAAAAGCAAACAAAAGGGTGCTTTCCACACACACACACAAACATGAGTAAAGGGAATTCGAGGAGATAGGAGTGAAGCATGCAAAATTATTCTTATTTGTATTCTGAGATGTAAATTGGGCCAATTATAACATTTTATATGACTAAAATTAGGCAGATAGAATGTACGAAATACTGCTGAAAACCAAATAATTTCCCAGTGGCTATTTGAAATATATATGTACATAGAGTTTTGTTCTCTCTATCTTTTTTTTAAACAAGTAACAAATCTTATAAATCTACCAAAGACTCCAAAAAAAGAAAGATATGATCAGATGTAATTAACTTGTCTGTGAAACACAAATCAGTAATGCTCTCATGAAAAAAAATAAACACTATTAAATCACGGAATTGTTCACTGTGGTCTAGCTTTGAAACATTTCAACAATAATTTTCATTTTGAAACTGAAGGTGCCAAGGGAGGCATAGCAAGACAACAGCAGAAGCATTTGTCTCAGTGTTGGCCAGAGCATCCTGAGCTTGACTTGCTTGCTTATGTTTAAGTTTTAAAATTAGTATGATTCATGTTATTGGTAACAACAGGGTCTTTATATCAGGCTGCTCGCAGGCACCTTCCTAGTAATTTATGTTACACTCTCAGCCCTAAATGAACCAAAAGAACATAGGTTGGTCTGGCTCATTTTGACTTCCAGAGCAAATATGAAAAGGATGTAAGTTTGTGAAGGCATATTTGCAATCAGAAGGAATATACTGAGCATAGGAATGGGCAATTTACTTTAGTTGCCTGGAAAGTTTTTTCTAATTAAGTAATTTTTAAAAATTATCTTAGGATTTATTTTTTCCCTTTCTTTCCTCTTTCACTTTGATTACTCTAACTCCCCATTCTGTCACCCTGGCCATTCTGTATTCTTTGCCTCAGAGAATAGCTATAATTGCAGGTAGCAGAGAATAAGTATGTCTCTTGCTTTCTTTTATATTTCCAAAGTGTATAATTTAAGAAACCAGAAAAAACACTTGACTGAGAAAAAGAAAAATGATCATGCAGATGATAGCATATATAAAATGTTGAATAAATAGAGGATAGATATTCGAATGCTTTTCAACATAAAATTTGATTAATAAAAGTATAGTACAGCCTGGCCAGTGTGGCTCAGTGGATGAGGGTCGACTTATGAACCAGGAGGTCATGGTTCTATTTCCAGTCAGGGCACATGCCCAGGTTGCAGGCACAATGCCCAGAAGGGGGTGTAGGAGGTAGCAGATCAATGATTCTCATCATTGATGTTTCTATCTGTCTCTCCCTTTACCTTCCTCTCTGAAATCAATAAAAATATTTTTTAAAGTACAATACATAATTAAAAAGCCCAGAAATCTAATATATATATATTTTTTACTGTTGACACTATTACAGATGGCCCCCATTCCCCCTCCTCTGCCTCTGGCCATATCATTTTTGTTGGTTTGAATTCTGAAGTTCCTAACCATAATGAATTTTAGATATAAATGACTCAAAATGTTTATTTGCTAAAATGACTACCCTGTTTTAAACTCATGTTTATATACATACACACACAAGCACACACAGGCATAAACACATGCACATTTAAACTTTGTACCCAACAGTTAGAGAGTACATATTATTTTCAAGCCCAAGTGAAATACTACCATAAATTGGCCATAAATATATTCTCAACAAATTTCAAAGACTTGTCATAAAGATCACATTTTATAACCATATAAACAAGGTTGGTGTGATGATTAATTTTAGGTGTCAGTTTGATTGGGCCAGAGGTACCCAGACATTTGGTCAAACATTATTCTAGGTGTGTCTGGAAGATTATTCTGGAAAAGATTAACACTTAAATGGGAAGACACAGTAAAGCAGATTGCCTTCCTTAAGGTGGGCGGGATTCATCAAATAGGACGAAAGGGCTGCTCCTCCCCTTAGTAAAGGAGGATTCTTCCTTCCTGACTGCTCCAAGCTGGGATGTGACTTTTTCTTTTTTTTAATTTCTTTATTGATTAAGGTGTCACATATTTGTCCTCATCCCCCCATTCCCATCCCAAACCCCCCCCCCCAGGCATGCCCCCACCCCCCTGTTGTCCCTGTTGTCCGTGACCACTGGTTAGGCTTTTATGCATGCATACAAGTCCTTTGGTTGATCTCTCCCCCTTACCCCCACCCTCCCCTACCTTCCCTCTGAGGTTTGAAGGTCTGATGGATGCTTCCCTGTCTCTGGGTCTGTTTTTGTTCATCAGGGGATGTGACTTTTTCTGCCTTCCAACTCCACTAAGCATGGGCTCTCCTGAGTCCCTTGCTTGCTCACTCACGCTGCAGATCTTGGAACTTGTCAGCCTCCAAAGTCACGTGATCTATACATACATCTTTTTTTGTTCCCTTTATGTGGAGAACACTAATACAATTAGATATTAATAACAATAAACTATAATTTTTAAAAATCCTCGTACATTTACAAAATAAGATATAGATGACAAAATAATTCTTGAGTCAAAGAAGAAATCATAGTGGAAACCAAAATACTTAGAATTAATGATATAGATGATATCATACACCAAAACTTAGGAAATAATTGTGAAAAATTCTCCACTTTCTCTGGGCATCAAAATTCACCAAAGTACAAAAAGTGCCAATTTTGTTTTTTATTTTAATGACCATATTTGTAGCACTTCAAAATATCTCCTCAACAATTGAATATTTGTTTCTAATTTCCATTGCTTGCTTTAGAAAGAACATGTGCTCCCATGCTACATTTTATTCCATGTTCACAGATTTTAAGCTGTCTGCTTTGCGTATTTCTTACTAAGAATATGAGTTTGACGAACTTGGAGTTAAGATTATGAATTATTCAACTTCTTTATCACAGCACCTAGCCCATAGCTAAAACTAAAGTTAACTCACTTAATTGGTCATAACTATTTTAAAATTATTAAAACATTATTCAGTCCTCTTGGGAGAATTGGGGGAGGGGCAGACTTGTGGGACGTGGTAAAGTCAGTACCAATGAACAGCCTTACCTGGTTATATTCTAAAAGGAAAAGATAGAAAATAAATTAAATATATCTAATAAAAGATACCCAAGGCCAAGAATAGTATCTTTCTGATTGGGATGAGGGAACCATTTTTAAAATATGACTACCCACCCCCCAAAAAAGCTATAAACTTGACTACTTATATGAAACTCAGTTTGTAAAATATACACCAAAGAATGAAAAAATAAGCTACAAAGTGGAAGAAAATACTTGCGCAATAGATAACTGACAAAGATTTTAGTATCCAGAATAAAGAATGCTTACATATCATAAGAACAAGACAAATAGATTCCATTTTGAATCTACTTGCTTGGCAAAATTTTAGAAGTCTATATTTGGAAAGGTTGTGGATCAATGGAAACATTTATACATTACTCATGAAATGCAATGTGGCATTTTCTGGAAAAATTGAGCGTTCACATACCCTACTATCCAGCAATTTGATTTCAAGACACATTCCAAGAAACTCATGTACAATATGGATTACAAAAATGTATAAAATATGGATACAAAGTAAATGTCCATAAACAAAAGAATAAATTAAAAATTACAGTATATTCACATATGGCATATTAGAGAACAGTGAAAATAAACATACTACCATCACATTCAATAGCATAGATGAACAATTAAAGCCTAATTTGGGGTTTAAAAATAAGTTTTAGCAAGTTTTGTACATACCACATATTATATGAGAGAGAAAAAAAGGCACATACTTGGGAAAAACATAAGAAGGAGATTAAGGAGAGAGAATGGGTTCTGGTAGAAAAGAAAGGGGGAAGGGGTACAAGGGATGCTTCCCCTGGAAGGAGAATTAATAATGAGAAGTCTTTCTCTTGACTATGAAATCTATGTTGATATTCAGGAATATAGTGTTTAACTCATGAGTTTTAAAAGTACAATATTTCCAACCAGCCACTTAAACTGAATTACAGTGCACAAATTACTTAAGCTCTCAGTGTATTCTTATCCCAGGCATAAGATGAGACTGATAACCGTATTTATCTACCAAGACTGTTTTCATAATTAAATAAGGTAATATATGTAAAGCCCAAAAAACAGTGCCTGGAATATAGAAAATGTAGGATAATATTATCATTGGTAAGGTAAGTATTTATATATGTACCCATATTCATTCAACCTTTACTATTGTTGTTTTTGTTGCTGCTGTTATTATTAAATAGGGGTAAACAATGGTATACTTTCTTCATAAATGCTAGTTTCAATCTATACTAATAAAAGGGTAATATGCTAATTAGACCGGGTCTACCAGACATCTTCCGGTTGTCTGGTCCTCCTTCTGGACAAAGCCACGGTGGCAGGGGCTGAGGCAGAGGCAGTTAGGGGTGATCAGGCAAGCAGGGGAGGGCAGTTAGGGGTGATCAGGCAGGCAGGCAGAGGGGTTAGGGGCGATCAGCAGGCAGGCAGGTGAGCGGGTAGGAGCCAGCGGACCCAGACTGCAAGGGGGTGCAGGCCAGGCTGAGGGATCCCCACCCCCGCCCCGTGCACGAATTTCATGCACCAGGCCTCTAGTCTGAAAATAAAAGGGAGGAGACAAAGCTATTTTTGACTTCCTTCTCAATCTGGTAGAACCCCTTTCACACAGGAAGCATCTATATGTGCCCAGCAGGACAAGGGGAAAGCCAGGCCAACATGTTTCATCCTTGTCTGCTGTGTGTAGTCATCTCACTTCGGTTCATTCTTATATTTTTGGCTAAATAAATTAAGAAGTGATAGCTGGGCCCAGCCGGAGTGGCTCAGTGATTGAGTGTTGACCTATGAACCAGGAGGTCATGGTTGGATTCCTGGTCAGGGTACATCCTGGGTTGCAGGCTTGATCCCCTGTGGGGGGCATACAGGAGCCAGCTGATCAATTATTCTCTCTCATCATTGATGTTTCTCTCCTCTCCCTTCCTCTCTGAAATCAATAAAAATATATGGGGGATAAAAAAGAAGTTATAGCTGGTATGTGGATGGTCCC
Source organism: Eptesicus fuscus (assembly GCF_027574615.1). Classification (NCBI taxonomy): domain Eukaryota; kingdom Metazoa; phylum Chordata; class Mammalia; order Chiroptera; family Vespertilionidae; genus Eptesicus; species Eptesicus fuscus. The sequence continues at coordinate 80,137,011 of NC_072474.1, read as the reverse complement.
TTTCTATCATTCCATACTCTATCAGATACATATTACATATGTAAAATACTCTTCTTAAAATAGGTGATGTAGTTCCAGACTTTGTAAAGGAGAAGTACTTTTTAAAGTCATAGCAAAATAATCTAAGTAAATATCTCTGAGTTATTTAAATTCCAGGATTTACTAGGTGGAGGTAGGTTTTACAATTTTAGTTGCAAATATGCATTTATATAAAACTTTGCAGCTCAAGAACTCATGTGATTTCCCTAGTCCTTAAAAAGGATATTGATCATTTACAGTAAAATAATCTCAAAGAGTGTATTTTGCCAAATCACAATTTCTTGAGAGAAACCACCAGCCTCAAAAAGAGTAACTCTTCTCCATTATAAGAATGGTTTGAAAAACAGGACCCCCTTTCCCCAAGACTGATATAAAAATACTAACTCTGCTGCATCATGAGTAATGCAGTCAAGTTATCTATGTTACTAAATGGTGCTGCCTCCGGTTTTCAGAATTTGCTCTGAACCCCCAAGTCCCCTCAGCGGCCCACTTGATATTTTCTCTCCTACAATAACACTGGGAATAATTACACTGTTAAGAAGATTCATGATGAAGCAACAAAACACAAACCAATGCCAATATTTTATGCTCATTCTTATTTGCCTTCATTAGTATTTAAAGGTCAGAAAAACATTTACAATTTGGAAAAAAAGAATACAACATAAATGCTAATTTCCTCTTGGTTCCACTTGGAAAAATATTAACATTGTTCTGAAATGTAAACACAAAAGCAATTAAAAACAAGTAATAATCTTTAGGATTAATGTATGATGTATCATTCATTGCAATTTTCAAAATATTAAACCAGAGCAACCATGATGCTAAATTAAGAGAATGGTAGATTTTAACCCTTATTCTTAAATAATCAAAGAACTTCCCTTAAGTGTTATTTAGATTTGAGGTACACACGTTTTTACATGGCTGCTAGGATTTACATTTAATATGCTAACCTTTTATTGCCTTATTCAGATAAAGGCCATGCAGTCTAGGATAAAGAACTAAAAAGCTCCAGGCAAAGTGGAAGTTCTTGGTTAAGTCAGGAAACCAATAATTCCATTACTGATTTTGAAGTCTATTTCCTGAAATTTATTTCTCCATGGGTTTACTATCCCTCAGAAGCAATTCATTTCACTTGGGAGAAATTTATCAAAGACCTATTCAATTAATACTGCTAGATAGTAAATGAGGTCAATTTAAAATGGCTTGTTCATAGCAAGCACTTTCATTCCCAACTTATAATATATTTCTATATATAAGAATAAAATTCTAAACAAATTTCCAAAAGTCACATAAGATGCTGCTTTTTTTCTAATTTATTATTAATCTTTCTTTTGAGTACCAATAATATTTTTCTACTATATCTAATATAAAATTATTCGATGAAAAACAAGCCACAGAATTCTACTGTGGGGAAAAAGATACATCCCAAAGTTAACGTAAGCATCATAAATTTTATTAACTCTACAATCCCTTTGAATTTTCTTAGAAGGAATTTAAACTGAAGTTTATCTTAGTTTATCTACCCAATCCTGTTCAGATTCTATAAATGTATGGCATAGACAAAATAACTAGGGATTTTTTTAAAAAGCAAATCAAAGACCTTATTTTCAAGAGTTTCTCTAACAATTTACATATAGAATATGTTAATTACAATATTTTTCTAGTTATCTATTAAAATAGTTCTCCAGTGGTTTGCACTCAGAAAAGTATTTTAGGCTAGTCAATTTTTTTCAGTTATTCCTCTGGGTAATTGCATGCCTCTAAAATTAAAATGCTGTGTTCCTTTTCATTTTTGCCTAATTCAATTTTTAATTTATTAAAATGACCTTTACTACAAATCATTCTCACTGAAGAGAATTTTTATCAAAGCACTAAATAACACTTAATCTTCTTACTAGAACAGTTAAGAGTAGAAAATGTTTTGGGCCATTAAGGACACTTGAGGGTCCTATTTATTATTATTAGATCTGTACTACAATAACTAATGCCTTCTAATTCTTGGACTTTTTCTTTTCTTTTTAAAAATATATTTTTTATTGATTTCAGAGAGGAAGGAAGAGGGAGAGAGAGATAGAAACATCAATAATGAGAGAGAATCATTGATCAGCTGCCCCCTGCATGCCCCACACTGGGGATGGAGCCCACAACCTGGGCATGTGCCCTGACCAGGAATCAAACCAGTGACCTCCTGGTTCATAGGTCAACCACTGAGCCTTGACAGCCAGGCGTTCTTGAACTTTTTCTCATCTTATTATGTCTCTTAGAAAGCAAGTCTAAAGTCTATTTGATTCTGGAACACAGAAAACCCACATACAAACCTCAAACAGCCAAATTCATTGCCAGTGGCTCCGCTCAGTCTTTGTGATGGCTAGTTTCATGTGTCAACTTGGCTAGGCCACAGTACCCACATTTTTCATTCTAATGTTTCTGTGAAGATGTTTTTTGGATAGAATTAACATTTAAATCAGTGGCCTGGAGTTAAACTCCCTTCCATAATATGGGGTCTCATCCAATCATTTGAAGGTCTTGAAAAAAAGACTGACCTTCACCCCACCGCACCCCTCATCCAAGAGAGGGAATAATTTGGCCAACAGAACACCTTCAGACTTGAACTCAACTCATCCTTGGGTTTCCAGCCTGCAGACTTACCCTGCAGAGTTTGAACTTGTCGGCCTCCACCACAACCACTTAAACCAATTCCATAAAACCTCTATCTCTCCCTCTCGCACACATACATACACACACACAAAGATATATATGATGATTGTGTACACATCCTATTGCTTCTGTTTTTCTGGAGAATGCTGACTAGTACAATCTATAAAGGTGGGGAAAACAAACAATTTAGAAGAAAGTTATTTTACTATCTTCAGATATAATTGTTTTAAAAAGTTATTTGATTATATTAAATTGCATATTAAATTATATAAAAATGTACTGATCTTTTATCATTAGTCTATAATTATTTGTAATTATTTTAAACATATTTTAGCAAAGTTAGATTTTCCTTTCACCATATGACCATGATGTGGAAAAACAGTAGACTTAAAGCTTTTTATAATTATAAAATATCAGAAACAATTAAAATATCCAACAATAAGTGGAATGGTTAATTAAAATTTGGACCTTCCATACAATAAAATATTTAAAAGTAATAAATAATTAAAAACTATTTAGCAAAAAATGTTGATGTATTACATACAAAAGAGGCATTCTAATGTGTATGTAAAGTACAACCTTAACTCTGTAAAATATATAGGATATATATATATATGCATATATATATGAAATTAGACATAAAGAACAGCATGTCAAAATTTAATTAAAGGTTATATCTAGATAACACATGATATTATATGTGATTATTCTTCTATTCCCCTTTATATTTTCCAGATGATTTTCTTAACAAATTCTCCAATGACTTAAGATGACACTGTCTTTCCATAGTATTTGTCATATGCCTATCTATGATAATCTTTATCAAGTGTACTGTAATCATCTATCTATATATCTGTCTTCCATTATAGTCTATGAGTTTTGCCCGTGTATAGCATAGTTCATAATGCTTTCATGATAGACAATACATAATGCCCACAGATTTTTAATACTACCAACTATTGAAAATTAGTAATTGAGTCATGGCTGTCATCAACAGTATTATCTATTTTCCTAGCCAATAGTACCTTTCTTATTACAGTCTGCTGTTTTATGAAAAAGTACACAAGAAAACTGATAGTGGTTGAAGTAATCCTTAAATGATCCTCCTCTCCCCACCCCATACACCCATGATTTCCCACCCTAATTGCCAGGCATGGGAATGGGAACATGATGAGATATAATGCCTGTAATTATGTTTGGGTACATGACAAAAGCGATTTTGCAGATTTAATTAAGGTTACTAATCAATTGACTTTTAGTTAATTCAAAGGGACCAAATCGAATCACATGAATCCTTTAAAAGCAGAGTTCCCTTTAACTGGTAGCAAAAGAAGAAATCAAAGAAATTCAAAGGATGGGAAGACATGGTTTGCCCTTGCTGCAGTGAAGACGAAGGAGGCCACGTGAAAGAATGCAGGTAGCTTCCAGGAATAGAGTAGTCTTTGGATGACAGCCAGTGAGAAAACAGGTACTTCAGAAATACAATCCACAAGGAACTGGATTCTGCCCTCATTCTGAATAAACTTGAGGTGCATTTTTCCCTATACCATCTAGATAAGAGCCCAGACTATCTGATGATTTAATTTCATCCTTGGGAGATGAAGCAAAGAACCCAGTTAAGCTTGCCCAAGCTTCTGACATACAGAACTATGAGCTAATAAATTTAGATTGTTTTAAGCTGCTAAACTTGTGATGATTTGTTCTAAAGCAATTGAACTCCAATACACTAATAAACTATCCTTATTTTAATTCAGAGGTTTCCAATTATGTGAATGTTTTAACCTGTGAGTTATATTTTGCTGTGGTTATAGACCCAAATAAGTACAGAACATCACATAAACGTGAAATTTCTCACATTATGCCTAGAGGTACATAGGAAAAGTTAGTTCCTGTATTCTCTAAACCTGGTCTAATCTTCTACCAAAGCGCATCCCACATAGAAGAAAAATTACTCCTGCCAAATAATAGTATGTCAGTTTCCTATATTCCTGGTTGTACACTTTAAAGTCCAGATCCCTCAGAGAACTATTTTAAAGAGTTTTTCTTTTTTTTTTTTTACTACTAAGAATTTCTAGGCCCATATTCCATCTTTTTAAAAAATATATTCTTATTGATTTTACAGAGAGGGAGAGGGGTAGAGGGTTACATGAGAGAGAAACATCCATCAGCTGCTTCCTGCACACCCCCTACTGGGGATGAAGTCCACAACCAAGGTACATGCCCTTGACTTGAATTGAACCTGGGACCCTTCAGTCTGCAGGCCAACACTCTATCCACTGAGCCAAACCGGTCAGGGCTATATCCCATCTTTACATTCTGCCCCTTTACTCTTTCCTTCTTTAAAGTGGGATCTGAGTATATTAGGAGGCTCTTGATGCTTTTAGGACAACAGAGTGAGGGAGTGCTGGAATGCTCTGGGTCCTTTGGCTCCTCTGGGCTCTGAGGAGGTTTCTTATGTGTCTGGCCGCTGCTCTCACTGCTGGAGTCCCCAGCTGTAATTCATAGCCCGGGCTCTGCAAGGCTTCCAAGACCTAGTGGCAAGGTCTGACTCCTAACGTCTCACCTCAGCCCAGGCTAGTTCTGGGAATCTCTTTGAATCTCTTCTACATCTGCCATCCAGAGTTTTAATTAGGCCACCCACCTCTAACCTCTAACCACTGCAGTGGGGTCATATCGCCTTAAAACTCCCCACTGGGAGCAGGGTCATGCAAGAATATTGCATTCTACTCACATTCATAGATAATACAAGCAACTCAGGAAAGCTAAACCATACCTCTTCTTCAGCCTAACCATGCTGAGTTCCAAAGGTTAGTTTTTAATGGCCATCTGAGCAGCTATCTCCTTTCAGAGTTTCAGAAATGAGTTTAGGCAAGTACTCCTAGTCTTGGCAATTGTTTCAACTTATATAACAAGGTGTCCTTACATCCAAGACAAAGTCTGAAAATGGAGATTGGGGACCAGGTTCTTCACTCCTTCACTTATTTGCCTTTCTCTCCCTTTATTTCTCAGAATTCCTTGGGATCAAAAAGGGTAGGTTCTGGGCTATCTATCTACTGATATTACATCATATCTTCTTACCATGGGTACCAAGACATAATGACAATTCATGGAGGTGGAAGTCGTGACCTCTCTATATTTAGAGAAATTTTTTTAAGAATCTGTGCCCTTGATGTTTGAGCATTATCATTAAGTTAAGAAAATGTACATCATACTTACTCCAAGGTCTTCTTTCAAACCCATATTTTTTTTGAAAATTCTTTTTTGGTTTTCTGAAATTAAACATTAATTCTAACTTAATCTTTGCACACCTGCTATAAAATTCCTAATCCCACTTACCCACCCTCTGAAACCAACAGAAGGTTCACTTTAGCTAGATAGACACTGTTATAAACAGAAGCCAAAAGACCATATCATAATAATAAAATCAAAATATCACCCCAGATACATGGAACACCAAAGTTGAGAACATAAATGATTTAAAAAAATTTTTTTCTTGTATTTGATAGACATGAACCAGTTTACAGATTTGTAGAAATAAATTTTACCTGAATCTTACTGTGTCGTGGGAGGAAAACAAATGTTATTTTACTTAATATCTACACTAAATACTGTAATGAGACATAAACCTAGTCTTCCCATGGCATTAATGACTTCATCAATAGTAACATTTAAAGAAATTTTCCATAGGATGATTTATAATTGATTCACATTATATCACCACTAGAGGCCCAGTGCATGATTGAATCAGGCACTTGTAGGGTCCCCTACACGCTTTCGCTTTCGATCGCAGGGGAGTTGTGTGCCTGTCGCCTGGTGCCGGAGCAGACAGGCACCCAGCTCCCCCGCTTTTGATGGTCCGTGGCGGGACGTGAGCTCGCTGCCCCAGAGGCCCCTCTGTGCCGCAGCACAGCCATTGCGCAAACGCTGAGCTGGCGCCGCCGCTGGCGACGTGAGCTCAGCGTCCTGCTGGCCCAATCGGCTACCCCGGCCACCCCGAGTTCTGCCCCCTGCGCCTCCTGCTGGCCCAATCATGGGCGTAGCGGAGTGATGGTAATTTACATATTACCATTTTATTAGGTAGGATAATATATAAATGGCCACCTTGGAAAAGGCTTCCTTCTCAAATTTAAAGCAATGGTAATATTTCCACATACTCAGGAGCCTTTACAACATCCAAGGCTACCATTGTGGACAGATAACAGCATCATGTGGGGCAGTTCCCAGCTGATATAATCTTGGATTGTAACTAAACCCTGGCTTTTTGTGAAATTTAAATGCTTATAAACTAAACATGTTGCTTTTACAGATGTTTCTCATATAGGTAGTGTTCATCCAGCGTTTTAAATAGAAACTTGGCTGAAAATATAATATTAAGAAACAACCTTTTCTCTATATTGCAAGGCTATTAGTGTAAAAATACAATGAAGTAATGCATTGACTTAATTTATTTTTAATCCACTCGTGTGATTTTTTTGTAGGACATTGGACACACCCTAGAGAGCTAGAATTCTGCACCACAGCAGATTCAACCCTTCCATTTACTCATGTAATTCTATAATTCTAAAGTTGCAGTATCTGATACTGCCAGGAAGTTCCCACAGTCTTACAGAGTTTGCTAAATGTAAAATCCCATTTGGTGCAGATAATTCCACTTTCTATGGAGAAATTTCAGTAACAACTTAATTTCCTCCTGTTGTGTGAATATCTTTCATCAACAAAATGTTTACAATCACATCACATTTTAGAATGCTACCTTTGGTTTAAACAGACTGAGGAGTTAAGTGAGAGAAAGAGCAAAGGGAATTGGAAAAAATTAATTGTGTGATAAAGAGAGATCAGTGACTACTAGCTGTGTATGAAAATGAAAAGTGTTTAGATGAACTGATCTGATACCATTTCTATCAGTCTCATTTATTAAAGCTGTAGCAAACTGTTTACCCTGCTGGTTAGCTCTTGCAAGAGTGACTCTGATCTCATGGATGTCAGCACTTGCCTTCCAGATTTCCCCAGCTTTCAGCCTGGGTACCTTTCTTGTCCAGCTCTTCAAAGCAAATAAAAGAAGAAAGGAGAAGGGAAAAAGCATCCAGTGAGAGATTACAACATCCTCCACAGGGAATCCCTCCTGAGATCTGCTGATTGTAACAACACATTGAGAGGAAGCGCAGTGTGCCATAATCCATTCTCAATGCGCCTGGAAGCTTCTGTGCAAGGTGAACCGAAGGTCACTCTGATGTCAATACAGAGTCCAAAGAGAATCCATATTTTGCACCTATAATTTTTTATTGTGAGAGACAAAGTCATTCTTTCATAAGGTATTTCTAATTTTTGCCAAATGAATTGCAGCAGGACAAAATACTCACCTACAAATATTTTGTCAATAATACATGTGTTTTTTTAAATTTCAATACTTGTAAAACAACATCCAGCTGCAAGAATGTGTAACTAGACTTTGGAGTAATGTTCCCGGTAATCTCAGCTCTAGAGAACTCTCTAGAAAACTTGAGCAGCTTAATAGCTACCTTAAGGCAGAATCCATGGGACCATATTCTTATGCCATTCAATCTAGTTATTATAAGTCTACTTTATCTGAGCCCATTTAGTGAGAGGATATTTTATTACAGAAGGTTAGTCACTCTAATAAGAAAAGAACAAATCATTTTTAGGCAAATGTATAAGACAAATGTTATTGATTAGCAAATTCTAAGTAGGATATTTATCCAACAAATTGAAATATTAAAAACCTTTTTTGTTATGTGTCACTTCCATGTGTTCATTTCTCTTGTTCTTTTTATAGCATGCTCAATTGAAAGCTGTGTAATCTCTCACAATTATTTCAACGGCCCACTATTGAAACTAACTTCCTCCTCTCCTCTGTCCTCTCTTCATTTCCCACACCTCCACGCTGACACCACGCAGCTTTCTAAAATGTAGTTGTGATATCACTTCCCTATTGAATCTCTTATGGATTTTTGTTTCATACTAAGTAAAGTCCAAATAACTCACCATTCAAATATGTTTTCGCAATCTCTTTGAATTATCTTTTCAGACTCATCTATTCCTTCACTGCCACCCTCATTTACAAACTCCACTTACAATATGCTTATTGTAGTCAACGTGCCGAAGACTAGCTTCTTTCAGTTACTTCACAGTTTTGCACCAGCAGACACCTTTCATCTCTATGCCTTTGCACATATCTTGCATACCCCAAATGCCAGCTACCTTCTCATAGTCTTAATCGCTACTTTTAGCACAAATGTTTTCACATCCCGCCCTTTCCACTTCCTATGGGATGTATTTCTCCCACTCCTATGACCACTCCAAAGGTAATTCTTAGTTAGAGACCACACTCCCCATAGACTCTCACCTCCTTAAATCTAGGGGCTTGCGTTGTTCGAGTTTTTAAAATAGGAATTGTAGCAATATCCATTGAATAAAAACATTAAAAAAATCTAGTAAACTAATATCTGATATTAGTCCCTGTGGATCTATCCATTTCAAAGTGTCAATACTAACTCATTAGCTCTAAGACAGTGTTAACTTCCATTAATACCTGTGATATAATTGCTGCGTACAGCTATACTGCTCTAATTCCATGGAAATAAGTAAATTACAATCATACCATCTGTGGTTAAAAAAAAAAAAGACACCAGAACTCCCCTCACCAGTTTTCTTAGGGGTTAGAGCATGGGCCCTCAGAGCAAAGTGTTGTGGGTGCAATTCCCAGTTGCAGGTTCCCCAGCCCAGGTAGGGGCATGTGTAGGAGGCAACCAATCCATGTGTCTCCCATCTCTCTCTCTCCCCCTCCTTCTTCCTCCCTTCTACCTTCTCTAGAAATCACTGGAAAATTTCCTCGGGTGAGGATTAAAAAAATTGAAAAGACAGCAGAACTTTGCTGAGATCTTAGTATTTCATTAGAAATTAACTAGAGGCCCGGTGCACAAAATTCATGCATGGAAGGGGGGTTCCCTCAGCCCAGCCTGCAACCACTCCAATCAGGGATGCCTCAGGAGATGTCCGACCACTTGTTTAGGCCCGATCCCTATGGGTGGGATCGGGCCTAAACCGGCGGTCGGACACTTTCTCACAATCTGGGACCGCTGGCTCCTAACCACTTACCTACCTGCCTGCCTGCCTGATTACCCCTAACTGCCCTCCCTTGCTGCCCTGATCTAGCCCCCAAATGCCCTCCCCTGCTGTCCTGATCTCACCCCCAACTGCCCTCCCCTGCCAGTCTGGTTGCCCCCAACTGCCCTCCCCTGCCAGCCTGATCTCACCCCTAACTGCCCTCCCCTGCCAGTCTGATCTTGCCCCCAACTGCCCTCCTCTGCCGGGCAATTTGGTTCTGTTTGGTCAGTTTCTATGCCAGTCAGCATCAAAAGCTCTGCCATTGGCTCCTCACAGTTGACCCAGATTTGGTTCTGATTTTTCAGTTTCTATGCCAGTCAGTGTCAAAAGCTCCACCTCCTAGGCAGCCATTGGCTCCTCATAGTTGACCCAGATTTGGTTCTGATTGGTCAGTTTTTATGCTAGTCAGCATCAAAAGCTCCGCCTCCTAGGCAGCCATTGGCTCCTTACATTCACCCAGATTTGGTTCAGATTGGTCAGTTTCTATGCCAGTCAGCATCTCTGGGCCTATCAACGGGGCCTGATCAAAAAGGTGGGGCTGATCAGCAGTCCTGGTGGAAGCTGGAGAGAAATGGAGGCACATCTGTTGGCCAGGCCTGGAGAGAAAGAGAGGTAAGCCCTAACCAATTTGGCTCAGTGGATAGAGCGCCAGCTTGTGGACTGAAAGGTCCCAGGTTCAATTCCGGTCAAGGGCATGTACCTTGGTTGTAGGTACCTTCCCAGTAGGAGGTGTGCAGGAGGCAGCTGATTGATGTTTCTCTCTCATCGATGTTTCTAACTCTCTATCCCTCTCCCTTCCTCTCTATACAAAAGCAATAAAATATATTAAAAAAAAGAGAGGCAAGTTCTGATCAATGGCTGCCACAGAGGCTACAGATCAGACCCTGCCTCTCTGCAGGCCTCTCTCTGGGCCTGATCTGCAGCCCCTTAGGCAGTCAGTGCTGGGTAAGGGTACTGGCAGCGGCCCCAGTCAGTGCTGGGTCACCACAGCAACCCAGCAATTACTTCTGGTCTGGTTGAGCCTTTGGTCATAATGGTCATTATGACCCTAGCTCTTTATTATATAGATTAGGCTGAGCTGATACAATACAGGATTTCTAATTAGCAGCATTTTCCCCTATTTTTGGCAACATTATGTGGCTTTGCCTGAACAGTTTTCACAAATCTTAAAGCATTATTAAGAACACCTACATGAAACAATGAGCATATATTTTTTTAAAATATATTTTATTGATTTTTTACAGAGAAGAAGGGAGAGGGATAGAAAGCTAGAAACATCGATGAGAGAGAAACATCGACCAGCTGCCTCCTGCACACCCCCTACCGGGGATGTGCCCGCAACCAATGTACATGCCCTTGACCGGAATCGAACCTGGGACCTTTCAGTCCACGGGCCAACGCTTTATCCACTGAGCCAAACCGGTTTTGGCACAATGAGCATATTTTATGATGTTTCACATCCAATGCTTTACAGATATAAACCTGTCCCCCTTTGAGAATAAGTTTTTTACAATCTCTGGTAAATTGAAGAAAAACACTATTTTTCCTTCTATAATTGTATAGCTAACTATCTTTAGTGTACTTTCATTTCAAAACATGGAGTCCATCCTATTAATATACAACAAAGGCAAAGTAAACAGTAATAATTATTTTGTTTATTAAATAATCAGTATTTGTTTTGAAAATTTTATTTTATTGCATTAACTTCTAAAATTTTCAACTTATTTCAGGTTTATAAATAAGGATAAAGCACACAATATCTTTCTGCTACTTCCTTCTAGCAAAAAATTCAGTGTCATTTGATATGTAACTTTAAATATATTTGAACATCCATCTGAGAGAAGTGTTTAAGAGACTTTTATAAAGATGTTTTAAAAAGCAATGTTATTGATCTTTAAAAAGTGGCAAATCTATGAAATGCTTACCAAATGATAAAGGATTTAAATTCTAGGAAAGACAGTCAATATTAAGACAATTAAACATGGATTTTTAAAAGGCATTCTATAATCCTCCTGTTTCAACTTCAAACTAAAATCAGTGACAGTGAAAAGTAGCAAAGAGCATGTTTTCATATGTCTTTTGGCCTTCTGTCTGTCCTCTTTCAAAAAGTATCTATTTAGGTCCATTTTTTGATTGGGTTATCTTCCTTTTGTTAAGTTGTATGAGTTCCCTATAAATGTTGGAGATTAAACCCTTATCAGTGATAACATTGGCAAATATATTCTCCCATGCAGTGGCCTTTCTTGTTGTTTTGTTGATGGTTTCTTTTGCTGTGTAGAAGCTTTTTATTTTGATGTAGTCCCATTTGTTTATTTTCCCTTTAGTTTCCATTGCCCTAGGAGCTGTATCAGTGAAGATACTGCTTCGGCAAATGGCTGAGATTTTGCTGCCTGTGGATTCCTCTAAGATTTTTATGGTTCCCCATCTTACATTTAAATCCTTTATGTACTTTGAGTTTATTTTTGTGTATGGTGTAAGTTGGTGGTCTAGTTTCATTTTTTGCATGTATCTGAACAATTTTCCCAACACCATTTATTGAAGAGAGTGTCTTGACTCCATTGTATGCTCATGCCTCCTTTGTCAAATGTTAATTGAGCATAGTGGCTTGGGTCGATTTCTGGGTTCTCTATTCTGTTCCATTGGTCTATATGTTCTTGTGCCAGTACCAGGTACTAGTTGTACCGGTTAATAATGGCGAATTTTGTAATCAAAGAAAACACGATAATTTCAAGAGAAACATTAAAAGTGCTTTATTCAAAGTAATGTCCATCACTAGCTACACACTTCCCCATCTTTCAGGTAATTTGTGGATACCGTCCCGCTAGAACTTTTCTTGTTTTGAGGCAAGCCATTCAGAGACCCCATTTTCCACTTCTCCATATGTTTTGAAATGCTGCTCAGAAAGTGCATGTGCCATGGATCTAAACAAGTGATTATCTGAAGGAGCAAGGTCTGGTGAATACAGTGAGTGGGTTAATACTTCCCAGGCAAGATCTTTTAATGTGTCTTTAACTTAATGTGTCTTTAACTGGTTTTGAAGTGTGTGATGGTGTATTATCATGAAGCAAAATTACTTTGCTGTGTCTTCTGGCACATTCTTGTCCTTTCACAAGCAAAGCATGGTCCAAATTGATTATTTGTTGTCAGTAGTGATGAGTATTAATGGTGTCACCTGGTTTTAGAAGCTCATACTACACCACACCTTCCTGATCCCACCAAACACAGAGCATTGTCTTCTTTCTGAAGCGATTTGGCCTTGCAGTCGATGTTGATGGTTGACTTGGATCAACCCATGATTTAGTGCATTTGGGAGTCTCAAAATAAATCCACTTTTCATTGCCAGTCATAATTCCATGTAAAAAAGACTTTCTTTCATGCCATTGAAGCAACATTTTACTGACGACTTTTCAGTTTTCCATTTGTCTTTCGTTCAGTTGATGTGGCACCCATTTTCCTTCCTTTAAAATCTTTCCCATTGCTTGTAAATGATTGGGAATTGTTTGCTGAGCAACGTTTAATCTTTCTGCAAGTTGTTTTTGAGTTTGACATGCATCTTCACCCAATAATGCTTGTAATTGTTGGTCTTCAAACTTTTTCAGTTGACCTGGAAGTTCTTTGTCTTTCACATTGAAATCATCATTTTTAAATGATTTAAACCAGCGTTCACAAGAATCTTGAGATGGAGCATGTTCACCATAAGCTTCCCGAAGTATTCAGCAGCACTTTTCTTCAAAATAAAGTAATAAATTAAAACTTCCTGCAAATGCTCTTTTTTTTTTTTGGCAAAAATTTGACATTTTTAAGCATAAAAATATCTACGATGTTAACACCTTCAGAAAATTTGACATATGAAGTTTTGAAGTGTGCTGTCAATACAACAAAATAGCATACATACCAAATCGCATATATATCAACATATCTGTAACTCCATCTATTGAAAAAATCTGCATTATTAACTGGTACACCAACTAGTTTTGAGAACAGTGGCTTTGTAATACAGCTTGGTATCTGGTATTGATATCCCTTCTACTTTGTTCTTCTTGTTCAGGATTGATGCAGTTATTTGGTTTTTTTTTTTATTCCAGATGAATTTTTGGAGAGTTCGTTCTAGGTCTGTGAAATATGCAGTTGGTATTTTAATGGGGAGTGCATTGAATCTATAGATTGCTTTGGGTAGTATGGACATTTTAATGATGTTAATTCTACCAATCCATGAACACGATATGTTCTTCCATCACAGTATTCCTCTATCACTTTTTTCAGTGTCCTGTAGTTTTCTGAGTACAGGTCTTTTACCTCCTTAGTTAAGTTTATTCCTAGGTATCTTAAATTGTTTTTGGTGCAATGGTAAATGGGATTGTTTTTTCTGGGGTTTTGTTTGTTTTTTTTTGTTTGTTTGTTTGTTTTTTTTTAATTTCTTTATTGATTAAGGTGTCACATATTTGTCCTCATCCCCCCATTCCCATCCCACCCCTCTCCCCACGCATGCCCCATCCCTCTGTTGAACTTAACCGTTGGATAGGCTTATATGCATGCATACAGGTCCTTTGGTTGAACTCTCCCCCTCCCTCCACCCTTCCCCCACCCACCCCTATCCTCCCTCTGAAGCCCGATAGTCCGATTGATGCCTCCTTGCTTCTGGTTCTGTTCTTGTTCCTCAGTCTATGTTGTTCATCATTTCCCCTAGATGAGCGAGATCATATGTCACTAGATATATACTTATAAGAACTGAATGTGAGACGAGCAATAATAGTTATGCTGACAGGGAAATGAATCAGTCTGTAGCAAGCTTCCCCCTGGACCAACAGTTCTTTTGAGACCCAATTTCAATGTCCAGCAGTTCCTTATGTGTACATGTCAGCACTGACCCCTCAGCTCTGGATGGTGGACAAATGGTGGTAACGGAGGTCCGACTCCCTCTGGTTTGGTCTCGGCCGGACCCAGGGGCACGGCGTCACCCGGACTAAGGGGCACGTGGCCTCACCCATACCCAAGGGGCGCGTGGTCTCACCCGGGCCTGGGACCCAGCCTCACCCGGATCCAGGGACACATGGTCTCACCCGGACCCAGGGATGCTTGGCCTCTCCCAGACCCAGGGGAACGTGGTCTCACCCGAGCCTAGGTGCATGAGGTCTCACCCGGATCCAGGGACACATGGTCTCACCCGGACCCAGGGATGCTTGGCCTCTCCCAGACCCAGGGGCACGTGGCCTCACCCGGGCCTAGGTGCACGAGGCCTCACCCGGATCCAGGGACACATGGTCTCACCCGGACCCAGGGACGCTTGGCCTCTCCCAGACCCAGGGGAACGTGGCCTCACCCGGGCCTAGGTGCGCGAGGCTCACCCGGATCCAGGGACACATGGTCTCGCCCGGACCCAGGGGTGCGTGGCCTCTCCCAGACCCAGGGGCACGTGGCCTCACCCGGACCTAGGTGCACGAGGCCTCACCCGGATCCAGGGACACATGGTCTCACCCGGACCCAGGTACGCTTGGCCTCTCCTAGTCCCAGGGGCACGTGGCCTCACCCGGGCCTAGGTGCACAAGGCCTCATCCGGATCCAGGGACACATGGTCTCACCCGGACCCAGGGACGCTTGGCCTCTCCTAGTCCCAGGGGCACGTGGCCTCACCCGGGCCTAGGTGCACGAGGCCTCACCCGGATCCAGGGACACATGGTCTCACCCGGACCTAGGGACGCTTGGCCTCTCCCAGACCCAGGGGCACGTGGCCTCACCCGGGCCTAGGTGCACGAGGCCTCACCCAAATCCAGGGACACATGGTCTCACCCGGATCCAGGGACGCTTAGCCTCTCCCATACCCAGGGGCACGTGGCTTCACCCGGGCCTAGGTGCACGAGGCCTCACCCGGATCCTGGGACACATGGTCTCGCCTGGACTCAGGGGTGTGTGGGCTCTCCCAGACCCAGGGGTACGTGACCTCTCCTAGACCCAGGGGCACGTGGCCTCACCCGGGCCTAGGTGTGCGAGGCCTCAACTGGATCTAGGGACATCTGGCCTCACTCGAACCCAGGGGAGCGCAGCCTCCCCCAGACCCAGGGGCACTTGGCCTCGCCCGGGCACAGGACCCAGCGTCATCCGGGTCCAGGGGCACATGGCCTCACCTGGACCCGGGGTCCGGCCTCACCTGGACCCAGGGGCACGTGGCCTCACCTAGACCCAGGGACGTGAGGCCTCACTTATACCCAGAGGCGTGTGACCACACCCGAGCCCAGAGGCGCGCAACCCCGCCCGCACCCAGGTCTCAGTGGGGCCCCGTCTTCCCAATCCCAATTCCTGCCAGTCAATCCCCCCTCAGCAATTCCCCTGGCCATCCTTCCAGAGCTCCAGTACGGCTGCTGCAGAACTCGTCGGGCGGCGGCCCGGCGAAGCTCCGGTGCGCCCGGTGCATGGCGGTGGGCCGGTCTGGCGTCACTGCGTCGGCCCTTGGGTCTGCATCGGTGGCCGGTCGCCGAGCATGCGCACCTGGCCGCTTCCGGGGCATTGAGATTCTTGACGGACTCGGAGGTCAGCAAGCACGGAGTCTCCCACCCCATGTCTCATAGGGGCTCGTCTGTCCGTGCTTGGCTGCCATTGGAGCCGTCCCCTCAGCTGGAGACCGCCAGGGGAACTGCGCCAAGCACGTTCCAGGCCGCCGTTGTATCGCCTGGGCCATAGTTCTTTTGTGTCGCCTGAGCCGTAGTTCTTAAAGTGTGGTCTTTGGGTCACCGGCATCAGCATCATCCCACATACCCCTCTTTTATTCTAGTTGTAGAGCATCCACTCAGCCAGCCCTATGGTGGTCTTGGATGGTGTCTGCTCTGCTCTCTTGTCGTAGTCTCAAAGTTGTTGTGGTAGGCAACAATCAGGCTTCCGCCCTATGCCTCCATCTTGGTCCTCCTTTGTATAGTTAAGTCTTGATTGTTGTTGGTGTCACTGGGAGGGCTCTCTTTGTCTATAAAGGAAGAGTTGCTGTGCAGGAGACACGTTTATGGGCCGGGTCTTGGTGCAGCAAAGCTTTGGCGCTCACTGAATATTCTTGTTGAATGTGTCCCTTATGCACGTGGTTGAAATCTGGTGTCATCTCCCACAGACCACTAGATGCCCTCATTTCTGGGTCTCCAATGGGGTGTAGATCAGCTACTGCCTTAGGCACTCAGCAAGGATTACAGCAAAAACTGTAGTTTCTTCCTCCTGTCTGAGTGGCCCTGGAGCAGTCCGACTAGAACAGCAGTTCATCTGGTCCGCTGCCAGAGGGCAGGCCACCCACATGCATAAGCCGTTGCTTGGAGCGCAGGTGTGTCTGCAAGACTTGCGGGGCAGGTCTTCAAAACGTGCAGGGCGGGTCCCAGGGCGGAGCGGGGTCTCAGAGCGCCAACAGGCCATGGTGCGGGGAGCCACGATGGCTGTGAGTCTGGTCCTTCTGCCTTCCACTTCTCTAAGTCCCCTCGTTCCGCACTCCAGCGCAGCAAACACTGATTGCTGGGCACACCTCTGCAAGAGTCCCGCCTCTTCCCGCAGGCATCTGGGTCTCCCTGGGTTCGCCAGAAGATGGATTTCAGGGTGATGGAGAGCTAATCTCCCCTAGGTTTGAAACAAAAGCCCCTTTCCCCCGCCACCAGCCAGACCCACGCGCCTCCACACCTCATCCCCTCCGATTTCGCTGGGTGCAGGCAACAGAACAGCCTTTCACCTCCGCCGCCATCTTTTTCAAACTTCCCAATTTGTACTTCTTAATCCCTTCATTTCAGTCAACTCTACTGAAGTCTTGCGCCGCCGGGAGGTGCACGGAGAGGGCGCCCGGGCCTCCGTCCGGTGTGCGGCGCGGCCCGCGGAACCAGGCGCGCGGGGGCTGCGCGGCGGGGACGGGCGCTGGGCGGCCGCCGGGCTCCGGGTGCCGCCGCCTCCGCATCTCCCCAATTTGTACTTCTTAATCCCTTGAATTCAGTCAACTCTACTGAGGTCTAGCGCCGCCGGGAGGTGCACGGAGAGGGCGCCCAGGCCTCCGTCCGGTGTGCGGGGCGCGCGGCCCGCGGAACCAGGCGCGCGGGGGCTGAGCGGAGGGGACGGGTGCTGGGAGGCTGCCGGGTTATGGGCGCCGCCGCCGCGGCGGCGTCCCCAGCGCCCCGGGCCGGGCGGCCTGCGGGGGCGGTGCAGTTGCGAAACTGAGTGAGTTTCCCAGGGTTTCGCCCGGAACGGGGTTCAGTGCAGTCAGTGCCGGCGCTCAGCGCATTCCGGAGCCTTTATCTCCTTCCTGCCAGTGAACGCTGGCCAGGCCATCAGCCGCCCCTTCCTCTCCGGCTCCATCCTCCCCGCAGGCGCGGGTGCTCGTGTCTCCGCCCGTTTCTCCATACCTCAGGCTTTTACGGCTTCCCCGACTGTCCCCGTGGCCTTCTCCTTCCCCCCAGCTGTGGGCATTTCAGTCCACCAGCTTTCCTGTGGTTCTGGACGATGTCCGTTCTGACCTCTAGTTGTATTTTTGAAATTGTTGTGCCCGGCTGCAGGTTAGGTGTTTAACCTATGGCGCCATCTTGGTTCTCCTGTTTGTTTTTTTACTTTCTTTCTGTAAGTTCACTATCGGTGTATAAAAATGCCATAGATTTCTTGGCATTAATTTTGTATTCTGCTACGTTGCCAAATTCATTTACTAAGTCTAGTAATTTTTTGATGGAGTCTTTTGGGTTTTCTATGAACAGTATCATGTCATCTGCAAATAATGACAGTTTTAATTCTTCTTTTCCAATTTGAATACCTTTTATTTCTTCTTCTTGTCTAATTGCTATGGCTAGCACTTTCAGTACTATGTCGAGCAGAAGTGGTGAAAGTGGGCATCCCTGTCTTGTTCCTGTTCTTAGAAGAAATGAAGTTTTAGGAATCCACAGACAGCAAAATCTCAGACATATGCCAAAGCAATATCATCACCAATACAACTCCTAGGGCAATGGAAACTAAAGAGAAATAAACAAATGAGATAGAAAAAGCTTCTGCAGAGCAAAAGAAACAATCAAAAAGAAAGCCCACTGCATGGGAGAACATATATGCCAATGTTATCTCCGATAAGGGTTTAATCTCCAACATTTACAGGGAACTCATACAACTCAACAAGAGGAAGATAAACAACCCAATCAAAAAATGGGCAACAGACCTACATAGATTCTTTTCAAAAGAGGACATACAGAAAGCCAAGAGACATATGAAAATATGCTCAAAGTCACTAATAATCTGAGATGCAAATCAAAATGACAATGAGGTTCCATCTCACACCTGTCAGAATGGCTATCATCAACAAATCAACAAATGACAAGTGCTGGCGAGGATGTGGAGAAAAGGAAACGCTCGTGCAGTGCTGGTGGGATGCAGACTGGTGCAGCCACTGTGGAGAACAGTATGGAGTTTCCTCAAAAAACTGAAAATGGAACTCCCATTTGACCCAGTGATCCCACTTCTAGGACTATATTCCAAGAAATTAGAAACACCAATCAGAAAGGATATATGCACCCCTATGTTCATAGCAGCACAATTTACAATAGCTAAGATGTGGAAACAGCCTAAGTGCCCATCAGCAGATGAGTGGGTTAAAAAAGCTGTCGTACATCTACATAATGGAATACTACACTGCTATAAAAAGGAAGGAACTCCTACCATTTGCAACAGCATGGATGGGACTGGAGAGCATTATGCTAAGCGAAATAAGTTAGTTGGAGAACGATAAATATCACATGATCTCACTCATTTGTGGAATATAATTAACAACATAAACTGATAAACGAAAACAGAGACAGAGAAGCATTGATCAGACAGTGAAACCTCAGAGGGAAGGCTTGGGAGGGTGGGAGGAAGGGGAAGAGATCAACCAAAGGACTTGTATGCATGCATCTAAGCATAACCAATGGACACAGACACTAAGGGGGTGAGGGCATGAGAGGAGGTGTGTGGGGGCCAATGGGGGAATAAGGACACATATGTAATACCTTAATCAATAAATAAAATCAAATAAAGTAGCAAAGAAAATTACGGTTTTTATTTGCTATTTGATGTCATTAGCATATCTCCACCAATTTTTCAAAACAAACTTTGTGTTACCTGTCAGGTAAAACATATTTAAATAATTATTCATTTATAACCAATCCATGACTTCTTATAGGATCATTATAGAGGGTGTCTCAAAAAATGTATATACACTTTGAATGATTATAAAATCAGTGTTTATTAACATACAGTTCATTTTCAAATTTTAAAAGAACCTACAGAAATGAATACCTTATATGTCAAAGCCTGTTTTCAAACTGATGACCAATCTTGTCCAGGCACTGCTGAAAATGCGAAGCAATGGAATCGCAAACATCAAGAATAATTTTGTTCAGTATTTGTGTGCCCTCAATTTGTTTAATTTTGCCGGTTTTGTACCAAAAGCTTGATCTTTTATGTATCCACATAATAAAAAGTCTAGTGGCACTTTAGGATACATTTTATTTGTTCAAATCATTATTTCAAATCAGTTAAACTTGAAAAGGAGTGAAAATTAAGTGAGTTATCAGCTGTTAAAGTATGTATACATTTTCTTGAGACATCCTGTATTTTCCTTTCACCCCCCCTTGAATGCATTTCTTTTGTAATCTAACAGAAATATTTAAAAAAATAAATGTGTATATCACTTGGTTATTAAAATAGAAGAACTCTAAAATTATTATAAATGGTTTAAAAAGGAATTCATTATCAGATCATGATTGTTATAAATTATTTTCAAAATTGTATAAATGTAAGAAAAATAGTTTCTGGTAATCAAGATTTTCTTTTAAAACTGTTTTGAAATAATACTGCAGGTTGGATGAAATCTAATTTGAAATGATACAATAGTTGGACCTAAACTACCCCCAAGATTATCATCACTATTAAGAAATACAGGATGGGCAAAAGTAGGTTTATAGGTTTCATGAAACAGGTTTCATTCTTGTATTATTTAATAATTATTAGGTTATTTTCCATAAGAACAACTATAAACCTACATTTGCCTCACCCTGTATTTATTAACCACTTGGGAGTACATGAAGCTTCCCCTTTGGTTTCACTGGAATTCTTCAAAAGAAGCAATCTACTTTTAGGGTCACCCACTAAAATATTTTATTAGAATAACAAATGCAAGTAAATTAAATAATAAGTAATCAGTTGATAAACAAAAGGTTAGAAATAACTAAATTAAATCAAAACAAAAAAAATACCTTTAAGAATAATAATCAGTAGTAAAGAAG
Organism: Eptesicus fuscus; assembly: GCF_027574615.1. Lineage (NCBI taxonomy): Eukaryota > Metazoa > Chordata > Mammalia > Chiroptera > Vespertilionidae > Eptesicus > Eptesicus fuscus. The sequence goes on along the minus strand of NC_072474.1, from coordinate 80,115,943 downwards.
AGTTTTAAGCTTGAAAATATAGTATGAGACATTTCAAAATGTGATAGGCATTTTTTGTGCATTTGAGAAATAGGGTATGTGGTGCACCTGTGTTTAAGCACAAATATATCTCTCATTTCATTTTCTATAAAGAAGACAATCGAATTATATGATAACTAGAGGCCTGGTGCATGAAATTTGTGCATATAAGGGGGTTCCCCTTAGCCGAGCCTGAATCCTCTCCAATCTGGGACCCCTCAGGGGATGTCCCACTGCCAGTTTAGGCCTGATCCTGGGAATCAGGCCTAAACCGGCAGTTGGACATCCCTCTCACATTCCAGGACTGCTGGCTCCTAACTGCTCACCTGCCTGCCTGCCTGATTGCCCCTAACTGCTCCACTGCTGTCCTGGTTGCCCCCAACTGCCCTTGCCTGCCAACCTGGTCATCTCATGCAGCCTGCTATTCAGTCATTTGGTCGTCCCTCACTAATCCCCCTGCTGGCCTGGTCACCCCACACAGCCTGCTTGTTCAGTCGTTTTATTGTCCCTCACTAACTCCCCTGCCAGCCTGGTTGCCCCACATAGCCTGCAGTCCAGTCGTTTGGTCTTACTTCACTAACCCCCCCGCTGGCCTTGTCGCCCCACACAACCTGTGTTCAGTCGTCCGTCCGGTTGTTTCGGTTGTGATGGCCCCTGGCTTTTTATATATTATGATTTGCATGAACAAGAGCATTTCTCTCTCCTACTAATTTTAGTAGTCTCATCAGACTAACAAGAACCTTTGGAGCCAGAGCAAGTCAAGTGGCAGAATTTATTAACCTGGCTATCATAGTTGAACACTCCTTACAATACAATTTATCCTTTAACCAATTTCACGTGCAATCATCATCCTGCATTGTAAATTAGCAATATTCTGGTATCTCTTGTATACTAAGTTTTCTTCATTATTTCCTTTATAATTGACTTAAACTTAAAACAGTTTTTTTAAGTTTACTTAGTGGTATAATTCAGTAGGCAACCCATTTTATAGATGGACAAACTGAGGGACATGAATATGGAGTCACTTATAGATAAATTTAGTTAACTCATCCGAAACTTAGAATTAGAATTCTAGGTTAAGGATAGAAAAATAATTAGCCCCAATGTCAGCATAACAAATGAAATGAATAGGCAGTCATTATACATACTATATTAATCATTTTTAGTTTTTCAGAATAATTTAATTCAATTAATAACTACAAAAATATTTTTGGCCCAGCCGATGTGGCTCGGTGATTGAATGTTGACCTATGAACCAGGAGGTCACAATTTAATTCCTGGCCAGGACATATGCTCAGGTTGTGAGCTTGATCTCCAATAGGGGCAAGCAGGAGGCAGCTGATTACTGATTCTCTGCCATCATCGATCTCACTCTCTCTTTCTCACTCTCTCTCTCAGTCTAGCTCTCACTCTCTTCATCTCCCTTCTCCTCTGAAATCAATAAAAGTATATTTTTAAAATATTTTTGGTGAGAGAATGAGAGGGAGGCAGATAAGTGAGGGTACAGAGCTACTTAATTGTTTTGTTATAAATGTAGGGAAAACAGTAAGAATCAGGTGGGACTACTTCAGGGTTGTTTCAAGTCTTGTCTATAACAGCCTATTATAGTTAACTAGTGGCCCTGTGAATGAAATTCATGCACATTAAAAGGGAATTAATTAGAGGAAATACTTTAATATTGCTATTTGCCCTTTCTCTGTAATAGAAGTGTCAGAGATGAAAGAAAATTAGTAAAATGTATGTGAAAATCTTCCTCCTGTCAGAGTCTGGGGCTCACCACGGGACCCAGAGTCAAGACCCCACCCACCACCCCCACGCGCTTCGAAAACGCAGGAGACCCAGAACCAGCCGGCCCCACCCTATTAGGTGAGATCCAGACCCAGCTGGCCCCACCCCCGTCAAGCTCCTCCGGGCCAGGGGTGCAGCCTCAGGTCCCCCAGCCCATTGCTGGGCAGGTGGCATAGCCTCAGGTCCCCTGGCCCGGAACCAGGTGGGGGCACAGTCTCAGGTCCCTCATCAAGCCCCGCTGGGTGGGGGGTGCAGCCTTAGGTCCCCCAGCCCAGCGCCAGGTGGGAGGGCGTGGCCTGAGGTCCCCTGTCAAGCCCTGACAGGCAGGGGGCGTGGCCTGAGGTCCCCTGGTCCTGCACTGGGGCAGGGGGCATGTCCTGCGGTCCCCTGTCAAGCCCTGCTGGGCGAGGGGTGCAGCCTGAGGTCCCTGTCAAGCCCTGCTGGATGGCAGGCATGGCCTGAGGTCCCCCATCAAGCACCACCAGGCGAGGGGCATGGCCTGAGGTCCCCATCAAGTCCCACGGGGCAGGGGGCACAGCCTGAGGTCCCTCACCCCGGCCAGGCGCCATGCAGCCTCAGGTCCCTGCTGTTCGGTCGTGACATTATAGCATCCGGGGTAATTTGTATATTCCTCTATTATTAGATAGATGATTATCTCTAATACTCTGTAATTATTTTCTGCATACTTATCAGTATGGATCACAAAAAAATGTTTGAACACTTCAAATTTATCCATTTCATAGTTACATCATCATTAGTAGTACCTCTCTGGTCCCTTCATTGATTACTTTAAGTGTTAAATTATTTGCTTTATTACTTTTTCTTTCAAGGTTACTTTTCTTTGCACCCATCTTCTTCCTGCCACTGAGACAACTTTAAGTTAACTCTGTCCCTAGCTGGGATCATCTTCTCCTTCACCTACATGATTTTAAGGGTCTCTAGTTTCACAATCATAGTATTCAAGCACCCAGCTTTTAAATAGGTTCTTTAATTCTAGTTCTGAGTTATTTCAGAGGAAGTTTTTTAAAACACCAAAAATAACTAATATAAATCCCATGTCTAGGATTATAGTATTATACCTTAATACTATATAATGATAATTTGTTATGTTTTCATAGCATAAAATTGAATATTTATAAATATGTAATTTATTTTGAAAATAGTTATTTTATTATAAAATTATAAAAACATTGCTCTAAGATAAATGATTTGACAAATATTTCTCTACATGATTAGAGGGATGCTGTGAAATTTATCATATCTCCATTTGTACACATTTATTATTTATTTTCCTTTATGGATGCTCATAATTTTTTTGAACAAACTATGGAGTTAAACTTTGTGCCTGAAGCTTTTAATCTCAAATCCTTTTAAATTTTAAAGTGCTAAAATGAAAACAGTGTCAGATACAATAGCAAATTCTCAAATACAAATGTTTAATAACATATATTTTGTTACCAAAATCTTCCTCTTTTATGTTAACATCTTAATATAAAGAATGTTACAACATTAATCTCAAACTGTAGAAATAGAGAATGATGAAAACTGTCATATCTTATTGTATGAAGTGAAGAATTATTTATTAAAACAGCAAAATGAAATTCAGCTTTCAAATATAACTATATGGAATCAAGACTTGCACATTTCAACTAGGTTCTTACAAGTCTACTAAAAGCAAATACCTGCTGCATTTGAAACAATATTAAATAGAAATTAATGTTACAAATGGATAAATACATAGATTCCAAATTTACCAAAAAAAAAGTCAAAGAAGAGGTGGAAAATTATAGTCACACATTTTGAAAGAGCCTGGAGCAAGAGTGGGCATACAGGCATATTGACAGAAATCTTAACCTATTTCTAGATACTTCTATGAAAGCCATATAACAGACTTTATGACAAAAACTGAAGGGTGGGGTGATGTTAAATTATCTTCTTTATGCTTTCTAATATTAAAATCCTCTTGTTTGAATTACACCCTTCAAAAACCAAAAGAATTATGTCATATTGAACATATAATTTTATATGGATAGGGTGTTCTTCATCCATATTTTAGGTGAAATCTGCCTAATATCTGACTGATTTTATGATAATTGGGGGGGGGGCATTGTCTATTATTAGACATGTAGGGAGTACTTTAAAGTTTTAGAAGAAAAATTAGCCTCAAATTAGGTGATTTTCAATCCAAGCCAAGGAAAAACAGAAGTAATATAATGAAGAAATTGAACTTTCATGAACTTCCCACTACATGACATTGTTCAGAGTATTTTATAAATAGATCTACTTTATTTTATTTCATTTTTTCATTGAATTTATTGGGGTGTTATTGGTTAATAAAATAATATAGGTTTCAAGTGTATAATTCTACCAATACATCTAATTTAAATCTTATCATAATCATGTGAAGTTTGTACTAATTTTATTGTCCCCAATTTATAGATGAGGATTTGGGCACAGAGAGGTTAAGCTGGCCAGCAGTACACAACTAGTGAGTAACTGATAGGTCTGACCTAGGCAGTCTGGCCCTGGAGGTCATGAGCCTGGTCAGTACAGGGCTCTGTTTCGTGTTATGAAAAATCACAGATACCTAAGAAAAACTGCAGTTTGCATCTGAGTATAAACATCAAGCCGCATATATTTTATTATACATCATAAAATCCACAGAGCACTTTATCTCTCCCTCTCTTAAGGCATTTATTTTACTCTATCTAGTACTATAAATACATTTTACATATCTCATCTCTCATAAGTTTACATCAAAACCATAAGCTCCTTGACATAAAAACTGAGCCTAACTTTTTATATCCTCCAAAACCCCTAGTAAATTCTTATATATTTGTTATGCCTTTGTATAGCATTTTAAATGATAAAAACACAAATATGTCTCCATTAAAAAACAGGAGAGAAAAATAGTTAACATAATGTGCTACAGATCTGGATTAAATTTTGACTCTCCATATAATTACTTCCCCCCGCCAAAAAAAAAAATAGAAATAAATATCAACTCTCCCACCAAGACTGAAGGCACTTCATGAAAACTGAGCAACATTTAAAAATATAAACTTTTAACCCAGATTGCTCTTGTTTTGAATTTTTTGTAATTTTAAAAATTCAAAACCTACTATGTTTAAAATTTAGTACACTATTATTTAGTCACTTCCAGTTTTCTCAATTTAACTGGTAAAAAGGTTTTAGAAATCATAGAATTTTGGCAACATTTGCATTTTCAGTATTTTGGCACACAATGATAGGGAAATGGCTATGGCCAAAGGCTAACCCAGATAGAAAATAGAAGTTAGAAACATCAGGAAGTCATGTTAATAATATGGTAGTAAATTCATCATTTGGATGGTATGTAAGGAAATAGTAGGAAGTAATAATGAAGTAGTAGAGATTAGGGATAGAGATAGAACTGGCATTTAACCTCTTTTAAGATAAAGACAGACTTTGGGTATTAATTATGCTTCAAGGGTGAGGGGATATATATGCAAAGGAAAGGAAGATATGGAAAAATAACTCATTGGCATTCTAGCTTAGGTCATTTTTTAAAAACCAAGTTAACATGATTTTCAGGAAATAGGTAACAAGAAAGATAAAGTTTCAAGTACTATAGAAGAATAATGAAAGTGAAAAGTACTCAGTTTTAGTAAATAAACATTTTTAAAGACCGTAGAATGGCTTTATTTGAATTTGGGAAGCTATATCATGGCTGGTAAAGAATGAGTATTGTATGAATACTGAGAAAGAAAAAATATATGTTCAGATTGCTTTTTAAAGAAAGATGGTGATTGAGTGGTCAACCTAGAAATATGCAAAATCATGTTCTGAGCATTAATAACCATTGTTAGAACTCCGATGAGAAGGAAAAGAATTTTAACTCAAAAACTTTTAAGTATAAACATTCTTGAGGTAGAAGTCATTGCAGTTTTTCAAATATCCCCCCATGATATAACTGATTCTGAAATTCTTTAAAAAGGTATTACCTTTAGAAATATAATCTTATATTTATATAACACTTCTGCTCACAATAGCCATATATGTAAGGAGGAGAACTGCCCCATCTTTTCCAATGAGGAAATATGTTTCCTGAGAAGCATTATTTGACCTTGCAGAATTGGTGGCATTGCTTGGGCTAGAACTCAGTGCATCGAATTCTACAACTAGTGGTCTTTCTAGTAAAACCAACAGCATTCAGGAACAGCGCCATCAAAGTTTATAACCAAGACTTGACTTAAAATACCTGGATAACTCAGATATGTGTAAATGCAAAAAGTTAGATACCCTTTCAATATTTCAAAGCAGTCACTGGCCACTCGCTTCTTATTTTTTTAATTATTCTCTCTCACAAAACCATTACTTGAGCTGATATAGCAAGTGCCATTTTAGAGCAGAAATAAACAAAATAAGTTATTTGTATAGGTTCACAAAACAGGTCAGTGGCAAAACTGGCATTAGACTTTTAAAATCTTAATTTCTTATCCAGCTGCTCTTACTGAACAACCCTGTCCCTCATAAAACTAATTCTATTTATCATAACAGGTTTATTACCTTATAATGAATATGTAAATTATTATGTGCACTGGTACATGTATATACATTTATCAAATATTTGATTGTGTATACTTGAATTATGTAATATTGGATTTTCAAGCAATTGGGAGGATCAAAAATTCTTTCCCTCCTAACCATACAAAAACCAAGAACCGAAACAAGCTGTCCTTCACTTTATTACTTTAGTTAATGCACCCTGTTTGATCTTGACTTTGCTGTCCATGAAGCTACATAAGCTGTCAGAAGAGCTAGTGGTATACTCACTTCAATGTGAGTGGAGGAGAGAAGTATGTAAATATGATAGATATAAGGAAATATAAGATAATTTAAGCTTAGACATTAAGTATGATTTCAAAATATAAACAATGTGGGTTCAGGTTGTCTGGCTCCTCATCATTATCTGGGGAAATAATGGCTCCCTGTAAGCATCCAGGACCCATGAAGTTGTAACAAAATATTGTTCAGAGACAGCTACTGATTGTAAAATTAACTTCATGGGGGAAAAACTGAATGTCTATTGCACCAAAGACTGAGAAAGCATAAAACATATCATATCACATTTACAGGGTACATAAAATCTTATTGGATCAGTGATAAATATCTGTGCTTCAACAAGTTTACTATTTTACAGGCTAGCATCCTTGAGAATATTTACAAAGTACATGGACAACTTATTCATCAGTATTAAAACATAATCTGAAATCCTACAGCATGAAATGTGTGCAAAGCAGCCACTCTGAAAAATATTTAATTAATGGGATAAAATTCCATTAAAAATTATTTTCTTGGAATAAAATTCTCTTCACAGAGAGACAACATTTATGAGGTACATGGACACTGGAAGGCTCTTGTTCAGAAAAGAATGTTATACAAATAAAAAGTGCTTTGCTTTTGATACTAATCACATTTTAGAATACATTGACATACACATTAAATATTGAGTAATAAGTTTTTATTATATATGACAGCCAGCTGCATTTATTTCTTCTGATTCCTAAAAATTTAAGTACATTGTTTTACTATTCTTAGTTCTTACAATTTCTGCCAATCAGGTTCTATTCTAGTGTTACTGGTTCACAGTATGTCAAGGAGCTATTTAATTCTCCATTTAATGCTCATGTGGTTAATTTGGAATGATGAGAGCATGCTTGTTATTTTATAAATAAATTATTCATTACTAAAGACAATACACCCATTAAAAAGCAAGCTGTGTTAATCAAGAAATAATTAGGGTCATAAAGCTCTCGTAAAAATAAAAAGACAAAAAGGAAGAAAATGCAAAACTTTTCAATGCAAGTAGCTGAAAAATGGGCAAAACCCTACATATCTTGAATTCTTCCTTAACAATCATGTATAAGTCATGACATCTCACAAATCTCACATTTCTAAGGATTTAAATTATTCTTATACCATTAAAACTATGTGGCCATTGTATTAACAATCACCTCAGCCCACCCCAACATTCAAAACTAAATTTAGCTTCTCATGTCTAGTTTGGATTTAATAGAATTGTGACCCATGTTCTCTCCAAAGCAAATTCTTTCTAACCAAGAAGGCAGAACAATAGCTTGAAATATATTGATACCTGGTTATTTGAATACTGTTATTCAAATTGAATAACAATGTTAAATTTTTTTAAGTAGCTAAACAATTTTAAAACTAATACAAGACACTTTAGGCCATACTGTTTTATTTGTAGCCAGGATACAATGATGATGATGATGATGGTGGTGGTGGTGGTGGTGATGAGGGTGGTAGTGGTGATGGTTAAAGCCATGGAAACTCTGCATATATCTTTTGTCATGTAAGACCTATGAGATAGATATTATGTCTGCTTTCCCATTGAGAAAATAATAGTTCAAATCAAATATGTAAGCTATCTATATATATAAAAGCCTAAGCCACTGTCGCAACCGAAACAACTGAACGGATGACCAAACAGGCTGCATGGGGGGACCAGGCCGGCAAAGGGGTTAGTGAGGGACGACCAAACAACTGAACAGAGAGCTGTGTGGGGTGACGAGGCCAGCAGAGGGTTAGTGAGGGATGACCAAATGACCGAACAGCAGGCTGCGTGGGGTGACCAGGCTGGCAGGGGTGGGCAGTGAGGGGTGACCAGGCCAGCAGAGTGGGGCAGTGAGAGGCAACCAGGCCGGCGGGGGGGGGGGGGAGGACAGTTAGGGGTGACCAGGCCGGGGGGGGGAGTTGGGAGTGACCAGGCTGGCAGGGGGGAGCAGTTGAGGGTGACCAGGCCAGCAGGGTGGGCAGTTAGGGATGATCAGGCAGGCAAGCAGGTGAGTAGTTAGGAACCAGTGGTCCTGGATTGTGAGAAGGATGTCTGACTGCCGGTTTAAGTCGGACATCCCCCGAGGGATCCTGGATTGGAGAGGGTGCAGGCTGGGCTGAGGGGACCCCCACCCCCCCGCGCCATGCACAAATTTCATGCACCGGGCCTCTAGTTCAGTGGTCGGCAAACTGCGGCTTGTGAGCCACATGTGACTGGCAAGCCTCGGTTTGCCGCTCTGTTGACTAATGAGTTTGCCGACCACTGACCTAGACTCTCGATTCCAATAATTACAGGCTGTTGTTGTTCCTTGTGATTAAGCCCCTATCCCAGTGGTCGGCAAACTCATTAGTCAACAGAGTGGCAAACCACGGCTCGCGAGCCGCATGTGGCTCACCAGCCGCAGTTTGCCAACCACTGCTCTAGTTTATTATAACACTATCAGTGTGAAATTGATTCAATATTTGAACCAAGATATGTTTAACTGAACATACTGCTTTAGTTTCTTTTTATTTTGATGACCTATTTTTAAGGGACTATAGTATAAGATCAAACATGGTAGATTAAATAATTACATTTATCTTTGCTCCCTCTAAAATCCCACTAAAATTACAATAAAGAAAAAAAAGCATAAACTCATGAAGACAAAGAGCACAGAGGAGTGAGATAATGAGAAGTAAATATCTGGAAAATGAAAAGCAGATGGAGGGGAACTGATATGACAGCTAGGCAAAAGTAAATTCCTCTTGGAAAGCCCAGAAAATATTAAAGCTGAAGTTTGGGTCAGGGTTTTTTAAAAGATAATTGATTTAAAAAGGTTGAAAACTTTTAAATCCTCACCTTGCCCCTCACTTCCAAATCCCTTTACCTACATTTCCCATTTAGGAAATTATTCAGTCTCAGCCTAGCAGAGGACTCTAGTTTTAGAGAAATTAAACTTGAAGAAAATCTTCTCTTGAGAATGTTAGCACAATTTAGGGTGGAAGAAAGATGCAATCCTGAAAAAAGGGAGATAGAGAATTCACTTCCGAAATGATGAAGTTCCTCCCTGAAGTTCCTACCTGCAAGCTCTCAGAATGTTACCTAGGAAGCTTAGACCACACCAGTACCACCAAACCTGGACCCACCCTGTCCCAGGCAGGAACTGGAGTATTCCTCTCTTTTGGATAACTGACCAGCACCAGAAAAAAAGCCCTTCAGTTACTACAATTTGTTTCTTCAGGAAAACAGTAGTTATAGTCTCTCTTTGGTCTTTCATCTATCAATTTATTTGTTTCAAGTCTTTTTCTCTGATTGTAGAATAATCAGTTTGTTTCTCTTATGGTTGTTATTTGCATGATACATTATTTACATCCTTTTATTTTCAGCCTATTTGTATCATTAAATCTAAAGTGTGTAGATAGCATATAGTTTGTCTTTTTTCATTTAATCTGATAATATCTAACTTTTGATTGATTATTTAACCCATTCCTATTTAAATTTTTTGTTACTATAGTTAGATTTATACTTGCCATTTTACATTTTTTCTATGTGCTTTATTGTGCTTTATATCATTTCTGCTCCTTCTTCACTGCCCTCTTTGTATTAAATGGATTTTTTCTAGTAAAATTTTAATTCCTTTAATAATTTTAATTATATTTTACATTTATTTTCTTAGTAATTGCTCTAGGAATATATGGATAATCTTAATCTCCAAAATCAACTTCAGGTTTATATTAACTTGATTCCTGTAAAATATAAAATCTTTACTATTATATAGCTGCACCCTCCCCCATTATTTTACTGTTGTTTATATATATATATATATATATATATATATATATATATATATATTACATTGATATATGTTACAAACCCTATGATACATTGGTATGATCATTACATTTTATAATATTATTTATTTTAAAGAGAAGAGAGCAAATATATATTTATATAGTTTGTTATATTAATATTCTTATTTATCATTTATTATTCTCTTCATTTTTTTCCAGTGGATTCAAGCTAACATCTGGTGCCATTTCCATGCTCAAATAAAACTGTATTCATACCCGCCACCTTTGTGCTGTTTTTGTTAAATACACTACATTTCTATATGTTATATCCTCAACAATATAATTATACCAGTATACATATTGTTTTATGCAATGCTTTTAAAATGAGTTTTAAAGAAGGAGAGACAACATGCATTACACTGTCATGTATAATTACCTACATAGCTGCCTTTACTGACACATTTTAGAAGTGTGTGTGGACTTGAATTACTGTCTGAATGTCACTTGCTTTCAGCCTGACATATTGCTTTTTTTTTTTTTTAAGTAGAATTGCTAACAAGAAATTCTCTCAGTGTTTGCCTATCTGAGAATGTTTTTATTTCACTTGATTTTTTGAAAGATAGTTTTGCTACATATAAAATTCTTGGGTGACAGCTTTGTTTTATTTTGTTGTTTGTTTTTTTTTACTTCATCACTTTGAATATATTAATGTGCTGTGCCATTGCCTCTGACGTCAATTTTTTAAGAAAAGAAGTTAGCGATTCATTTTATTGGGGTTAACTTGTATGTAATGAGTCATTTTTCTCTTTCCAATTTCCAGGTTCTCTGGTTCTCAATATTTTGACTTTGATGAATATGGGTTGATTATCTTTGTATTTATCTTACTTGGAGTTAATTAAGCTTCTTGGATGGGTTGATTATTGCTTTCAGAAATGTAAGGAGATAGATAGTTTTAGGGGTGCCATTTTTAAAGGTGGTAAAGAAAGGACAATCTTTGGATGTAAAATTTGACCAGAGACATGAATTAAGTGACAGTAATGATAGCCTGCTCATGTACTCAGAACTTCTAATCTGCTTTGTGATTTTTCTCTCTTAAATAGAAAAAGACAAAACATGGACACCAGACGTATTAGTGATCTATTGTTATGTCAAATAGTATCACAAATTTAGCAGCTTAGCTGAAACCAGTTTGGCTCAGTGGATAGAGCGTCGGCCTGCAGACTCAATGGTCCCAGGTTTGATTCCGGTCAAGGGCATGTACCTTGGTTGTGGGCACATCCCCAGTAGGGGGTGTGCAAGAGGCAGCTGATTGATGTTTCTCTCTCATCGATGTTTCTAACTCTCTATCCCTCTCTGTAAAAAATCAATAAAATATATTTTTAAAAAATTTAGCAGCTTAAAACAACATCCATTTATTAGTTCTGAGTTCTCTAGGTCAGAAGGCTGGAAATGGCTCAACTGGGTTCTCTACTCAGTGTCTCAAAAGACAGACATCAGGATGTCAGCCAGGCTGTGTCTTCATCTATAGCTTGACTAAGGAAGTACTAGCATACATTACTAAGATCATTAAGCGGGTGGCCAGATTCCATTTCTTATGTTTGTAGAACTGACTTTTGGTTTAAAGTTTGTCTCAGCACCTAGCCAGTGTTGCTCAGTGGTTGAGTATTGACCTATGAACCAGGAGGGGGACATGCCGGAGGCAACCGATCAATGGTTCTCACTCATCATTGATGTTTCTATCTCTCGCTCTCTCATCCTTCCTCTCTGAAATCAATAAAAATACATTGAAAAAAAGGAAAAGAAAGTCTCAGCTACGTGAACTAGCCTCTGATTCTAGCCTATGGTCCTTTCCATACAGGGAAGTTTGCCTGTTCAGGGCCAACATAAGACTCTCTCTCTATTCTGCCAAGATGGAGTCTTTTATAATATAAGTTAATTTCATAATTGACTATCCTACCGCCTTTGGCATATTATTATACTACTAGGAGGCCCAATGCACAAAATTCGTGCAAGAGCAGACCTTCCTTCCTCTGGCTGCTGGCACTGGCTTTCCTCTGGCACCCGGGACCCGGGCTTCCCTCACAGCCCTGGCTTTGTCTGGAAGGTCATCCGGAAGGACATCTGGTCTAATTAGCATTTTAAGCTTTTATTATTATAGATTCAAAATGACTATCCCATCACATTGACAGGTTTGAATACAACTGAGGGAGGAGATAATACAAAGAATATACACTAGGGGCAAGAATTTTGGAGCCATCTTAGAATTCTGCCTACAACACCAAATATTTCGAGGTATTTGAAAAAAAAAAACACCAAAACACCTTATATTAAATTTAGAGAAAACAGCAATGACTAAGAAAATTTTTAAAATAAAAAAAAATATTTTCAAAACAGTTATCAAAAAAAAAAAAAAAAACTTCAAAAGAAATAACTATGGTTAATATCCTAAGAGTGATAACAGAAAGCCTTGACCTCAAGAAATAAGAATAGGCAATCCTATATAATAAAAGGGTAATATGCTAAGTGTCTGACCGATCAGTCAACCATTTGGTTGATTGCTCAACCAGTCGCTATGACATGCACTGAACACCAGGGAGCAGACGCTCCGACCAGTAGGTTAGCTTGCTGCTGGGGTCCGGCTGATCGGGACTGGGCAAGATGGGCTGGACATGCCCTGGAGCCCTCCCACAGTTCCTTCCCTGGCAGCCAGCCCCCATCGGCCTCGATAGGGACTGGGCAATATGGCCCGATCAGCGTAATTGCTGGCCAGGCTGAGGGACCCCACCTGTGTACAAATTCATGCACCAGGCCTCTAGTTAATAAATAATAAATAAGATATTAACCCTTTGCACTCGCTTGCTTTTTTCTCGATTCCTTTATTCTAATGCTAACCGTGTCGAGTCACACTCGACATCCAAATGCAAAAGGTTAAAGATATCTTAAAAATTAAAATTATAATTGAAGAATTTTTTTAGTTAGTAGAAAGTTTGAAAAGTATAACTAAAGAAATCTAACAGAGAAAATGAGAAAAGGGAAAAAAATAAATAAAAAATAAAAGAAAATTAAAGGTACAACCCAGAAACTCCAACAACTACATATTACAATTGCTATGAAGAAAATAAAAAAAATAAAATAAATAAAGAAAGAAAGAAATTTAGAAAAAAAAATAGTATGAGAACATTTCCTAGAATTAAGAAAATATTTCCAGATTAAAGAGATCCATCTGAACTCCAGTTAAATAACTGAAATTATATTCTCAACATATTATATCATTGTATAAATTCTGGGACTACATAGAACATTCAAATACAAAAAAAAAAATAATGTCACATGAAATAGCTGGTATCAGAATGGCATAGAACATATCAACAGCTTAGAAGATTGATCAGTCCATTGACTAGTACCTCCAACCTTCCTGGGAAAAATATATTTGCAATATAAAATTCTATATACACCTGAAATATTAGTCATGAGAGAATAGAATAAAAAAAGTTTAGACATTTAGTATATAGGGTGTCCCTAAAAATGTATACACACACTTTGAATAATTATAAAGGCAGTGTTTATTAAAATAAATTTCATTTTCAAAATTGAGCTATCAGCTGTTAAAGTGTATATACATTTTATGAGACACCCTGTATAAAAGTTGTCTCATTCACCACTTATCAAGAACTTATTGTGTACTTCACTAAAATGTGGGAGTGAACCAAAAGAGGAAGAAGTGGTATCTAGGAATAAGGAAACTGAACACTGGAGAAAAGGGATTTTTCAAAATTAAGGCAGAGGGAAGTCCCAAAACAGCTTCTGTATTCCAGCTTAAAGAGAAATCTGTATTTTATAGGTAAAGGCTTCCAAGAGAGATGTCTCCAAGGAAAGTTGGAATACCTAATGTGAATAAATGTATTGATAGGAGCATTGTAGATTTTCCAGAAATGCTGGAATATATTAGTGACAGGTACATAAAAGACTTGCCACCCAAAAAATTAATTCAGTGGAGGTGTGCTGTGCTGGTGGCAAATTCTGTAATTTACTGACTTTCTGGCGGCCTTAATGTTAACTTTGGAATGTGGTCCATTATTATTCAAAAACTACCCTTTGTTATGGAAATACCAATCTTATTGCCCAAACTCAGCCTGTATTTTTTTTTTTTTGGGGGGGGGGTCATTTTCACCATCTTTTTGTTTGTTTGTTTGTTTTTTGAGAAAAACAGTCGTGGGGGTTATTCTATAGCATCTGCAAAGAGATTGAGTTTAGCCTAAAACCTGTCCAAAATTGGACAGAGTGCTCTTTTGTTTTAAGCTAGCTTTCTCTCCTTACGAGTACAGAAATCCCAGATGCATTCCTAAATTCTGCTAAATTTTTAAATGTCGGACCAGGAAGAAACATGGCGAAGATGAGACTTTTCTTAGCACTCTTGGGAGTGGGCATCCATTTTACAGGATCACCACGTGTCTCCCCACCCCCACATCCTGTTTCCTCTGGGGAACTTCAGTAAATGGTCTGGCCGCCCAGGTGGTTTCTTTTCCCAGTTAAACTAAAGGCATGCTTAATAAACTAACAATAACATCAAACCAAATAAAAATGACAGATAAAAACCACAATCAAAAAACATAGATAAGACTCAACAAATCACAGCTCTTTTCCTGGAAATTTCTCTCTATAGCATTGACCACCCTTTAAAGTTATTTTAGCTAAAATCTGCCTGTCCCAAGGTGTCCTAGGGCAGTGGTCAGCAAACTGTGGCTCACGAGCCACATGCGGCTCGTGAGCCAGTTTGCCGCTGTTGACTAATGAGTTTGCCAACCACTGTCCTAGGGTAGTCTTTAAACAAAGCATCAGAGAGCTCCCTGGCGAGAGGATTAACAGCTCCACTCTCTAGCTGTCAAGTCTTTCCACACTAGAAGCAGAACAAGAACCCCCTTAGTTAAAGATGACAACGGTACTCTTTTTCCTTGAGCCTGATTTTAAAAAGTAGCTTTTGACATTTTAATTTCTTTATAATTTTGCCTTTTGATCAAATTCTTCCCCATTATGGCCTGACTTGAAACAAAAGACATTCCTGCCCACTCTGGATCACGAATTCCAAAACTTGGTAAGGGCTTTACACACAGTGAATCTCCCCATCGAATTTTCTGGTGAACCCACCTTTACCAATGATTAACTTCTTTTCTTCACTCTGACCAATCTTCTTCTCCAGATGTCCCTTGTTGAGGTGCCATAAATGCTAGGGTCTTTTCACTGCTAAGGTTCAGGAATCTGGAGAAGGGGCTGTGCATACATAGATATACTAGACATGAAATATGAATTTGGGAGGCATGGGGGAGCCAGGGGAGGCTCCACTTTCTAGGGAAGGGGCTCCCTGAATCTCAGCTTTTTATTTGCTGGAAAAAAAACATTGGCCCTTTAGGAATGCAAACAGGTATAGTTTGATAAACAGGAAAATATCAGGTTAGGGGAAATTCCTTCTGCTATGCCACCAGCAGCAGGTAAACAGGAAAAGATTATCAGGTTAGGGGAAATGTCTACAGCTGTTCAGCAGCAGGTAATAATATGCATATTTTCAGCCCTGCTGAAGCCCTAAGATCCATCAGCCTTCTGATGAACTTCTTGCATAATTAGGACCTGCTGGAATTTCCCATCAGCGGTGGCCACAATCACTATCTGACATATGCAAAGCTGATATCAACAAAAGATATGAAATAAAAATTTTATTTTGATTTACAATGGAGAGTATTTTCAGTTAAAAAAATCAAAACACCTATAGAAATTAAAATTTTTTCATAACATTTCAAAGTTTTGCACTGTGGGAGCACTGAACATACATTATATATCTCTTTTTATTGGTGAAGAAAATGGAAGAGAAGTTGGAGTTCAAAATCTCAACAATACAAAAACTGAAAACATAAGAAGTTATATTATCACTTATCACTTGACTATAACTATCAACTCTACTTTATTTCCCTTTATTTAAATGAAAATTATTTTCTTAAAAAATAAATATATAAAAAGTAATATAATCATAGCTAACTAGCTCAGCTTAACAATGAATACTAACACAGGGTGCACTTAAAGGAAAGTTTCCCTGTGTCATAATAATGGTGTTACAGCAATTCATCATCAGCTTTTAAGAAGCCCAATGCCATTTATCGCCCATGCTAAAATAAGACAATTAATAAAAACCTGTTACATAAAATGCATTGGTGAAGTGATGGTTTTTTTTCTCTCTTTTCCTAAATTCTGTATTAGATTCTGTTATTCCTATGCTTAAATTCCTGAATGGCTTTTCTTAATTTTAAAAACAATTTGAAAGTCTTTGTTTAGCATTCAAAAACTTCCGAGATTTTTACCTATTCCTACTTTTCAAGGCTCATTTCATTCTCTGCTCCCTGCCCCATACACTCTCATCAACAGTTATATAGTGAGCTACTCATGACATTTCATATCCCTACACCTTTGCACTTGCCATTCATTCTGCTGAAAAAATCATCACCACCTCTGCTTCTCTAATTTTCACCCGTTCTTCAAATCTCCACCCAAAATTCACTCATCATATTTCTTGAATAATAAGTAGCAAACAGCACTTCCTGTGCCTTTGTAAATGTTTTCTAGCTCAATAATCAATATTAAGATCCAGTTTCCCAAATTCTAAGACTGGATATTATTCAAGATTTCTTCCTCTCCTCTATGCCACTCATGAAATCAAGGTTTAAATTCCATCACTTCTACTGACAACATCTCTCCATATAGTCTCTCTTTTTCCTATCTCAATTGCCTATCTCAATCTCAATTTAGAACACTATCATTTCTCCTCCAGACTTTTACAGCTCCTGTGTCTTTATTCCTGTCTTACCTCTTGTTTCAATCCGTCATCCATGCTAAAGTGGAATGTTAAAAGGATTGTATGTTTCCTGTTACCCCAGTTTCAAACTGTCCACATCTAGTCCTATACTGGACATTAAGCAAGTCTTATCTTTCATTTTGCCACTCCCACCAAATTGTCCAAATCTCCAATTTCTGTTCTAATAGAGGGCTCAATTAATATTGCCAGCCAATCTGCTTTTGGGTTCTTCATAAGTAACAGTATGATGGAGCTGAGGAGAAGCAAAAGCTGTGAGGCAAATGTCACTTTGAATTGATGGCCAATAGGATGACTGCTATTTAATTCTCCCTGGACAGTTATAAGAATTGTCGGTCACTGGGTCAACTTCCAAGTAGCTTCCTGGTATTTTATACCCTTTGCTAACTCAAAGTGAGGCCCATAGACCACTAGCAATTTCATCTCTTGGTATCTTGGAAGAAATGCATATTCTCAGGCTTCATCTTAAGCCTACTCAATTAAAATATGTGTTTTAACAGTGTATCATGTGATATGTATATGTACATTAAAGTTTAAGAAGCTCCTCTCTAAAAGAAAAATTATCTACTAATGGACCCTGCCCCATGCTGCCCCCCCTTCCAGAATTATATGACATTCCTTCTTTTTCCATTGTCATGGCTTCTCCCTCCACTCTCAATCCAAATCCTATCTAGTATCAAGATGTAGAAAAACTTGCTCTGCTAGCATGCACCTCAATCTTCCCGTCTGGAACTTTGGACAGAATCTTCTTTTAAGTCTCTGTTTGTGCTTCCAGAACCCATGAGTCATACTCATCAGAGTGATCTGGCAAAGGAAAAGGCCCTCAAGCTGCAGGTGAAAGAATTCTGATTTTTCTCAGAGTCACCATACCTCTAGACTCATATAGTCTAGTATTAATAAGTAAAAAAAACAACATGTTATAAGTGAGGTATTAAAAATCAATAAAGAAATTATGCTGAGAAACAAAGAATGTTTGGTAAATTAGCTAGCAAGTAGGAAAAATTCCCAAACATATCTTCACCTCACCTCTTACAACAAATTAAATCCTAGATAAAGTTGGTAAATTTAAAAATTCATATAAAATCAAATGTTTACCTTCAACATAGTTAAATCCATGTAAATTGAAACAAAAATGTCTTTTTTTAGTAAATCTTTGTATAAATTATACTCTTCATTGCTGGAATATTATGTAAACAAACACAATGATATGCTCATTATAATATATTCTCCAATGATATAGGGAAAATATAAATAGTTACAGACAATTTTTTCAGAAAATGATTTTTTAGCATGAATAAAGAGGTTCAAAAAAGTTTATACCTTTTTATGCAGAAATTTGCCTTAGAGGAAACCAGAAATATGTACAAATATGCACATGCAAAAATATCTAATGCTCTATAATTTAATATAGATTTTTTAAGTCTAAACATCCAAATATAAAAAATTAATCTTACAAAAAGAATATACTTTCATTAAGACAAAAGTTATTAAAATCATCAATTTATTTGAATACTTAAGTACCTCCTAGAATTTTGATATATTTAAGTCACATATAACTAAAATACCACCTTTTTAGAGAATGGTAATTTTGGATAGTTTAGTATAAGAGATTAAACTTTTAGCTACACCATTTACTAGTTTGGGGACATTATACATAGTGTTTCTGCTTTCTGGGTTCTATTTTCCAGTATGTAATGAGGAGGAGGGGAGAGCTTAACACTATAGTAGTTTTGAAGATTATATAAAATGGCTATAATAGATGTTCGCTATACTCCTCACACACTCCTCCTGAGGTTTTCTCTAGAGTTGTATCTAATAAAAATGTGTGCATGTGTGTGTGTGTGTGTGTGTGTGTGTGTGTGTGTGTGTGTGTTCCAGTTGAGTTGTATTACATTTATAAAGCATAATATAAAGGTAGATACCCAATTTTACTTAGGAGACAGTTGAGACCAAGAAAAATGATGATTTGTTTATGATCACACAAGCACAAAGCAGCAGATCTAAGATGCGGATCCAGGCCTCCTGGATGACAGTTTATTGCTACAGAGCACCCATAAAATATCAATGCTGAAACTGAGGTAGCCTGTAAAAACCTGAATGCCCAAAGGATATCCTCCCACATTGTAACAATTACCTTCTTGTTTCTGGTATCTATGATGCATCCTGACTTGGATGTGCCCCAATTTATTGTCTTGGTTCTGTTGTATTTTTAACAGGGATTCCAATGCTGGCAATAATAAAGCTCTCTGATATTTGAAATGCAAGAGTAGACTTTTCTTGACAATCTAGATTAGGTACCTTTATAAGGAGGAGAATAATAGTAATGGAGAATGAATGCAAAAAAGGACCTAAAATTCATTTTAAAAACAGTGGGTGAACTGATCCCTATCAACTAAACTAAATTTATTTTAGAAACTGAATAACCCTAGGAATGTATTTGCTGAACATTTTAAAGGATCTTTTTTGACCATAAAGATTATCACAGCAGCAGCATCTTTGTATCTGCCTACTTATGTTTTAAAAACAGGGATATAAAACTAAAATAAATTGTACTTCCTTCTGCATGATCTGTATGATTGTTTTGAGATGTGTGGGAGAGCCATGTGTGTTCTTTCTTGCATATCTTTGTAAAAATATATTACAGGGATCCTGTCGGCCTGAGGAGCGGTGGTGTAGTGCCATGTGGAGTTAGTAGTGTGATGTGGGAAGAAAAGCCGTAGGAGGCTGGTGTGATATGTCGGGAACATGAATCGGTTATGAGTTAAGGATGAGTCAAGAGAGTTCCTAACAGTCAGTAAAATCTTTTGCTCAAGTGGGGTAAATTTTATTCTGGGTATACCTTGAATTAGATTTGAGCCCACCCATTGAACAAATCCAGGGAAATGCTTCCAATAGTATCTTCAGAGTGAAACATAAAGTGGAGGTAGCCATAGTAGCACAGGAGGCACTAATTTTCAAAGACATGGAAACTCTGCACTTCCATCATGTGGGAACCATGCCAGGTCCCCGGATAGTCAAGGCCGGTGGGAGCACAAAGGCCTTATTATCAATGCACCAGAAGGACTAAAGGCCGCTCTGAGCATGTGCCTAAAGGGAATGTTCAAGGACTCTGAGCCTGGGAATCCTAATCAGGCCAATATACCATGAGCGGGTGCAAAGACACATGGTATACCGTGCCCTTCAGTAGCCAATATGATTGATGTAACTATTGGCATGAAGCCTTCTTTGTCTAAATGGTATAAAAGTAAGTTACTGACCAGCTAGTTGGCTGGAGTCGGCTGGAGTCGGCTGAGGATGGAGTGAGAAGAAGTCTGCTGGAGAGAGCAGCTGGGCAGGAGAGACAGGAGAAGCTGCTGAGCCAGAGAGCTCAGGTACTGCTACGATGTGAGGCGGTGAGTCCAGGAGGCAGCATGCGGCTGCTCAGATAATAGCTGTGGGTACAGAGACTGTGCTGCTTTATGGGAAAGATATATGTTCACCAGCCAGTGTCCGGCTGCCTGCCTGCATGGACTTTGCTGAGAACTGTTCTTGTCTGATGGCTATTTGGCTTCTGCAATAAAGACTCTTCTTGTACACCCACAACCTCTCATGGCTTCTCCGTCTAAGACCCGGTGTCCTAGGAGGCCCAGCACCAAGCAGAGGGGCTCGGACCTAACACCTGTTACTAGTGAGCAGAGGGTAAAGGAAGAACTTGAACTAAGTTCCCAACAGTTAGTATAGCAGGCAGGGTTCGAGAATAACCAGCCCTGGCGTAGTCGGATAAGAGAATTTAGAAGAATATATGGACTCACTGCCACTCAGAGCCAGTCAGACCAGCAGGCTGTGTGGTGCTCTTGCTGCTGGCTCTGACACATCACTACCACAGAATGAAAGCAAACTTCCTAATCTACCTCTAATTTAGAAGCAGTGCTGTGTTTTAACATGCTGGCCACAAAAGAGCCTCAGTTGAAAAAAAATAGAATATATATACAGATGTCAAATTATAATGTTGTATACCTGAAACATATATAGAGAGTATACAAGATAAACTCAGAAGAATTTAGTATAGAATTGTGTCCATCTTAAACATTTAAAATTGGCTCTTAAAATTATTTCACATGAAAAGGCAATAGAAAATATACTTTTAATTGTTCATTACTACTAATAATATTGCTCAGAATTTATTCATCAATGTATTACACATTAATTGAGAGCCTTTTAATTGTTACTAGGTATCTATATATATAAAACCCTAATATGCAAATAGACTGAACGTCAGAAGAACCGGTGGCTATGATGTGTGCTGGCCACCAGACGGTGCATGCACAGAACATGGCGGGTATCATCAGTGGGTGGTAGAGCGTGGAACATGGTGAGTGTCGGCTGCAGCAGGATGGTGGAGCAGGTGAGCAGGGGTGCTAGACCAAGGTGGGCCGCTGGTTGCTGTCATCGGGGTGAGCCTCTGGTGGTTACTGAAAATTCTTTGCCCCATGTGCCGAGGTCCCACCCACTGCCAGAGCCAACCCCCTCACACCTGGACCCACTGCCAGCATCTGGCACCAGTCCCAATGGCCTCTGAGGGCTACTCCACCTCCCCCTGCTCCTGAGGGGCAATCAGGGCAGCAGCCACCACTCACACCTGCTGACAGTGCCGACCCCGCTTGCACCTGCTGCTGGCACCAGCCCCAATTGCTCCACGCCATCAGCAATGGTAGCGGGAGTGGGGCTGCCGGTAGAGAGGGGTTGCCAGTGGGAGGGGCAGGTTGGGGGCGATGAGGATGGGCCGAGACCCGCTCCTGTGCCCACCACAGCCTCGAGACCCACAGTTCCTTTCAAGGTGTATGAATTCATGCACTGGGCCCCTAGTAGGTATATAAATTGAATAACATATTCTTCAAGTCCCATAGCCCCACTGTAAATAAAATACATTTTTAGTTTATATTTTTTACTGCAGCCAATGATCATCTCTATGCAAATATTTCACCTAAAATATTAAAATTTTAGTTTGCCATCTCTTTCGACAACTAAGATGCAAATTTTTGAGAGGAGGGATGATATAGTTTTGTTGGTATAACACTCAATAAACATGGATAAATTGAGTTCAAATAAAATGAATATGTAATAATTAAGATAGGAACTATAAAATATCATGAATGTAAAAAAAATGGAATAGGTAGACAAGAAATAGTTTATTTAAACCATAGAAACCTAAGTCCTGATGGCTGAATAACAATTTGTAGTACAAATCTTTCAACTCATTAGTCTTCCTGATGCACTATTATATTAATTCCTATACCAATGTCTCAAACACAGTGCTCCTATCTATAGAAAGAAGGTATTTGGTAGTTGACCTTACTGGCTCCCCCATGGAGATAGTTTTCTGGAAGGAGATGTGTAGCAATGAGTCAATATTGAAGAATAATGTGAAAAAAAGCCAAACTCACTTTTCAGCCTTCAGCCACATAAAAAAGATGTCTCAAAATAAAATAAAGTAAAAACATTCTAAACGTTGATACACTAAATAATAATGTCTTACTTTAGCCATTCATTCATTTGACAAAATACATTATGCCCCTACCATGTACCAAGCATTATTCAAGATTAGAGAATGGGGAGACAGTTCTTTCAAACTCCTTTTTATTACTTTCTGAGGGCACACTGTGGGCCTGGGAACAGCATGCCTCATTCAAGACACTAAAGAGGACACATTTCTCCCAGTTCTTGGTAGAAGCCTTCTAAAAATTAACAAAAATAATTTCACAACAAAGACAAACCTATAAGGGAAAATGTATAGATGTTACAAATGTTTTGCCCTCTTTGCAGTTATCTAACCAAACTTGGGGGAGGGGGAAGACATCTACAGATCCTGTTTAACCTATTAAGATCAATAGTTAGTCCGCTCAGCTTTGTAACATTGTAACTTTGAGTGACAGAAAATCTTAGTACCCACTAGGAATGTCTCCCAAGGTCTTCCCATAGCTAGATCTTATTTCAAGGACTTCTCAAAGTGACAATTCAATGAGCATACCAATAAGAAAAACCCCCAAACAACACACATCAGAATCGCCTGTATGTACTAGTATAATCTCAAATTGTATAGTGAAACATGCAAATTAGATCATTTTGAAACTTGCATGCAATCAATCCTTGTATAAGTCTAAGATGTAGACCCATCATACTGAATTCTACCACATGGTTGACACTCATACAGACATTTCCAAGTGAATTTTGTAAAAGTTGTACCTAGAACTTTCTGCTGGATTACCTTTTGGCAGTTTGGAAAGTCTCCCACTTTTATACTCATCCCAGTGCCACAGGGTCTGAAAGCCTGAGGACTACATTTCCCAGAATCTCTGGGTTATTTCCCACAAGTGACAGGCATTCCTAGGAGATTCTGAAGGAAGAAGGAAAGCAGAATAGACTTTGCAGAAGCTTCCCGCGAATCATCCTGCTCACTTCTGGCTGTGATCATCACCAAGTAGTTTACTGCACATTTTAAAACTTCCAAACCAACTCAAAAACAATGCTATAATTTCCTATAAAAAAATTCCCCTGATTAATAAGAAAGATTTCTTGAGTACCTCCTCTATGAGCCAGGTATGGGCAAGGATCTGCTGACACAAAATTGAATAAACATTTCTCTGCCCCAAAGGTGCTTATTATAATTTTTATAACTATATGACTACAACAAAAGACTCAAAAGACTCAAATATAAGAGATTGATTTTCTCCCATTTGCAGATGGGAAGAAGAGGCAGTGCTGGTGTTCCTTGCACTGAATACTGAATGCAGGAATTTGATCCTGCAAAGTTGCCAAGGGGATGCCAACTGTCTATGACAGCATACGGGGGCAGACAGACACATATACAGACACAGTGATTTTGAAAGCATCCTTTATAAGATACCAAACTAAAAATAAAAGTTTTCATCAAGACTATATTTTATCACATTAAAATAGCCTAATTTGCCAGGCTTTGGAGAAGAGAGGCATACCATTTCCGGCTGTTTGAAAAGTGATTTAAGTGTATTAGAAGATGCGTTTCTTTTACCACATGCACTTCAGAGTTTCCTCACTGAATAGTATTGCAGGTAGCATAAAGAACAGAATACTAATGTTTATCACACTCTTCATTCCTACATTACTTAATGGACACCCACTTCCTCATATCAAATTGAAGAAGACTATAATGAGGAAATGATGAATAAATCATTCAAGTCAATTACCTTTCTATATATAGTTTAAGATATGACTTTAAAACTAAAGTGCTCATAATCCGAAAGTTCTCTGGGCTGCACTCGGGATGTCAATTCTACATTAAATTCAAATAGGAGACACAGAGTTGTTTTTATAAAAGACAGACTGAGATAGCACTAAACTTTTGATGTCTTTTTACTGAAATCAATGAAGAAGTCAAAAGGAAACAGAATAATTTTTTTTTTCATTTTGTATTTTAGTTTTCACATTTCTGTTAACAAAATGCTTTTTTCTTTTACCCCTATGACACCACTTAAACATGAATATTATATATAGAATAATTCATTAGGTTAACAAAGAGAATTAACAATAATGTATTCAGGAGAACTTAATGATAAAGAAAACCAGGGCTCAAAGTAATATCAGCCAATATAAGTCATCGACCTTTTCAGAACATAAAATTTCTCTGTATTAATGGCTCTGTGTGTTCTCCAAAGCCTTGTTCTAGCAACAAAAACCCTGCATTTTCCTTCTTCAACTTGTTTAGAAGGATCAAAACAATCACCTTTTTATTTAAAAGCAAAGCCAGATATACTACAAATCTCTAATATGTCAAGGTAAAAATGAGTCATTACTAACAAATTGGAGAATATATCCAGGGCAAGTAAAAAAGTTTAGCTTTAAGTTATTACAAAATAAAACCTAATGTTCTTATAGAATAATACTGTCATTAAATGATATAATGGAAATATAATCACCAAAGGCAGGGATATATGAAAACATGAAGTTCCTTTCATGGCCATTGGATGATTACAGATAATACTACCATAACTAGTGCCACAAGGTGGGTGCTTGGGAGATAAATCAATGCACTGCCATGATGCTTCCAATGAAGGCAACTCTCTTTAGTTTGATCCCCAAATGGAAAGTAACATTGCTTACTACAGTGCCTGAAATAGTAATGAATGGATGGATGAATAAGTAAATGGATGGATAGAAGAATCAATGAATGAAATAGTCCAAGAGCACACTGATACAGAAAATAGCAACCAACGCAAATGCTGAACAGCACACTCCCATCAGAAAGCAGCCATCCTCAAGTTAAATATTCATAGGCACTTTGCAGGAAATATCTTAGGGAATAAATATCCATGGAAAACTTGTGATTAAAAACTCAGTGCCTGAAATGAAATATTATCAGAGACAAAAAATATGCTAAAAAACTGAAAATAAGAATGCTAACATAATAGCATGGACAATTCACAAAGGACCCTCAGAACGGCTGATTAATGCCCTGCTTCTCATCCTCCAGTGTTCATCAAATGCTTGGAGATGACCTTTTAAAAAAATAGATTTATTAATATTTTGGAATAGAAAATGGCAGCTGAATAGGCAATAGTGTTGTGCACCTCCTCCTAGGGCCAGGCCAGAAAAGCAACTAAATCAGAGAGCATCCACCCTGAATTAACAAATTAGACACAGCTGAGGAGACAATTTTCAATAAGGAAGGGCAGAGGACAACTAGAGAATGCCGCTTGCGAGCCATAACCCACATGGAACCACCGCTGTGTCCTGGCAGTGAGTGGTGCAGTACCTCCCGTCAGGCTTCCCGATGTCTGCAGGGAGCGCACGTGCTGCCAGAGTGAGCTACCGCACCAGGCCTCCTCAGCAGCCCGCTGGGATCTGGCTCCAAGACCCCACAGTGAGTGTAAGCCAAAGGGAAGCCTGTGCCCCACCCTCACCCCAGGCCCCAGAACTGTGCTGCTAGCCTGAATGGGAGCCACCCAACGCCTGCTCCACCCCCAAACCCAGAGCAATCCAGAGCATGCCCCAATCAGTCCACAAAGAGCGTGGACTGTGTGACCCAGAGCAACCTGTGCGACCCAGAGCAACCTGTGAATGCTCCACCAAGGCCCCCTGAACAGCCCTGCTGGCGTGACCCAGGAGGGGTGACCCAGAGCAAACCAGTGCAGGCCACACTCAGGGCCACAGGGGAGCTCTGACTGTGCAACCCAGAGCAACCTGCACCCACTCCACCCCAGCCCCCAGGATAGTCCTGATAGGGCGATCCTGAGCAAACCATCATGCACCTCACTCTGGGCGACAGGAGAGTGTGAACTCAGTGACCCAGGGCAACCTGCTCCCACTCACACTGGGGAGGGGCAAACTGGAACAATCAAACATGCCTCTCACGCCAGGTGACAAAAAGTAAGGACTGAGCAACCTGCGCCCACTCCACCCGAGCCCAGGGCCTTGCTGCCGGGGGCAACCTGGAGTAACCCAGCATGCACCCCACTCAGGCCACAGGGGAGCACTGCCCAAGCAACCCAGAGCAAGCCTGTGTGCCTAGCCAGGTGCCATAAATGCGCTGCCAGAGGAACCTAAGGTATAAACCTGACACAGCTTCTGGGGCCACACAGATAATTGCATGCCAGAGGGCACTGGGTCTTCACAAGGAGTTGCACACCAGAGGAACTGTGCACACACTCCCACCACCCTGAGCATCTGAAGCAGACAACTGAGGGATCAGATCTATGGGATACAGGGATACAACTCAGAGCAGAGACAATAAAGGTGTGAGACTCAAGGCAGACCTGGCCTCTGGGCTAACGATTTCCAGACCATTGCCATGATTGGTTCTTCAAACTCTCAAATCCCAAGCAGGGTGCTCAGGGCCAGAAAGAGAAAGCAAAAAATGGAGAAAAAGAAAACCTCCCAAGGAAAGAAAAGGTGGAATCGCCAGAAAAGGAACTAAATGAAGTAGAGGCATGCAATGTGTCAGAAAAATTCAGAATTAACTGGATGGATGAAAAAAGCAACTTATGTAAGAATCATGAGGAAATAAAAATGATATAGCTATAATAAAAAACACAATAGAAGGTTTCAACAGTAGACTAGAAGAAGCAGAGGACCGAATTAGTAAGTTAGAAGATAGGGCAGTCAAACACACCCAATCTGAACAACTATTAGAAAAAAAAAAAAAAATTAGAAAGCAGGAGGAGAGCCTAAGGGAGCTTTAGGACAACATGAAACAAAGTAACATATGTGTAATAGGGGTTCCAGAAGGACAAGAAGAGGAGCAAGGATTAGAAAAACTATTCAAAGAAATAATGACAGAAAACTTTCCTAATGTGGGGAAGAAAAAGGTCATATGAGCACAGAGAGTCTCAAACAACATGTACCCCAAAATACCCACACCAAGGCAGATCATACTTACAATGGCAAATGTTAACAAAAAAGAGAGAATCTTAAAGGCTTCAAGAGATAAACAGAGAGTTACCTACAACGGATCTCTCATTAAATTATCAGATGATTTCTCAAAAGAAACACATCAGGCCAAAAGGGAATGGAATGAAATATACAAAGTGATGCAAAGAAAGGGACAGAATCCAAGAATACTCTATCCAGCTAGGTGATCATTCAAAATTGAAGGTGAAATCAGGAGCTTCACAGACAAAAAAAAAAAAAAAAAAAGACTAAGGGAAGCTATCACTACCAAGCTAGCAATGCAAGAGATGCTAAAGGGACTGTTGTAAAAAGAAGAAATAGGAAGGGAAGAAGGAACACAGGCATAAAGAATAAAAATGGCTACAAACAAGTACGTATCATTATTAACTTTAAACGTAAATGGACTTAATGCTCCAATCAAAAGACAGAGTGTGGCTGAATGGATAAGAAAACATGACCCATATATATGCTATCTACAAGACACCCACCTCAGAACAAGGGACTCACACAGACTGAAAGTGAAGGATGGAAATATATTTTTCAGAAAAATTTAAATGAAAAAAGAGCTGGGGTAGGAATACTTACCGGTATATATGACAAAATAGACCTCACAGTGAAGGTCATAACAAGAAACAAGGAAGGGCATTTCATAATACTAAAGTGATTGATACAACAAGAGGATATAACTCTGGTAAACATATATGCACCCAATGCAGGAACAACCAAATACATAATAAAATAAAATAAAATAAAATAAAATAAAATAAAATAAAATAAAATAAAATACCCACACATCTGGAAGATATCAAGGGGGAGATTGACAGCAATATGATCATAATAGGGGATTTTAATACCCCATTGACATCACTGGATCCCATCCTGGGAGTCACAGAAGCCTTTAAAAGAGACACCAACAGCAAAAAGATGAATCTGGGAGTTGATGCCTACCGGGATGATAATGGAAAGCCTTACGTGTTCCCTAGTATCGGGAAGGCAGAGGCCCAGATTGCTGCAAAAAACCTGGACAAGGAATACCTGCCCATTGGGGGACTGGCAGAGTTTTGTAAGGCACCTGCAGAGCTGGCCCTGGGCGAGAACAGCAAAGAGCTGAAAAGCGGCCGTGCAGACCATTTCTGGAACCGGGGCCTTAAGGGTGGGAGCCAGTTTTCTGAAAAGATGTTTCAAGTTCAGCCGAGATGTCTTTCTGCCCAAACCGACCTGGGGGAATCACACGAAAGGATGGCTGGGCTGTGTGCCACTTCATCGAACAGGGCATTAATGTTTGCCTCTGCCAGTCCTATGCCAAGAACAGGGGCTTATACGGTGAGCGTGTGGGAGCCTTCACTGTGGTCTGCAAAGATGCCGATGAGGCCAAAAAGGTCACAGTTGAAGATCTTGATTTGCCCCATGTATTCCAACCCTCCTGTCAACGGGCTGGATCGCCTCCACCTTCTGAAAAAGACCCGATCTGCGAAAGCAATGGTTGCAGGAAGTGAAAGGCATGGCCGACCGCATCATTAGCATGTGGACCCAGATGGTCTCCTCCCACAACTGGCAGCACACCACCGACCAGATTGGCATGTTTTGTCTCACAGGACTGAAGCCGGAGCAGGTGGAGCAGCTGACCAAGGAGTGCTCGGTCTACATGACAAAGGACCGCTGCATCTCCGTGGCAGGGGTCACCTCCGGCAACGTGGGCTACCTTGCCCATGCCATTCACCAGGTCACCAGTGATTTCCCTGATGAGAGGAAACAGAGACCACCTCCCTGCCGACCTCTGCTGCTGTGAGATGCACAGGGAGGAAGAGGGAGGGTGGGTGGTGGTGGGCGGATCCTTTCTTTCAACCACAGTGCTTAAAACTCAGCGTTGGAATGGTTTCTCCGCAAAGGATGTGTAGGGAACTAGGCAGAGCCATCTGTGGCTGGTGCGTGGAACTTCGTGGCTCTAAACCAAAATCGCCCTCATCTGTGTATCTCCAGCTTTTCCGAAAGAGTTTACATGTACAGGAACGTCTCATAGCCAAAAACCTGTCAATCACACCATTGCAACATTCCAGAAGCTTTAACCAAAGCACCTGATGGTGTCAACGCCACGTATTTGAGCCTCTGTGACAAGACCTGATTCCAGCAATAATGGTCAGCCTCACATTTGTGCTCCCGGATGGAGCAGCCTCGCCAACAGACCACATTACGGAAATCGTGCTTCGTGAAAGCCAGCGTTTTGGCTGCCATTGCAACAAGGAACACAAAAAGATGCTATTTCCTGTCTTAAGAAAAAAGGAGAGGAGGCTCTTCCTCTTGACTTACTTGGGGGCATTTCAATGTCCCCTTCTCTTCATCAGCACTGTTCTTTTCCACAGGCACAAAGATCTATAACCAGCCTAGATTTTCACCCTCCTCTACTGCTTGATTGACCATCAACCCCGCCCTGTAGCATTTACTCATTTGAAGAATGAAGAACATAATTTACTGCTCACCCCACACCCTCACCTTTCTCAACAAAGAATGGTGGAGAATGGTTAGCAGATTATTGCAGCAACCTCTTCAGTGATGGCTTGTCTCCCTCGGGGATGTTGCCTCTGCCCAGTTGGACCTTGTACCTTAGTGCAGTGTTGTTGTGCAGCCACTCCTCTCCAGTCCCAAGTCAGGTGAAGCGGGGCTGAACCAGGCAAGAGGATATTCAGGTTTTGGTTTTAACCTTCGTGTGTTCCAGCTGGGGTCGGGCTTCATTCACCCTTTAGAAAGATAACCACCATCTACTCTAATTGTGTAGACTTACTGCAGCCTGGTTTCTCTGTTACAATAAAGTTACTGTGACCAACCCCCACCCCACCCCACCCCACCCCCAAAATAAAAAGAAAGAAAGAAATGATCAATTCTGAGGCCGCAAACATGAAAACAAAGGCAATCTAGTCTCTCTGGGGGAAAGGGTTGGAAAACTGTCTGGCTCCCTGGCAGGAAAGCATTCTCGAGAGGCCATGGAGTAAGGGGGTTTCACCAACAGGCAGGGTCGTTCCTACCCCAGCCACAAACTCCCACACACCTGCCAGCTTCCATGGCGCAGATTTGGGGAACCTGTGGGTTTCGAGCAAGGAGAACTGAGGTGGAGGCGGGGGAAGGCAACTCTTACAGAAGTATAGGAGATTCTAGAAAACTAATTGTGGGGGCCCAGGTCTAGGTCCAACCCTGTGATATGTAGGGTGCTCATGGGCCGCATGTAGTGGTTCTCCTGGTGGCAATGGTGGCTGAAAGGAGGGACATGGTGGGGGAAGGACAGGTGTGTGAGGGTGAGTGGGTGGTCAGGATCTGGTCATTTCCAACTGAAGAGTAAGCCCAGCAGAACCATGCCAGCCACAGACATGCCCATTAGGAACCAGAGGTTGAAGCACTCCTAGTCCTTCAGGCTCTTGGCCACTGAACTGTTCTCGTAGATTCCACAAGTGTCCCAGCCGCTGTTCTCCTGGATCCAAGGCTCTAGGCGGTCATTCAGTAAGTGGCCTTCCAAGTTGCATTCGACTCAGCAATACCTGCATCTCCTTGTCTGTGCACTCCACCCACAGTGCCCCTCCCAGGGAGGAAAAGGCCACCATGCGACCCCAGGTCACCCCATCCAGGGAGGGTTCACTCACTGTTTGCTCAAAGCTCTGCTACGCTGTCCCTGGGGTGATGTGGAACTGGGATGTCAGGTCACCGAATGCCTGCTGGTACTTCAGTTCAAATGCATCGCCTGCCCCCCTCAGGGCTGGCGTCACCCCTGCCATGAGAAACATTCTTTGGGTTTCATTAGTATGACATTTTTTAACTTAGGAAAGTTTGTCTCTTGTTAATAACTAGCCTAAAATTACAATATCAAAAGAATGTCTCCTGCAAAATATGCATTTCATATGTGTTCATGTTTAAAAACAAATGTCAAAAAACCATCAAAATATTTTAACATTTAGGAGATATTTGTATGATTGGCTTGAATATATTCTGCTTAGTCAAAACCGCCCAGGCATCCAAGCTCCTGCTGTGGACAGTGGCTCCCTTCACCACGGGCTGTCCGCCAGGTGCCAGGATGGGTTGCCATCGATGGCCCTGGGGTCTCCATCTCTGATTCAGTCCCTTCTGGGGCCTCAGTTCTGTTCTTTTCCACATCACTACACTGACTCCAGCTGCATTCTTTCTGGGAAGCTTGTAGAAGAGCAAGTCAAGCACCAGCTCCCAGCTGCTCTGAGACATATTTGTAATAGGGACGGGCTCCACTGGGCCATGGTCCAAAACACGTGCTCACTCACTGAGTCTGGTCTCTGGTTACTGGTTGTCTTCTGAGATCCAAAGCCAAGATAAGGTTCTGAAGGGAGAGAAAGAGCTGCAAGCCCAGCGAGTCATGGGGGCCACATCCCCCCGACCCCCGGCCCTGCCTTCATCAGCCAGGTCTTTTCCAGATGCTAGAGCTCTTCTCAGCCAAGTTCTATGCCCACTGACCCAGGCCAGCCTACTTGATTGATGGCTCCCTCCATCTCTTTTGAACGAACTGGCCTCAATTTCCCCTGAAGAGACCCAGGGAACTTGCAAACTCAGTCACTTCTGGTGCCACGGCACCACACGCAAGCCCCGTATTTCATTACTGTAGACAATACAATAATCCTATCTAATAAAAGAGTAATATGCAAATGGACCATCACTCCAACACACAGATGGCTGCCCCCATGTGGGCACAAGATGGCCGCCACAAGATGGCCAGCAGGGGAGGGCAGTTGGGAGGGACCAGGCCTGCAGGGGAGAGCAGTTGGGGGGGACCAG
Source organism: Eptesicus fuscus (assembly GCF_027574615.1). Lineage (NCBI taxonomy): Eukaryota > Metazoa > Chordata > Mammalia > Chiroptera > Vespertilionidae > Eptesicus > Eptesicus fuscus. The sequence goes on along the minus strand of NC_072474.1, from coordinate 80,083,488 downwards.
GCCTGCAGGGGAGGGCAGTTAGGGGTGACTAGGCTGGCAGGGGAGGGCAGTTAGGGGCAATCAGTCTGGCAGGGGAGCAGTTAGGCATCAATCAGGCTGGCAGGGTAGTGGTTAGGGGGTGATCAGGCTGGCAGGCAGAAGCAGTTAGGGGCAATCAGGAAGGCAGGCAGGCGAGCAGTTGGGAGCCAGCAGTCCCTGATTGTGAGAGGGATGTCCGACTGCCCGTTTATGCCAAACAGGCAGATTGGAGTGGGTGCAAGCTGGGCTGAGGGACACCCCCCCGCCCCGTGCACAAATTTCGTGCACCGGGCCTCTAGTCACAATATAATTTAGGATGCTGTAACAGAGATATACTAAAATGAGGTAGAAGCTTGTTTCTCTTTTAAGTAATAGCTGAAAATACAAGCTTCTACACTAGTACAGAGGCTCTGCCATGTCTGGTATCCAGGCTTCTGTTTCCCAAATATGCGAAGGTGGTAAGTTTTCTTCTGTATACTCAAGAGAAGGGAGAAAGGGGAAAAATGACAGAATGTCCTTACCATTTAAAGCACAACCAGGAAGGTGCAACCACAATTTCTACTCATACTCTATTTAGCTAAGATTGGTTGCATGATCATATATGGCTGCAAAGAGGGCAGAGAAATCTAGTGGTTATTGTGAAAAGCTTTGGCCAAGCCAAATCATGGTTGCTATCCTATGGGAGAGCAGATAGTAATAGATATAGTTTCTTTGTTTTGGTTTCCCCCAAAATAAATGCTGATACAGAAGGAGATTTTAGATAGTGATCTCAGGAAGCAAAAATAAGGACATGGGTAAAAGTAAGAAGAAAACTTCAAAATAATAAAGCATCAGTAAGCAGTTCACTTCTTTGGACCATGGGGTTCTAGTCCTATGGGTACACTCAGCGAAACAATATGAAGCATACCTCAGAGCCATCCCATCTGAGAATAAGAGGCTGAGGCAGTTATTCCCGACACCCATCCCCATTGGTTGAGTGTTGCCTGTAAGGATATTCACGTTCTCATGCACCCATGTGCCATAGAACAAGCTTGCCCTGTGACACAGAACATCCTCAGGCAAAGAGAAAAAGAATTACATCCAACTGAGGTAGGAAGCCAACAGCACATTGGACATTTTACAGCTTTTGCTGGCAATCTCAGGTGAGTCACTGATATGGGACTCCATCAATATTTACAACAGGCAAAAAATGAGCATTCTTTGGGTTTCATTAGTATGACATTTTTTAACTTAGAAAAGCTTGTCTCTTATTAATAACTAGCCTAAAATTACAATATCAAAACAATGCCTCCTGCAAAATATGCATTTCATATGTATTCATGTTTAAAAATAAATGTCAAAAAACCGTCAAAATATTTTAACATTTAGGAGATATTTGTATGATTGGCTTGAATATATTCTGCTTAGTCAAAACCAATTTTATCAGGCAGTCACCTTTTAAGAGCAGAAATTGCATATTCTAGTACTTTTGAAAATATGACAAGTATGGTTTCAGAGTTAATATTAACTATCATGCCTTTATTATAGTTTTCCCAGCATTCTGATCTGTACATATTAATACTTTGATGTATTATTATATTATAATATTATTATAAAACATTTATAATATAAATATTCTCCTATTATTATAAAACATTTGAGGACAAGATAGTTGTTGTATAACCTTTCTAATACTCATGGAGAAAAATCTACCCATTGTTCTCAATGAGTATTCAATTAAGGCTTGCAAAACTGAAAATGATCTCCCATTTTAAACTTCACTCACAATGAATAATGAATAAAATCATAAATCCTACCCCTGCAAATAGAAGTCTCTGACAGTGAATAATAAAGTAACAATAATATAATGATAAAAATACTATTACTTAAACTCCTAATACAAGCATAGAGAAGAATATTTTAAAAGAAAGTATCTCCTGCTGAATTTTATCATTCAGATCCTGCCCTAAAATTAGGTCCTTAATGGGATTTTGTTTACATGTGAACATGATATTCCTGGCCACCTCTGCAAGTCATTACCATCATGCAAAGACCAAATAAATGGACTAGTATTTAGCTTGGAATAAATTAGCTGTGAGAGAAACTTACATTTCCTCTACAGACTCTATAATAATAAAAGTGTAATATGATAATTAGATCGGACAGCCGAATGATCTTTGGGACATCCTTCCAGATGACCTTCCAGACAAAGCCAGGGCTGTGAGGGCCGGCCGAGCCCCTTGCATGAATTTCGTGCATAGGGCCTCTAGTATAATAATATCAGGATAATCCAAAAAAGATTTTACACGAAGAATTCAATCACAGGTAGATCCATCTTGAGTTCTATTCAAATCTTATTAGCTAAAATTGCAAAATGATCTTTTAGTCATAGAAGTACCAGGACATCATGGATCTGGAACAATACCATTGGTACTGCAAACTATAGTACCAATAAATATCTTTTTTTTTTCATTTCTTTCTATTTTTAAATTGACTATTTCGAACACTATATGTTTTCAATTAAATTCACATCTGATTAAGAAATGTTCCATACTTTATTCACAATCTGACTCTGGGCTAGTAGGTAGTGAAATATATAGACAGGTCTCATGTTAAGCAGGCAAATAATAATGACAGATTATAGAATCCTATATAATAAAAGCCTAATATGCTAAATGTCCAGTCATCTGGTTGTCTGTTCAACCAAAGTGTAATATGCTAATGATATGCTTAGACTGCTCAACCACTCACTATGATGTGCACTGACCACCAGGAGGCAGATGCTCTGACCAGTAGGTTAGCTTGCTGCTGGGGTCCAGCCAATCGGGATTGAGCAAGATAGGACAGACATGCCCTGGAGCCCTACCACGGTTCCTTCCCGGCTGAACAACCTCCTGCGTCCATCCCCAGCCCTGATTTTGCACAGTGGGGTCCCTCCAGTTGGCCTGCACCCTCTTGCAATCGAGGACCCCTCAGGGGATGTTGGAGAGTTTCAGCCCGACCCTGCAGGCCAGGCCGAGGGACTCCACTAGTGCATGAATTCATGCATCAGGCCTCTAGTCTATAATATTTATAGAAGTGGGTCTCAGTCACACTCTATAATGGAATCACCTAAAGAGCTTTTGTAAAGTACCTTAATGTCTGGTCCCCATCCCCAACCAAAAGAATTAGAATCTCTGAGGTGGGGACTTATTACTTTTTTGCAGACTTCCCAGGCTATTCCAATGTTGCAGGCAAGGTTGATACTTATCAAATTGGATAGAAAAAACAACTACAAAAAAACATAACATATTATTAAAGTAACATCATATTTCATTACAATCTTACCTTATAATAGACATATGCAAATTGACCGCACCTCCTCTATGCCCAGGCCACGCCCACCAACTAAGCCACGCCCACCAACCACGCCCACCAGGAAACGGTTGCAGGGACGCTGGGTGCGGCTGAGCCCAAGGCCGGGAAAGCCGCCCTAGGCTTTTCCGGCCTTGGGCACCAGCGGGGAGCCTGCACGGATCGCAGGAAACCACTGGGGGTCGGCTCCTGCGATCGGTAGCAGGGACGCTGGGTGCGGTCGAGCCCAAGGCCACTGCCCGGGGCCAAGCCCCGAACCTGAAAGAAGGCAGAAGGCAGTGGCCACAGCCAAGGTCTGGGTCCCCTGTGCCGGCAGATTGCACGAATCTTCGTGCAAACGGGCTACTAGTTATATTATAAAGTTACAAGGATGCTATTCTATGACACAAAAGAATATTAAGCATGAAAATATAGAATTCAAAGTATCATACGAAAAGGTAAAACATGGAATGAAATAGTCTAATAATAGTTTCTTAAGGAGTAAATCTTCAAGTTTTTATTATTTTCCTTGGGTTATCTGTTATCAGCTAGATTGAATTATAAATAACTAACTTACCTAGAGGGCTCTCAATAGATACGAGAAACTGCACCATCAAACAAGATGAGGTAATAGTTCTTAATGAGCAGTTTTCAGAAGTAATAAGTAAATTCGATCACAACATACTTTTCACTCTCCCCTTCTTTTAAGAATATTCGAAGTTTTACTTAAACGACCTTAAAATGAGAAATTTATCTTGCATGTCTTTTCTTATTTTAAAACCAGTGTTTATATTGTTTTAAAAGCTAAAAGCTATATAATCTCTTTTTATTTTTACAATATTTTTATTGCGTATCCATATAACTCAAACTTTTACATGTTTTTCTATTAACTATAACTCATCATATATATATATATGTGTGTGTGTGTGTGTGTATATATATATATACATATATATATATATATATATATATATATATATATATATATGAAATCTTAGGACTAAAGGGAACGTCAGGTTCACTCCTTATTTTTAGTTAAGGATCAAAATAATGTCTTCAAGTTTACATAGAAGAGGAGTTCTCAACAAGGAGTATCAATACACTGTTGTCATTAGAAGTTTTGAACCATAGTGCAAGAAATGTGTCATTAATAATAGGAAAAAATTAAAATGTATGAATGAGTTTCAGATGTATAGAGCAAAGAATTTGTAAGCTTATATCTACACATACATTTCTCTTTCACCTGATAGTCAGTATGGTATTTTGAGTAGGTACAAAATATGAACTTTATGACTAGGATGCTAAAAATTGCATGTGAGAATGTAATTTTTATTTACTGTGTACATTTTGACATAACAAACAAAAATGTTGAGAACCTCTAATACAAAAAATTTATTGTATATTTAAGCTCAGAACAGAAGTTTCTGGATGTCTAATCAGTCATTTTTCTACTTTGATAAGTGATAGTCTATACTGTATATTTCAGTGTAGCATCTTAAGTATATCCCTGTAATAGAATGCTAAAATTGAAGCTTTTGCTGAGACTCTAAGATAAGAAGTGTCAAGTATCAAAGTAAGATGTCAATCTATATTCAAATCTCAAAGTACTTGGTGAAGAACCAGTTGGATGACTCATTGACACTGAAAATATAAAAGGGCTTCAAGAGTGGTATGCAAAGGAAAAGGGTTTTATTAAACAGGGTATTTTTTTTTTTTCCAAAGAACTTTTGGCATACTGTGAGGGGAAACAGAAAGTCCCAGAAGTTGTCCTTTAGCATAGATTTTGTCTCAGAACTCATCATATGTTTACAACCTGCTAAGCAAGTGTGATGGACAATCTGCCATGAGAGCCCAAAGAAAACTTTGAACTTGGATGTTGCATGTTGTATTGAGGTTCTAAAGGAAGGATCTTGCCCCTCACTAAAGTAAACTAAATTGAATCAATTCTCCCTCTGAGCAAATACAGCAGTGCACACAACACCAGAGTAGACCCCTATTAAGTTATTTCTGTTTGATTGTGTTATTAGACAATAAAGACTATTTTACTGACTATTCTCTCCAGCTTCATATAATTCTGGAGGCCCAGTGTATGAAATTCATGCACGGGTGCGGTCCCTATACCTGTCTGGCGATCAAAGTGTGAGCATCTGGCATGGAAGGGCAGGTCCCAGCTGACCTCTGGTCCCTGGGCAGCACCTGGGCCCCCGCTCGCACCTGCCTTGGCCTGGCATCACCCGCTCACCTGCTCCACCATCAAGCCGTGGTCCCTCTCTTGTCGGGGCCTATAGGCCCAGCACTGCCAGCACAGCATCACTGATGCCCACTATGTTCCGCACTGCCCCCTGCTGGTCAGCACACTTCATAGCGAGCAGTTGAACTCCAGGTCTCCTGGTTGAACTCCCAGTCAAAACACTGCCGAGGGGACAATTTACATATTAGGCTTTTATTATATAGGATGTAATTTTGATATTCATATAATATAGGATATTAATGATTATTTTGAACAGGACAGGGCTGAGGGCACAGTTGTGTGGCATAATGTTAAATACATTAACAATACCTTCATATATTAATCAGATCCTCTAGGGAAAGCATTTCAACTACTATATTTCAATAATTCTGAGACATATATTTTTTCATCTTAACATACCCAAAATCAGAATAGTGGCTCATAATTACAGTTGGCTGGGCCATGATCAATGGTGTAGTTTCATTGCCAACTCTTGTAAATGAGCAACATGAAAAGTTTCAGAATGGGCAGCAGCTGTTTGGTAGAAAGTTCTGGAGACAATAGTAAAGGGATATTTGATAATTACTGCATCACCAATTCTCTTGATGCTACAGAGGACAATATTGTGTGGAAAACTTAGACCTCTCTTTCTGGGCTAACTGTGATTCTGAAGAGTCAGAATGAGAAGACATTTTAGAAATAACTAAAGAAATAAGGTAATTTAAATGTTTGCTTTAATATAAACATAAAAGTAAAATATGAAAAAAATCTGTCAAAAAATAAACTAAAACAGCTTTTTCATTAAATATAATGTAACACTTCTTTGCAATAAGAAAGTATTGTGTTATATTAATTGAAAATGCTTTTATTTTCTTTCTTTGTATTATAGGATGAGGAAATATACAACTAATGATATCTTAAATTCATAACAGATTTATAATATAAGCCTATATATTAATACTATTTTACTATTTATTTATATGTAATGTGTAATTACATATAGTGAAGGATAAAAACTATATGATAATCTCAATAGATGCAGAAAAAGTATTTGAGAAAATATAAACCCTTTTTTGATAAAAATTCTTAGCAAACTAGGAATAGGAGACCACTTCAACATAATAAAGTTGCTATCTGACAAGCCTCAACTAATATCACATACAACAGTGGAAAGCTGAAAGCTCTTTCTCTAATGTGTAATTACATATAAATAAAATATAATATAATAATTATATTAAAAATAAATTAATTGGCAAATCATATTGTTTACATAACACCCTATATAATACAAGCCTAATATGCAAATTGACCAAATGGCAGAATGACCGGTGGAATGACCGGTCACTATGATGCACACTGAGCACCAGAGGGCAGATGCTCAACGCAGGAGCTTCCCCCAGCCTGCAGGCCCCAGGCCAGCCAAGGTGGGAGCCAGCGGAGGCCCCCTGATCACCCCATCAGTCGCCCCAAAAATCAGTCTTGATCGCTGGCCAGGCCTAGGTACTCTACCCATGCACAAATTTTGTGCACTGGGCCTCTAGTATTAAATATTATAATAAAATATTTATAAACAAATATCTATATTATATTTATATTATAGCTCAATAAACTAAGTCCAAATTAATCAGAAGTAGTAAATAGTAAAGATTAGAACAAAAATAAACAAAGGAAAACATTAGAAAATCAACAAAACAGATTTTAATCAACAAAATTAAAAAACCTTTAGCTAGACTTAAATACATGATTCAAATAAATGAAATTAGAAATGAAAGAAGAAAGATTACAACTGATATTACAGAAATAAAAAGAATTTTGAGAATACTATGGCAATTACATGCCAAAAAGTTGGCTAACCTAGAAGAGATGAAAAATTTTTTTAGAAACAACCACCTACCAAGACTGAATCATAAAGAAACAGAAAATCTGAAGAGGAATAACAGATTTGAAACAGTAACCAAAACCTTCTGACAAAGAAAAGCCCAGGACCTAATTGCTTCACTGAAGATTTCTACCAAATAGGGGGGAAAAGGAGCACATATGTAATACTTTCAATAATAAAGATTAAAAACAAAACAAAAGTTAGTTGCATGTCTGTATACTAACAACTAACTATTGAAAAAGGAAGTTAAGAAAACAATACCTATGTATAAACTTAAACAAAAAGACAAAAGATTTATACACTAAAAACTATAAAACATTGCTGAAAGAAATTAAAGAAAATACAAAAAAATGAAGAAATCTGTTCCTTTGAACCAAAAGATTTAATATTGTTAAAATGTTCATACTATCCAAAATGATCTATAAATTCAATGGCATCTGTGTCATTATCCCAAAGGCAATTTTCAAAAAAATAGGAAAAAAAAATCCTAAATTCATAGGTAATCACAAAGGATCTAAATAGTCAAAGCCATCTTGAGAAAGAAGAACAAAGCTGGAGGCATCATACTTCCTGATTTCAAAACATATTGCTAAGCTACTGTAATTAAAACATTGTGATCCTGGAATAAAGACAGACATGTAGACCAATAGAACAGAATAGAGAGCTCAGCAACAGACACATACATATATGGTCAAATAATCTTACAATAGTGACAAAGGCAACATGATGGTGAAATGCTAATCTCTTTAACAAGTGATGTTGAGAAAACTGAATATCCACAAGGAAAAAAAAATAGTTGCACACATCTCATTCCACATACAAAAATCAATTCAAGTTGATTAAAAATTAAATGTAAGACCTGGAACTATAAACTTCTAGAAGAAAGCAGAGGAAAAGATTTATGACATTGGTTTTAGCAATGATTTTTTAGATGTGGCACCAAGAATACAGCTGACACAAAAAAATTAAAAGCTTCTGTACAGCCAAAGAAATAGCAACAAGTGAAAGGCAACCAACAGAATAGGAAAAAAATATTTGCAAAACTTACATCTGATAAAGAGTTATATCCAAAATGTATAAGGAACTCCTACAACTCAATTACCAAAAATCAAATATTCTGATTAAAAAATGGGCAAAGGAATCGAATAGACATTTCTCCAAAAAAGACATACAAATAGTCAACAGGTATATGAAAAGATGCTCAACATCAGTAATCATCAAGGAAATATAAATCAAAACTACAATCAGGTTTCACCTCACCCTTGTTAGGATGGCTATCATGAAAAGAAGGAAGGGAGGGAGGGAGGGAAGAAAAATAGCAATAGCTAGTGTTGGTGGAGATGTAGATAAATTAGAATATTTGTGCACTGTTTGTGAGAATATAAAATGGTACAGCTGTTATGAAAAACTGAATGGAGGTTCCTCAAAAAATTAAAAATAGAACTGCCATGAGATCCAACAATTCCACTTCTGAGTATTTACTCAAAATAAATTAAAAATAGATTCTCCATGAGATATTTGCATTCATTTTTCATTGCAGCATTACTCACAATAGCCAAAAGGTAGAAAATACCTAAATGTTCATCAATAGATTATTGGCTAAAGAAAATGTGGTATACATGTACAATAGAATATTATTCAGCCTTTTTTAAAAAGGAGGAAATCCTTGCCCTGGTCAGGTAGCTCAGTTGATTAGAGTATCCTCCTGATACACTGAGGTTGCAGGTTCCATACCTGGTCAAGACACATACAAGAAGCAACCTATGAATACATAAATAAGTGGAACAACAAATTGATGTTTCTCTCTCTCTCCAAAATCTATCAATTAAAAAAATTTTTTTGAGGAAATCCTGTCATGTGCTACAACATGGATGAACAAAATAAGCCAGTCACACATCCTATATAATAAAAGGCTAATATTCAAATTGACCAAACGGCGGGACAACCGGTTGCTATGATGTGCACTGACCACCAGGGGGCAGACGCTCAATGCAGGAGCTGCCCCCCTGGAGGTCAGTGTGCTCCTACAGGGGGAGCAGCACTCAGCCAGAAGCCGGCTCACAGCTGGCGAGTGCAGCGGCGGTGGCGGAGCCTCTCCTGCCTCTGCAGCATTTGGACATCCCCCGGAGAGCTCCTGGACTGCAAGAGGGCACAGGTCGGGCTAAAGAATCTCCCCCCCCCCTGAGTGCACAAATTTCGTGCACTGGGCCTCTAGTAGACAAATAATGCACAATTCCACTTATATAATTCTCTGCAGTAGTCAAACTCATAGAAACAGAAAGTAGAATGGTGCTTTCCAGAGCTGGGGGTTGGGGAAGTAGAAATAGTGAGTTGCTATCCAATAAGTATAGAATCTCAATCAAGCAAAATGAGTATGTCATATAAATAATTATACTATTAATGCTTAATATTGATAATTGATTGACAATTATCAAGTGTCAAAGATGTTAGTAAAGCAGGTAACTGATTAATTGTTTCTATTAATTAAACCAACAGTAACATTAATTAATTAATTGTTTCTATTAATTAAACCAACAGTAACATTCCCCAGTGGTGTAGTATTTTGAAAGTTGCACAATGGTATCTTGGTAACCTACTAATCTATTGTCATTGTTAATCTTCGCTGAAAGCACCTGGCAAAAGATCTATTACTATTATTTATTATTTCCTCATACACTAACATTCAATTAAAACTGTTTTTCATACCTAATATCAATTTTCTTAATGACACAAATAGTAAACTGACTATATTAATACCATGCAACTATGTAGCATTAACTGAGATTATACATAGCTACTAAAACATGATCAAGAACATTTGGATTCTAGTTTGGATTTTCTCTCTTAGCTGTTTCACCTTGGGCAAAATACTTAACAATATACTTCTCTTATTGAGAGGATTAGGATGAAAAATTGAAGTGCCTTCCAGGGCTAGTGTGTTTTCCTAAGGAACCTGAATACAACTGGGCCTTCTTGCTTCTGCCTTATGGCATTTTTCCATACACCATCCCATTCAACTGATACAAGGCCCACATTACAAATGCACTGAAATGTGTTTTTATTCAAGCTTCTTAAAATAGATGAGACATACATTGCAGGACACAGAGCAATATGCTCTAAAGTTTCTCTTTGCTACTTTTTGTTCCCAAATATCCACAATGGCTTGCTAAGAAAATCTCAAATCTCTTTTCTGACCTTAATTGATTTCCCAAAATCTTTCCTTCCAAAACTCCCTTTGGTGCATCAGCATTGGCTTTTATTGTTATACGCTCTCTCTGCACCCCTCCAGACTAAGCTGTATGTTCTGTAGACCAGTTTAGCCTTTTTAGATTTCAATCAATTCTTTTTACCCATTATTTCCATCAGTTCCACAGAGCAAAGTAGGCAAACACTTATAACTTAATTCTTTTCCTTTTATCTGTATGAACTTTTCAAATGTTGCCAAAAATTCACTGTGTCCCAATTCTGATCCCATCATGCATAATCCCTAGGAATATCCTTATAAAGAGACTCACAGTTTTGGCAGTACCAACAGTAGCATTACTGCCAGACACAAGATGTGTAATTAAAATGGATGACACAATGCTTTCCCTCTTAGGCAAAAACGCTGGTTGCTGAAAGAGTACATTGCAGAGCCCAGATCTTGGCGAAGAAACAGAAAATAATAAGTGAGTTAGACTTACACTTTCTTCTGTTTGCGTGGAATTCTTCAATTGTGTTTTGGGCTCAAGATAAGATACCATCTCCTTAACCAAATTGCTTTTAAAAATGAGTTGCAACATTTGTTACCAAATATCACATTAAGCAAATTACCAGTACTTTTAAAAACCATCTTTCTCAAAACAGTCATTGAAAATAGTGATTGTCTAATCGCTATGCTGTACACCGGAAACTAATACAAAGTAATATAAAACATATAAATTATATACTTTTGATTAAATGAAAAATTTTGAGTATTACATTTTTTTAAATGTAAGAAAAAATAATCTATCATTTGGCTTCTTTCATTTTCATATATTATGTATTTATCAGAAAACTGTTTAATTACTATTACCTGTACTTAGAGATACAGCCTTTAAAATAGAAATCCCAATGATATGGAAAAACATAACTGACTAGAATCATTAATCATGTTCCACAGAGGTGAGCTATGTAAAGTGTATGTTGAATGGCTAGTACCTCACATTTCCCCCACACTGGCTAATCTGGTTAAAAAACACTACTAGGTTTAATGCAAGTTTCAAAGATATTTTCAAGACCGTTGACATTTCTAAGCATTATTAACACTAGTTTTTGTTGAAACTGAAAATTTACCAAAGTTACTTCTAAATTATCATGAACATACCTTTAATCAATTCAGCTACTCAATAGTTTGTCCTTTAACAAATTGAGGAGGAATTTACAGACTTCTCTAAACTGCAAACTATTTTCTATCCCATGCCTAGAATTTCAGACTTCTGAAACAATACATGCTTTTCTTCAATAGTACAGCTTAATAAGCAGAAACACACACACACACACACACACACACACACACACATCCCCATTTCCTCTTATTCTCTGAAAGGATGTCTCTTTTACTCTCAATTATTCTGATTTTTTAAATTTCTTATTAGAAGTATGTACTAATCAACCAAAGGAAAAATGCCACAGAGCTGTGCCAGCATGCCAGTCCTGATGGCCAGTACTCCCAAGGCTCCACTTAGGTGAAACCCTTCTACTCACAGCTCCTGATGAAGGGGTGGCCCTAGATGGCCTTAAATTATACAATTTGCCTTAGCTCCTTCTTGGCCGAACCAGAAACAGATACTTAATTCAAGTACAGCAATAATCAATAAGCTCTTAGTAACCCATGAGGTTGCTGCTATTCGAGGTAAGGTCAATTAATCTGATTTTCCCTGGCACGTCAGCTTTGAGAGAACTAAACAATAGATGAATGGACTAATGCTGAACAATTGCCTACAGCTGATCAAGAATTTATGAGCAGGGCTTAGCGGTAGGGAAGTTGAATCTGGAAATGAGCATCACAGAGAGCCAAATTCATGAGAACACAGAAGCTATGGGGCACCAAAAAAAGGAGTGGAGGAACAGAAATGAAAACTGAGTCAAAGCAACAAAAAAAAAATAGAACAGAAATAAGGAGGATAAATGAGTAAATAATTAGATAGAAGCTAGAAGCTAGCTAGTGAATAACTAGATAGAAGATGCATGCCCTTTCCTATTTGGGTTACTGCAATAGCATCCTTACTGTAGCCCTGTTGTTAATGCTTGCCCTCTAGGATCCGCCCATTCTCCACACAGCAGTCAGCGTAGACTTTTAAGTCGCACATCCTACCACTTGACACCCTTGCTAGAAATCCTCCAAGAACTTCCCAGTGTATCAAGAATAAAACCTAAGGTCCCACATGAGCTACCCTGTTCCTACTGCTTCAACCCATCTTGCATCACACTTCCCTCTTGCTTGCTTAGCAATTGTACCTGAAATGTTTTATCTCCAGGTCTTTTCTTCATTTAGAGATCTAATAAAGTGTTAGCTCTTCTGAGAGGATTTCCCAGATCGCCTACTCCAAGGCATCCCTCCATACCCCTCAACCCCTCTCATAGTCACTCACCTATCACCTGGTTTTATTTTCTTTTGAGCACGTGTCCCTAACTGCAGTTCTCTTATTTGTGTGCTGGTTAAGGTCTATTGCCGTTCCCCTCCACAAGATGTAGGCAGAAACCTTGCCTGTATTCCCAGTGCTTAGAACATGGTAAGAACTCAATAAAATATTTAAGAAATATAAGTTTTTTTTAAATGAAATGAGTGGGGGGAGAAAAGAAGGGAGGGAGGGAGGAAGTGAGGGGAGGCGAGTGTGAGAAAGAAAGAAAGAAGTTCCTCTTGAAGAAATCCCCGGTGCTGCTCTTATTTTAAAGGAAGTCTCTTTTATTTTAGATTCTGCTTTTCCTCCAAGAGTCCTTGGAGTTTTCTGTAGTTCCACAATTCCTGCTTTGTCTGGGACCTGATCATATTTTCCTGGTTGTCTGATTAACATAAAGCTTTATAATAAACAGGTATGTGAATTATCTTGTATAAGTTTCAGTTCCTTCTTAATGAAAGAAGAAAAACCCTTATAAGCATAGCAATAATGGCATAGAGAAACTGATCACTTTAGGGGATAAAATTGTTCTAGTTATTTCTTCACTAATTAACAAGAACAAAAAATTCAATAATTATATATGTTTTTAATTTTTAATATCCTGTCAAACAAATTATTTCATCTATTAAGTTCCTTCTTATAAAAATATGTTCATGTTGACATTTTTAGAAAATATAAAAAAGCACAAAGAAAAAGTCAAAACCTACCATAATCTTACCACCAAGTAAAAACTGGTAATGTTTTGGCATGCATTTTAAATAAAAATGAAATCATACTAGCCAGAATTATTTGTAACCTATTAAGATATTTACAATATTCTATGTCTTTAAATATTCTTCTATACCCCCTTTTTTCATGTCTGCAGTTTACTATATTTCACACAAAATGAATTATTTTATAGTTGCCATTATTTTAAATTTAAATTAGTTATAATTTTCACAAATATAAATAATGCTAAGATGAACTTTCATAAAATTAAATTTTTATATGTATTCATTATTTTTCCTTAGGATAAATTTAAAGATTTATTTTTTGCTATGTGTTATTTTATCTTCTGAGTCACAAACATCATATAAGTATAAAATACAAAAATTCAACAATCAAATGAAAATGAATTACTTATTGTTGAAAAAATTTAAGGGTATATTTGTATACATCATAAAATAGCTGGCTTTTTTTTTTTTTTTTTTTTTTTTTTTTTTTTACAATATAGTGCAGGTTAGATAGTTTGGGGAAAATATACTGCACCAAAATATGCCCACAGGAGATATTAGCAGGACCTACATAAGCATTTTTAAATTACTTGGGTTTTTTTAAAAAAAAAAAAAAACATAGTAAAGAAAGAAATATAAAGTTAAGTTGCCAATCCGGTAACATATTGCAAAATTCTTGTTTACAATCATAGATACATTTAGGGTTTGTTCATCAGCATATATTACCAAAAGTTAAAAAACAAAACAAACAAACAAAATAAAATGCTGAACCTTTCCACTGGCCTAAGGTCACTGTCTATGATTCTTTAAGTTAGACAAACCAGAGGAAAGAAAAAAGAAAACAGATGGGGAAAGAAGCTGTCTTTTCCATACATTTTTTCAAAGAAGCTCTAGGTTTGAAATCCAGTGGATGAAGAACTGCCTTGCAGTCTGAGAAGAGAATAGGCTCTCCTTAATCAGAGATGACACAAAATCAAGACTTTTCAGGGCAATACCTGCAGCAAAGGGTAAGTATTCTGACAATGTCAGTGTCTGCAAACATCTCCTAATGCCACCAGGTAAAAAATAATCACCATCAGCAGTATCCAATGCTTATTCAGCTAGTCATGGACCTAAATGACCCTTACTCAGATTTCTGCTGCAAGATTTACAGAGATCAAGAAGCTGAAATTCAGCTAAAAAAGAAAAGAATCAAAATAGGATATATGATCACCAATAATCAATGGTTCCAAACTGTCAAATAGCAGGCAGTAGGTGGTGATCTTCAATTTACCATTTCGGATCTTGTTACGTGTTATGAAAAGCATTCTTCACACACATAGGTGCCATATATATATATATATAACTATTATATATAATCATTAAACCTAGTAGAGTGCAGAAGTCAGCATGACAATTGATATTGACTATCACTTCCTAACTCTGCCTCTTTAGCGACATCATGTTGGCAGCTAGAACTTGTCCATGGCAAGAGTATTTAATTTATCAGTACAGGCCTTAAAAATTAATTATATTTTCGTGAACTATATATTTAGATATACAGACTCTTCTGATGGATAAAATAAAGTATAGAACAAGAAAATAATTTGTGGCAGGCTACGCTAGTTAATGATGTTAATATTAGGCCCAGAAAGCAAACTTGTAATACAAACCATCAATGTAAGCAAAAAGGCACTTGATTTTTGCTTATCTACATTGTTTGCTAGAATAGTTTATAAATGTTATTTTTATGCTAATCTTATTTTACTGAGGTATCTTTTGCATAGAGTAAAAGGCACAGGTCCTAATACAGTTCATGAGTTTTAACAGGTGTATAACCCATGCAACTAACAACAAAATTAACATTCCCTTCACCTCCCCTGCACACGCTGCCCAAGCAACCATAGTTCTGATTTCTAACATCATAGATTGTCTTTATCTATTGAAGAACATCATCTAAATGGAATCATACCGTAAGCACATTTTTGTGCTTAACTTCTCTCACTCAAGATAGTATTTTAGATTTATCCTTGTGTTTTATAGCTGTTATTAAAAAAAATACTTTATTTGGAAATAATTCTGAATTTATAGAAAGTTTACAAGAATTATTGTAAGAACACAAAAACCTGTATACCTCATTTGTGGATGACATTTATTTATTTGTGTGGGCTCTCTCTCTTGTTTTATACAAACACACACATACATATAAACACATAATGCATGCCTGTATAGAAACACTGTATATGCATTTCATATATTTTCCCAAACATTTGAGAAGTTATACACATCATGGTTCTTGACCAGTGTACACTCAATAATCTACTTAAAAGAGATAGTCTTTAAGTAGATTACTAGAGGCCCAATGCAGGAAATTCGTGCAAGGGGCTCGGCCCTCACAGCCCTGGCTTCATCAGGAAAGTCGGTTGACTGTCCGGTCTAATTAGCATATTACACTTTTATTATTATAGATACTTAATAAATTTAACATCAATAAGGTTTTTTAAAAATACATATTTATTGATTTCAGAGAGGAAGGGAGAGGGATATATAGAAACATCAATATTGAGAGAGAATCATTGATCTGCTGCCTCCTGCACAACCTCTACTGGGGACTGAGCCTACAACCAGGCATGTGCCCTGACCGAGAATCAAACCATGACCTCCTGGTTCATAGGTCAGTGCTCAACCACTCTGCAACATCGGCCAGGCAAAAAGGTTCTTTGATGAAGTATACCATATTCTGATTTTTTTAAATAGACTCCATTATGTACTCTACACTATCTTTCTCTCCTATACAGGGTCTAATCTAGGATGAAACTTCTTTTCTGAGAGAAGTATTCCATTGTATGACATTGAAATTGCTCATTCTTTTGTTGAAGGACATTTGGGTTATTTCATATCTAAGGCTGTCATGAATAAAGCTGTCATAAACATTTTGTCTACGTTTTTTGAAGACATATGCTATCATTCTCATAGATAAATAACCACCAATGAAATTGTTGAGTCAAAAGGGTAGGAGGTGTTTGATTTCATAAGAAATTACCACACACTTTTCTAAAGCAGTTGTCCAATAGGCCCCAGAAATATATGAGCATTCCGGGTGTCCCATACCTTCACAAACATTTGTTTTTGTCAGTCTTTAAACAATCTAGAAAAATATGAAGTGTTATCTTCTGTGGGTCTATTGAGCATCTTTCATGGCTTATTGGCCATTTTTTATACTTTCTTTTGTAATGATCTGCTCAAGCCATTTCCCACTCTTTTATTGATGTGGCTTTCTCTTTATTAATGACTTGTAGAAGTTTTTTATAAATGCTCATAAAAGTTCATTGTCAGATATAAAGGTTGTATTTGGGTTTTTATTTTATTTTTGTTTCTTGGGTGTTTGGTTTTTGTTTGTTTGTTTGTTTTTGTAAAGGTGTCTTTTGATTATGAAGTTTTTAAGGTTAATTAAATATATTTATTTTTTATCTAGTTTCCCTAAGAAATATTTGTTTAATCTAAGGTCTAAAACTTTTTTTAGATTAAAATGGTTAGACCTATAATCTGTCTTTAGTTAAATACTAAAACTGGTATTCAAGAGTCAACACTTTTGTTTTCTTTCTTTTTTTTCATAGTTACCCAGTTGTTTCAGAAACATTTGTTTTAAAAGCTTCCCTTTCCCCTTTGGATTGTATAGGTACATTTGTTTAAAATAATTTGATCCTATATAGTGGATCTATTTCTGTACTTCTACTATATGCCATTGATCTACTTGTCTGTGCTAATGCCAGTATCACATATCACACTGTCCTAATTATTGCAGCTTTAAAGTAAACATAAAAATTAGGTAATGTAAGTCCTCTTGCTTGTTTTTATTTGAGATTTTTTGTTTAACCTGGGGCTTTTGCATTCTCCTATACATAATAGTATCGGCTTATTCTTCTCTAAAGAAAAAATAAATCATTTACTAGGAGATTGTAGGGTTTTCCTTGAAACTATAGCTAAATTTGAGATAAATTTATACCTTATATATTCAGTCTTCCTAAAGCAAACATAGTATATCTCTTCATTTATTCAGTTATTCTTTAATTTTTCTCAGTAATGTACTATACAGTACTGGGCAATGCAGCAATGTACTGTTGCTGGTATATAGAAATGCAATTATTTTTTATAAATTGATTTTATATCATGGGAAGATGCTGCATCTAATCTTTATGTTGTTCATTTTTCTTTTTGAATTATTGGACTAGTAGAACTTTCAGAATAATGTTAAATACTATAATAAAAGCAGATATTCTTGCCCTTTTTCCTGATCTTAGGGAAATGAGTTCAAAATTTCATTAAGAATTATGCTAATTGTAAATTGTTATAGATGAGTTTTATCATATTGAGGACATTTCATTCTATTCTTAAATTGCTAAGAGTTTTTATTATTAAAATATAGTGAATTTTACCAAATCTCAAGGTTTTCTGGTGTAGTTTAGTTTTTTGTTTTGGATGTGGGTTTTTTTTTGGTTGTTTTCTGTGGTGTTTTTGCATCTATTACAATGTCTATATGATTTTTCTTCTTTATTCTGTAAATGTGGTGAATTACATTATATGAATACTAGAGGCCCAGTGCACGAATTCATGCACGGGTGGGGTCCGGTCAGCCCGGCCCCAATCGGCAGATCAGGGCCAGTGTCTGGGGGGTCAACCATGGGGAGGGGCTGTGGGCGGTAGGCCGAATGGGGCTGGGGGAGGGGCCATGGGAGGTTGGCCAGCCAGCCCCACCCCTGATTTGGTGGGGTGGGGGTCGATTGGGGGTGGAGCTGGCTGGGGGAGGGGCCACAGGAGGTTGGCCAGCCAGCCCCAGCCCCTGATTGGCTGGTTCTCTGGCCACAGTGGGCATAATAGCAACCGGTCATTCCAGTCATTATGGCATTCCAGTCACTGGCTTTATAGATAGATAGATAGATAGATAGATAGATAGATAGATAGATAGATAGATATATAGATAGATACTCTGGGATATAACTTACTTTTTAAAAATCCAAAATTTAATTAGTTTGATCAAATATACTCAAAACATCATATAGCAGTAATCACAATAATAATATAGAACATTCCCATGATCCCAAAAGTTGTCTTGTGCCCCCTCCCTGCTGGAAATCAATTACTGTTTCACTAATAGAGAGATGTGGACAGGAAGCCAGGAAGGCTGTGAACAACATTAAATTGCTCTAACCACTCACCCTTTAGATTAAACATTGTTAGCTAAAGCAGCCTCCACCTCTGTTTATCTTGTGTATATTTCTGTTATTTCCTGCCTAAGGTGTTTTCCCCATAGCCTTAATAAAAGGGATAGTAGGGCCAGAGCAGAGCAGTAGTTCTCCCGCTAGTGTTGGACTACCGCCTGGCCCCTCATATCGCCAAATTAAATTTCTTCTAGTCTCTTTTTCATTTGTGTGCAGCCCTTCTCCAGAACTCAAACCCTGAACCAGAACCCTGGACCACGCGGGACATGGAAAGGGGATCCCACACCTCCCCTCCTATCATCAAACTCCACCCTCACTTCAGGTTCTGTTAATCACTGACTGGTTTAGAATTTTATAAGTGAAATAATACAGTTTAGAATTTTGTGTGTTTGGAGTCTCTTATTAAAATAATAAGAGCGTCAGTGGTTGAGTGTCAACCTATGAACCGGGAGGTGATGGTTCGATTCCTGGGTCGCAGGTTCTGATCTCAGTGTGAGGCATGCCGGAGGATGATTTTCTCTTTTCATTGATGATTCTCTCTCTCTCCCTCTCACTTCCTCTCTGAAATCAATAAACATATATTTTAAAAAATAATAATGTTTTTGAGAGAATACTTCCTTATCAAATTGAGTTGGCACATTTATAAAAAAAACACTTAACTATATATATGTGTGGGTCTGCCCTTTTCCATTTATCAATGGTATCCTTGCACCAATGCCAAACAGCCTAGATTACTATTATTTTATTTATTTTTTTCTTTTTTTTTCATTTTAAAAATAATCTTAGAATTACAGAATTTTAGTCCTCTTTGTCCTTCCAAAAATCATTTTGCAATGTCTAGAGCCTTTGCTTTTTCACATAAATTTTAGTACGTACTTATCAATTTCTATTTTTAAATTTGCTCAAATTTTGAGTAGGATTTCTTTGAATCTATAGATCAATTTGCAGAGGATTGACATGCTAATAATAGTAAGTCTTCCAATTTATGAACCTAGGATATCTCTTTGTTTAGTTAGGTTTTTAAAAATATCTCTCAACTATACTTTGTATTTTTAGTGTACAGGTACTTCTCATAGTTTACAAAATATTTCAAGGAAATCATATTTCTATGCATACTTACTTAGGATTGTTTTCTTGATGAACTGATTTATCATACTGAAACTTTCCTCTTTATCCTTGGCAATATGTCTTGTCCTCTTCTACATTGCCCAATATTAGTCTGAACAGCTCCTGATTCCTTTTGCATACCCTCTCCTATCATTTACTTTCATTCAGTCTTTTCCTTTTCATTCAATCTGTATCTGTATTTGTAAAGTGAATTTCTTTTAGCAGCAGCTAGATTTTGCTTTCTGTATCCGATCTGACAATTTCTGCCTCTTAATTGGAATTATAGATCTTTTACATTAATGTAATTATTGATATGAGTGGATTTCAATTTACCATCCTAATATTTGTTTTCTATTCATACCACTTGAACTTTGTCCTTTTTATTCTTTACTAGCGTTCCCATTGCAGGAAAAATCCTGCAATAGGGTTTCCTGCTGCACTCTACCCTGCCCCGCCAAAGCTCCTCCCTTGTCCCCCGGCCCCGCCTCCACTCCTCCCTTGTCCCCTGGCCCGCCTTCTCCGCCAGCCCACCCCGCTCTCCTTCCTTCTCCCCCAGCCCCGCCTCCGCTCCTCCCTTGTCTCCTCCCCCCGGCTTGCTTGTTTCTCCGCAGCTTTGCTCCCTTCAGCATCTCTTGGCTTCTTTCTAAGCTGTCTTGATATGCAAATTAGCCGCCATCTTTGTTGGGGTAATTTGCATACTCGTCCTGATTGGTTGGTGGGTGTGGCTTGGCTGGTGGGTGTGGTTTGGGTGTAGCAAAGGTGTGGTCAATTTGCATATTTGTCTATTATTAGGTAGGGTGTTCTGCCTTCCTTTGGTTATATTGAGGACTTGGGTTTTATTTTCTCTCCACTATTCTCTTATTAGTGATACACTATTTTTGTCTTGTTTTGCTTTGTTTTTAGTGATTGTCCTTGCATTTGTAATATATATATAATATTTTCAATTGTATGTTACATTTATTATTTTATTATAATTTTATATTATATAAATTTTATGTATGTATTATAATGTTTACATAATTTATATATCACATAATTTTAACAAATATATTTATTTATTGCAATAAATACACTTATTATAGTCTCCCTTTAAATAATACTGTAGTTCTTGAGGTTCAGTGTCAGAACCTTACATTACATTTCCATTTTCTTTTCCCATCCTTTGGCTCATATTTTCATACATTTTACTTCTACATATAATTCCCACAATACTTTATTGTTATTTTTCTTTAAATAGTCAACTGTCTTTTAAAGAGTCTAAAATTATATGAAGATAATTTTTATATTTACTTAAATATTTACCTTTTCCAAAGTTATTTTTTCCTATAGACTCAATTTTCCTTTCTGACATTTTTCTTTTCAGATTGATAAACATTCTTTGGAATGCATTTCTAATCTTTAAATCTCATTTACCTGAAAAGTCTTTATTTGTAGAAGACAAAAGTTCAGTATATATAATTTAATTTTTTATTTTAGCAGTGCAAAAATGTCATTCGATTGTCTTCTGGCTTCCATTTCCTTTTTGTATGATAAGTGAAACACGATTCTTCTCATTGCTCCATGGTAATATGTCCTTTATCCCTCTGGCTACTTTCAAGTGTTTCTCTGTATCTTTGGTCTTCAGCTCTCTGAATATGGCATTTCTATATGTATATTTCTTTGTATTTATCCTGCTTGAGTTTGGCTGAACTTCTTCAATCTGTGTGTTGTTATTCTTCAAATTTGTAAAATGTTTAAAAATAATTTTCTGCTTCATTTCGATTTCTTATCTTTCTGAAATTCTGACTATGCATACATTTGACCACTTGTTATCATCCCACTGGCTACACAGGCACAGTTCATTATTTTTAATATGTTTTTCTGTGCGTTTGAATTTATAAAACTTAATACAACTTATGTATATATGTATTTATATATTTTACTATATACATGTATATATAACTTATATATAAATATTATATACTAGAAGCCCGTTGCACGAAGTTTCGTGCAATAGACTTTTCCTTCACCTGGCTGCTGGCACCAGTTTTCCGCCAGCAGCAGTTTTCCTCTGGCCACCCGCCGATCAGAGCGCCTCCAGCCAGCACGATCAGCCACCCCGAGAGGAACTCCAATCGGGAGGCGCTCCCATCAGCGGGTGGCCAGAGGAAAACTGCTGCTGGCGGAAAACTGGTGCCGGCAGCCATGCAATCGGCCACCCCGAGTTCCGCCACCAGCGTCTTCCGCTGGCCCCATGGGTCCTTCCGCAGCGCCGGCCGTTTAGGCCGGCGGGAGGAGCGGGGGTCGGAGCCAATTGGCCATCCTGAGTCCCGCCCCCCACGCCTCCAGCCGGCCCAATCGTGGGAGTAGCGGAGTGATGCAATTTGCATATTACCTTTTTATTATGTAGGATAACATATATGAAGTGAATAATACACTACAATATCATTGCATTAGCCAGTGTTCAAGTTTACTGATTCTTTCTGTTGCAGAGATGTTTCCTCTGTAAATATAATTGAAAATAATATGAGATCATTTAACAAGAGATAATACTTTCAATTTGTACCTTATGATAAGTGGACCTTCTACTCAATTACTGATACCTTTTTAACCTATAAATATGGGTTCAGATATTTTCTTCAAAGCCCATTACTACACGAACCTGTGTTTACCTCACATTCCCTTTTCCAAAACAATTCACTTTTCTTTCCCTCTTCGTGTCACTCCTGCTTTTTGCTTGGTCTTGCCTGTAGCGGTATTTGTTTCTCATTGTCACAGGTGGAGACAGGAAGCCTGGGAAGCTGGTAAGTACTGGATTTTGTTTTACCCCATAGGTATGTGAGGCAACTGATTCCTTTTCTGCTGCAGGGAGTCTCTAAAGTGGGAGACCAGCTGCTGTTTGCACGTCTGGAAGCTACTGACTGTCAGTGTCTCTGGGAACTCCCTGCTGCATCGAGGGAAGTGTGCAGGTCCTACTGGGAAAGTGTTCCTTTTCTTAATGATGAAGTGGTTCCCTCCAAAATACATTCAGAGATCATTACTACCGGCTAGTGCTCTTCTCAGGAAATGGAGCTTTCCTTTCAAC
The DNA here is from genome assembly GCF_027574615.1 of Eptesicus fuscus. Lineage (NCBI taxonomy): Eukaryota > Metazoa > Chordata > Mammalia > Chiroptera > Vespertilionidae > Eptesicus > Eptesicus fuscus. The sequence goes on along the minus strand of NC_072474.1, from coordinate 80,060,328 downwards.
AGGATAACGACTGATACAGATAAATAAACTGGTTTCTCATAAAAGGACTCCATAGGGCTTGCAAACTTTTCTTTATTCGGAGTGATGGAAATTGTCGAGTTAACAAATGGTCTGATTGATGAGCATATAAAGTCACTCCATTCAACTCAACTGGTATTTATGAAGTATCTGGTACATCTTTAGAATCGTGTTAAGAGGCAGAAGTAGTTATAATTTTAAAACTGTTAAGGCCCTGGAGCCAAACTTCCTATATTTGAAATTTAACACTTCTCTTTAATACATGTGTAAATAGGCAGCTTTCTAAGCCCCAAACTAATCATCTGTAAATAGAAATTATGATGTTACCTAATTCATGGGAGAAATATATATTTTACCTAGAGTCATTATAATTATTATCACTTAAAATGTTTTTTTAATATTGGAGAATTGTACAAAAATTTTCTGCCTTCAAGAAGCTTGAATGAAGCAAGAAATCACAATAAAAATAATATTTTATATATTTATGATATATTTATTAAAATTGCCAGGCCCCATAAAATAAATCTTATAAATTTTAGCACTATTAATATGTGTAATAAAAACATAGATAAGCACAAATTAAGTACAAAGTACATAAATAAAGGCAGGATATATAAGAAGAATTAAAATATTTGAGTATTTTTATATCCAAAAAAATTCTAGGTTTCCATAAGAAGATATATGGATTTTAAAAAATAAATAGTCTATCATCAGTGAACTCATGAGCCCTAAATATCATCATTTTTTAAAAATATAAGAAAAGAAGGAAATGAAAAAGTAAGTAAACCTTGTTTACTGCTTCTTTAGTTAAGTGGTGTCACTATCTGATATCAGAACAAAACTCCCTGTGTATATGGGTAAAGGTGAAAGTACACCAAATTATATATGAGCTAAGTGCTTGCAAAATGCACTGTTTTAGCACAAAGAGCTATTATTTATTCTCTGGTGCTTTAGACAATGTGTTTTGCTTGATTTTGTTTTATTTTTATGAACCATATCACATCTCTTCACTCTGAACCAATTACACTAAAACTCTTTGTTCTACACTTCCCTAAATTTTGGAGAATAGAAAGTACCCTTTCTAATTTTGAACAATTAGTAAACCAAAGTGAAATTAGAAGAAGATATGATTCATATTTCCCACTGGTGAAATTACCCCTCTCCTGTTGACTTATTAGTGGCTGCTGCTGGTATTAGGTGACCTTGAAAATGATATAACATATACATGGAATGATGCCCATTCAGAAGCAGCTCTGTCACCTGATGCCTTCCTGGGGTATAGCTTCCTTTTTTCTGAAACTGACCACTTCTTTCATGCAATTTAGGTGGGACAGTCCTTGGACAAGCACTGGCATATGATCTATACCAGGCCAATCACAATTTCTCTCCTGGGTGTTTGTGTCTTGAGCAAAATGACATGAGTTAAAAACATAGTTGAAGTGGTCACGTTTTTCTGCCACTGAGGTGTGTGCAGTTGATTCCATTCTTCACCATGTCTTCTCATGAGACTTTCAGGAACTAGAGATTGCTGGACAACAAATAAAAGCAGAATCATCCTATTCCCTAATGAAATCAGATGAAAACCAGTAATGAAATTGCATACAACAACAAGACAAGAGGTTGAAAAAGAAGTTGCTTCTATAGGGAATCTATACTAATAAAAGGGTAATATGCTAATTAGACCAGATAGACCGGACGTCCTTCCAGACAAAGCCGCGGCGGCTGCGAGGGCTGAGGGCAGGTGGCCACAGTGGCCGGCAGTGGCAGCAGCAGCAGAGTGATGGGTATGGCACCTTCCCCTGATTGGCCCAGTCGCCTCCTGCAGAGGGAGGCCAGACTGTCAGTAGGACATCCCCTGAGGTCTCCCAGACCATGAGAAGGGGCAGGCCGGGCTGAGGGACCCCCCCACCCCAGGGCACGAATTTTTGTGCACTGGGCCTCTAGTTATATGTAAATGGTACACTATTTATATTGTATTAAGGTCACTAGCATCTTACCATAACAAGTTGAAAGGAACTTGAGACTTTCCTGATACATGAAACTGCCCTAGTTTCTATTCTTCCCACAGCTTGGTTGTTACAAATTTTCTGTCAATTTTGTGAGCTTCTCTATGTATTTTCAACAAACTAATCCTTTACTTAAATTAGATGAGTCAATTTCAATGTTTAGCAACCAAAGAGCCCTAATTGCACGACTGTACAAAGAATGTTTCCAAGTGTCGACAGAAAACAAAAAAGAAAGCAGTCAGATCTTTTTATAAATAATGTCCAATAAAATGCAAACCTTGGACAAACAAACAAAAAATAAATCTTATTCATGGCTAACATATAATATTTCATTGTGTAGATACACCAAATGTTATTTATCTATAAATTAATTGATAAACATTTGATTTGTTTCTTACTTTTTGAGTGTTATGCATAATGCTACTAGGAATACTCATATTCAAGTTTTTGGGTGGAGCTGTTTTCAATGCTCTTGAGCACATATCTAGGAGTGAAATGGATGTGTCAGATGGTAACTCTATGTGTTATTTTGAGGAGCAACTAAACTGTCTTCCAACATGACTCTCATGTTAAATTAGAGTGGACCAATCGGTCTCTGAAATGATGCTTGCAAATGCTAGCATGTCATCTCTCTCTGATCCATCTGACCCTAAAGGATTCCCAGATGACAGCTGTAGTGTTGCGAGAGTAGCTTGGTTCTTTTTTTCTGTACCTGTCAGGAGAGGCCTTACAAATGAGAGACTCTTAATCTCTGTGATTGATCAAGTTCTCAACAACAATTTTCTCTTCTTCCTGTTATGGGCAGTTCTGAACATTAGATAGCTCTTTTTCCCCCATGTAATAAAAAAGTACCTATGTATTTATGATTGCAAATGATCAAAGTAGGAGATAGAAATCAGGCATTGGCAGTTTATCCATTTTCATTTGTTTGTGGATTGTTAATATCAAGGTATAGACATAGGTAGGCATTGATGCAAGTCAAAATATTTCTGTGAAAAAGATTGAGCAGTTCAACTTTATGATAATTATAAATAAACCTGTTAATTTTTCTGGACAATGCCAGCATTTGGATGATTTTTTTAAAAAAAATCCAATTTCCTATTGGTGGTAATCAAATGGTGTTTATCGCATTTTTATCATATACTAGGTTTCATCCCTTCACTGTACATTTTTTTTAACTGAGTTGTTCTACATGTAAGTAGATATTTTTAATGTTGTCTGTCTTCTGTTATTCTTGTATGTTTGCTATCTATACTAATAAAAAGGGTAATATGCTAATTAGTCCTACTGGACATCCTTCCGGACGTCCTTCCTGACAAAGTCAGGGCCCGGGCAAAGGCACCGGGGGTCCCGGGTGCCTGCAGATGGCCAGAGGGAGGGAGGCCTGGGTTCTGGGTGCCTGTGGCTGGCCAGAGGGAGGGAAGCCTGGGTCCTGGGTGCCTGTGGCTGGCCAGAGGGAGGAAAGCCCAGGTCCCAGGCACCTGTGGCCAGCCAGAGGAGGGAAGTCTGGGTGCAGGGGCCAAGGCAGAGGCGGTTACGGGTGATCAGGCAGGCAGGCAGAAGTGGTTAGGAATGATCAGGCAGGCAGGCAGGAGTGCGGTTAGGAGCTAGTGGTCCCGGGTTGCAAGAGGGATCCCAGATTGGAAAGGGTGCAGGCCGGGCTGAAGGACACCCCTTCCCGTGCACAAATTTTGTGTACCGGGCCTCTAGTTAAAATATATTTAGCTATAAAAAAAAAGAAATCAGGTAGTATAATTATACCTTGTGATATTTTTATGTTTTAACATTATACATTTCATTTGAGTAAGCAGAAATTTATATTATAAATTATAATTATATAGTCCATCTACATTTTTAAGATGGACAATTTTACTGAATGACATTTAATATTCTCCCTGACTTGAAGAGACAACAAACTTTTCCAACTTCTAGTATATCTTCAAGTACAGGAAAGTAACTCTTCTAAACATTTTGTTGCTAGATATTTTACATATATGTCATATCTAAATAAACTCTAAACTCTTTGGTTGTGGAGGATGCAAAGGTAAGATTTAATACAATAAAGGGAGCACAGACCTGGGTAGATAGTTCAGAATCTGAATCCAGAGTCTGTTTCTTGCCACCTCAATAAATGTGGTCATGCACTCAAACTCTCTGATCCTCAAATTACTCAAGGATGCAAGGTATGCAATGGTACCTTCCTCAAAGGATTAAACCTAAGGTCTTAGGGCAGTTCCTTGTATGGTAAGCACTGTATGCAGAATGACATAGTATTTCTTTGTAATTTTTTAAAATTTATCTTTACTGTTGAAAGTATTACAGATGTCCCCCTTTTTTTCCCCATTGACCCTCTCCACCCACACCTACCCTTCCCAGGTCTGCACCATGCTATTGTCTGTGTCCATGGACTATACATATCCTATAATAAAAGCCTATGTGGTCGTGACACCCTCATGCCGTGACACCCTCATGCCGTAATGAGCGATCACCAGGAGGCTGCGTGCACACGTGGGTGGTTGTGGGCTTGATGCTGTGTACATGGCACAGAGGCAGGTCCCACAGCTCCATGCGGTGAGGCCGGGGGTCCCGCAGCTCTGCGTGATGCAGAGGCAGGTCCCGTGACTCTGGCCTACCACTCTGGGGCAATCCATCGAGGAGCCCCAGATGGGTGGGAGGGGCCTACCTCTTTGGGGCAATTGATCGCGGTGTTCCTGCACTGTGAGAGGGCACAGGCCAGGCTGGGGGACCTCCCCCCGCTTTAGTATGCATATAGGTTTCCAGTTAATCTCTCCCTACACCCCTACCCTAATTTTTCCTCTGAGATTTGTTAGTCTGTTCCATGCTTCTATGTCTCTGAATCTGTTTTATTCATCAGTTTTTTTTATTCATTAGATTACACATATGAATGAGATCATGTGATACTTATCTTTCTCTGACTGGCTTATTTTGCTTAGCATAATGCTCTCCAGGTCCCTCTATGCTGTCTCAAAGGGTTAGAGAGCCTTCTTTTTTTTTAAATATATATTTTATTGATTTTTTACAGAGAGGAAGGGAGAGGAATAGAAAGCTAGAAACATCGATGAGAGAGAAACATCGATCAGCTGCCTCCTGCACACTCCCTACTGGGGATGTGCCCACAACCAATGCACAGGCCCTTGACCGGAATCGAACCTGGGACCTTTCACTCCGCAGACCGACACTCTATCCACTGAGCCAAAGCGGTTTCGGCAGAGAGCCTTCTTTTTTACAGCTGCATGCTGCATGGTATTCCATGGTAAAAATGTACCACATTTTTTTTATTCACTCATCTACTGATGGGCACTTGGGCTGCTTCCAGATCTTAGCTATTGCTAATTGTGCTGCTATGAACATAGGGATGCATACATTCTTTCTGATTGGTGCTTCAGGTTTCTTAGGATATATTCCTAGAAGTGGGATCACTGGGTCAAATGGCAGTTCCATTTTTAATTTTTTTCCTCAGTGGCTGCACCAATCTGCATTCCTACCAGCAGTGCACAAGGGTTCCTTTTTCTCCACATCCTCACCAGCACTTGTCGTTTGTTGATTTGTTGATGATAGCCATTCTGACAGATGTGAGGTGATACCTCATTGTCATTTTTGTTTGCATATCTCTGATGATCAGTGACTTTGAGCATTTTTTCATATGTTTCTTGGCCTTCTGTATGTCTACTTTGGTGAAGTGTCTATTTAGGTCATTTGCCCATTGTTTAATAGGGTTGTTTGTCTTCCTTTTGTTAAGTTGTGTAAGTGTTTTATATATTTATCAGATGTATCTTTGACAAATATGTTCTCCAATGCAGTGAGCTCCCTTTTCATTTTGTTGATGGTTTCTTTTGCTAAGTAGAAGCCTTTTACTTTGATGTAGTCCCATTTGTATATTTTCTGCTTAGTTTCCCTTGCCCCTAGGAGATGTGTAAATTTTGATCTCACAGGTGTATCATCACTAGTTCTTTAGTAATTACTTTCTAAATTTTTTTCAAAGATCTTCAAATAGTTGCTATATTTAATGTGTCTTTCTGAAACTATTAATGATTAAAGTCAGTGATCCGTTGTCAAAAATATACTATTTATAAGAAAAAAAATACTTATTTCCTCATCAAAATGTACAATATAATTTTAGTACTTACTAGTGTGGACTCTAATATTTCTTATTCTTCTCTAGAGAACAAGGTAGAATTATACTTCCCTGCCTCCTGGAAGTTAAATGTGGCTATGTTTTGGCCAAACAAATGTAAGCAGAGGTGGTGAGAATCACTTCCGGGTAGAGTTTGAAGGACAACACGCAGTTTTCCCTGTGCTCTTTCCCTCTGCCCTGACACCAGCAGCATTTGGAGAGCAGTGGTTCTCAAATCTGCCTCTGCCACCTCAGGGGTCACTGGCAATGCCTGAAGACACTATTTGGTTGGCATGACTCAGGGGAGTGGGGGTTGTTACCTGTATCCAGTGAGTAGAAGCCAGGTCTGCCCTAAATATTATACAACGCAGAGGACAACCCTGACTCCTCCCACTCTGGGCAACAAAAACTTACCCAGCGCAAATATCAATAGTGTCACTGCTGAGACACCCTGGCTTGGAGTTAGGAAGACATGAGTAGTAGTTCCTAGCTGTCCATAAATAGACAGGGATCATACGCAAGAAATACACCTTGGCTGTTCTGGGCCATTAAGAGTTTCAGAGTGTGTGTTATCACAGCATCACCTAGCTTTTCCTACCTGACACGTTTATTTTGTAATTTAAGTAAAATTGGAACAAATGGCTAAAACATCGTCTGTTGAATATTGGTGCTTAGGTTCTGTGCCTATGGAGGCCAGACATTTCGGAAACTTGGTAGGAAATATCCAAGTATCAGAGCAGGTTGGTGCTTCTAAGTCCTCCATAAGGTGCTGCAAAAGCAACATGCTTTGTTCTAAGGCAGGGGTTCCCTAAGTGTGGTCTGGGTCCAATAATATCAGCATCACCTGGAAATGTGCTGGGAAAGGAAATTCTCCAGCCCCACCCAGGCCTACTGAGTCAGAAATCCTGGGGGTGGGGCCAAGCACTGGGTGTTTAATAAGCCCTCCTGGTGATCGTGACACATGCTCAAGGTTGAGAACCACTGGTCTCAGGCACTAGTTCTCAACCCTAGCTGCTCATTAGAATTACCAAGGGAACTATAAAAAGTAGGGTTGCCATGGCTCCATCCTCAGAGATTTTTAGTTAATTGTTATGTTGTAGGGGCAAGCATGTTTAAAAGATCCCCAGGTGATTCAAATGCACAAACAGAATTGAGAACCAAAACTGAGGTAATCCAAACTGAAAGCAGAAATGGAAACAGAATGGAAATTCACTACAAAGGACTTTTTTTTTTCTGTCTTGTGGTCCACAACCCAAAACTGCTGAAGGTCAATCATGACTTTGGATGACGATAGTAGTTCGATTCCCTGTATCATTTCAAACTCCAGGTGAGCAAGAACAAGGAAGAAGGAATTCAAACAGAAGTGAGAACTGGATCCTTGATGGTGCCAAGAAAGTGAAGATGTCTGAAGCTCCTGGCCCAGACCACAGCGCAGGGCTCCGGACAAAGCCTCCCTGAGATTCACCTGGGGATATTGTTCCACTAGACTCCATTCCCAACCTTGCATGGCTCACTGCTCTCTGCTCTGAGGAAGAAGCCAGGGCAAAGTGTCAGGAGAGTGTCACGTGCCCAGACTCAGGAGCCACAATGCCACTGCCTTTTATTAGCCCTAGAACTTGGGAAAGTAAGTGAATTCTTGTATGCCTCACTTTTCGATTCTAAAATGAGGATGATACTATTTTACCCACCTCATAGGGATGCTGAGGAGGAAGAATGAATGAATGTAAGACACTTAAAACAGTACTTGACCCCTATTTTAATTAGAAATAACATTAAAAACAGAGCCTGTGATAACTTGTTGCTAGAAAACCAAAAAGGTAGGACAACATTAAATGATCATGAGTTAAGCATTGGTTACTAGCTATAAAAATAATTATACATGCATTGTATGAAGTGTATAATTGCATGATTACAATATGTGTTATAATTATATGTGTTATGGTAGATAAAATATTTCAGACACCTCTCTAGAAAACAACGCACAAAAGAGAGAAAGCCTTATTATGAAAAGATTACATTGTAGCATTAGTGGGGTTACAGAAAATAAGTAAGCAAATAATACATAATATCAGGTAAATATAAGCACTATGAAAAAAAAAACCACACACACAACATAAGAAATAGAGGGTGACATTTGAGGAGCAACTAGAAAGGCATAAGGAGAGTCATGTTCACAGCTTGAAACAGACAGAACCAAGGAAACAGCGGCACAAAAGCCCTGAGGCACCATGACCTTGAAGTGTTCTTTGATGAGCAGCAAGAAAACCAATGTGGGTGGGATGGGCAGAGCGAGGTGAAGCCCACCAGAGAGAATGAAGTTTCAGAGAAGGTCTTGGCTCAGACATAGAGAGCCCTGCAGGATATGGCCAGGATTTCTAATTTTGCTTTAAAATAATTAGAAGACAGGCTTGTGAGAACAGGGAATTTCCCTTAATCTGATAGATTTTTAACAAAATCTGTGTTAGCTGCTATGTAGTGAAATTACAGTGCTAGGTCAGGAGCAAAGGTGGGAGGCTAGTCTGAAACTTTTGCATAGGAACCTTTGAGTCCAGGCAAGAACCTATCCTGGGACCAGGATGATGGCCGTGTAAAGTGGTTCTAAGCAGCCAGCTCCAGAATAAAGTTGGATTTGTGGACATGACTTATGTGAGTATTCAGCCTCAATCACAGAGCCAGATACTAAGATGTGTAAAGACCCACTGTTTTGGCCTCATTAAGTTTATACTTCCCATGTGGAGGTTCTAAGGAGTTTGAAATGCAAGTCTGTTGCCCAGAGGAAACGTGTGTGCTAAAGACATTAATCAGGCTTCGCAACTGTATTTAAATCCATGAAAATACATGATATCAACTAGCAAGTAAGTGTAGATGGAGGGAGAAAATCCAATTGATTAGCAACCAATCAGTTATCTTAGTGAAATATTTGCCCCCAAGCCTGGCTATCAGAGCCTCTGACGACTTAATCCCCAAAAGCAATTCCAGAATTTCCCAAATTCATACATAAGAAAAGGACTCCCAAAGTGGCATTGTGCACAGTTGGGAATCGTCCCAATTTCCCTTTGAGGAGTCCTCATGGGGGACTTTGGGTGAGTAGGCTCTGACCCTTTTCACTTTTAGAAAATAACTATGGCTGCTTTCTGTAGAGCTCACTTTTCAGCCAGGGGAAAAATAATTTAGCAACCATTATCTACTACAATAAAATCTGTATTCTGAAGTTCCTATCATCACATATTGCTTCCCACTTTTCCTCTTTCTAAAATGAAGGTCTAATTATGTTTGTCCTTGGCTTTTACTTTGAAATGGATATGTATAGGCGGTTTTACTTACCATTTTCCCCATAAATGGCCAGATCACAAAGTGGCCCATCCAGGCCTGATTAAGGAAACTTAACATTACCCAGAGATTCTAAATTCAGCAACTGAACAAGATTCTACGTGGTGTTCCAAGGGAAGAGAGTAAATGTGTTTTCAGTTCCATATGAATAAATTGTCTTATCTTAGCTATGGGCGTTGTTGCAAGTTTATGTATTGGTGAAAAGGTGTAAATATGTCTACTTTTATTTTTACCAGTTTAGAAACTTCTCCCCTCCCCTTTCTGTCCCATCCTCTTTCCTTTTGGGAACTACTCCTTCAACTCAAAGGAATTCGATAACCCACCTTCCAGATTTAAAAGGTGGGCATATGCCCAGCCAGCATTGATCAGTGGTTGAGCGTTGATCTATGAACCAGGAGATCACGGTTCGATTCCCAGTCAGAGCACATACCAGGGTTCTGGGCTTGATCCCGAGTAGGGGGCATGCAGGAGGCAGCTGACTGATGGTTCTCATCACTGATGTTTCTATCTTTTTCTCCCTCTACCTTTCTCTCTGAAATCAATAAAAAATGTATTTAAAAAAATAAATAAAAGGTGGGCATATGATCCAGGTCTAGATTCATTTTGTCAATTCCACTGTCAAGGGTGGTTGATCCAGGCTTGTTATATACATACAGTCCAAACAGATTTCTTCCATGGGGTTTAGTTAGTTAGTTAGTTAGTTAGTTAGTTAGTTAGTTTCACAAGAGGAAAGGGTCCTTCCTCTTGAGGTCATAGAGTTTGAAGAATGTGAATTGGGGGCTACTAGCATGCAATGCCTTTCACTCCATATGGGAAAAAGCTGTCTGAAAGAAGGGAAAACGAAGCAAAGCAGAGGCAATCCGTGATGAGAGGAAGCTGGACAGAGCACTGACTGTGTCAGGCCTCTCATTCTGGGGTCTGACATGCCCAGATTTCATCAGCTGATATAAGCAAATTTGAGCTGCTTTCCTGGAACTTATAACTAAGAATTTTAACTATTACAGGTTAGTTATTCTTAATTCTATACATCAATCTATACAACTGTCCTTAATTCTATATTTCCAGTGCTGAATATACTGTATATGTATATATTCATTTTAAAATTAGTATAGGCATCTGCAGTGGTCATATTCACATTCATGTTGGAAGTCCTTATATGAGGACTGGAAAGGTGAAATACATTACAGAGATAGAATGTAATCTTGATTTGGAATGTAAATACCCTGATTTTATACTAAACTAGTGTTTCCCAACTAGTAGCCCCAATATCAGTGGCTTTTATGAGATTATATGATGTGCTTCCAAAAGTTATTTATTGGTTATTTAAATCTGAGAAACAAAATTAAACAAAGTTTGAACAAAGAAACATTTTTTTTCTGTAACTTTTTTTCCCAGAGCTTCTAATTGCACTATAATTCTTCGCTGTGGTATAGAATAACCACAGTACCATCTATTCAAAGAAAACCATATCATTTATTAACATCCCCACAGAACACAATTTGGGAAATACTGGACCAGTCTTATGTCGTAGGGAGGGAAAACTGTCCTTAGGAATCTTATTCTTATTGTATTTGTTCTGATTTAAAGTCTTATAAAGAAAGAAGAATGGAACCAGTAGGAAAATACCATTTTTCCCCTGTGCAAAATACTCCCAGATAAGGATGCAAGCAAATTCAGCCTCCAAGCCCAACTCCCAGGTTGTTAAAATGAATCACAGAGAAGCAAAGCCCTAAGCCAAATAAACAAATCTCTAGTGATGGAGCCATAGTGACTTGGAGAGGCAAATCTGGAAGTATTTACAATAAAAGAAATTTCCTAGTTCTAAAAATGACTGATAGACCTAGATTCAGCAGTCTATGGGCCCTAACTGATAAACATCAATGCTCTGATAAATAGAAATATATTCAAGCTGTTTCAGGGGTTAAGGATCTCCTGATTGCTATATAGTTATGAAATGATAGTGATTTTGAGAGAATTGCGGTATCTTTAGCTTCTAGACTAATCCTAAAATATAAAGTAATCATTTTTAGTTTAAAGATAAACTAAAAAGAGATTAAATCGTAGGCTCTCAACCATTAGGTTTAGTACTGGCCTGAAAGCATGAAGATAGACTAAGAGCCTTAAAAATCCTTGTGATCAGTTTTCTAAGATAAAATGCACTGGTATTTTGCTTTTGATTGATATTTAGGTCGCTTATTTAAGCTCTGCCCGGTTTTTTAAAGGGGTAGGTGGTATTTGAGAAGGGGGGGGGGGAATGAGTTGTACACTTAGAACTTGTGCTTGAAGGTATTAAATTTGCTCTAAGATTCCAACAATAAAATCCATACAAAATAAATGTCAGTAGCTTTGGTGGAAATAAACTCAGAAATTGTCTGTCTGTATATGTGTATATGTGTGTATATGTGAATGATAAAAGGAAAAACACACACACAGCTAAGTTGACCTAAGTGATATTTCAGAGAAGTTGAATTGTAATTTTCAAGTTTAAAAAGTGGGAATCAAATAAAATAGTTAGAAAAAGATTTGATGGAGAGAAATATAATAGCAGGATATAGGAAAATTATTCCAAAACAAGACTTAAGTTTGCATTGTTTAAAAAAGTTACTATGCAGGTAAATCCCAAAATTGAGTAGATATCACTCATCAGCGTTATCTATGGCCCAGAAGAAATCTCTTCCAAATCATTTACTCTGACAGTTGAATCTATGCATAATAAGTCATGTTTGGATTACCACAATGACTTCCCACATATAACAAGAGGTGCTGTAATCTGAATAGAAGATGAAAAACAATCCAGTGTCAGGAAATGCCTGTTTTATATGGTAACGTAATACATTTCCCAGGCCCTCAAGTCCTGGGTATAAAATGGGGACATCTTAGCAGTACATTTTATTAATTCTTGTTCTCACCTTCAGTTTCTCTTATTCTTGACAGAATCTTTTCTAGTTATATTGGGAATGCTCCAGCTGTCTTCATGTGCTCACACACAATTTTCCTCAGGAACCATGTGACAACACCATTTGTATGTTATTTGTTTTGGTTTGCCTCCAATCATGACTAGAGTTAACACCTCTTTCCCTGCTGAAAGGCAGGAAGGCACTTCACCACTCTCCAAAGAAGCAAAACCCAAGTTAAAGGTTCGTTTTAGTGGTGTTTGGGGAGGGTGCTTTTATGAGACGTGGGATAAGAAACACAGGACAGAGCATGAGGAAAAACTAAGCAAGGAAGTGTCTCAGCTGGAGACTAGCTTCCTTCAGTGAAGTTCTAAAGTTTGAATTGTACTACTGAGGTAGCCCTACTGTAGGGCAAGAAGCTGCCCTTTGAACACCCATGTCCCACAGTCATTGGCTAAAGTCCACTTGCAAGAGGTTGGGGGAGACGGCTTCTGTTTAGACAATAATGATTCCTGGGAGAAAGGGAGGGCTATGGGTTGTTCTTAGCCAACATTCAGAGCAGCAGAAAGATGGGTATATGTGATAGCAAAGGGAACCGGGTGAGGCACCAGCAACACCCATTCCTTTCATGACTCAGATCCACTTGTTTGTCACATTAAATGTATCCCATGTGGTCATCGCTTCTCTAGGATTCTGGTTAGTCTAATTTTCTGAGAAAACTTATAAAAGAAGGGTTAGTAGAATGAACTGCCTCTCCTGCTGCTGCAGCTGATCCTGAACCCATAACTGAAATCATAACTGAACCTAGAAAGGGTGTTACATCAAACATCATTTCTAGGTCCTCTTGCTTGCCAGCATCTCTGCTTAGCCTTGTGATGACCCTGGCTACCATTCCTGAAGGCCTTGAGACCATTGGTTATTACACCATTTTCCTTGGTTCCTTTACTTGCCCATTTTCAGTTACAGCTATAGAGATGCCCAGTGTTCAGTAGCAACTAGGCCTCCTTGTGATCAGGGTCAATGATCCCTGCAAGTAGGTTACTTCCTTTATTTGTTTACTTTTTTTACTGTCTTGAGGTGTGAAAAGAGACCTAGTAGTATCTGTAGGGTTAAGTTTGGTGGGAATCTTACTGTATCCTCTAGTAGAAGAGAGCCCTTCTGCAAATCAGAATCTCGATATCCATGGAGTCTAAAGTTGCAGGGAGAAAAATCTCAAATCCCTAAATAAGTCACCAGTAAAAAAGTTAGGCACTCTTGTTTCCTGTAACTATGTATTTTAACTATTGGATATACAGTCCACATATTAGTCTTTAGATTATACCTTAATCTAAAGGTATCATCTGAAGAACTCATCTCCAAACTGATTCTGTTAGGCCAGCACCTTTTGGGGGGTGTGCTCTGTGGATGCCATGGCCAGGATGCCATTGCTACAACTTCTTTATATAACGTAAGTCCCTTGGTCCAAGACAGTGTTCTACAAAATCCCACATTGTTAGATCAGACACCATAAGTCCTTAAATAGTATTGTGGACGGAGGCACTACAGGAAAGAAAAGCAAATCCATATCTGAATCATGTCATTCCCAGTCAGAAACATTTCCATAGTGTGGAAGGTCTGTTATAAACCACTTGACAGCAATTTACTAGTTGGTCTCCTCAAGGAATGGTACCAGCCTAGCCTGTGTGGCTCAGTGGTTGAGCATCGACCTATGAACCAGGACGTCATAGTTCGATTCCCGGTCAGGGCACATGCCTGGGTTGCAGACTAGATTCTCAGTGAGGGTCCTGCAGAAAACAGCCGATCAATGATTCTCTCACATCATTGATGTTTCTATCTCTCTTTCTCTCTCCCTTCCTTTCTGAAATCAATACAAATATATTTTTTTAAAAAGCAATGGTGCCATATGGGGGCTCAGTGTTATCCGTTTTTGTGGGCAGGTTGAATATTCAGCCTTCATGAGAGGGTGCCCATGCTGTTAGGCCCATGCATAGTCTCCTTCACTTCACTGCCACCATAGTGTACAAGCACCGGCCTGGTCAAGAATAGACGCTGGCTGGTATCTACTAGCCCAGACATTTTGTCCACTTGGCTCTTAAATGCCTCTTCTGCAGTGGATCCTTTTTGGTGGGCATCAGCATGGGCTATAAAGATGCTCACCCTTTGTGCTGACTCCTATGATTTTCATCCACATGCCTCTTCCCCAGATCCTTTTGTACCTAATCTTCCAATCTTGCTATTCTAAGCCACTGTTCACAAGCAAAGCAATTTGAGACTGCTCAGGCAACTATATATACATTTGCCTCAGAACATGTCACTCTTCACAAAGAGTGGATGGGGTGCCACTCTTCAGAATCTAGTATACACTTTCAACCAATGGCAGTTATGTGGTGATGTGTCCCTAGTAATTAGAATACATGGGTTTGGGAACCAAGGGGTAGAAGTCGCAGTGACCCAAATGAGGAATTTGCTTCCAGAAAGCAAAAGGAAGGAGTTACCATATGGACAATAATTGGCTGTGATTATGAGCTACTGCTCATCTGCACCTGCATATTAGGAATAATGAGGGATATGTTTGGCTGAGGGCAATTCTGCAAGTAAGGGAGCATCTGTGAGTTGAAATCAGATAATACTTAGTAAGTGGGAGATGTGTGTGCTAACCAGTAAACAGAAGCTGAGAAAGGTGCCAGCAGCATCTACTACCACTGCTTCCCAGAGTTAGAGAAAAGCTGCCTTCCACCTGTTCGTCCATTTCTGCCTGATACACACTCTTCCACTAGGCATTGTTACCACTTTGAGTGCATACTGACCTCCATGCTTCTTCTAGGCAATGCTCCTGCCTCTGATATATCACTTCCATAGGCCACTACCCCATCTGAGACCACCTCCACCTCTTCTTCTGGATCCTATACAATCATCTCACCCAAATACTGCTGCCTCTTCGTTATATACCATCAATTTTTAAGGAAAAACTGATTCTTCTGGCATGTATTGATGTCCCCCTTCCCAATACTGTTGTTACATGAGAGTCCTTGAGAAGCCAAAGCTTTATCACAATCTTTGGCTGCAAGGAATAAATGTCTCTTCCCCCTTTGTTTCACATGTTTGAATATTTGGTTCCACTCTCTTCTGGCTTGTAGAGTTTCTGTTGAGAAGTCAGATGATATTCTAACGGGCTTTCCTTTGTAGGTCACTTCCTTCTTTTCCCTGGCTGCTTTGAGAAATTTTTGTTATTAATTTTTGACAGATTTAATACCAAGTGCCTTGGAGAAGGCCTCTTTGTATTGAGGTAACTAGGTGTTCTGTTTGCTTCTTGTATTTGAGGATCTAGCTCTTTCCATAGACTTTGGAAATTCTCATCCACTATTTGTTTGAATAGACTTTCCATTCTTTATTCCCTCTCTTCTTCTTCCAGAATGTTTATTATTCTAATATTGCTTTTTCTGATGGAGTCAGATAGTTTTGTAGAGCTCTTTCATTTTTCTCTATGCTCAGCTCTCTCTCTATTTCCCTCTGCATTATTTCTAGATTCCTATCTTCAATATCACTAATTCTTTCTTCCATCTGGTTGACTGTTCTCTATGTTCAGTAGTTCATTCCTATTCTCCTTAATTGCATGCTTCATTTCCAGGTTTTATAATTTATTCTTTTTTAAATTTTCAATCTCTTTGGTAAAGTACACATTTTATTTACTGATTTATTAGAGGCCCGATGCACAAAATTCTTGCAAGAGTAGTCATTCCTTCCCCTGGCTGCCCTCTGGCCTGCGGGCTTCCATCACAGCCCCAGCTTCATCTGGAAGGTTGTCTGGAAGGACATCCTGTCTAATTAGCATATTACCCTTTTATTAGTATAGATTTTCTGAGTGCATTGAATTGCCTGTCTTTTATTTTTCTACATCTCAATGAGTATTTTCAGAACTACAATCTTGAAATCTCTGTCATTTATATCACATATTTCCATGTGTTCCAGCTTGCTTTCTGGGGATTTTTAATTTATTTTCTGAGCATCCTAATTACCATGGTTATTCCTGGTATTTGGTGTTCTCCTTTATCTAGGCATGTAATTATGTCTATATGAATGGCCCTTCTATAGCAGCTTTCTCTGAAGAGGTCTTTCTATTATTTTCCAGTAGATGGTACTGAATTACAAGATTTTTACCTCTGTGATCTCCCAGATCTGACCTCCATGGCTTCCTTAAGAAACTACAGTTGCATTGTTTGGGGGTGGGGTTTGTTTTGCCCTCATCGTAAAGGTGACCCTGGACCTCCATGGGTTCCTGCCCTAAGTGCTGGACCTGGTGATCAATCACAGAGGGAAATTGGTTCTACTGTAATAGCTCTTGGTTTACAGATAATGTGCTCCTCAACTGGACACCAAGAGCTATCTGAGATGAGTTTGGGCAGTCCAAGGGGCGTTAGGGCTCTGTGGTTCCCTTTCTGTGTCTGAAACACCACCACCAAATAGTGCACAGCAGTGTGGCAGAAGCCCCTGTGCTCTGTCATGTGTCTGCTGGCTTAGTCACTGTGTGCTCTGCTCACCCTGCTAGACTGCCCCCCTGCACCACCCTGCAGCTATCTGTTCCTCCTGGCTGAAGGAAACACCTCCTACCACTGGCTTCCCCCCACCTTCCTTCCCAAACATCTAGCTCCCTACTGCAGGGCCGAGTTTGTGGGTCGCCTGAGCTTTCCTCCCTTCTTGTCTCCCTGTTTATTCCCAGTTGCCCACCTTTAGATGTTTCAATGTGTGGGTCTTTCAGGCATTCCTCTGTATTGAGCAGGGAATTCTTTATTGAATTACAGTTGGTTAACTTGTTGAAATTTCAAGGGGAGAGGCCAAGGGATCTATCACACTGCCATTCCTCTTACATCACCTCTGTTCACCAACGTTATTTTTCTACTTTCTTTTTATGCAGCCAAATTTAGTCTTGAATGAGGGCTCTCACAGAAAGCAGATAAGCTGGGTTGCCTCTTTCCTCTACCCAGTGCAATTGATAACTGGAACAGTGGGCTGAAGTGTTTTTGCCCAGGTTCATGCCTCCAGACGCCGAAGAATGAGCTCCATGGACCAGAAGATTTAAGCAAAAGTGTGGAAAATGTATCATAAGCAGATTCCATATGGGGAGGGGAGCCCAATGATGGGCTGCCCCCTTGAAGCCTTGTAGTCTAGGGGTATATATTTGCTGCAAGCCTGCTCTATAAATACCTGTGTCCACACCTGATTGATTCCCTCAATTGTTCTTGCCCAGCAAGGGACCTGAACTTTCCCTGTTTCTTTGCATCAGTTCACCTTATTGTTCAGACCCTCCCTAGTTTCACATTGCCTCCCGCATTGAGTCTAAAATCATTTTGTTATTCCTGCATGGTTGGTTTCTGTGGTTAGGCTGGCTCCAACTGCTGTGTCTGCCTCTGCCTATATTCCACCTGCCTGTGTTTTCCACCAGACCCCTGCCCTGCCTGCATGTCAAGCTAATTCCTCTCAAAATGTGGCAAGATCTGAGACCCATGTTATATGGAGAGAATGGGGGAAGGAGATGTGAAATAAAGCAGGCATTGTCCCATTACTTTGGTCTGAAAATATCTACCTTAGTAAAAAGTAGTGTTCCAGTGATCCAGTTCAAGTTATTACAGGAAAGGGATCTGGCCCTTAGCAGGTCCGGGGCTGACTCAGTGCAGGAAAGATTTCACAATACAAGTCCAGGTGATTTGTTTTTATATTTTACTTTTTTTTTTTTTTAATTTTTCCACCCTCACCAAAGGATATGCTTATTGATTTTAGAGAGGAGGAGGAAGGGAAAAAGAGAGAGAGAAACATTGATGTAAGAGAGAACATCTATTGGTTGCCTTCCTTACATGCCTTGACTGGGACTCGAACCCACAACCTTTTAGTATACTGGACAACTGAAAGGTTGTGGATTCGAAGGTGAGTCCACGTGATTTTTAGAGGATGTTTGTTAAAGCTGGGGACAGTGAGACAAGAAAGGGCTGGGGAAATGAGCCTGGGCTGGTCTGCTTTGGCTCACTAAGAAGGCAGAGAAAAGGGGGCTTTGGAGACAGGTTCAGGGGTTTAACCAGTAGGAACTGCCACTGCCTATTTCTTCCCTGGTGGCAAGCATCATAAGGTCCTTTAGAGATCAGGAGATGCAAGCCTGTGGGCGAAGGGAAGGGGGAGAGAGAAGGGAAAGGTGCAAAAGGTGCAGGTGTGTTCCCGGGAGAGCTCACACTTTGTTTTGAGGGGTTTTAAAGGCTTGAAGTTTAGGGGAGGTCTTAGGGGAGGATCTCAACAGAATATTCATTAGTTTTATGCTGATGTGCCAAAATGAGATGTATTCTCTTTTCATCTGTCCGTGGGTGTGGTTGGCAAATGTCATTAACTGGATTTCTGTTGTCTGCCTGAGTAGGGTGATTTAAGCTATTTACCCTTTGGTTGGGGAGGAGAAGTGCAAACCATTTACTCTCAAGTGTCCTTGGTTTAGGGAAGATAGGATTTACTAGATGACTGCTGTTTAGCTATCTGTCTCAGTTTCCCTCGTCCACTTGCCAATGAATTTTCCTAGCTTCTTACTATCCTGACTCAAAGTTAACCAACTTTTCTGCATTGGAATTTAGGGAAAAGACAAATTAGAAAATTTGTTTTTGTTCTATTTTTTTTCCTGGGGATGGGCAGCAGGATTTGATATTTTGGGACTCCTTGTTCATAAGGTCATTTAATCACTTAGATGCCTCCTTTCCTCTCCATAGCCCCAGAGTCTCACCAGGACTCTTTCCCTGAAGCTAATTAGAGTTGCTGGCACCTAGTGAGCAGGGAGTGTTTCTGATAACATACACAAAAGACAAGGAAGTTCTCTTTAGTCATAATACTTGGTCAAAAATATTCCTTATGGATGCCAATCAGTTACCAAAAATAAAGAGGGTATTTTAAAATATATATTTAGAGTGAAGCTTTAAATAGTTCAGAATTAAGCAAGAAAGTTGAGGACATTTATCCAGTTTGATTTCCTAATATGAAACACTAGAAGCCCGGTGCAAGAAATTCATGCACTTGTGGGGAGGGTGCGGTCCCCTCAGCCTGGCCTGTGCCCTCTCGCAGTCCAGGAGCCTGCGGGGGATGTCCAGGACTCCTTGCTCCTTACCGCCCGCCTGCTCACTACTCCTTACCACTCGGCTGGCTGCTTCTTAGCGCTGCCTTGGAGGTGGGAGAGGCTCCCGCCACCACCGCTGCGCTTGCCAGCCGTGAGCCTGGTTTCTGGCTGAGCAGCACTCCCCCTGTGGGAGTGCACTGACCACCAGGAGGCAGCTCCTGCGTTGAGTGTCTGCCCCCTGGTGGTCAGTGAGTGTCATAGTGACTGGTCGTTCTGCTGTTCAGTTGATTTGCCTTTTATTATATAGGATAATAATTTACCACCAAATGGATAGATATGAAAGAGCCAGTAATTATAACAAGTAGTTGTTTCTTAAATGACCATAACTTTGCTGATTTTCTCCACTGAACAAGATTCACTTTGGTTATGTGTTCCAGATAAATACTTCCAAAACTTGCATGGGAATTATAGGTCTAATCATAATGAATAATGGTATTAGGTGAAAATATCTGGAATAGATATACCTTGCCTATTCTCTAAAAATGTTAATTTTAAATACTGCCAATATTGAGGACTTATTTGTAGTACAGTTGGTCAACCCCTTGTCAGAAATAATATTTCTTCTCATTTTAATTATCAATATTAACCTCGTGGGATTCAGAAAAATCCACCAATGTATGGATCTCCTGTCACAGAGAAGACTGTTTCTGTTTTTTCCCTAGAGAACAAAAGTGGTGGAAGCTGGAGAGATCATATTATTTGAAAGACATGAAAAAGGTCCTGCCTAATCGAGACTGCTATATTCATAAACAGAATGAGACTGAATTAATCACTCCATGATCATAATTCAGTTGGTTATATAAGTACCCACTGGGCTTAATGGTATGTAGAAGTAAACCATCCTGAGAAATAATCTATAAAAGGGTGGGTCACACACTAGGGGAAACTCAAATTCTAATAAAAGTGATCAGGAGATATTCTCAAGGGAGGATACCTAAACTAATTTCCATGTCTAAAGCTGAGAGAAGAATGTTCTAACCCCAGGGAGATGGCCTGCATAGTTTAGAAAGGCCAACCCAAAGAAAGAAAAGTTGGCACATTTATGCAGTGTTTCCCAGGGAAAGTGGAAACTAGATCTGACTAGAGAAAGAATTCATTCTAGTCAATAAAACGCATGTTCAAGAAAAAAGTTTTCACCCTATTTCATTTAAAACTCAGTATCCAAAGAGTTAGCAAGTTAATATTCCTAAAATAAAGCAGAGGGTGAGAGAAATGCAGTCTTTAATTTTATCCAAAGTCCACGCCACTGCTTTGAACTGAGAGTCATCATATTAAAAGAAACTAAGAGCAAGTAAAAGGACTAGAAACCAAAAATACATTTGGCAGCAGGAGAGTGAGAAGTGTCTAACTGCAAAAAGCAGAAATGAGGTAGAAAGTAGTATATTTTCAATACAATTGTATCAGCACCTGTCTTTACATCCTATTTCTATTACTTGGACAGAGAAGAGAGATGTAATTCAAAGGGTTATGAGTAGAGTATTGTATATATATAAGGACATTCCCTCACCCTCAAACATACGGGGTCCAAACCCATGTACAGTGAAACTTTGATATAACGGACTAATTTGGGTGAGGAGGTGTCCGTTAAAGCTGAAAATCCATTATAAAATAAAGTAGGTTTTCCAAATGCATATGTTAAAATAATTGACAAATTAGTGAGTTTACTTATATAGACACATTTTGTGTAATTAAAATGATGTATGAAAAGTTTAATTCACAGAAAAGTTTTCTATATGCATTACTGTAATCTTAAAAATATACTGAATAGGTCTAGTAAATGGGTGCATTCACCAGTCACCGTGACTAAAGAAATGCACACGGCTGGGGTGTGGCTTGGTGCATATGGAAACATCAGCCTGCACACATTCAAGCTGCTGCAGTGCCCTAGCCAGTTTGGCTCAGTGGATAGAGAGTCAGCCTGCGGACTGAAGGGTTCTGGGTTCGAGTCTGATTAAGAGCATGTAACTTGGTTGCAGGTTCCTCCCTGGCCCAGTCGGGGCTTGTGCAGGAGACAATCAATCAATGTGTTTCTTTCACATTGATATTTCTCTCTGTCTTTCCCTCTCTCTTAAAATCAATGGAAAAATATCGTCCTGTGATAATTAAAAAACAAACACTGCTGCAAAAAGTCATGCCACATGACAACAGACCAATTACCGAGAATTGCAGTGTGATCACGTGCTAATCATTCCCCGAACATTATTTATGAGTGGTGACTCTTGGATTTAAATATGTAGACTATAGGTGTAGATATGTAATATTTATTTATGTCAGCAAAATTACTACAGTGGTGTGTTTTTTTCCAAATATATAGCCTATTCGCTAAAATTTGTTAAAAATAACAGTGAATTAATAACAGAAATCAACCTGTTAATTTAATTATAAACAAATCTTGGTTAAAAGCATTTTAAAATTAACAATATGTTAATTTTAATATATGGCATATAGATGAAATTTTGTCCATTAAACCTGAAGTCTATTAAATCGAGGTCTGCAATATTGAGGGTTTACTGTATTAGACTATCAGAATGAGAGAGAGAAGGAGGAAGGGGAAGGGAGAGAGAGGAAGGAGGATAGGAGGGAAAAAGAGAATTTAACCAGTTTCTCAAGTATTCTGATAGTGAGGAATTTTGTGAGTAATGTGGTATTTGGATCTCATAATAAATTTTTTAAATATAATATTGATTGATTAATTTTGCTTTATGAGATTAGGTAGCATGGGACCCCACTCACTGGAAGTCACTGGAGGGCAGGATCTGAGTTCCATTCAATATTGTTTCCAGCTGTGGTAGGCAGACTAGCTGGAATCTATAAATAAGTTATTTTACATAGCAAAGGGAGTTTACAGGTGTGATTGTTGTGGGTTAGGTAGGTGAGTCCCATTTAATTACATGAGTCCTTAAAAGTGGAGAACCTTTCCTGATTCAGAAAGTTGTGATAGAGATATTCCAACACAAAAAGCAGCTAAGGAATGTAGGAAGACTCAATAAGCTGAGAACAGCCCTCAACTGATAGCCAGCAAGAAAATGGCAATCTCAGTCCTACAACCGCAAGGACTGAATTCTTCCAACAACTGAAATGAACAAGGGAACATTTTTCCCAAGAGCTTCTAGCAAGTAAGGCAATACTGCCAACACCTTGATTTTAGTGTAGTGAGACCCATGTCAGGCTCTGGACTACAGAACTGTATGATAACAAATTTGTAAGGCTTTAAACCTCTAAGTTTGTTGTCATTTGTTATGACAGCAATAGAAAACTAATGTACCAGCATTTAACATTTTGTCTGGCATATGAGAAGCATACAAAGCAAACTTTAATTGAATGAGTCATTCATTAAAAATATAAGAACATCCACTCAAGTCCCTTCTTAAACTTAACAAATATTTCCTAAAGTAATGTTGTTCAGAACACCAGTACCAACAAATATTTTGTGGTGATGGGCAGGATTATAAAATAAATTGAAAGAGACAATATCCCCATTGATGATTTACAGTTTACATGAGCATAGTAAAAACTCAAAGACATCCTGCAAAAATAAACTTTATAAACACTATTTAATTTCATCTTTCTCAAAATTATTTGAGCTTAGAAGCTTCTTTTTCCCCATGAAAAGTGTACGTGTATGTGTGTGTGTGTGTGTGTGTGTGTGTTTAATAGGCTCTGAAATAAAATAAGGTACTGTCCTCTTAAGCAAAACACTATCATTTGTCTAGCTTGAGTGTCTTTTTTTCATGCTATAGGAGAATCAATAAACCTTCTTAGTAGAAAGAATCATAAAATGATCAACATACTTAGCAATTATAAAGGCCATATCCTATCTAATAATAGACAAATATCCAAATTGACCATACCTCTGACACACCCACAAGCCATGCCCACAAGCCACGCCCACCATCCAATCAGAGCGAGTATGCAAATTAACCCAAACCAAGATGGCTATAACCACAGAGAGCAAGGTTTCCTAGGTAACAGAGGAAGTCAAGCTTTCTGCCTGCCCTTGCCAGGCCTAAGCCTCCACTCAAGCTACAAAGTTTCAATTATAGAAGGTAAACAAATTCAAACAAATGGTGGCAGAATGGAGCTTGAGAGAGCAGGCCAGGGTTGCCGGCGGCAACAGGGGAAGCAAAGCTTTCCGCACACCCTGGCTGGGCCCACCCACTTAAGGCAACAAAGTTTCAATTATAACCCCAACACAAATGGCTACCGGCCTCGGATGGAGCCCCAGGCTTGGCTCTGCTCCAGGCTACAAAGTTTCAATTGTAGAAGGAAAATAAATTCCAGATACGAGGGCCTCTGCTTGTGTTGCCAGGGGGCGTAGCCGGCCTGCAAACCACCACAGGCCCCTCGCTCAGGCCACCCCACACCCCAAGGGAACCCCCATCTGATCCAGGACGCCCTTCAGGGCAAACCAGCTGGCCCCCACCCCTGTACCAGGCCTCTATCCTATCTAATAAAAGAATAATATGCAGATTGATCATCACTGCAATACACAATATAGCTGCCCCCATGTGGTCAAAGATCCTGCCCCCATGTGGACACAAGATGGCCACCACAAGATGGCCAGCAGGAGAGGGCATTTGGGAGGCACCTGGCCTGCAAGGGAGGGCAGTTGAGAAGGACCAGGCCTGCAAGGGAGGGCAGTTGGAGGTGATCAACCCTGCAGGAGAGGGCAGTTAGGGGTAACCAGGCCGGCAGAAGAGGGAAGTTGGGGCAAACAGGCTGGCAGCAGAGTGGTTAGGGGGTGATCAGGCTGGCAGGCAGAAGTGGTTAGGGGCAATCAGGAAGGCAGGCAGGCAAGCAGTTGGGAGCCAGCAGTCCTGGATTGTGAGAGGGATGTCCGCCTGCCCGTTTAGGCCCGATCCCGGTGGGATCGGGCCTAAACGGGCAGGCGGACATCCCTTGAGGGGTCCCAGATTGGAGAGGGTACAGGCTGGGCTGAGGGACAACCCCCTCCATGCACGAATTTCGTGCACCAGGCCTCTAGTGGTTAGTAATAATGCCAAAAGGATAATGTGCTAAAAAAGCAGACTATAACATGGCATGTCCATTTGTTCTTTCAAGTATATCAAACCACAAAACCATTTCTCTTTGACCTTTCCTTGGTGACAATTTTTGATATATGTACAGAAATATTATTATAATACCAATAAATTAAGCATTTAAAAAAAATCCATGTCCAGATCTCATATATTTTTTCACTAAAGTATCTAGTTCTAAAGGTTGAGAATTTTATAACATCTCAAAATGTGATAATACTGAACCAAAATCAATAGACAATATTTTCCTATTTTTGTCTCTTTCAATACACATGACGATTTCTATTAGGAAAGAAAAGTTAAATGATAGATTCAAAATATGACACTATTCTTTACAGTTAAAACTTCAGTTTGTTTTTACTCATTCATTCAACAAGTGGGGTTTAATTTGAACTAAATAAAATAATACACCAATCTGGTCTATTCATCAGACTATTAAATGTTAATTTTAATTTATAAAATAACTTGAAACCCAATTCATTGAACTGGAAATCGTAAACATGAAAATCTATTCCATGATGTGTTTTACAGTAGCCTTGCCTTCTTCTAAAGGGGATTAATACAATTGAAAGACAAAACTTTCAACTACAATTTCTTTCTGCCACTGGACTCATTTTACAATTCTAGATTCCATAACAAAACATTTATTGGCTGTAGTGGGGGAGCACCAGGCCCTCTCTCAAAAGTTCACTTTGACAAGTATATTGTAAATGTAAATGTTATTAAATATTGAAATTGTATTGAAGTCATTATTGCCAAAATCCCAGAATTCCAGCATTTTTTTTTAATTTTTTGTTGTTGTTGTTGTTGTTGTTGTTGTTGTTTATTTTATTGATTTTTTACAGAGAGAAAGAGAGAGGGACAGAGAGTTAGAAAAATCGATGTGAGAGAAACATCAATCAGCTGCCTCTTGCACACCCCCTACTGGGGATGTGCCCGCAACCAAGGTACATGCCCTTGACCGGAATCGAACCTGGGACCCTTGAGTCTGCAGGCTGACGCTCTATCCACTGAGCCAAACCGGTTTCGGCGAATTCCAGCATTTTAATGCTACAATAATAGCATTAAAAATAGTACAAGAAAACAAACAAAAAAGTACCAAAAAACAATTCCAAATTAAAGACATTATAGATGGATGGATAGGTAATACATTATATTATACTAGAGGCCCGGTGCATGAAATTTGTGCATGGGGGGGTGTCCCTCAGCCTAGCCTGCATCCTCTCCAATATGGGACCCCTCAAGGGATGTCCAACTGCCCATTTAGGCCCGATCCTACCTGGGCAGTTGGACATCCCTCTCACAATCCAGGACTGCTGGCTCCCAACTGCTCACCTGCCTGCCTTCCTGATTGCCCCTAACCTGCTTCTGCCTGCCAGCCTGATCACCCCCTAACAACTCTCCTGCCAGCCTGATTGATGCTTAACTGCTCCCTGCTAGCCTGTTTGCCCCTAACTGCTCTCCCCTGCAGGCCTAGTAACCCCTAACTGCCCTCCCCTGCAGGCCTGGTCCCCCCAACTGCTCTCCCCTGCAGGCCTGGGTCCCTCCCAACTGCCCTTCCCTACAGGCCTGGTCGCCCCCAACTTCCCTCCTCTTCAGGCTAGGTCACCCCTAACTGCCCTACCCTGCAGGCTTAATCACCCCCAACTGCCCTCCCTTGCAGGCCTGGTCCCTCCCAACTGCCCTCCCCTGCTGGCCATCTTGTGGTGGCCATCTTGTGTCCACATGGGGGCAGGATCTTTGACCATATGGGGACAGCCATCTTGTGTATTGGAGTGATGGTCAATCTGCATATTACTCTTTTATTAGATAGATAGAGGCCTAGTGCACGGGAGGGGGCCAGCTGGTTTGCCCTGAAGGGTGTCCTGGATCAGGGTGGGGGTTCCCTTGGGGTGTGGGGCAGCCTGGGCGAGGGGCCTGTGGTGGTTTGCAGGCTGGCCATGCCCCCTGGCGAACCAAGTGGAGGCCCTGATATCTGGGACTTATTTATCTTCTACAATTGAAACTTTGTAGCCTGGAGCGGAGCCAAGCCTTCTGCTCGCTCTGTGGCCGCAGCCATTTCTGTTTGGATTTATGTATCTTCTATCATTGAAACTTTGTAGCCTGGAGTGGAGGCCTAGGCCAGCCAGGGTGTGCAGAAAGCTTGGCTTCCTCCATTGCCAGGGAAACCCAAGCCTCCCTCCTGCTCTCTGTGGCCGTAGCCATCTTGGTTGGGTTTATTTGCATATTCGCTCCTGATTGGTTTGGTGGGTGTGGCTGGTGGGTGTGGCTTGTAGGTGTAGCGGAGTGGTGGTTAATTTGCATATTACTCTTTTATTAGATAGGATTCTCACAGAAATGTGACAATAGAACAGAAAAAAAGTATTCATTTCTAAATTGAAAGTTTTTATCATGATTGCTTCCATTTTACCTTAGCCTGGAATGTTAGCCCCTCTTCTGTTCACATCACTTAAAGTCCTGTCTTTACATATGAAATATATAAATTGTTGCAATTGATCCATTATTTCAAGTCAGGATAACAGCTGGTATCAACCACTCTTAGGCTGATGTAACCTGCATCAATCGTGGCAATGGCTAAAATGGATGGTTTTACCAGGAACTGGTGTCCTGATCAGAAGCTACAGAAAGACATGGCTGACTGTGGAGACTTGAGTGATCTAAGTAATTTCACCTCCAGACATGTATAAACTAAAATTAATTAAATTGTGCCTGGGAGTAGATTTGGATGATTTGGAAGGGACAGTTATTTTAAACACCTCAAAACATATTCTCTGAGAGACTGTAATTAATTCACATGGAAAAAATCCTTTTTACAGATAAGAGAATTATCAATCTAAGAATCACCTTTAGTCCTTGTTTTGTACAATCTTGATAAAGATAATTTAAGGATATCGAAAGGTTATCAGGATGACTTTTTAAAAAAGAAAATTCTCTCAGAAACTTTATATTCCGAACACACAAATAATCTGAATCACATATTTGCCTGAGTCATTATGAACACTCAAGTTGAGGATGGCCATTGGACTTGCCCTTTCATCTCCAAACTTTCTGCTCCACCTAAACAAGGCTGCACTGATGAGACGTAGCTTAGTAACCTCAGACCGTATTTTCTGTTTTTCTTACTTGCATGAGGGGTCAGGATTAAACTGCCTGTTCAGCTTCAGGCAGGGCTCCCAGACTCCAGGGAATCTAGCTCCAGCTGAGTGCTTACACCAATTAATCCTGGTAGAAAGTGGATGTGGCCTACCAGGAACTTAGTCCACTCACTAGCCAGAAAAGCTGTTGGAACAGGAATATTGAAACACAGCCTCCCTGATAACAGCAAGAGAGGGTCTGGTGCTCCCCCATTGCAGTGATGGAATAGGGCTGAAGACCAAGGTTTGCCATTTGTGAGGTTGCATCCCAGCTCCTGATTGTGCACGCAATGGGAGGGATTGGTGATCTCTCCTTAATCAGGACATTTAACAGATACAAGCCCACCTCAGACTTCTGGCAATGACAGGCCTGGTTAGCTGTCCTTCAAGGTGATTGTCAACAGTAGACAACAGTAGCTCTGGTCTCTTTGAGTTTCCTCATGAAAAAGTTTCAAAGGGTCTGTTCTCTGAATGCTATCTCACCACTCACCTTGTTTCCCCGACTCGCCCCGACATCTGAAGTACCCTAAGCCTGTCTTGGTTTCTTGCAAGCTGAAAGCACACAATTTATATAACATTGTATGTAGTTCAAAATGAATGAGATTTCCAGACATTTTTGGATGAAAACACAGCTCTTGCCAACAAAATAAATATTGGCAACAAAAAAGAAAGAGCTTCAGATTTTACTGGCAAAGTTTAATTTTAAGAACCTGACATTTCTCTGGAGAAATGTTTAATATTTTGGGTCTTTCATCAGAAAATAGCATGTATTCTCTTTTACAAAGTAGGAGGCAAAAGGATGTAGTCAAAAAAGCCCTGGATTAGAAGTCAGTAGACACAGATTGCAGACCAGCTCTGAAAACAAATCAACTGTATTACCTGGAGCAAGTCACTTAATCTTTCTAAAATTGTTGAAAAGAAACTTTGTAAAAGAAAGAGCAAGAATTGGCATGGCAAATGTGTAGTATCCACTCATCTACATTCAATGGCTTAAAACTTTGAGCCAATAGAGAGTGTACATTAAACAGTCCACTATGGCCCAAGAGAGGCACCCAGATATTTGTATTTTGAAAGACCCATCAATTCATAAATATAATGAAAACATTTATTTTATCATCGCTAGTTTAATATCTATATATCTAGTGCTGGATGAGAAAGCAGATAAGGACTATGTTAAAACCTTCCCCTGACATATAGAGTATATCCTGAAACTTCACACAACAAAATTACCTTGGGATTAATAAAGTTAGTGCATTTTTAAAAGCATAAAGATAAACACAACAAATAGGCACTGTCCCTCAATTATCACCTGACATATTTTGAGAAAATATTTAGATGCAAAGAACTTTTAAAATGTGTCCACTCAGGCTCTGACTGGTTTGGCTCAGTGGATAGAGCGTCGGCCTGCGGACTAAAGGGTCCCAGGTTCGATTCCGGTCAAGGGCATGTACCTTGGTTGTGGGCACATCCCCAGTAGGAGGTGTGCAGGAGGCAGCTGATCGATGTATCGCTCTTATTGATGTTTCTAACTCTCTATCCCTCTCCCTTCCTCTCTGTAAAAAAATCAATAAAATATATAAATATATATATATATTTTTTTTAAATGTGTCCACTCAAAATGTAGTTACTCATTAAGTTCATGTGCCATTTTGTTTTTCTAAAGGACTCAAAAATACTTTGTAAGATTGAATTCATTCTTTTCAAAGCTTTTATTTTCCAAAAAGGAAGAAAGACACCCAGATATAAAATAGCTATCTTCGGAAAAGATAGTGGTAAGTACCACCTGAAGTCAGGATTTCCATCTTATATTTTCCAAATCCATTATTTGGAGTCCTTAGAAGTTAATGATTTTCATATTTCTTAATTAATAATAGCAATAATAGCAAGTACTAAGTTGTTTATGTTTTAATTTTTAAAAAATATTTATTGTTGAAAGTATTATATATGTCCCTTTTTTTCCCCTTTGACCCCACCCCTGCTCCCCTGCCCCAGGCCTTCACCACACTATTGTCTGTATCCATGGGTTATGCATATATGCATACAAGTCCTTTGGTTGATCTTTTTCCATCCTATTTTTGTTTTGTTTTAAATTAGAAGATTTGTTTAGTTTTTTTGTTTGTTTGTTTGTTTGTTTTACTCATGGGACTAATTTCTCACTAAGAAGTATATTAAGACAGTTTGTTTTATTGACATTCTGGATATCCTCATACTCTTTGTCTTGTCTTTTTTTTAACCAGGAAGGTGGAGGGTGCAATGTAGACAATGGAAGTGGTGATAGCCAGCATGGAGTGAGAAGGGAGGACCCAGCGGTATCTGAATGTATGTGTATGTTCTCACAGGCCTTTGTACCTGCTGGTTGTCATCTCCTTTCTCAGTTTTCCTTTATCCAAATGCCATCTTTCTGCCAGTCCTGACAAGGTCACAGATGTTTCACAGGCTGAGAAACACTGGGAAACAGCAGTACAGAGAAACACTGGTGTCAAGAAAAACAAAAACACACCCTGAGGAGGAGGACTCCTGTCTTGTCTTGACAAGATGGTGGCAGCACAGATTGGTTCTGTGGATCTTAGAGAACAGTTCCATCAGTGTTCCCGAATGGTCTCTGCATGGCATTAGCATAATGTTTCCTGACAATGTCCATGTTGGTCTTCCCACACTGTTAGTAAGTCCACTACCTGAAGTCCTTAGAAGTTAATGTTTTAAAGTACAGATTTGTTGTTTTTGTTTTGTTTTAAATTAGAAAGTCTATATCAGCTTACCAAATTCAACAGTATTCCAAAAACTTAGAAAACTCTATGAAATATATTTTCATATGTATTAAACTGAGTAGCATCTCTCCAGTGTCTTGTTTTAGTTAGCTTTTTGTCTTAATTCAAGAGTGATCATTTTATATAGTTTTATCTTTAACAGGAACAATATTTTATCCTAGGAAGACAACTGAGAAATGAATCACAGTCTTTTATTTTGGAAGATATAAAAATCATCTTAAATAACTAATTATGTAAAAATAAGTAGTAGAGTTCTCAAACATATTTATTTCTTTAGAAGCCTTAATTACTAAGTGATAGATAAGCAAATCCTTTTTTAAAAAAAAATTCAGAGTGCTTTCAGAACACAATAATTTACTTATTTATTTTAATTTCTTTTTATTTTTTTTTTTTTTTTTAGTCCTGACCTGAGGAGTGAGGATATTTTTTCCATTGATATTTAGAGAGGGTGGAAGAGAGAGGAGAGAGGGAGAGAGAGAGTGAGGAGGGAGAGAGAAATATCTATGTGAGAGAGACGCATTGATTATTTGCTTCCTGTATGTACTCCAAAGGGAGGGTGGAGTTTGGGGCGGAGATGGAACCTCCAACCCAGTTACAGTACATGCCCTTGACCAGGAATCCAACCCACAACCCTTAGGCACACATGCTGGTGCTCTAACCACTGAGAAACACCAGCCAGGGCCACAATAATTTATTTAAATTGAGAGCTTCTTCTCCTTATTTCTGTATTGGTCAATTTATTGGTTCATTATGAAAAATACTGAGCACATTTGTCTGTACAAAGAACTATATTAGATGTCAAAAGTAAGAAACAGACTTTAGCTTTCAGAGACTTAGTCTCCTAGGCAGAAAGACAATAACATAAGATAGGAATAACTATAACAAAAGATAGAATGCAGATGCAGACACTAAAACATGTTTTAAGTGATAGAGAAATGATTAGAGAAGACTAATCATTTTTCATGATTCACCCAAAATATATTCATTTGGGTAGAATCACGAAAAACTAACTGAAATGGGTCTGGAAATATTGATATAATTATGCTATCTTCAGATAAATGATAGAAAGTATTCTAAACAGAGGACTGAATGAGCCAAAGCTTAGAAGCAGTAAAGAGTTAAGCACTCTTATTCTACTGTGGGCCAGACACTGGCAATGAAATGAAGAATATTAAGGCATTTCTACAGTCTGATAACAACCTGAGAAGAACAAGTAGAGAAGTTTTGCCAACAAGACCAGTAACACCCAATGGAAAGGAAATTATTCAGCAAAATGCTAGTGTGTGTGTGTGTGTGTGTGTGTGTGTGTGTGTGTGTGTGTGTGTGTGTGGCGTGTAAGAGTAAGCACTTGCACATATGCATGCAGGAACATTTTAAGCAAGCGAGAGACATTCATAGTTGTGAATTAGAAAGATTAATTTGGTAGAAATACTGTGAATTTGGTAGAATGAAATTAATGAGGCCTGGAAGGAGTTTACTTTTGCATCTCAAGTTCACTCGTTTTTTTAAGTAAGGTCTTAGCTCTCTCCTCTTTAATCTTTTTTTTTAATTTGTTTGTTTTTTGGTTTTTGATTTTTAATGGGAGATGGATGAAAGTGAATACGGTCTTCTGCCTTTTCTTCACTTGCCACCTGCTTGGGTTTCTCTTATCAGATACCTTACATGAGCTGTCTGCTGCTTCTCACTGTTCGTTCCTGCACCATTGTTTCTACTGTCATCTGCTTTGTCCCTGATGCCAGTCCCCAGCATTCAAAAACTGGTTGAATATATTACCGCCCACTTTCAAACTCTGATCTTTAAGTTCTTATATGGGGGTTTCATTGTGGTTGGCAGTTCCATTTATAATAAGCAGAAATTATACTGACAGACTCATATATGCCGGCCTTTACATTTTAAAAAATATATAAAATAAAAATACTCTGGTGCCTCTGATAAAAGGGCTCCCCAATTACAAGGTGAAATAGGACCAGATGTATGACTGTGGAGAAAAAGGATTAGGAATCATAGTAGATAAGATGACAATGGGTCACCAGTGTGGGACTGTAGTTAAGAAAGGGAAGGTGATAGTGGGATACATGAGTAGGATCATAAAATGTAAGAACCATAAGGTACCCAGCATTAATCAGATCTGGGCTTAGCATCAAAAGAAGTGTGATGACAGGGCCGCCTAAGGCACAATTTCAAGGGAGTGAATTTGGCCTCAGCAGCTGCTGACCAAACTTTTCCACACCCAGCGGATCTCCTGAAGGAAGTTAGCACTCAGTGCTGCCACATGTGGCCCCCGGCCTGGCGCTCTCCCACACTGCAATGAATACCATTCGGCTCTCTGGCTCTCTGTTCACTTTCCTCAAAATTTGGGGTTGGGATCCCAGAACTCAGAAAACTACTTCAGAAGAGAAAGAATTGTTTTCAACGGAGAGCTTAAAATCATAAAACAAGCCCAAGACAATAACACTGCGATGGTGCAGTTTCAGATGGGGTCGTACACAGTGCGGAGATACAGTGGGATGGGCAGATGTAGTAAAGAAGGCTTTATGTTGTCTTGTTCTATAAAACATATTTAAGCCCAAACTACATTATGCATGTAACTATCTACCATAATGCATAAATCTGGCATATAATATTTTAGAATGCTTTAGGCTACTAAATGGGTAAAAAGATAACTCAATTCATTTATTACTAAAGCATACTGCCCTATACCTTTTCTTGCTGAATTTTAATCTGTTTATGACCAGTTCTTCAAGATAATAAGGAAAATACATACAGGTTGGGGTAAAAGAAGGTTTACAGTTGTCAGTCCACAAAGCACAGAGTTTACTTTTATATTATTATTTATTTATTAATTACTCTGTTAATTTCCATACAAACAAGTGTAAACCTACTTTACCATACTCTGTATATGAAAGTGAATATATATAATTTAAATAAGTAAATCCAATCTAATAATAGACAAATATGCAAATTGACCGCACCTTCGCTACACCTAAGCCACGCCCACCAGCCAAGCCACGCCCACCAACCAATCAGGACGAGTATGCAAATTACCCAACAAAGATGGCGGCTAATTTGCATATCAAGACAGCGTCCAAAGAAGCCAAGAGCTGCAGAAGGGAGTAAAGCTTCGAAGAAGCAAGCAAGCCGAGGGGGAGGAGAAGGGCGGGGCGGAGGCGGGGCCGGGGGCGAAGGGAAACGCGGGTGGGCTGGAGGAGAAGGCAGGGCAGGTGACAAGGGCGGGGCGGAGGCGGGGTAGAGTGCAGCAGGAAATCCTATTGCAGGATTTTTCCTGCAACGGGAAAGCTAGTATATTAATATATATAGTCACTAATATATTCTTCAGTTTTAAATCTGGGTCATTCACTAACATTATTTTAAAACAAACTAATTCGGAGAGCAGTTGGTCTCATTCCTTTTTTCTAGACTGCAAAATAGGACTGTACCAGTATACATGGAAACTCAAAGCCAAAACTCCCAAAACTTTTCTATATATCTCAGAATACATAAAAGTCTTCAGAAATATATTTTGGAAGTTTTTTGTATATATATTCACTTTTTTTAATTTTGGAGAGAAACAGAGAGGGAAAGAGAGATAGAAACATCAATGATGAAAGAGAGTCATTGATCGGCTGCCTCCCTGCACACACCCTACTGGGGATCAAGCCCACAACCTGGGCATGTGGGCTTGACAGACCAGCACTCTATTCGTTGAGCCAAACTGACTAGGGCTGGAACTTTTAATCAATAGGGAGATTCCCATCACATCAAAGGAAAACAACTGAGAATTCCTTCTAAGTCCATGATCATTACAGCAGGTTCCATTTAAAGGTAACCACCAAAAATAGTGTGCTTTTATTACATTTTCTTACTAGTTAGTCAAACCTGCTCTCTAAATATCCAAATTTATTCATTTATTAGCCAAATTTTTGTTTAATGTTTCTATATGCCAGTATAAACAAGATCAACAAAGTCTTCCCTTTCACGAAATTTAAATTCTAGTTGAAGAGGAAACAAAATGAACAAATACAATAATAAATATCATATGAGGATGGGTGCCCTGAAGAAAGTGAAACACAGTGACAGGACAGTGAGTGGATGATGGGATGGCCCAGATCGGAGAGCAGCAAGGCCACTTTGTAGAGGTGACCTTGAGAGGAGGCCTGAATTTCACCAAGGATCTAGCCATGCGAGGATCTGAAGGAGGAGCATTCCAGGCTCAAGGAAGAGCAAATTCCAAGTCCTTCAAGTAAGAACAAGCTTAGAAGATTTGAAGGTTTAAATGAAGGCTAATGTGCCCATGGCATAGGGACCAAGGAGGTGAGCAAAAAGGTGATCAAGGAGTCACAAGAATGTGCCAAGTGATGTAGGGCTTTTAGGTCTTGCTAAAGAACTCCACTACGATTCTGAGTGACAGCAGAAGCTAGTGGAGAATGTTAAGATGGAGAGTGAAGTTCCCTTTTTTCTTTTAAGGTTATTCTACCTTCTGCGTAAGGCATAGACTGCAGGAGGTCAGGAGTGGTAAGAGGGACCAGCAAGAAGGCTGTTGCCATTCTCAGGGAGAGTGTCAAGGTGGCTCAGACTAGGGTAGTAGAAATGTAATTGGGATAGAGAAAAATGGAAAAAAATCAGTCTACATTTGGTGGTAGAGCAAACAGGGACTTGTTTTGTATTAGATGGAAGAGGGCAAAAAATCAAGTTTAACTCTAAATCCCAGTCAAGTAATGGAATGTATATATCTGTCAAAAAAGTAAAAAAAAAAAACAAAAAAATTAAAAAAAAAACTAGAGTGTATTAAAGTCACTTATTTAACTAAACCTATTGGAAACAAAAACTCTTTTGATTTTAATACAATAGAATTCAATTCAAAAATATATGTTATGAGCCTACTATGTGCAAAGCACTTTGATAAGCCTTTCAGATGACACAAGAGATGTCATTTGTGTTCTCAGTAACCACTGAAAATAGGAGACGTATAATTAACTAGAGAACTATTTTTTAGATAATGCTCTCAAATCAAGTAAAACATTTATTGAATGCCTACCAGTAGTACAGCGCTGCTAAGAATAAAAAGGTGATTACACACAAGTGAACAAAATGTGTCACTGGTGGCAAGTAATTGAAAACCTAAATGAAAAACACAATTTCTCCTGGAATTAGCTACCAGAGATCATAAAGTCTACATCTATCCATTCTATCTTTAATAAACTGGGAATTATCATTGTATCACTTTCCAAATCCATCTCTCTACTTGCCCAATGATACCTAGTAGCCATATTCCTTTCCACTTTTATGTGATGGCTCAGCAAAACACACTGAAGGGACTACAGCAATCAGCACATTGTTTTCTTTATAGTCATAGTTTGCTCGCTTCACGCTGTTTTAGGTAGAGAAGCTGCACTGCTAAATTAAAAGGCTATGCACTCACAGCAAGTGGATTCTGATGACCTAAATGATCGGAGAGAGAGTAATTTGCTACGCCACCTGAACTCTGAGTGTGCAGAGCGGAGTCATGCACGGAGCACCGCTCTGCTTTTCTGCATTCATGCGCCAGGATTTCCCATTCCACATAATTAGTCACTTTATATTAAAATAATTAATAAGGATTTTAGTGTCTCACATGTTACTAATGGTGTGTTGCCACTAGCATAACAATGCTTCAAATGTATCTCTGGAATGCGAAAGTGCCTCGACTTAGCATGCAGCATTTTGGGGGCTGGGTGGGAGAATAGGGACAGAGGGTTTGGGTTTTCCATGACTGAAATGACCTCATCTACTACTTACAATTGTAGGTGTTAAATGCCAATAGTCTGTTTTCATTTTGAAGGGAAGTTTTGTATTATGTCAAAGCCAAAAGTATGTTTATATTCATGAGATGTATGGCAAAGGTTGGCAGAAGTGCTTAAGGAGGGTAATTTTTGCATACGGAAGCAATTGAAGGGCAGAACAGAATCATATAGGACAAATCTACTTTCAGAGGTTCTGCGTACAGCTGACTTTTCTGAGTTCAGATGAGCATCAAGAGGCTGGATCTGGCCCTCATCGTGATAAAAATAACATGCTCACACACTTATAATGATAGACACCTGTTATTTAGACAATTTCTACCAACAGCAAAAAAAAAAAAAAAAAAAAAAGCAAAATTCTCATTGCCAGCACTTCCCTGTTCACAGCTGCTTCTTCTCCATACTAATCACAGCAAAGCAGACACGCATCCCAAGATTGACCAGAGAATGCAAATGGAAATAAAAATCTTCAGTTACGCATCTGAATATGATAACTGTCTGGCAACAGTGTTTAGGAAAAAGGGAAACACTTAAAAGAAAAAAGCGAACTGAAATGGAATCAGAAAAAGATAAAGTTTAACACAGTACAAATTGGTAAGTCTGTATTCAGATTTAAATGTCCTATACGTGTATAAAAGTGAAGTTAAAGATATCTGAGAGGATATGTCTGTTTATCTTTTTCAAGATGACATTAATTTATTCACTTAACATTTAGAGAGTGCCTACCTGTCATGACAAAACAGAATTTGTTTCTTCTTGTTAGATTGGAATGTGGAAATAATGACATTTGTCCTGGGTCTTTCAAGAAGAACATACATATTTGTGTAGGAGAAAACCAACAGCCCTTTCCATCCCGTGGGCAAGTAAAAATTGATCAGGTTTTGGTGACCTTCTCAATCATACTTGGGGAAGCTCAATCATACTTGGTCCTTTCTCCCAATAGAGCTGGTCCTGACTTGCATTGGCCGATTTTCCAGCATCACTTGCTTTTGAGTTACCTAGAGCTGTCTGTGTCTTATGGCTTAGGATTGTGCAAACCAAATTTCCATTAACATTCTCTCCTGCCTGTTCTGAAATTGTCCAAATTGAACTTAGAACAAAGCAGGTGCTCAGATAGTCTGCTGTGTTTCACTTTTCACACGTGCCTCACCCAGCATGTGAGAACTATAAACATGGAGGTTTCAGTGATCACAAATTGGGCTGTTCTAGGACCAAGTTTTGTTTGCATTGATCTTGTCTTACCACTTGGTATTCACCAAAGTGTAAATAATCTGGTGTCATGGAAACGTAGATGGTGAGCAAAAATGACTACTTTATAGATGTTTTCCTTAATATGGGATTTACTAAAAGTAACTTGCAAACTAAGAAATGTTATACGAATGTAAAAGAGTAGGGACCAAGGGGCAGTAACATCATCAGGCTGTTGAACTTCCAAAGGACAAACCTACTCTGGGTCTCTCTACTTTTCATTGATAACATAGCATCTTTAGACAAGGCATGTATCTCCACATGGTGTTCATATGTTATAGCCAAACCCTGCTGGCCATGGGTAGAGTTTGGCTGCTGCCACTTCAAAGCACATTTGGCTCACTGAGGTCTAATTTATTAAGCTGGTAGTTGATCATAGCAGCATAGATGCTATCTTAATTGGACCTCCTCCCTCTAACATCAGTGAAGGGAGAAAGAGCTATGTGTTGATTTCAGTCACAAGCTCACAGAGTGCTGAAGGGACTTGAGACCACCTAGCTGGCAGGTTCCAACCTGGGACTTGCATAGCCACACAAATTTTCTAAAAATGTTGAGAGAAACTACATTTTTTCCATGAATTAATACTACATATGGACACAAAAATAAGTTACTTTGATTTGCATTTGAATTACACGAATATGTGAAAAAGAAAGTAAAAAAAATGATTCTTGTGTGATTTGTGATCAACTATTAACTAGTTTAATAGTTGCTTTTGAAATAAATCAAGTTACTAAATTACTAATTTTTTAAAATCTACATATCCCTTATTTTGCCTTTTTCCTAATCCATTCTCTATGCTGCTAACACTATGACATTTCTAAAAGAACAAACCTGGTCAAGAGCCTCCTTATTTATTCGTAGACTAGTATAACCCATTAATGATTCTCACTTGCCTAAGGGACAAAGCCCAAACTTCTTATCAGAGCAGACGAGACATTCAGTGTCCAAGTGCCAGCCTGCCTTTTCAGCTACATTTCTCATCTAGCTTCTCATTTCCTTCCACCCCCTCACCCACCTACACTTCTCAATCTCAGACCCTATAAAACTGCAGGACTTGCAGTTCCTCAAAAAACACCAGGATATTTCAGCTGCCTTGCCACTGCTTCCTCTGCCAGGCAAACAAACACCTACTCATCTTTCAAAACTCAGCTCATACATTATCTTTTCTATGAAGAGTTTCCAGACCCCACCCTCCTGATTGTCTACCCCAGTGGACTCTCCCATCTATGGTGTACATATCATCATGTCACATTTAGCACCTGGCGCACATCCTCATTTACAGGTCTGCTCTTGCACTCTCTCTCCACTCTAACCCCCTTCCCACCACTGTGCTAAGGTCAGGAAATGTATCGTAATTATCTTAGGATCCCCAGTACCAGTGCCCTGCTATTCAGTGCTTGTGGAAGGAAGCAAGAAGGCAGAGAGGAGAAGATAAGGAAGCAAAGACAGAAAATCCTATCAACTGTACTAAAAATATATATTTCACACTAACAACATCTCAGCTGCTGACACTCTCACCATTGCCACTCTTATTCTGTAACCAGAGGCCCGGTGCACGGATTCGTGCACCGGCGGGGTCCCTCTGCCTGGCCTGTGGAGATCAGGTAGAAATCAGCTCTCCTACATCCCCGGAGGGATCCTGGATTGCGAGAGGGCACAGGCCAGGCCCAGGGACCTCACCAATGCATGATAGGGACGGGGGAGGGATCACAGGAGGGCTCCAGGGTGTGTCTGGCCCATCTCGCCCAGTCCTGATTGGCTGGACCCCAGCTGCAAGCTAACCTACCAGTCGGAGCATCTGCCCCCTGGTGGTCAGTGCGCATCATAGCGACTGGTCAAATGGTTGAACGGTTGGACACTTAGCATATCAGGCTTTTATTATATAGGATACACCTCTTTCTCTGGTCTTTTTGCTTCCACTTTTGCCTTGTTTGATCCATCCTACATACAACTACCAGAGTAATCTTTCTAAACAGCAAATAAAATCATATTACTTCTGTGTTCAGACACAAGCTTCATATTAAAAAAAAATAAGCAAACAAAAAAGATCTTCACAAGCCACCTTGCCTTTTCAATCTTATCTTGCACGGTACTTCTCCTAACCTGGTACCATGCAGCCACATTGTTCTTATTTCTTTCTCACCAAAACATCAAAGTTTCCCTGTTTCAGAGCCTTTGCATTTAATGTGTTAAGAATATTCTTCCCTAGATCTTCCTTAACCATGATTCAGGGTGAAGTTCAAATATAACTTCCTATAAAAAGTCCTTCCTGACCACTCTGGTATGGCCTCCATTCCATTCCCAATACTGTAATCATCTAAAGGAAACTTACCACCATCTAAGATTATCATTTATTATTCACTTGGTTATTGCCCATGTCCCCCACTGGTAGAATAAAAAGAGCTTCATGTTGTTCAACACTTGATTCAAGTCTTCATAGCTATGCTTCCCAACACAATCAAGGGCTGAAGTTCCAGTTTAAGAAAAAAAATATATATTTCAGATTTATCCTACTTATCCTTAGATGTGTTTGAAAGTCACAGTGCCAACAGCACGTGGTCTAAAGATGATAGTGTTTTTAAGTCTAAGAAGATAAAAGATAGGTGATCTACTGAGGTGCTGAACCTAACAATTATTCTGAAAGGTGACCAATTTGCAAGAGCTGCTCTTCATGAAGCCTAGGGCTCTCACTATGAATAGAGTTAAAAGCTGCCCTTGCTTTCTGCTACTAAATAAGTAAAACAGAAGAGTAGAATGCTCCAACTGAAGAGCTGGGTCATCATCTGGTTAAATAGCCTCCACAGCTATTCAGGAATGGAGCTTGAACTCAGGCACTTCTTCCAGTCCAGAGCTAGTGCCAGTATCCCCTAATGCCTCTTCCTAGGTCATGTCCATCTTTACATGTACAAACAGGGATTATGAACGCAGGCTGTTGTTAACTGACGAGAAGCTCGTGTTTGTGCACAATGCAGATGTGAAGAAATGTCACATTTTCTCCTTGAAAAAATAATATTATGCCTCTAGGCAAGTAATCCAATGTAAGTGTATTTTACCTAGAACTCAGTTGAAGTGCAACATCAATAGTGTTACAGCACCTAATCACCATTCGTAAAAGTACACCTGTATGAAACAGTTCACAAGATTTTAACTCATTGAACTGAAGACACCGCAGCACCAGCTCTGTACACAAACAAAACAAAAACCAAAAAGTTTCTGCTGTGTCTACACAGGGAAGGTACATCACATGCAACATAGCCCCCAGAGTGGAAAGTGCAGCGTTTCCTGATAGTTGGGAAACTATGCTTTAATAGGTTTGCTGACAAGGCATTATCACTGACAGAATAATAGATAATTATTTTCATACTTTAAGGTTTTAAAATATTTTAAAATAAATGCCAAGGTTCTCCTTAATTAGTAATATTGAGTACATTATGCATTCATTCTCTACTATTTCAGCTTTTGCATATGTGGTAGGCAGAACATTGCCCCTAATCCCCATATGTCCCAGTCTTAATTCCAAGAACTGTGAATATGTTGTCTTACCTGGGAAAAGAGACTTTTCAGAGGTGGCTAAGGTTAAGGACTTTGAGAAGAGCAATCATCCGGGATTATAATCATAAACTCATTATAATCACATGAGTTCTTAAAAGCTGAGACCTATTCCCAGCTTTAGTCAGAAAAAAAAACAAGGCTATGAAAATAGGGTCAGAACATTGAGACAGAAAAAGGACTCTATCCATTAACGTAGGTTTTGAAAATGTTGGAAGAGGCCACCAGCCAAGGCATGTAATTGTCCTATAGATGGTGGAAAGGGCAAGGAAACAAACTGTTCCTTAGAGCCTCAGAAAGGAACCCAGCCTGCTGACCCCTTTGTGTTAGCACAAGGAGACCCATGTCAGACTTCTGCTCTACCTACAGAACAATAAATCTGTATTGCTTTTAGGCCACTAAATATGTGGTAATTTGTTATGACAGTGATAGGAAGCAAATACAGTATTCATTTAGAAATATCTTTCTCACTAACTGTACACCAGCTATCACCTGGGATCTCCCTTGTCTCTTAAAATCAAGACTGTAAGTGAAGATCCCCAGTCCACTGACTGTAGGAGCCAGTCTTTTCTAAGGGTGCTTCTCATGGCCATCTCCATCTGTGCCTATTAAAACAATTCAGCATGGGAACCATTTCATC
Organism: Eptesicus fuscus; assembly: GCF_027574615.1. Taxonomy (NCBI): domain Eukaryota; kingdom Metazoa; phylum Chordata; class Mammalia; order Chiroptera; family Vespertilionidae; genus Eptesicus; species Eptesicus fuscus. Next base: position 80,018,655 of record NC_072474.1, on the reverse strand, counting down.
ATTTCGCTCATCTATTCCCATTTTATACATCACAAACCCAAGTGGAATTTATTTGTTGTCCTATATTTCCACTAAACTATTTTGTATAAAATTGTACTGAAGACACAAATCTTATGCTACAGAAACACAAACCAAATGAAAGCAAATTTTTTTTTTCAAAAACATTCCTTTATCTTTTCTGCAACTGAAATTTCAGAATCTAGTCATGTTTCTCTTCTATCAAACCCCGTTCTAGAGTAGTGTGTGACCCTTTATCCTACTGAACCTTATAAGTCTCAAGTCGGGGCCCTCTTTTCTCCACCCAGGAGCTTATCAAGAGCTTTCTCTAAAAAAAAGTTTTTACACAGCAAAAGAAACCATCAACCAAATGAAAAAACAACCCACTGTTAGGAGAACATATTTGCTAATGATTCATCTGAAAGGAGTTAACATGCAAAATTTACAAAGAACTTATACAACTCAACACCAAAAAAACAAGCAATACAATTAAAAAATGAGCAGAGGACCTGAATAGACACTTCTCCAGAGGACATACAGGTGGCGAATAGACTTATGAAAAGCTGTTCAACATCACTAATCATCGGCGAACTGCAAATGAAAACCACAATAAGACATCACTTCACACCTGTCAGGATGGCTATCATCGGTCAATCAACAAACAAGTTTTGGCAAGGATATGGAGAAAAGGGAACTCTGCTGCACTGGGGATGCAGGTTGGTGCAGGCACTGTGGAAATCAGTATGGAGGTTTCTAAAAAATTTTTAAAATGGAACTGTCTTATGACCCAGCAATTCCAATTTTGGGTATATATCCAAAGAAACCCAAAACACTAATTCAAAAGGATATATGTACACCTATGTTCATTTCAGCATTATTTACAACTAGTAGCCCTGCGCATGAATCTGTGTGCCAGAAGCTCGCCAGTAGCTCGCTGCCACCCTCCAGTAGCTCTCCGCCCACTGCTCCACCCTCCTGTAGCTCCCCCCCCCCCCTAGCTTGCTGCCCTGCCCCCTCCTGTAGCTCTCTGCCGCCTGCTTGTAGCTCGCTGCCCCACCCTCCTGCTGACCCATGATCTAGTCATTACGTGGTCAGTCATTACGCTTCATGGCGTAACGACCATTTGCATATTACATCTTTATTGGATAGGATAGCCAAGCTATGAAAGCAACCCAAGTGCCCATCAATAGATGAGTAAATAAAAAAGCTGTGGCACATATATACAATGGAATATTATTTGGCCAGAAAAAAAAATCTTACCATTTGCAACAGCATGGATGGACTTAGAGAATATAATGCTAAGTGCAATAAGTCAGTCAGAGAAAGACAAATACCACATGATTTCACTTATATGTAGAATCTAAATAAGAGAATACATGAACAAATAAAATTAAAACAGACTCATAGATAAAGAGAAAAGACTATGATAGCTGGAGGGAAGGGAGGTTGAGGAATTGGGTGAAATAGGTGGAGGAATTAAGAAGTACAAATTGGTAGTTACAAAATTGTCACAGAGATGTAAAGTACAGCATAGGGAATATAGTCAATAATACTGTAATAACAATGTATGGTAGCAGTTGGGTACTGGAAATATCAGGAGAAACACTTTGTAAAGTATATGGTTGTCTACTATGTTGTGCACCTGAAACTAATACAAAATATTGAACATAAATTATAATTGGAAAAACATTTTTCAAGAAAAATAATTATTTAAAAAAGGTTATGTAATAGAAAAAATAAGAGTTTTCTCTAACAAAACATTTCTTCCCCTAAGAACTGCAACTAAGAGAATTAGTTCTACATAAACTTTGACTATTTAATACATCCTCTTCCATAATCTATCTAAGGAAATATTCTCCCTTCCTACTTTCCCCCACCTATATAAAATAAGACAAATATGTTATGGCCACAGCTTAAACTAGGGAACCATTACATTCTAATGATATCATGATTACCTTTCTCATGAAACAATGAAGGAAAATAAAAAGTTTAACTCTAAGCTTTTTATTACATTGATTTTCTGTTGTTTTAACTTCACATACAAAAAATGTTATCTATATTAATCCCCAATATTAAATTATGCCCCACTTGATCTATAAAGCAACTCATTACTGATTTGTAGGAAAAAGAGGCAATTTTATTATCAACTATGTACCAAGTACTTTTCAGGAATCATCTAATGTAACCAACACAATAAATAAAAATTATCAAATAGTGTTTGATACCACAAGCCAGCACAGTATTTTCTTTTTATTAATAAATTCATAAGGTCAATACTAATATCCTCATAATATAAATAAAGAATGTAAGGCATAGAAGATCACGTCATTTTCCCAGTGGCAAAAAGTGGTGAAACCAAGATTCATGTCCTGGGATGCTTGACCCAGAAATAATCCTTCTATCCTGTAGGTTATAACATTGTACAATGGAGTTACAGCAAAGCAAACTGAAATTTCAAGAATTCAGACAAGTTTCATAGAGCCCAATAACTAATGGGCCAAGGACTAGTTTCCCAAACTCAGTCCATGCAGCAAACCAAACTTCATGCACCACTTGCTACTTCTTTCATCTGCACAGGTTAAGTACTTGCAACCCCAAGCAGACAAAATTTTGACTGAAAGATAATCACATTTTCCCTCCTCAGTTTTTGATGCTACGATATCTAAAACAAATATGAGATGTAAAATAAGATGTTGGAGAGGCATCGTTTTATAGAGACAGTAAAAACTTTGCGGTGAAAAAGACCCAGTGTCATATTTAGCACTTACACAAAGTATTTCTGGAAGGTCCACAAGAACATAAACAAGTTTTGATTCTAAAGTGTGTCTGAGAGACTAGGATATAAAATGACACTTGCACTATAGCAGTTTATGGTTTTAGAATTTCCTATAATAGACCGATATAATAGCTACTAAAAACATTAACTTTAAAAGATATATTTAATGTGAAATATCTAGCATTGTAAATGGCACAAAGTAAGCACTTAATAAATGGCCTTTCCCTTTTCTCTGTCTTTCTTTAATTTTGTGTTTGTTAATCCTCCACCCGAGAATACTTTTTTCCCCCATTGATTTTTTAAGAGAGTGGAAGGGAGGGGGAGAGGCGGAGAGAGACACATCGACTGGTTGCCTCCCACACCAGCCCCAACACGGGGCCAGGGGTGGAGCCTGCAACCCACATACCTGCCCCTTGACCGGCATCAAAACCAAGACCCTTCAGTCTGCAGGCCAACGCTCTAACCACTGAGCAAAACCAGCTAGGGCGGCCTTTCCCTTTTCTGTTTGTTTTTTTTTTTTTTTTAACTGTTTGTTTTTTTATTAACCTGATTTCTATTTTTTTGTTTAAGAGTTTGTGGAAGAACAGCGTCTGACCACTCCGCGGTCGCTCGTACCTGTTCAGTGGGCTGAGCAGTGGGGGCTGCGGAGCCGAGTTGGGGAGCAGGCGGAGCGCTCCAGCCTCCAGGTGGGAGCTGCTGGGTAGGCACGGAGGCACCTGCGCTTCAGACCAGGCTGCGACCCCAGGTCGAGCAGCGGCGCATTTGGGGACTGGAGCCATCACAGCCTTCTCAGGAGCGGCCTTCCCTGCGTTCACAATCTCTTCAGGATCCCTGCAGAAATAGGGATCAGGTGGGACCGCTCGCAGGCGCTCACAGGAGATGGGGCCGCACATGCTCAGACCTTCCCGGCCCTGCTTTGACCACATCAGAGCCACTGAATGAGCTCCCTTGCAGTTGAAGGTGGAGGCAAGCTCCACCTAGCCCGGAGGAGAGTGTGACACACACAGCAATGGTAGACAGGTCAGCATTAGCAGCCTCCGTGAGAGGCTGGTGCTCAGCCCTGGGGTCAGTAACCACCAGGAGTCTCGGCCCCGGAAGGCTGCCTGGATCTGGTTAGTGAAGGTTCCAGGGGTGAGGCTGGCAGCAGTAGGGGTGACCCCAGTGGCAGCAGCAAACTTCAGCGCAGCTCGCCGGTGTTGCTGGCCAAAACGCCACTCCCGACACCAGCGGGGTTTTCAATGGCGACATGGCACGAGCTGCCAGCAGCGGCTTCTCCCAGCTTCGCTTCAGATTTACGATGCAGATGCCACCACCGTTCCTTTTGCAGATGTTCCATGTGGGTGCCAAGGTCGGTGCCACCTAAATGGGTTTCTGCTGCAAGGAATTCCAGGACCTCCTCCTCCTTCGTTTGCAGAACAGCAAGATCTCTGGACATTGTGAAAAGTTTCCCTTTAAGTGCCAAGGGGAACCCAGAACAGTGTCACACCCCTCTCGGGTTATCACAGAAAGCTCCTCTTTTTACTCAGAGATGGGCAGTATCGCCAACAGGATACAGAATTCCGAGAAAGAATTGTTTTAGAGGCAAATCATGCTCTCACTCCACATATGCTGCTACTCAATAAAGGTTTGCTCTTTCATTCCATACTTTTAAAAAGAGGCAATTTCTTAGGAATAGAGGTCTGAATGTAAAAGATGAACTGATCTTTATTTAAGAAGCCATACTAAACTAAACACACACACCAAAAAAAAAGGAAAAAAGAAAAAAAAAGATGCAGGTTTACTATGTCCAATTATTACTAGATTTCCCATACAGACAGAATGAAAAAATGCTTTTATGGTCAGGTTATTTATGAGACATGTGCTGAGTTGCTTAGTTCTTAGAACAGATTTTCTCCAATCAGGTAGAAAAGAATGGTGAAGGTAGAAAACCAGAGCAAAAAAGTATTGTTTAGCTCATTAAAAAGAAAAGTCACTGCTCTACTTAAACAAAGTTGAGTTAGAGGTACTTTCAGAAAGAAAACAGAAAAGATAAAATATGCTTCTTTGAAAAACAATTCCCGAGACTAAATGTGCATAAAGTCCTTGAAAAAATAGAAAGAACAGTGAAGAGTTTCATATAATTTAGTAGTCATATAGCATGTGGCCAATCACCCTAATTATGAAATAGCCGATCCATGTTGATTCCTAAAGTTAAAGTCCTTTCAAAGACTAGGTAGCATCTAGTGTTTTTGCTTATTCAACAAATGCTTATTGAATATTTTCTAAGTCTGCGGTACTAGGAAAAGTGCTTTGAGTGATAGAATAACACACCATATCTAGTCCCTGACCACAATCACCAACAAAATCAGAAGAATAGGACATTATTTTTGCTGAAATGAAACTTAAATCCTAGTAGGGCAGATAAGAGAAGTAAAATAATTATAATAAAAGGCAGTATTTCAAAACTGTCTAATGACTACAACAAATAGTCTCCAATAGATGCTCAAAAGTAGGATGTAGCTAGATGAACAGAAAAAGTGTAATGGAGAACAACATAGGAGGCAAAGTATCAATCCTGCCATGGGCTTCATCAGCATCCCCTCTTGTGAGATGATAGAAAATCTCAGATTTCAGAGTATGATCTGGCTTGGTTTGAATGCTGGTTCTGTTCCTACTTGTGTAAGTGGGTAACTTTCTTATTCTCTATGAATTCACTTCCTTATTTGTATAGTTAAACAACATTCACATGCCTTTTTAAAGTTTCTTGTAGGGATACAACCTTCTCTTGATCATTCCCTAGTTTGTATCAGTCTGGTTTCATTCCACTTTTAAAAAGAAAAAAATTATTTTAGAGAAAGAGAGAGAGAGAAACATCTATGTGAGAGAGTTACATGGATCAGTTGCTTCCTGCATGTGTCGAAACTGGGGATCAAACCCGCAACCCAGGCACGTGCCCTGACCAGTAATTGAACTCACAACCTTCTGGTGCAGGGAAGGATGCTCCTACAAACCAAGCCACACCCACCAGGTCTGGTTTCATCCCACTTTTGATCACTGGAATCAGCACTGCAATAGGCACCCCTTAATTACCACTTTATGACTAAATGAATCTGAGGTCTTTTGACCATTATCTTTATCTCTCTGATTCTTTGTTGTTGTTTCCTGGGGGGGGGGGGGGCAATTAAATAATTATTGTTGAAAGTATTACATAGGTTCCCCTTTCCCCCCTTGACTCTGCCACCTCTTTGACTCCTTTAATCCCTCATTGAAAGTTATTCATCCTGGGTCTTAATGACACTACACCTGCAGCTATTTTCCTTTGTAGAAGCATGTCCCAAAATACAGGTCAAGACTCACTAGCGAACTCAATTAGTAGGTCATCAACACAAATTTATTTTTTATTATTTTTTAATATATTTTATTGATTTTTTTACAGAGAGGAAGAGAGAGGGATAGAGAGTTAGAAACATCGATGAGAGAGTAACATCAATCAGCTGCCTCTTGCACACTCCCTACTGGGGATGTGCCCGCAACCAAGGTACATGCCCTTGACCGGAATCGAACCTGGGACCCTTGAGTCCACAGGCCGACGCTCTAGCCACTGAGCCAAACCGGTTTTGGCGCAAATTTATTTTTTAAATAAAATAAAATAGAATTGACTTGAAATCAGATGCATCACACTAATTATAATAAGAATTGTTTGGTGACATTTATTTCAGGTGTGTGGGGGGAGTATGTGCATATATATTTGTATAGATGGGTTACTGTGTGTTTATAAAGTATATATTCCTGGCCAAAATATAAAATATATTTCTCATTCAAGTCATGTTGAAAATTCTGCAAGCCATGGTTGTAGAGCTATTTTGTCTCAGTTTAATTTGCTAGTTCCTATTCTTACACCCTCCTCTTTAATATTGATTTTCTTCTTCTCTTCTAACTAACTATACACCCTAATTATCTCTTTGGCAGCTCTCTCTCCTGAACTTCACAACCAACTTTTCAATACTGCCACCTGTTTTTTTTATAGATACCTAAACTCATTATATATTATTGATCATTTTAATTGAGTGACATGAAGAAAGTGATATGTTAGCATGCTTAATCTGACAACAGGGTGAAGGTAGTTTTGAAGAAGGGGGACTGGAAGCAGTGAGGGAGTTATTGCTGTGATCCAGGTTAATGTGATTAGGGAATAATCTAAAGACAACTCTGATAGATACCAAGTCTAAAGAATAGGAAGATTAGATTGCTTTTCAAAGTTTGAAACCTGAAATGAAAGCAATTTCAATAATAATAATCACCAGTGGTAATACCATGTTTATTTTATTAACTATGCCACTTATGTAGGATACACCTAAGCAGTTAAAAGGCTAAAATCTACCCAGAACTAAGTCCAGTCCACACCTTAGTTCCATAGAAATTTTACTTTAATAAGTACTATATATCTCTAGTTAGATTTAACTTTGCACATCTATAAGAATAAAAGCGTCATATGCTAATTAGACTGGACATCCTTCTGGATGTCCTTCCGGATGATCTTCTGGACAAAGCTGGGGCTGTGAGGGAAGCCCAGGTCTCAGGTGCCAGAAGGAAGCTGGTGCCGGCAGCCGGGGGGGAAGGAAGGTCTACTCTTGCATGAATAACGTGCATCGGGACTCTGGTAGTTAATAAAAATAAATAAATACATATTCAGCAAAACTAACTCCTCTGAAATTCTAGTGCTAGCTGAACCCTTATATCTGTATTTGTGTCATAATCAAATATGTAAAAAGGTCATAAGTTTTAAATTTTCCCAATAGTTCTTCACTTTATAAAAATTTGAGTGTAAAAATGGAACATTTAAAATATTCCTTGGATTTTTACACTCTACACTTATGTGTAAAGATTTTCCCCCCCAGTGCAATCCCCTTTAAATCACACTAAAATGTCTCTTGCTCTTTTCTAGAAATCGTTTCACTTCCAAATTATGTGTCAACAAAAAAAATCTGTGTTGCTGTTATGTCAGATAATTAATTCCTAATTTTCTCCTCCTCTTCAACTAAACTTCATAAAATGCCCTCTAACAATACTTTAAAAGGGTGATGACAATTTGATTAGATCAAGACCTCAGCAAAGAAAAATCATGATGGAATTGAAGACAGTTATGGATTACAGTTTGAGGTTTTGTTGCCATTCTTCAATGAGTCCAGCAGCTACATAAAATGACTACCTAAGAAGTCAATGAGTGCTTATAAATTCATGTTTTTACTTTCTCACCAGTAAAAGAGTGAAAGAGAAGATACCCATCTATTAGTGCACAACATCATTAAAAGAGAAGTGGACTTTAAAACACAACACACACACACACACACCCCAACTCTCTGGTGAGAGTTGGGGTGTGTGTGTGTGTGTGTGTGTGTGTGTGTGTGTGTGTATGTGTGTGTGTGTGTTGTGTTTTAATCTGAGTTCATCTTTTGTTAGTGATTTGGCCTTAAGGAAGTCACATAAAGCTCTCTGAAGCTCACTTATTTTTCATTCTTTAAAAAATTAATCTATTTTACAACCTAAAAAGCACTGACACAAAAAGCACATAAATAACAATATTTCTCAATGTTTTCTGCAGAAATTCTCTATAAAACAAGCCTAAGGAAAAGGAGACAGACCAGCAAGTTAACCATCAGTTATAAGAAAGAAGGTAATGTTTAGAGAAGTTTACTTAAAAATGATTCCTTGTGAGAAAGGCCAGGGGAACATAGTTCACATAGTAGCTCAAGGTACCCAAGATCAATAAATAAGAAATGTTTTTTAAAAGGGAAGGAAAAAGAGGAATGGAGTTCACACAAATTCTTACATTGCAACAGGAAGCTGCATGCAAAAGTGCATAGCAAGCACATAACAATATAATTGGTTTCACAAATAAGAGATGCTACCAGTGGCATTGTTTCAATGTGAATATGTAAAACTATGTAGCTTATTTGGAATAATTTAGGAAAAACATGAGATTATCAGTCAAAAAGTAGGTAGACATAAAGTAGGAATGCTGTTGCAATGTTTGTATCAAAGAAGAATGGCATTACAACAATGCAGATGGAATATTATGAAAGACTCATATAAATTATATTTACGACTTGCTTTCTTATATTCCAGGTATGTATTGTGAAATGCAGAGTAGAGAATGCACTGGAGCATCAAACATCCCATTCTTATCAGTTTGGCAACTGATCAATCTCTCTCTCTCTCTCTCTCTCTCTCTCTCTCTCTCTCACTGCTCAGGAAGGGGGTAAATGCACGTTTGCATCATGCTCTCAAAAATAGAAATAATCACCAGCACCAGGTTCACCATTCTCCTGAAGCACTCATCTAGAGGGAAATATACTTTCTGGGGGCTAGGCTCCTCAAGAAAATATTTTACCCCCAGAATTTTTAACATTAAACATCTCATTCCATAAATGATGTTGTTATCTGCATAATTAGCTAGTTATCCTATATAATAAAAGGCAAATATGCAAATCGACTGAATGGCGGAATTACTGGTCACTATAATGCACACTAACCACTAGGAGGCAGACGCTCAATTCAGGAGCTGCTTCCGGTTGGTCAGTGTGCTCCCACAGGGGGAGTGCCGCTCAGCCAGAAGCCAGGCTCATGGCTGGCAAGGGCAGCGATGGTGGCCGGAACCTCTCCCACCTCCCCTGCAGTCGGACATCCCCTGGAAGGGTCCCGGACTGTGAAAGGGCACAGGCCAGGCTGAGGGACACCCCCAGCCTGGGGTGGGTGCACAGGACAAGTGCACAAATTTCATGCACTGGGCCTCTAGTTAATAATAAAAGGAAAATAGTGAAGGGAAGTCAGACATTGTAAGCATGGTCACTTAGGAAGCTTTATGAGGAAGCTACAGCTTCATAGAGCATTATTCCTCCCAAGGAATTAACACCCCTCCCTTCCCCCATCTGGTACTAGGTTGTGAAGAGAAGGGGGACAGAGACACATGCACAATAGAAGTTGGGGTAATGTAGGGAAGGTGCTTGTCTGATAGCCTAGCCTGGGGAACCATGGATTGCCTAAGGGGTGAACCCCATCAGAAGCAGGAGAAATCTTGAAAAGTTCACTGGTTAAGCTCTGGTTAAACCCAGACAAAGGAGCTTTCACTCTCAAGTTTGCTCTTGCTCCCTCTTGCTCCATGACCCACGCTTGCTTGTGTGCTCACCCGTTCTCTGTCCATAGCCATGTGGCCTAAAGCAACTGCAGGGCCCATGGCCGTGCAGACCCCACAGGCAATGGCCTACAGCTGAGAACACAAGCTAAGCTAGCCAGATGCTAGACTGACTGAACTTTAATATGGAGCAGAAACTATGGTCAGTGCCTTTATTCTGGCCCTGCTGAAGACAAGATTACTTCTTCCATGGCGAGATGGTGGCCTCAAGAAATTCTTTTTTCTCAAGTGACCCCAAGAACTTCACTTCCATCGATAACAATGTGAGGTTGCTAAGCCCTGGGGGAACCTTACAGGGGATCCTTTTACCAGTCTGTCTATAATTCAAAAACATATATCCTTCCTATGAAACCAGATGTCTTTTATCTTGCATTGCATCTCTTGGAAACATAACTCAAAAATTCTTTTAACTGCATGTTGAATGATCTTGTCCTCAAGGTAAGCATGATGAACAAGAAGCAAGGCCATGGAACAAGAGTAGGAAACAAAGACTATGAGAGAGAGAGAGAGAGAGAGAGAGAGAGAGAGAGAGAGAGAGAGAGAGAGAGAGAGAGAGATAACAAAACAAAACAAACAAAAAGAAAGAAAGAAAAACCCTGACATTTCCTTAGGGCAAGGCTCTGAAAAAGGGCCCTGTGTACAAAGAATAGTGCCCAAAGAGGCCATGGTTTGTATCAATAACCACCAAAAACTGATGGACTCCAACCAGGCAAATAGGAACACAGAAATGGATTAAAGAAGCAGGCAAGACCTGAAATCATGTCTATAACAGGTTTCTCGTAGCAGGCTATCTAGCCATTCAAAAGATAGCAAATGGATAATGGCTATACCAGGAACAAAATATAGCTTCTTATGCTATGGCAGTACCATAAGCTAACCAACTTGTTAGAATTCTTTTTAGGTACAAAACTTAACTTCTGGAGAAATGTAGTATTTACCAGTACATGAAGGCAGAATTGAGCCAACTTATGAGACTCCTATGGAAGATATTGACTGAGTAGGCAGGTAGATCTAAGAAATTCCTTGTAGACATATAAAATCCTGAATGAATAATATGAAAATATTTCTAGACCCTATCACATTGGTGAGATCAAAATAACACATGTGTTCCTGGTATTCATCAACATGAGCTCAGAAGTTACATCTTTATAAAGAGCAGAAGAAAACATAGCTGAGTAGGAATAGGAAAGGCAGAAATTGCCACAAGCCCACATTATAACAAAACCTTTCCTTGTTCTAGGTCAGGAGATCCTTCTTATCGTAGAAACCTATATCCAGAGGAAGAGAGAAAGTGATAGGAAAAGAGGAAAGTAAGAAATTCAAGGTGTCCATCTTCTCTATATTTTTTCTTTTCCATTATGGATTTTTTTCCCCAAGTGAACTAAGTGTAGCCCATTCAGTTCATGTCCCTGAATAAAACCATATCATTGCAGACTTTTACTAGTGATGTTTCTAAGTTACATTGTATCTGTTTCTCTTGTTAGACATACTGTTTTTTATTCAGAAATACTTATAATCAAAAACTTTTAATTCACAGCATTTATACTAAACAAAGCAGCACAGTTCTCTTTAAAATGCAAATTAATTAAATATCTTTATTTTTAAAAAGATTAACAAATTTGGGACCATGTCTGACTCTTGAGACCTTAGCAATAGAACTTTAAAGGTTAACAAATTTGGGACCATGTCTGACTCTTGAGACCTTGGCAATAGAACTTTAACTTAGCTGGACTCACTTGTCCGCTAAAGGGGAGTATTTGTCACAGCTGTCATCATCTTTCTGGATACTTCTCATTTTAATCCTACTCCTCGCAATTCTTAATCTCTGGTCTATTTTACTTCTACTATTTCATTTCTACCCCTTAAACTTTGTCATTTGTTTTCTACATTTTGACCCTTCAAAATTTTAACAAAGATTCTCACTCCATTCCTCCCCTCCATGGCTCACTCAAATACTTTAGTTCATCCAATGTTGAACTCCTTATAATTACTATGTTGAAGCCCTAATCCCCATAATGGCTATATTTGAAGTAAAAATGTAGTTGAGGTGAAATGAGATCATAAGGACAGGGCCCTGATCCAACAGGGATCAGTATCCTTTAAAAAGAGACAGGAGTGAACTCTCTCTCTCTCTCTGCATACACACACAGAAGAAAGGACATTTGAGGACAAAGGGGTGGTCTTCAAGCCAGAAAGAGAGTTCTCATCAGAAACTGACCCTGCCAGAACTTGATCCAGGACGTCTATCCTAGAAAATCATGAGAAAACAAATTCCTGGTATTTATTTCACCCAGTCTGTGGGATTGTGTTATGGCAGCCTGGACCAACTAAGGCAGTCCTGGATTTGAAACACCACACCCTGACTTCTCACTACCACCCCACACTTTTCCCAATATGGGTCTCTTAATCAAAATATGGAAAAGGGGAGGGGACTCACAGACAAAACACAACTCATAATATCAGAAACCATCATATTACATGTATTTTCTTTTTAAAAAAAGTTTAGTTAGTTATTTATTGGGACGCATGCATTTTCTTTGTTACTAAAGGATGCCAGATCTTTGGGAGAAAGCAATGCAAAGATCTCTAATTAAAAAGTGAGAGTTTGCCCTCCTCCTTCAACATTGCAATCAGGAGTTAACAGTATCAATAGTGTGACTTTTATCTTTCTAGACATATTTTTGAAAGTCAAGAATTAAGAAATCAAGTGAATTTTAATAGGTTTCTAATTTGTACATTTGTAGGAGTTATCAGGAATTCTATCTTACAATATAGATTGTTGTGATTCATCTTTAGAAATTCTAATTCAGTAGATCTGGGGTGTGATCTAAAAATCTGTATTTCAAGTATCCAGTAGTTCTGATGATCAGTTCCAAGACCACATTTGGTCAAGCACTAATTGAAATATCCTAGCTATGGGTCCTATGTTTTTATTAATATTACTACATGTTTTAATATTGTTCATTACTACATTTTCATCCTTCCTAAAAACTCATTTTATGAGTTTCATAATATATTATTTGAGTAACAATCTCTAAACATTTATGATTCCCTTCAGAAAAACAGAAAATCATATTCTAATTGAGCTGTGAACTTGGATGCAAGCCTACTAGAACTCATAGGAAAAGGTGTTTCTCTGTTTTATTTTCCTTTTTATTAGTTTACAGTCACCAATTACCTATTTATTCCCACATTTTATAGTTGAACTAATTTGATCCCATAATCTCAAGGCATTCATAAAGACAGAGAGATTAGGCAAATAAAAGACAACCAAATGTGTTTTCCCCCCCTCTGATGAAATTTAAACTAGAGCAACTGTAGCTTATTGTAAACTGCCAGTGTTAAAGAAAAAATGCACTAGAAATTCATTTTATTAGGGGGGAATAGATAAATAGGAAGCACTCTGCTCCCTTGTAGTCACCATTGATACCTTTAAAGCAATTTAAAAATAGTCTATTAACAACTACAGGTGATTTGTAATGTGAGTTGAACATTGTTGTCATTGGGGTCAGTCAAGATAGATTTTCATTCAATTATCTATGCATCTTACCTCCCCAAGGATACTTGAAGGAGTCATCTGTACCAAACTCTTCAGTGATTTTTTTTTTACTTGAAGTTTATTAGCTCAATGGCAGACTGATGTATTGCACTTAAATTACACTCAAATGTCATCTCTTTAAAAATCTACTAACACAGCTTTACACTAAGGAGTTAAATTCAATCATTCAATTTAGCTTTTGATTCTTTAGAGAAATTACTTTCCTTTATCAAATTTCAAGCTGCAAGGCTGCTAGAAAAGGTGTTAATCATGTCATTTGATACCATTAATGTAAGCTTTGTTTTTATCCAGTTCTCTGCTCAACTTCCTTTTGCATCATTTATTTTTTAGTAAGAGTCTTCCACTGTATAAATACTTCTGAAGAGAAACATATGTGCATTAGGAAACATACTAAACAATCAATCAATCAATCAATATTTGTTGAATATCTACCATGTTCCTGAAGAAGACCTACGCCCTTCACTCAAAGAATTGATCATCTTATTGGCAAAATATGATTTACATACATGAAATGATTAGAGAGCCATAAAATAATGTGTTAAATTGTGTGATTTGAAGAATTATATGCTACACAAGGAGATCAGAGAATTTAAGCTGGGCTCTAAAAAAGAAGCAAGGTTTCGGAGGAAGAAGAGAAAAATGGAAACCATTACAAAAAGACTGAACATGGAATGAGTGCAGAAGATGGGCTCAGAAGCAACGAGAGCCCAGACTAGAAGCTTTATGTCAGAAACAGTAGGAAAGATAGACTGGCTAAAACAGGAATAGCATTCATTAGACTGCCCTGCTGTAAAACAAACAGAAGAAGAAAGACTATCTCTGATCTCTAAAAGGGTACATTCCTTAGAGAAAGATAATATTTTAAGAAGAATATTCCATCCTTGCTTCTTCAAGTTATTTGCCTACAGATTTTTTTTCTACACTTAAATTTGATTCATTTCCCTCCATCACTTGATTGGCAAAGTACCAGAGAAGAATTTAAACTCAACTTTGTTTAAGCTTATTTCCCCTTTTTCTTTTTAGGGTAGGAAGTGATGGATTCAGCTCAATATAATCAGTCACTGACTGGGCATTATAATAGCCAGACATTTGTTATGCTCCAAATTCTGCATTGTTTTGAATACAGAATAACTCCCTGTGAGAATTATAAACTGAGAATTCTAGCAAAGAGGAAATTAATTAAGAATATCTCAAGCATACTGTCAATGAATTTACAATGCAAAAAGTATAACATTTTAAAATTTGGGAGATGACCATCAATTTCTCCTTACTTAGGAAGTTGGGAAAATCTCTTCCTGCCAATTCTTTTTTCACTGTCCTCTTTTTGAAAGTAAGTTTTGGTTTATTGTTCTTAGTTTCTCTGTTCTATTTTCTGTCCTGGTGCCATGTAGGAGGTTTGCAGAGACCCTTGACAGTGATGCATAGTCTAGTTAATCCTGACATTTGGGCTCTGTGGTCTCCCTAAGAATCCCAGTCACACCATCACCCCCATTCTCACTCTCCTTCACACTCTCTCGTACTGTTTTCATTACATGTATGTGTTAGGTAAAAGTGTTGGTTGCCAATTCAAACTATTTATTGTTTTCACTGATTCAGCTGCCGCTGGATTTCTGAACGTTATCTGCCAATAACTTCCATGCAACACACGCTCGCTGCAGTTTTCACTCTGGTTGCCAGTTGCTGAACTCTTTGTACACATTCGCAATTCATTGTGTTCCCCGCTTCGTGCTGCTTCTGGCATCTGCCCTAACTGCTGGATTTTCCTGTATGGAGAGGTTCAGCAATTCTCTTTACAAACTCTCTGCCCAGTGGGAGGTGCTATTATTTTACTTTATTTGGGGAAATTGGCTATTCCCCCAGGAAATCAAACAAAACCCTTGTCTTTTATACTTCCTCATTTTCTCACTCTGACTAGAGTCAAAAGGTATTTCACCCAGGGGCTATGAGCATAGCAGGGACATTTATTTGTTTATTTTATTTAAGCTCCAGTCTTTCCACTAAATGTGGGTATAAAATCCAACTTCATGGAGTTTAGAGCTGGCTAATAGCTAATGTTGCCTGAGCACCTAAGTGCCAAATAATATGCTAATTATTCACATGATTTCTTTCCATTAATTTCCACTACAAACCTTTGAAATAGGTGCTATGATCCTCCTTATTTAGTAAGTAAAATTAAATTTTAAAAGCTAAATGAATTTTACCAAGTTAACATAATCTGACTTTAAATATATGTAGGTATAGGTAGTAAAGAAACTACCAGATGCCAATTTCTTTTACTTCTATCTTACATTGCCTCTCAGACCATCCAAGACATGAGGAAAGAATCAGTTTAGAATGAGATCATGACCTCCTTGTCCAGCACCATTATTATTAAAAACAAACAACAAACAAACAGGCAAAACTATGAGTGCCCAGGGCAAGATTAAATAATTTACTTCATATAATGCATACGTATTAATTAAAATAGGTAAAACTAGAACCAAGTTATTGTTACAAATAGAACCAAGCTTAGTTCAAATATAGCAGAAGTTCATTACTCACTCACTTAACAGTCCAGAGGGAAGAGTTTCGGTCAGGTGGGTAGTTACTCAGGGACCCAAACTGATAGGGCTTAGTCATTTATCACGACAGCGTTTTCAATGTACCTCTAGTCACCTTTGAGTATCAACATTCCACGACAACAACAAAAATGAGAAAGGACATGAGCGGACGCCTGGAGGTTTTTATAGCCAACCTCGGAAATGGCTCCCATTACTTCTACTCGGACAGAACAGTGGAACCATTGCAAGAGCATAGTCTCGTGACCAAACCTAAACATAAGGGAAGTTAGGAAACACTGTGTAGCTGGCTGGCCATATCCCAGACCTTCAATTAAAAGGAAAAAAAGAAGGAGCAGATTCTCAGGGACAGATAGCCATCTTCACACCGTCTACCTCTCTGACAATCAAACATCTGTATCTGGATGCAGTAGACTCATTCCCTTCCCAAGGAGACAATTCAAAGTCTTATCCACTTGCTGCAACCAGTTCAAAGTCCCCTATCTCTGGAATGTGAAGTTTCTCTGCCAGGGCTACATTTTCCCCCCATAGCACAGACACCGAAATGAAGGTGTTCTGCTTGAGTCCCAGTCATTATATGTTGATGGAGCCGGATAACCATAATAAAAATTCCTGTTAAAAAGGAGAAGAATGTGTAGAGAAACAGAAACACTCTTTCATTACTAGTAGGAATGCAAAGTGGTAAGGCCATTTTGAAGACAGTTTGGCAGGTTTTTTTTTTTAAAAAGTAAACATCTTCTTACCATATGATCTAGCAAATGAGTTGAAAGCTTATGTCTACATTAAAACCTGCACATGAATAATTCATACTTGCCTAAACCTGAAAGCAGACAAGATGTCCTTCAGAAGGTGAACGGATAACAAACTGCCACTCATCTATACAACTAGAACATTATCCAGTGATTTTGAAAAAAGGAACTATACAGACATGAAAAGGCATGAAGAACCCTCAAATGCCGATTGCTAAGTGAAAGAAGCCAATCTGAAAAGGCTACACTCTGTATGACTCACTACAACTATATGACATTCTGGAAAAGGCAAACTTATAAGAAAATCAGTGGTTCCCAGGGGCTGGGGCAGGGCAGGAGGTTGGGGGGTGGCCTGAGGCGGAAGGGAGAGATGAATAAGTGGAGTACGGGGAATTCTTATTGCAGTGAAACTATTCAGTATTATATCATAATGATAGATATATGTCATTACAGATTTGTCAAAACCCATAGAATATATAACACAAAGAGCAAGCCCTAAGGTAAAGTATTGAATCTAGTTAATAATGTATCTATCTTGGCTCATCAATTGTAAAAGATGTACTAAGCTAATGGAAGATATTAATAATAGGGGAAACTGTGGGCTTGGGAGTTGATGTGAGGGGGAATATGGGAACTATCTACATTTTCCACTCAATTTTTCTGTAAACCTCAAATTGATGAAAAAAAAAAAAAGAAATCTTTTTTTTTTTTAAGAGAAGACCAGCAAAAATACAGCAATGGTAATATTTGAAATGATATATTCCTGCTGGGTGGGCATATTGTAAGACCTTGTCCTGGTATTGGAGGGCATCCCAGACAGGCGTGATTCTCATTTCTGGGTGAGGCTTCAGTGTCCAACATACTCAGAGGCCCTGGGTTTGCCCTCTGAGAGGTTTCTCCTTCGCTGCCATTCTCCATGGCACATCTGCAATGAACACTGAGTGTATGCCCTTCTTACAGGTCAAGGAGTCAAAAGCTTTCACAGGTGAGGTTTATAGTTTTTTTGGCAGTACAATTCCCTCAAAAACTACGTAAGTTTGCCCTTGATGGTTTAGCTCAGTGGATAGAGCATCAGCCTGCAGACCAATGATGAGAGAGAATCATCGCTTACCTGCCTCCTGCATGCCTTCTACTGGGTATCGAGCCCACAACCTGGACACATGTCCCTGACTAGAATCGAACCTGGGGGTCCTGGATTCGATTCTAGTCAGGGGCATGTGTCTGGATTGTGGGCTCAATACCCAGTAGGAGGCATGCAGGAGGCAGGTAATCGATGATTCTCTCTCATCATTGGTCTTTCTGTCTCTCTCTCCCTCTCTCTTCCTCTCTGAAATCAATAAAAATATATTTTAAAATAACTAAATTTTGGGACAATTTATTTCCTGTCCCTTCCAAATACCAGTGGTTATATTCAAAATAATTTCTTAGACATAATTCTTTAGTCTGCTCCTTTTTTTAACTACCCTGAGGAGAGTGGATGTGCGTGTGTGTGTGTGTGTGTGTGTGTACATGCACAAGCACACACACACATACCTGTGTATAAATATAACGGACAGCAGCTACCTTGAGTTGGGTGGGAAGAGATCAGATTTTTGCTGGAAGGGTAAGTACCTTACTTGAACTTAGACATCGTATTGGGCCTTTGCATTTGAAGCCTTTTTAAGTCTCATTTCCTGTTTGGGTTTCAGAAGCAGTTGGTTTTCCAACCCTGTGAAGACTGTGAATTCTCTCCCTCCCCTTCCATCTCTGCGCAAGCAAGCCAATTCTTGCAACACAGTGCCTTACTTGAAGCAATGAATAGCAGCCAAAACGTATAAACATCCCAGCTCTTTTCCAACCACTACACCTAAAACTATATGAGAATGTAGTCCGCATTCCAAGTCCTAGTTGGAGATAGTTTTAATAAATGTCAATGTTTTGCCATGATATCATGTATTTCTCCAACTTTTCAGCCTGTGACACCGCTGCCCAAACATTACTTTCTGGATTGGTTACAACAGGCAAATTGGGTGAAACAGACACCAAAAATTCAATTTAAAAAGTAAGTCTTTCTCACATAAAAGGGGTTGCAGGCCAACTCTGGCTTTTTTCCATGCAGCCATTTAGGCAATAATCTTTTGCTGATTCTGCCCCTTAAATCACATGCAAGTCCCAAGATCTCTCTGGTTATCATCATGCCCGTTAGGTAGGAGGAGAAAAGAGCATGGCAAATGATCAGGGGGCTTATAGGCCAGGCCTGGGAGTGGGTCACAGCACTTCTACTCACATCCCACCAGAGATATCTCAGTCATATGGCAATGTCTAACTGCAGAAACGCTGGGGAAAGTAGTGTAGCTGGCCACCCATTTGCCCAACACTTCGATTCCAATGCCAAAGAGGAGAATGTATTTTAACAGGCAACAATATTGCCCTAATCCTAATAAGCCTTCGCTCCACTCCAGCCAACTTGCATGTGATAGTGACTGACTTTTTCCCCATCACCACTCAAGAGGGTGCCAATCCGCTTTCACCTCTAGGCACCCACAGTTCTTCTGTCAGGGCAAGAAAAGACAATGTCCCTTCCACTTAAAGCGAAGCGTGCCCATTGCCCATCACTTCAAACATGAACGCTTATATTACCTTTGCTTCTAATGATAGTTGTAGGGGTGAAGGTTCAGGAACAGGCAAACCCCTCAGAGCAGAGTAGTGCAAATTACTATGTCCATCATGTGGAGAATAATCATGTGGAGAATCAACAGCCAACTCCATGTTGCACTTGCAGCCCTGTACTTTCTACCTGGTCCTCCTACAAGCAGCAAGGATGGGACTTGGATTTCATTTTGACATCTTCTTTCTCAAAGTACCCACCTCTCTGGGGAAAACAAAAATCCATTTACTGGCACAGTGTCATCTCAATCCAAAAAAATATATATTTATTTTTAAGAGCCATGAGATTTCAGTATATCATCATCACTAATATTAAGTCACCTTGTAGGTGTGAGACACAAGTCAAAGAGGTTTCCTTGTACTGTATTACGTTGATCTTCCCAGATATTATTGTCCCCATTCTACTGAAGAGGAAACTGAGGCTGAGAGAAGATCAGTAAGCAGAAGCTGAGACAAAACCATACATTGACAGAGTGCACAGTCCAAAATGTTTTTATTTGGATGAAAAATTTCATCACATTTTTTCTCTCAGACCAATGTATAACTCATAGGTGGTTCTTGCTTTACTTTTGTGCAATGAAAGACCCATTGAGGTTTACCCAGATTGAAGGAACAGTCAGCTTCAAAGCAGTATTCATGTCTTTACCCATTACAGAAGTTGCCTGTTGCCTTTACATGACAGTTTTTATAGCTCCTACCTACCCAGATTGCAGAACACACTGTTCAGAAACCTTGCAAGTGTACAGCGTTGCTCAGAAGCAATCTGAGCCTCACCCTACTTAATATTTGAGTCATCTAAAGTGACTTGTTCTAATTGCACACTTACGAGGCAACTTTCTGATTTTGAATTGGCTTAGCATGTTATTCTACAACAGGAGAAAATGTGGTGACCTAAAGGATTTAGAGTATTTATGGTTGCAGTAATTCCTTATGGCAAAAATTAGTAAGTGGCTTAAATTACAGAGTGAGTTCTCATGCCCATTGCTAAGAGACAAACTGCTATGATCATGCAAACTCAGGTGCTCTCGCCAAGTAATAATTAAATTTATCATTGAAAATTAATAACTTGATATTCTTGTATCCAGGAAAGAGGATTGAACATAGAAACCAGAAGTCCTCATTGGCCATATTATTTGGTTCAAAGATACAAGGCTAAGTGTAAAATATGAAAAAAAAAAAGGAAAAGAAAAGCAATGAGAATGCTAGAAATTAAATTGTGCAGAATTCAGGTTTCATTCAGATATTGATTAGGAGGAACTATAGGATTTTAAGGAAGATGGGGAGTTGGCCAATTCAAGAAAGTATTTTTTTTTATAATTTTACACCACAAAAGAGAAAATTTTTAGAAGATAATCCACAACAAATTAATTTGACATTTCCTGCATGGTGTTATTCAGACTCAGGCTCTAAGAAGAATGAAGAAATTGAATTTGACTGAAATCAATGCAAAGGTAAAAACTCAAGAAGCAAAGGCTAATGTGAGAGTTCATGTTTGAAAGCTATGGGAAATGGGTATGCTTCTAACAGGGGTAAAAAAGTCAAGTGAAAAGAAGTAAGTTTTTGTTTTCTGCAAAGCTGGGCCTCCCTCTGTTCAGATATGGATAGAACTGATTCTGACAGATGCCTGATGAACACCCATCTAAGTCTGGTGCTGTACTAGGTGCTGGATAAAATATGAGAGAAACATGTAAATGGTTCCTGTCTATATGACACTTTAAATATTACTGAATAAATACATCAGTAGTTTCTCAACAAGACTGTATAAATGTGGGGTAAAGATTGCAAGCTCGGCTGCATCCGGCCCATGTTCTCACGGCCATTGTGTTGCATGGAGCTCCATGGACACAGCGCCAGGGCAAGTGCAAGTCAGATGGGCACTGGGCGACTCTGTGGTCGCTGAGGAAAGTAAGGAGACATGGGTAAAGGAGTTGCTAAGAAGGCCAGTGGCAAACTGTCATCATACGCTTTCTTTGTGCAAACTTGCAGGGAGGAGCGCAAGAAGAAGCTCCCAGATGCTTCAGGCACCTTCCCAGGGTTTGCTAAGAAGTGCAGTGCTCGGAGAGGTGGAAGACCTCCCTGCAAAAGAGAAAGGAAGAGGCCCTGACCGGTTTGGCTCAGTGGATAGAGCGTCAGCCTGCGGACTGAAAGGTCCCAGGTTCGATTCCAGTCAAGGGCATGTACCTTGGTTGCAGGCACATGCCCAGTGGCGGGTGCGGGGGAGGGTGCAGGAGGCAGCTGATGGATGTCTCTCTCTCATCGATGTTTCTAACTCTCTATCCCTCTCCCTTCCTCTCTGTAAAAAAATCAAAAATATATAATATATATATACATATTTTTTATTTTTTTTTTTTATTTTTTAAGAGAAAGGAAGAGGTGAAGACATGGCAAAGGCGGACAAGGCCCGCTTGAAAGAGAAATGAAAACCTGTGTCCCTCCAAAAGGGGAAACAAAAAAGACATGTAAGGATCCCAAAGCACCCAATCAGCCTTCTTTGGCCTTTCTCTTGTTTTGTTCTGAGTATCGCCCCAAAGTCAAAGGAGAGCATCACGGCCTGTCCATTGGTGATGGTGCAAAGAAGCTGGGGGAGATGTGGAGTCGCACAGCTGCAGGTGACAAGGTGCCGAATGGAAAGAAGGTTGAGCTGAAGGAGAAATACGGAAAGGAGGTTCCCGTGTATTGAGTTAAAGGAGAGCCTGATATGGCAAAAAAAAAAAAAAAAAAGCGTCATCAAGGCTGATAAAAGCAAGAAAAAGGAGGAGGAGCAAGATGAGGAAGTTGAAGAGTAGGATGAGGATGAAGAAGATGAAAATGAAGATGATGATTCTAGAGCAGTTTTTTTTTCTTATGTATAAAACATTTAACCCCCCTATACACAACTCCTTTTAAAGAAAAATATTGAACTGTAAAGCTGTGTAAGATTTGTTTTTAAACTGTACAGTGTCTTTTCTTATATGGATAACACACCACTGAATGTCTTTTGATAGCCCTGTCCTGGTGGTATTTTCCATAGCCACAAACCTTGCCTGCTACAGTATGGGGGCTGTAAATTGGCTTGGAAATTTAAAGCAGGTTTTTGTTGGCACACAGCACAAATTAGATATATATGGGGATGGCAGGTTTTTTTTAAAATCTTCAGTTGTGTCTGATGCAGCTTATACAAAATAATTGTTGTTCTATTGATTGAATACCACACTGTAATTGCAAACAAACAATCAAACAAAAACATTGTAGCTGTTTTGTTGACATTCTGAATGCTTCTAAGTAAATACAATTTTTTTATTAAAAAAAAAAAAGATTGCAAGCTCATTAGATATTCAGATATGAGGACTTCAAGAAAGCTTTTAAGCATCAGTATCACAAGACAAAAAAAGCCCAATCTTGTAGCAGCTGCGGGAGAATGCTTTGGGACCACAGCCTGGCCCTCGACCCAAATATTTATTATATATAACTAGAGGCCTGGTGCACGGGATTTGTGCACTGGTGGGGGCATGGCCTATGGGGATCGGCCAGCTGTGGGAGCGCAACTCATCCCAGTCAGCCAAGTGGTGCTCGCACTGTGGGAGCGCACTGACCACCAAGGGGCAGCTCCTGTATTGAGCATCTGCTCCCTAGTGGTCAGTGCACATCATAGCGACTGGTCGACCAGTCGTTCTGGTCATCTGGTCGCTGGGCTTTTATTATATAGGATTTTATTTAAAAGTCTTATCTCTCTCTCTCTCTCTCTCTCTCTCTCTCTCTATATATATATATATATATATATATATATATATAAATCCTAATATGCAAATAGACCAAATGGCAGAACAACCAAACAACCGGCCACTATGACGTGTGCTGACCACCAGGGGGTGCATGCAGAACAAGGCAGGCATCAGCAGCAGGCAGCAGAGTATAGAATATGGCAGGCATCAGCCATGGTGGGATGGTGGAGCAGGTGAGTAGGAGCGATAAACCAAGGCAAGGCGCCGGTCGCTGTCATTGGGCAAGCCTCTGGTGGTTACTGAGAATTCTTTGCCATGCGTGCCGCGGTCCCGCCAGGTGCTCACACCTGCTGCTAGCGCTAGCCCCGCTCCCAACTGCTGCTGGAGCCCAGGACCAGCCCCGGTTGTTTGGCACCATTAGTGGTTGTGAGCAGTGGTTGCCGGCCCCAATCTCCCCTCAGGGCTTCTCCACCACCCCCTGCTCCTGAGGGGCAATCAGGACAGTAGCCGCCACTCACACCCACTGACAGTGCGGCCCCGCTTGCACCAGCTGCTGGTGCCGCCCCCAATCGCTCTGCGCAGTCAGCATGTGGGAGTGGCGTCAGCGGGAGCAGGGCTGCCAGCAGAGAGGGGACCAGGGGCCATGGCGGGAGAGGCCAGGCGGGGGTGTGGAGGATGGGCCGAGACCCACACCTGTGCACACCACAGCCTCACAGCCCACAGCTCCTTTCAAGGTGCACTGGGCCCCTAGTACTTATTATAATATAATAACATACAGGGTAGCCAAAACAAGTTTGGCTCAGTGGATAGAGCGTCAGCCTGCAGACTCAGGGGTCCCAGGTTCGATTCCGGTCAAGGGCATGTACCTTGGTTGCGGGCACATCCCCAATAGGGGGTGTGCAAGAGGCAGCTGATCGATGTTTCTCTCGCATTGATGTTTCTAACTCTCTATCCCTCACTCTTCCTCTCTGTAAAAAATCAATAAAATATATATTTTTTAAAAAATAAAAAAATAACATACAGGGTAGAGCAAAAAACAGGTTTACATTTGTATGTGAAACAGTTTATTCTTGTATTATTTATTAATTATTATATTATTTTTCATATGAACAACTGTAAACCTACATTTGCCCCACCCTGTATATATCCTCTTATTTATGTATGTAAAAACTCCTAAAAATCATTGTCAATCAAAAAGTATATCTAAGAAGTAGGGATAAGTGACTGGAGATTCCAATAGATATTCTCTAATGACCATCAATTATTAGAAGTTTGAGGATGGTTATACTGGGTGCCAAATTTGCTAAAACACACACATACCTTTAGAAAATAAAATTAAGAACCTGGAGCACAGGTGGTACAGTAGCAGTCCTCCCTAATAAATTTAATATTGTCTGCCAAGATGGGACCAATAAAATCTTAACATTTTTAACTGGTTTCCAACATCTAAAAATCAGAATGGATTGGCTAAAAATTCATATTCCCAGCTTGCATATTTTTTGAAAATCTGAAAACACTGTATCTGCATTCCCACATGTAACCAACCCATCCTTTCATTTATCAAATATTCACAGAGCTCTGACGATGAGCCAGGCACTTTTCTAGTTTCTGGAAGTATATCAGAGAACAACAGGGATAAAAGGGAAGAAAGAAAAGTAAAGAAAAGAGTCCATAATGTCACAGAGACTATTTCAGTAGACCCTATCTACTTGAGCTAAGCAGCAGCTGCCTCCAGGGCCCTGCAGCTCCCATAGTTTCAAATTGGAGACGGAGAGACAGAGATTATGTAGAAAAGTAAATTTAAAAAAAATTAACTCATGCCCTTTTTTATAAAATAAAATGAAATACTGATATCCCCCCCTTTTAAAATCTTTTCAATTGTTTATAGTTCTTGTCTGGTTTGTGGGACTCCTAGCTTTGGGAATTGTAGGATTCACTGGTTCAAGAGCTCCTACCTCTTACCTCTTAGAGACCTAGCCAAATTTGGATCTGAACCTTCATCTTTGAGCCTGTCACAGTTTAAAACCTTCCCAGCAATTTCTGCTCGTTGCTACAACTTATTTAGTCATGGTTTTCTCTTCTCCACCACGTCACATCTTTAAAAGTCCGAACTCTTGCCTTGAGACACCCTAGACACAATTCAATCTCTTCACCAATTTCCACATAATATCCCTTCACATTAAGCATGTCATGACTTCAGCAGGCTTCATTCACGATTTGGAGGAGAGGGCCAGCATTAGAGGGGATCTGTAGTCCCTGGCATCATGGACTGTGCCCTGCTTCCCAGAACTTCAGTGGAAACCTCAGCCTCCCCATCAGCCATGTCTTCCAAGTGGGGCACTCAGAGTTTCAAAGAGGACCCACTGGGGTGGACTCCATAGCAGTTAACAGACTTAGTGTTGTGTCTTCCATTGCTTTGTTAACACTCCTTACCTCATCTCCCTAATTCTTCACATTGGACAGCTAGAATCACTTCCCAATAACTACTTACACCAAAGGCTGTGCCTCAGGTTCTTGTGTTTACTTTCTCTCTCTCTCTCTCTCTCTCTCTCTCTCTCTCTCTCTCTCTCTCTCTCTCTCCCACACACACACACACACACACACACACACACACACACACACACCGTTGTTGTTGGGGTGCAAGGTACTGAGACTATGTGTCATGAGCAGAGGTCTCATGACCATGACTTTGCAGCAGCTCACTGATTCCTCTTTTCTTCTTTTGCTCTCCCTGCCTTCTCTGATTTGTAGACTAGTCCCACTCATTTCCTTCATTTTTTCAGACTCCTGTTCTACTTGTAAATATTTACCTGGTTTTCCCCAAATAAATATAGATTATTTTCCAAGAGAGATTTAGATGCCAACTGTTAATTACTTTTCCCATTTTATCACAAATAGTAATTGTATAAATATAGAAGCAAACAAAATACATACACAGCTTGAAGCTGGTACTAAAGTCGTGAAATTCAGAAAAGATCGCGAAATTCAGAAAAGATAGATTTTGAACTAGAAAATCTTGTGTATGATGCTGGGAGAGGCCACCAAGTCAGATTTCAAAGACCTTTCTGATTCAAATAGCTTCTAAATGAAAATGAGTGGTAGAGGTAGGACCCAAATTGGAAAAGTACTTACTGGAACACTGACCATAAAGTAGAAAATAACTTAGTTCAGCCTTTCACTGGATAGAAATGAAGCATAGGCAAATAATTGCCTCCTGGTTCAAATTACAGGACAAACCAGCCTTTCTGAGGAGAAAAATTAAGAAGAACCTGAAAAAATACTATACTGAGCTCACTGAATAAAGTTAGATGATATGGTCCTAATTTAATAATTTCTCTCTTTTCAGTAATTGTGAGTGGACCTCAAGATTCTTCACATTGAGGAAAAAATAAGTTTGTTCATTTTCAATGGCATATGGAACTGAGAGGAAAGAGATTCCTGGGGTAAATAAAAAAAGGGGAGTTGATTTCTCCTATAACCCCACCTACTTTACCTGCCCCCACTCCCATTCCTTTCAAAAGTTTTCAAACAAGAGATGGCGAAGAAATGTTTTTCTGAGCACTGGGATGCAGCTCATTTCTATTGGAGAGGAGTGGATGTGGCATATAGTGAGCAAAGAAAAGGGAGCTACTTTTAAAGCCAGGACACACCCACAGATGTCAAGATCATTAAAAGGAGTACTATCTAAAATACAGTTGTTTTCAATGGGGAAAAAGGAAACATATGTAACACTTTCAACAATAAGAAATTAAAGAATAATAATAAATAAAATAAAATGCAGTTCACTTGCTCTGTAAACACTTTTAATGACTATTTAACAAGCAGCAATTATATCTAGCAACCTCCTGAATTTCATTGTGTGCATTAAAAATACAATAAAAAAGAATGGATAAGATTTGCTTGCCACTTCTAGAAAGATTACTGAGCCTCAGATCCAATAAACAGCAGTTACTTCGGAAAAAAAAAAACACACAGAAAAACAAAGAACAAGTCATTGTGTGCCTGAACTAAACTACTTAATACAGTTTAAAGGTAAATTTGGAAATTCCCAAAGTATAGCCTACCTATGAATTTCTCATATATTATGCTAATAATATGGGTATATTTTGGACATTTGTCAAAACAAAATAATGTTAAGTTATCAGTTTACCTTTTTGATGTAGAGCCTCCCAGACTTGTTTCTATTCAAGTAAACAAGCCCATTCCGTTCCAGAAGCCACACCTCAGTGACTAATATGACCAGCAAACCAGCTACACGAGACAAAAGCTTGAGCTTTTGTGGAAGCAATCTTGAGCATCTCTTTCTTCCCTTACCAAATCCACCTCCATATTCTGTCAGTTTATTTCCTGAGTAATCTATTCACTTCGCTCCATACCCACGGACACCACCGATGCCCAAATCGTTGTCATCGCCTACCTGAAATAGTGCAATGGGTTTCTAATTTCCAATTTCCTCAGCTACACTCCCACCCATTAATTGCATCTCTCTGCAACTCCAGAGCAACTTTTAAAAGATCAATCTGGTCATTTTATCCTGAATTAAAAATAGTCCATGGCTTTGCAAGGCTATCGTATTAAAGACAAAATTTCTCAGTAGAGCCTGTAAGACTTTGTGAGATCTATCCCCCAACTCTGACCCTATAGCCACGTCTGAACTCACATCCTCTTTCGCTCACAATTTGCAGCTACACTGGAGGCAACTTTCAATTAGAAGAATATGCCATACAAACTCCAACTAGATTCTGACACTGCTTATTCTAAAGGATCTCCTTTTTATTGCCATCTTAATTGTGATATCTCAGAGTGCAGAAAATCCTCAGCTTTTAATAGTTCTGATCCATGTTCAATGAATGATGCTTCTGGAAGTAATTAGGTTCAAAGCATTTGATCAAGAATGATTTACCTAACACATTAGAACTATTCCACTTTTATCTAAGGATAAAGAAGCCTAAAATGTACTCAAAATCACAATATCTTAGGCAGTACTCAAAATCACAATATCTTAGAATTCATTCCTTTTTGTTGATAAATGTTTTGTATCTGCAATAAATAAACTTAAACATATAACTAATTTTAAGGTGATGAGAAATAGCAAGAAGTCACAAAAGTGAGTAATTTACAGTACATTTGATACCACTTTAAACTTCCATGTTATTCAATTAAAAAGAAATATTATTAACAATAAAATTACATTAAGGTGAATAAAAACTTGAAAAGTCTAAACACGTTAAACTCATGTTTTAAAAATACTAATATGCTGACTACAAATGAAACCAAGGTTAAAACACAACCTGAATGTTCTTGGAGAAAAATAAAATGCCTTTTGAAATTTGAATTTGCACACTAAGGCTAGCAATCATATACAATATTGGAAAATCAAAGCTATCAAGCAAGAAAAAAAAAAGCTTTCCATTTGGAAATAATGTAACAGACTTTAAAAGAACACATTCAAGGTTAGTTAGGTGATTTTTGTGTCCTCTCTAAAGAGTTGTTATATTGTCAGACTCTTTCCCAAAGAAATACAGATATTTTATTCCCAATTTATCCTTTCTCTAGTAGGAGAAGAACAGGAATGGAAGAAAAGTAAGATTGTCCTACAGTTTTTTTCCCAGAAACATGCCATTATACCTGTCTTCTAGCTCCTCTTTATAAAAGGAAAATCTAGCAGGTAAGTTGCTATTCTTCTTAAATCTAAAGGCATCCTGCATGGTGGGTCCTTGCAATAAAACTGCATTATTTGGGGGAAGGAATTATCAGTGTACTTACAAAACTTAAAATACTATATATATATCAATGTTTGGGGCATTTTTTTGTTCAATGCAAATAAGAAGACCACACCTTACTATATGTTAATGATAGATTAGATACATGAAATAAAGTGCAACATGTTAGGAAATAGGACGTGAATAATGTAATTTGAATAATTAATGTGCTACTAAATCATGGCACAACATTTTCAGGCTTGCTTAGCCTAAAAATTGTTTGTACGATAGGAATGAAAGAAAAATATTCCTAAAGGAGGAGTGAAAACTCAATTCAGTCAGAAACCACTTTAGTGCTAGTCCTGGATCAGCTGCTCACTGTTTAAAACCCTTACACCCTGAATCTCAGATGTCTAATTCCAAAATTATGGACTCTGATAAAAATTATATGATAATATAATAAATAATATTTTGATAAGACCATTTTTATATGTGGCAAGGGCTTTAAATGTCTTAAAAACTAATTTAGGAAACCTGGAAATTTAAAATATTTATAACTAAAAAGAGGATCAATTATATGGGAAAACGTCATAAAGTAATGTTTGTAGTTGTGTTTTTGACTCATTTGGAATAAAACATGTGTATTTGAGAGGGGAAAACTGCCCTCTTTAATATAATAAAAATTTAAGCACAACACATAGTTTTATTTGCTGTGTCTGTGTTTATTTTTATTTTACAATAAACTTATTCAGCTATTGTCGCAATGGACTCACTAGTTACATCTTTCTGTTACAAACTTCACCAGTAAAAGTATAGCATTGTAGCCCCTACCACACAGTTATTCTTGTTGCTTAAATTTTCTTTTTTATTAGTACATATAAATCAGACAGTAATGTGGGTTTTTCCCCCTTAAAAATAATAAAGATATACCAAACAGCAGACACTATGTCCTGTATTTCCAGAAAATTTTATATAAGATATTTCTCAATCAAATGAATGTTTGGCAATATTATGTGTTTTCCACAGAGAGATAAATAGTTGTTTTACAATGTGAGGATATCAGAGCTATATTTCATTCATTTAGACAGTGCAGCACAATCAATTCTTTGTGCAACATAGACTGGTTTAAGATTGATTATTCCTTTTATTTTTCTTCAGCAAAACAATTTGGTTCACTAGTCCAGCAAAAAGCATCTTAAGACTAGGCAAAATGGCTAACCCACAGATGTGAAAGGACCTCAAGCCCCTGGTAAAACCTTTATACCTATGGTGACAGTCAGCCTTCAAGATGACCCCGAAGGATTCCCACGTTCTGGTGTCCATGGCCTTGCCTAGCTCCTGCCACCCTGGATAGAGCTGATACATGTGTGCAATGGGTATTAAGAATACGACAGTGTGAATGTCAAGACCAGCTGGTAAAAGGCATAGTGGCTCCTGTCTTCACTCTCTCAGACTGCTTACCCGGTGAGAAGCGAGCTGCCACCTTGTGAGGATACACATGCAGCCTACGAAAAGATCTAAGCTGAACAAGGGGAAACAACCTGTCAACGGCCGGTAAGGAGCTAAGATTCCCAGACAACAGTCGCACTGGATGAATCACCTTGGAGGTGGATAATCCGGCCTTCAGATGACTACAACCCCAGCTGACATCTTGACTGAAACCTCCTGGGAGACCCATGCCAGAGCCACCCAACTAAACTTCCCCCGATTCCTGAACCTCAGGACTCTGTGAGGTCACAAATGTGGATAGTTTTCATTAGCTAATTTAAGGGGTAATTTTTTAGGCAGCAATAGGTAATAAATTACTTCGTGAAGTTTTCCCATATGATAGGTCCTCTTTTTAGTTATAAATATTTTAAAATTTTCAGGTTTCCTAAATTAGTGTTTAAGGCATTTAAAATTCAGGCAGCAATATTAATAACCTTTGACCTTTTATTTATAAAAAATACTTTGTCATTACTACCTCACCACACACACACACACACACACACACACACACTCACACACACACACATTTGTACACATACAAATGGAAAGCATATTTGAAAAATTATTTTTCTACTCCAAATGCACTCAGAAAATATTCACCTTCTCTAAATAATGCCCTCTTAATTACTTTCAGTACACATTAAACATTGCTACGATAACTTAAAACTATTGCTTTTTAAAGACAGGAGTTTATTCTACTGTTAAATATTTGTATATTATACAAAACTGAATTTAATCTAATAGTTGGCAACTACTTACCAAGAATAATAAGCCTGAACTCTATTGCATAAATGTATCAATAAAAAAATAAACCACTTTCACTCTCTCAGACATTAGGTGTTCCCATGACTCAGACAGTTTATGCTCCCAACAGAGACTTTCTTATTTTGACACACATAAAGGTAGTCTCAGGAACCACACAACACTTTGCACCTGACACTAAACATGTAGGTACGTTTGACGTCAACACATTACGCTTCTTGGCTAAGGCCTCTCCCATAGTACATCAACAAATTTATAAAAGTGGGTTGTTTTTCCTGCTTCGGCTGGTTTGCCGGCTTGCCACAAAGAACTCCAAAGTGCAACATCTTGAAGACGTTCCTTATATTTAACTCCACAGGAAACCACTTTTGCACCTCCAATTTGTTGTAATTTTTTTGAAGTGGGGGCACTACCGATCGGAAAAGCATGCAAGGGTTGTTTGTTTCCCACAAACTGCCCATCTTGCTGTGAATGAAGAGAAGCTCCCATCTCGAGCTTGTGCAGAAATGCACTGATTAGCACTCTGCTGACTTGAGCTTAAGCACAGCCGGCAGAAGCCTGATGGTAATTATTCTTGCTCCTGCTCTCTGTGCAGGCATCAGGTGCAGCAGGGCTCTCAGGGATGTGCTGTTCAGTATCAAAACCCAGCAGAGTTGGAGAATTCCCCTCACTCGTTCACTGGTAGGCAAGGAACACATTTAACGTGGCTAAGTTGTTTGCAAGCCAAGTCAAACACAGCAGCGCTCATGATCGGAGCCTCGCCAAGTGCTCATAGTGGGTGGTCAAGGCACATTTGTCTAATTTAATAGAGTGATCACAGAGAGTTTTAAACTCAACTGGAGCTTTAAAAAAAGTTTCCATTATCAGCACCAGCTTTTAACACTAAAATATGGTGGCAGATTATGATCACATTCTCTGAATGTGATTACCAGGGTATTTCTGGAAACTTCCAGTGGTGTAGGCTATAATTATAATTACCACACTGGTCACAGATTGTAGGCTACAATCTGTGACCAGTGTGGTAACAATGGAAGCTTCCTGCCAAGGTGTTTTAGTCCTCCTAGAATGAACTATCCAGAATCCTTTAAATAAATCCATTCTCTTTTTCAATTATCCAGAGCTATTGCTGTTTCTTAGCAGTGAGAATTTTGACTAATACAGAGGTCCTTTTAAAAATACATACATTCCAGAATTTTAACCTTTCAAGCCACTGAAAAAGAGAAAATAAAATTGCATACAATCAATGTGGATCTGGCAAACACATCATTATATTTGAATAGGATATTTCAATGTAATATTAATTTATATATTATAATACTAAAAAAGTAAGAAACAAAATTCTGAATTAGAAATTTCATTACATTTATGAAATTTACCTTCATGGCAAAGATAACAATTTTTATAGTGAAAATAAGGATTTGGGGAAAAACTACTCTAGAACATTCAGCCAAGGGTAGATTCCAAACTACCCCTCACATGCCACTTGTAAGCTACCATCCTATCTAATAAAAGAGTAATATGCAGATTGACCATCACTCCAACACACAAGATGGCTGCCCCCATGTGGTCAAAGATCCTGCCCCCATGTGGACACAAGATGGCCACCACAAGATGGCCAGCAAGGGGAGGGCAGTTGGGAGGGACCAGGCCTGCAAGGGAGGGCAGTTGTGGGCGATCAGGCCAGCAGGGGCGGGCAGTTGGGAGGGAACAGGCCTACAAGTGAGAGCAGTTGGGGGCCATCAAGCCTGCAGGGGAGGGCCGTTAGGGGTGACCAAGCTGGCAGAGGAAGGAAGTGGGGGGTGACCAGGCCTGCAGAGAAGGGCAATTGGGAGGGATGCAGGCCTGCAGGGGAGAGCAGTTGGGGGGTGGGGGAGGCAGGCCTGGAGGGGAGGGCAGTTAGGGATGACCAGGCCTGCAGGGGAGGGCAGTTAGGGGCAAACAGGCTGGCAGGGGAGCAGTTAGGCATCAATCAGGCTGGCATGGAGTGGTTAGGGGGTGATCAGGCCAGCAGGCAGAAGCAGTTAGGGGCAATCAGGAAGGCAGGCAGGTGAGCAGTTGGGAGCCAGCAGTCTTGGATTGTGAGAGGGATGTCCGACTGCCCGTTTAGGCCCGATCCTAAACGGGCAGTTGGACATCCCTCGAGGGGTCCCAGATTGGAGAGGGTGTAGGCTGGGCTGAGGGACACGCCCCCCCTCCGTGCACGAATTTTCGTGCACCAGGCCTCTAGTTTACTTCATATTATCCCCCTACAACTTGTCTCCTTTCATTCCTATGTAAAGAAATTGTAATACACTAAAAAAGCATATCAGTCCATGAGATAGACTAGGTTAGAAAAATTCATTTTAAAAGAAATAGATCCAAAAATTTACCTATAGAGGCAATACAACTTCTATCAAAACTCAACTGGCTTTTATTTTTAGAAATTGGCAAGCTGATCCTAAAATTCAAAAGGAAATGCAAGGAACCCAGAATAATAAAAAGAAATACCTTTTGAAAGAGCAAAGTTGGAGATTTTCCACTTCTCAATTTAAAAGTTTACTGCAAAGTTACACTAAATAACACTGTGTGCTACTAACGTAAGTATTATATATATAGATTAATGAAACAAAATTGACAGCCAAGAAATAAATGCATACATTTATGGTTAATTGATTTCTACAAGGCAATTCAATGAGAAAAGAATATGTATTTTTTCAATAAATTACACTGGAACAACTGTATAGCCACATTCAAAAAAAAAAAATTTGAACACATATCTCACACCATATGCAAAAATTAACGAAAAATGGAGCAAAGAACGAAGACCTAAATGTAAGAGCTAAAACTATAAAACTCTTAGAAGAAAACATAAGTATAAATCTTTATGACTTTGGGTTTGATAATAACATTCTTAGGTATGACACCCAAACTAAAGGAAAAAAAATAAACTGGATTTCGTCAAAACTTTCATGCTTCATAAAATACTATGAAGAAAGTGAAAAGACAACACATAGAATGGGGGGGAAAAACTTTGAAAATTATGTATATGACAATGGTCTATTATCCAGAACAAGCACTGACCAACATTCCACTCGTTATGGTTGCATGACTGCTTCCATTTTGAAAGCCTTTCCAATGCTATTTGGATCGTCCCTATGTGTGTACCGCTTATTGGTCAGCCTGGGCCTTGAGTGGGAGTCTCTTAGTTCAGTTTTCAAAGTCATCGGTACGCTATTTAAGATCAGACCCATGCATACACCCCTCAGGGGTGATTCCAAAAGTTCATAACACATTTATGTGGGTTGGTTTTTCAAGTTCCTTCCTCTTCATGATTTCCCTGGTACTTGCCAGCTCGTTAGAGCTACCCTTTTCAGTTCTCCATCCAGAAAGCTGGGGTTATATTTACCTTACTCTGCCACACCCTTCCTGTGAATGCAAGAGGGTCAATGTAGGATGGAGAGATACCCAAAGCAACAAGGATTACCCCTCTCTCTCTTGAGAGCACAATTCCTTTGATCAAAGAGAAAATGTCCTATCCCTCTCAGTTTTAGACATCAGTGTGCCCCTGCTATCACCATCATTGCTGAAAGATCTCTTTCTTGCTCATCAACTGTGAAATAAGGTGCTTCTACATGGGAAAGAAAAAGATTAATATTTTATTGTTTGCATCAATAAAGAATTATTTCATTCAAGACTCGTTCATGTCATTATCCATATCAACAATGAGGGACTAAGACAAAATCCATATGAAAACAGGAGACTATAGGAGGTATCTGGACAATCTTCTTTATGATTATTTTCTACCATTATTTAAATGTACTCCTATAACAATTGTCAAAAAACATCCCCATTAGTTTCTTTAAAAAAAAAGACAATTAACCTAGATTTAAAAATCCCAAACATTTTACTTGGGACTGCATAATTTGACCCAATATTATAGAGACACCTAAGTTTTTACTAATAGCTTCTTTTCCCTTCTATTCAAACTAAGTTGCTGGGTGAAATTACTTCTTGTAGGTTTAGAAATAATTGCAAATGTCAATGTTTGTCTCAGTAATCACTGGAATCTTTTTAAAAATTTAAATCTAAATTTTTTAAAATATATTTTTTTATTGATTTTAGAGAGGAAGGGAGAGGGAGAGAGAGAGACAGAAACATCAATGATGAGAGAGAGAATCATTGATCAGCTGCCTCCTGCACGCCCCCTACTGGGAATCAAGCCCACAACCTGGGCATGTGCCCCAACTGGGAATGGCACCACGACCTCGTGGTTCGTTGGTTGACGCTCAACCACTGAGCCACACAGGCCAGGCTTAAATCTAAACTTTTTAATTGGTTCTACATGAATTCCAGGATAGTAACAGTTTATAAAAATAGAGCCTTTAGAGCATGTCACTTCCATGCTCTCTTGGACTAAAACTATCTTGAAGAGCCCCCCAACAAAGACGTTGTTTCATCCTACAACTGTGTGTCCCTTGCTATAAATGAAAAAGCAAATCTCCATAATACAAACAAAAAGGAAACATGTAATAAAACTTGAGTAATGTATTAAAAAGGAAACTGCCCTTTAGAGATAATGGATCTATTCTCTACTCCATGCATGAATGCAACTCTCATTAACACTAATGGAACTTACGCATAAGCATCAAGAAAATATACCTGGTATAACGATTTTCAAAATTGGTAATAGCTTCTAATCTGTTCCTGGCATAGTTATGTCTTTATACAGCCAAACAAAAGTACTCCTGAAATTTGGGGATAGAGATAAGCATTTAAGCAACGTATTTTAAAGTACTAAGAAACTCTGAGAACGCAGCAGTATCTTTGCATTTTTCTTCCCTCTTAAAATACTCCTGCCAATCACTTTGATTCCCTCTCTCCTGCCATTGCATGGATTTTAAGAGACTGCTTTCAAAGCAATTAAATAAGATAACCTATTACCTCAATGCCTGACAGAAAGTTGGATATTCTTTAAAGAAGATTGTTATGATATTAGCTATCAACAATCTAGAAATCTTTTTTTTTAATTTTAAATATATTTTATTGATTTTTTACAGAGAGGAAGAGAGAGGGATAGAGAGTTAGAAACATTGGTCAGCTGCCTCTTGCACACTCCCTACTGGGGATGTGCCCGAAACCAAGGTACATGCCCCATGACCGGAATCGAACCTGGGACCCATGAGTCCGCAGGCCGACGCTCTATCCACTGAGTCAAACCGGTTTCAGCTAGAAATCTTTTTTCTCTGAATACAAAGGTTCCTGGTTATAGATTACCATTGGTGTTTTAGTAGCTTAAGTTAGCTGCCTGAAGCCTTTTTACTGCATAATTCTTAAAAATCAGATAGTCAAACATTCGCACAAATGAAAAAAAAATTTAATTAGCAAATTAGAGATATAATTTATCTAATTTATTGAAAATAGTCAAGTTATATATCAACATAAATTTCCAATGAACAAAATATACGTTAAAAATCAGAGCAGTTTTGTTACTCCTTCACCTAAGTATCTTCCATGATTTCTGTCCCAGATGTAATGTCAGAGTTAAACATCAGTCCTTATGTTCAGAAACACACCAAACAGCCTTGCTATATAGCTGGTCTGTGTCCAACCATATGACAGAAAATAGCTAATTGTTTTGAAATAAGCAACCTCACAGCAAATGAGCCTGGGTTTTGTTTAAAGAATTAATTAATCAGTTTATCTTAATGAGTTTTTATCCATTTCATGTATTGTTATTCCTACTGAAATTAAGTCTCAGAAGCTTCCCCCTCACATTTCTTGCATCTTTTTCAATAAATGGGAGCTGCTTCTGGTCAACATGTAGATCTCTCTCTCTCTCTCTCTCTCTCTCTCTCTCTCTCTCTCTCTCTCTCTCTCTCTCCATCATCTCCATCTCTAGCTCCATCTCTATTTCACTTTTGCCTTTTGCTTTCCTCCCTGTCAACTCTACATATGGAGTAAGTATTTCTCCTCCCCTTCTCCCACCTAACACGGTGGAACAAGTTAATTCTATTGAAGTTTTCAAGAATAGTGTATAAGATAGAAACCAAACTGGCTTAATGCAGGCATAAACATCTTCATGTTTTACATGAATAGAAATATACCATTGAAATGTTTTGAGAAAGAATGAAGCCATGCCTTTTGAGATAATAAAAATTTGAGAAAAGAGGAAAAAATAGAGATTCTGACATGAAGTCTAAAACAGCAGAGATCAAACAAGTAGTGAAGGAGCTGGCAAGAAGAGAGCTAGCATGATTGAAAATTTCTTATATGCCTAACGCTTGAACTATTAAGCATTGCTGCCATACACTTAGTATTATCCAAAGACACTGAAGCTCAGAGATTTCATAAATTTCCCTGAAGACACACATGTTGCAATTCTTGGTGGCAGAAATCCTTATATACAAGTACAGGCATATGATTTTTTTAAAAGCCACTTTGGAGCAAAAAGAGTAGGCAATTATTACTATTATTTTTTTTAAATCAATAACAATTATGATTCTTTTTATATAACATTTTTTGGTGTGCTGCAGAATTTTAGTAATTAGTTTGTGTGCTATGAGATGAAAAAGGTTGAAAACCATTGCCTTAGCCAGATGTCCCCCCATTTTGATTAGTGTAATGGAATTCTGAGTAAGCCTAACAGAATTGCCTCCTGGTCTACTCTGAACCCACCTTGTACTAAGCCATGTTTCCTTTCAGATCTTAATAGCTAAACGTTGAAGTTGATGGATTAAAGCAATGCTTTTTTTATTAAAAACACATACTGAGAAATATAAACTTAAGGAAGAATAAAGATTGCTCTGAAAATTGAACACATAAAGCACATAACACAAAAGAGAATGGAGTTACACTAAAATGAGTATAATTTAAAAGTCAAATTTAAATATATGCAGAAAGCATATTGAGATTATGTGTATTTTAGCCATCAAGAACAGACAATATTATTTGCCTCAAAATTCTTAAGTTTCGTTAATGAAATAATATAATGTTTAAAATATGGGGAAAACCACTGTAAAAACTGAGTAGTGTTCCTATGGCAACAGAAAACCATTTAACTAGTCTTAGGCTATGAAAAGTGAAAATGGATTCTTGCTCAATGAGAAATAATATTGAAGAGGGATATGCAACATAGTAGTTGCACTTTGACTTCATAAATATTCTAGTAATATTTAAAAGCACATTTCTTATAGAAACATTACATTCTGAGTCTTTGGAATTATTATTATTTTTTTTTATGAAGAAATCATAGCTCTAAAACTGAAGACAAAATTGATGTTTCTTGGGATAAGAATGGTACATCAAATTTTTTTTTCAGTTTTTGCCTCATTTAACATATATTTATTAGCCTTCTATTATGCACTATGACCGGTACTGTGAATAAAAAGTGAACAACACACAATCCCTATTACCTTAGAAAGAAAAATGAAGTAAAAAAAAAAAAAAGACACTGAGCATTTAATCAGATATAGAATTATATATTACCATACAATATTTATGTATGTTGTTCCAGCTGATGGAAAGAAGGACAGAAAAAAAATTCCTGACGTAGGGAGAATGCATAGTAAATTCTGGAAACTGTTTGAAAAAATCCAATAGGGGCCCAAACATACAGGATCTTGTAAACAAGTAAAGGCTTAGGCTTCAGAAGGCAATAGAAACTATTGAAGTGCTAATTAGAGAAATTAAGTGCTTCAGTTTTCATCGCAGAGAAAATTAAATTTCAGAATACATTGCTCAGTTTTGTTGTGAAAACAAACATTAAAAGCTTATAAAACAGCAAAGTGTTTGTATGTGACTGGCTGCTGGTCACTGGCGGCTCAGTTCTGCCTGTCAGGCTACAGGCTGCTTTCCAAGAGTTTTTCATTTTTAGATCAGGCTGGAGGAGCAACTCCTATTTGGGACATGCTTTTCTTGTGGCACATCAAGCATAGCTCCCAGCAACCCACAATATCTACAGCATCTGGAGAAAGTGAAACCAGATCTTTTCGGCTCCAATTTCATTGGCTCCCACTAGTCACACAGCCAAGAGGGGTCAAGTTTCAGAAAGTGTATGTACCTAACCAGATGACAGGTATGGCATGGGCATAGGAGGGGCGATATATAATCCTTCACTCAAGAAGGAAGAGAATAGTTAGGAACAATTAAACAATCTGCTCAGAGAATTTTATGATGTACCCGTGTTTAAATACACTTTTGCAATACTAATAAATAAAAGCAAGATTATATAGCAAGGTTATATCATTCTTCAAATCACCTTGCTTGCTACTTAGTTATAAAGATACAGGTGGTAGATTTATCATGAAGTAAGCATTTAGAAGAGGTATTCAAGGATGACTACTGCAAGCAATAATTTGAAGGCATATGACAACTTTACAAAGTATGCATACTCCAATAAAAAAGAAAACAAAATTTTAAAAATCTCAGCAAACAGATTTCAAAGCCTGCATTTGTGACTCAGATGTATTTATAATTTTATTTCCTCTACATCAAACAATTTAGTTTTAAATATTTCATGACCAGAATATTAGGGCTTACCTCTAATTGTTTTGCCCCATACAGCACTATCTCATGTAAATAGGCATTAAAACGTAGCCAACCACTTCTAATAAAATGAATGTAGTTGATTCATGAACATAGTGAGTGTAATCATTTGATACTTAAAATATTAATCATATTTTATTTGAGAATTTATACTTTAGCTTCATCAGAGATAGATAATAAAAATATGTGTACTGACTAAAGTAAATAATTTCTTCTTACTGTGTACTTTTTAATGATGAGGGAGTTTCTAAACTCATATACAATTACTCCTTGCCATTGAAAAATGCGCCTAATGATCTGTCCTCCTGGGAATTTTACCAGTCTGTCTAGAAATTTGAACACCTCCTCTTTGATCAAAGTGTCCCAAGGACAGGAATTTTAATCTTTCTTAAAAAATACCTTAACCATACTAATAAATTCTAATTTTTGCAAGTTTTATTCCATGAAAGTTTGTTTTCATTAAGTATGCCCTATTAAAAATAACCTGATAGATCCTCCCTTCCCCCAACTGATGGACGGAGTATGACGTAAACTCCACCTGCAGCCGGACATTCCTGAACACCTTATATGGACTGTACATTGAACCACCAATCAGCACCTGCCATATACCCTAAGCCCCCAATTCCTAAATCCCTAGGTGCCTAATCATGTGCCTTACATGAAACCACCAATCAGCGTGTGCTGAGTGCCCTAAGCCCCGTCCCCTCTTTTCCTCCCCTTAAAAGGCACTCTCACCCCGGCACACTCTCTCTCTCTCTCTCTCTCTCTCTCTCTCTCTCTCTCTCTCTCTCTCTCTCTCTCTCTCTTTCCCCTCTGGAAGGCGGCCAGCAGGGTGATCGCCAATAAAGCCTGTGTCCTGGTATCCCATGGTCTCCAGCCCTCTGTTTCATCTTTCATAACCCATTTGTACTGTAATTGCTTTCTATTGCCATATGTCATATTACTACCAATTTAGCTATTTGCAACCATATGTATTTATTGTCTTGCATTTTCCTTGGGTCGGAAAGCTATGTACAGATTAGCTGGCATGTATGCTCAGAGTAGCACTAAGCCAAAATTCAGGTGGCAGCCAGCACTGCAATCTCATTTTAGGCATAAGGTCATTCCCAATGTTGTTGGCAGAATCCAATGCTTTGAGGCTGTAGGGACATTTCCTGCTAGCTGTGGGTCAGAACTCCCAGAGGCCACCCTCAGGACTTTGCCACATGCCCCCACCTCTTAAGCAGTTCACATCCTAGTTTGCTTCTTCAAGGGCAGCAGGATAATCTACTGTTTGACTCTCTGACTTCTTTTAAGAGCTCAACTGATTGTATCAGGCTCACTCGGAAACATCTCTTTGATTAGTTCAAAGTCAACTGATTAGAAAACTTATTTATATCTGCAGAATCTCTTTTGCCATATAAGGTCACATAATCAGAACAACAATAGCCCATCACATTCACAGGTCCTTCCCACATGCAAGGGGAGGCAATGATTCTTCAGGACCATCTTAGACCGCTTCTGACCACAAATGGTTACAATTTTTTTTTAACTTCTATTTTTTATAACTGGCCCTGCTGATTCACTTAACATTCTAAAAGCATAAAAATACAACTTAAACTCAGCACAATTAATTA
Source organism: Eptesicus fuscus (assembly GCF_027574615.1). NCBI lineage: Eukaryota > Metazoa > Chordata > Mammalia > Chiroptera > Vespertilionidae > Eptesicus > Eptesicus fuscus. The sequence goes on along the minus strand of NC_072474.1, from coordinate 79,977,407 downwards.
TAAGTTCAATTTGACAAATGATATGCCTGGGAGATACTTTAGGGGGGAAAAAATCACAATATATACCATATTGAGAAACCATCTACAATGAAAATCTCACTTCATATAAACCTATATTTAAAAAAATTTTACTATATTGCAGAAACCGGTTTGGCTCAGTGGATAGAGCGTCGGACTGCGGACTCAAGGGTCCCAGGTTCGATTCCGGTCAAGGGCATGTACCTTGGTTGCAGGCACATCCCCAGTAGGGGGTGTCCAGGAGGCAGCTGATCGATGTTTCCCTCTCATCGATGTTTCTAACTCTCTACCCCTCTCTCTTCATCTCTGTGAAAAATCAATAAAATATATTTTTAAAAAAATGTACTATAAACAGTGAGTGAAACAAAGAGGTCCAAAAGGGAACTAATATTGGTTCTTTAATCATTCCACTCCCCGAATTCCTACAATTCAGTCCTGGCCTTTCACTTATGACCTTTCTTCTAGAAATGATCCTGCAGGAACACCAACAAGGCGAATCTCCATTAGCAACCTCTGAAGACATGGAAATTAGTAAAAAGTATCATCTCAGGATACTGTAGATTTTCAATAAGCAAGCAAACAAATCAATAAAAGAGAGAGAAAGAGAATATGAGTTGGCAAACCTAACCATACTTCAACCAATGTAAAATTCTGGCATTTGTGTTTTCACCCGAATGCTCAGCAAATTCCAGTTATATTTATTTTCTCTTGTTTTAAATTCTTAGAATAACCTTTAATATTGAAAAATGTGTAGATAGATGAACCAATTTTTTTCTTTCATTAAGAGTAGAAATAGGTGAACATTGATAAATGTTAGATGATGAAGGAAATCGTTATTTTTGGATATAAGTAAAAAGGTTCTAAGGCTAATAAAAAATAAAAATCTTTAGACACAGTTAGAGTTGCCATTTTTGATGAAACAATCATCTAATTTCAGCATGGTATAAATTACAGTATAAATATTTAATTGTTTATCAAAACTATTCAAGGGAGAGATGGGCTTTTAGGTGGATTCTGCAGGCAGGCATAAAGAAATGCTGAATTACCCAATTCGATTAGAACTTGAAAGCTGCACACCGAGATTCACTGCCCAGGTGAGTGGATTGACATTTCCTTATTTTTCTGTGATACTTTTTAGTGTTTATAAGCTTCCTTCACTTTTATATAATTTACCCTAACATAAAATATATGAATTGGATTTTAAAGAATGTAGATCTGAGTTATAAACTATAGTTTTATGAAGTTGAATAAGATGAACCTGAATATATAAGAATAGAAAAAAATAATCAAAACATAACTTAAAAATATTGAACATGCTACCCTCCACAGTGGCAGAAATATGAAAAATGGATAGCAAAATACACTGAAATCTCACTATAATGCTTTAATCCTGAAAACTCACAGAAAAAGTTCATCCTGCATTTTACCAGAGACGTTTGGAAGGTAAAGACAGAAAAAGAATCTGAAACCTGAAGTTATCTTTTGCTCTGATCCCTTTAGGCCTGTGTTATAGGAAGATTTCACAGTATCCTTTCAGTTATCAATAAAATGAACAGATATTTAAAGATTCCTGAATTTACTCACACTTCTAAGAATATTTTATCAACTATTTTCTACAAATCATTTAAACATTATTTTACCATTTAAAATAAGAACAAAAATTAAGAGATGGAACTAAAAATCAAATCTTAGTTTTAACCTTTTTTTTTTTTTTTACTTTGCAAATTTACTTCAGGAAATTTTTGGTGTTTATTTCAAGACATTGTAACACACATACAGATTCTGGTAACCACCACACCAATCAGGGTTCAGAATAGTTCCATCACCCCTCGAAAAACTCCTTTGAGCTACCCTCTGTAGTCACAGCATGCCCCAACCCACGCAAACACTGACTTGCCCTCACTACAGCTTTGTTTTAATATCAGAATTTCATACAAATGAAATATGCAGTACGTAACCTTTACACGTGAAATATTGTATATTGGTATAAACAAGAGTAACCAAAACACACACAACACACACACACACAAACACACACACACACACACACACACACACACACACACACACAACATAACTATAATCATGTAGAATTCCTTAACGTAACTGTGGAAATATAGCTTAAATGTCTGCCCGCAGGTGTGGAGTTGAAGATACGACTAGTTCTATATAATACATGAGGGCAGAATGAAAGGATAGAGGGGGGCATCTGTCACCAGGCTAAGACAGGAAAATGTAAAGCTGTCCCCCAATTCACCTCTCAGTAGTATTTATCTTTTAGATATGTCTTACTACTTCAGAATTTATTTTGAACTGGCTGTACCCACTTCCCCCTTTGGCAGATGGGGCTACGCTACATCCACATGGTAGGGTCAATTAATTTGTGAAAGAGCTCCAACAGCTTTGACCAAAGCTCCTTTCCATTTATTAAGGCATCAGAGAGCTGCCATATGTTAATTGCTAATCCATTCCTCAGAATAGTGAGACAACAAAAAGGCGTAATTTACATAGCATATTAAATTACTGTTCTTTTTCAATATAAGTGGATATTTCTATAACATTAAGGATAAGCTTCCCCCTAAGAATTTATCCCTTAGCATGCATATAAGCATAAACAATGGACGCAAAACTCTGGGGGGTGAGGGCATGAATGGGTGTGGGGTGGGGGGGTAATGGTAAGATATGTACACATATAATACCTCAATTAAAAAAAAAAAGAATTTATCCCTTATTTGTGAACTTGTTTTCTCTAATCTAGTTTTTAAAGGGAAAAAAATTATATATATCTCCTATATATTAAAAGGCTAATAAGCAAATCAACTGAATGGTGGAACTACCGGTCGCTATGATGCCCACTGACCACCAGGGGGCAGACGCTCAGTGCAGGAGCTTCCCCCTGGTGGTCAGTGCTCTCCCTCAAGGAGAGCGCCACTCAGCCAGAAGCCCTGAGCCAGGCTCACGGCTGGCGAGCACAGCAGCAGTGGCGGGGGGGCCTCTCCCACCTCCGCTGCAGTGCTAAGGATGTTCCACTGATGGACATCCCCCGAGGGCTCCCGGACTGCGAGAGGGTGCAGGCTGGGCTGAAGGAACCCTCCAATAACTTTATACTAATTTCATGCACTGGGCCTCTAATGTGTGTGTGTGTGTATATATATATGCAGAGGAAAAAAGGACTTTCCAATGACTTTTTTTTTTTTTTTTTTTTGAGCTAGCATAGAAAGATTTATTTCTGTGGACTTATGCCCCTGAGTTTCCAAGGTCCCATTTCCTTTTGTCCCACCAAGGAAAAAGTGTAGCTGGGGCTTCAGTGGGGCTAGAATCAGGGGCAGCATGCTGAGTTTCCTTTCCATGTTAGAGCCTAGTCCTGTCCAGCATCAGGCGAGCTTAGCTTGTGCTCCCACTGAAGTCTATCAGCCCACTGCAGGTAAGATGGGCTGACAGACGGTCCGCAGGGCCACATGGCTTGGAGGAAACACAGGCGAATGCAAGGAAGCAGGAACAAGAGAGCCCCACAAGCCAAGAGCCAAAGTCATAAGAAAGTGAACTCCTTTGGGGGATTAGGTATCCCAAAATTTTCAGGGGCTCGTAGTGGCCCTGCCCATTCTGGCCAATGATCTCCGTTTCCAAGTTTGACTGGCAAGCACCTTCCCTAGTTACCCCAACTTCATTGACTTTTGATTCATCTTTAAAAATGGATTGAAAATCATGGGTATAATAATTTATAATATAGGACAACTCCATAAAATTGGTTTATGACGGAAAATGCATAACTTTATACTAATTAAGAGTTTGTCTTATTTGCTAGGCCAGTGGTCGGCAAACTCATTAGTCAACAGAGCCAAATATCAACATTACAACAATTGAAATTTCTTTTGAGAGCCAACATTTTTAAACTTAAACGTATTCTAATGCCACTTCTCCAAAATAGACTCGCCCAGGCCGTGGTATTTTGTGGAAGAGCCACACTCAAGGGGCCAAAGAGCCGCATGTGGCTCGCGAGCCGTGGTTTGCCGACCACTGAGCTAGGCTGTTCAGCTAGTAAAGTGACGGAGTAGACAAACTAAATAAAATTATTGCAACTTGCTGGGGCTGTCACATCTAGAAAGTGATAAAGAAGGTTTCACTGGCAGGAATGCAGACTGGTGCAGCCACTGTAGAAAACAGTATGGAGATTCCTCATAAAATTAAAAATGAAACTCCCATATAACCCAGTGATCCCACTTCTAGGAATATATCCCAAGAAATCAGAAACATCAATCAGAAAGGATATATGCACCCCTATGTTCATAGCAGAACAATTTGCAATAGCTAAGATTTGGAAACAGACTAAGTGCCCATCAGCAGATGAGCGGATTAGAAAACTGGTACAGCTACACAATGGAATACTACGCTGCTGTAAAAAAGAAAGGATTCTTATCATTTGCAACAGCATGGATGGATCTGGAGAGCATTATGCTAAGCGAAATAAGACAATCGGAGATAAATATCACGTGATCTCACTCATTTGTGGAATATAATGAGCAGCATAAACTGATCCAGAGACGTAGAAGCATCGAACAGACCCTCTAACCTCAGAGAGAATGTGTTTGGGGGGCGGGGGTTAAGAGATCAACCAAAGAACTTGTATACATGCATATAAGCATAACCAATGGACAGAGACAGTAGGAGGGTGAGGGCATGTGCTGGAGGGTGGGGATGGCCAGGGAGAGATCAATGGCCAGAGGAAAAGGAGACATATGTAATATGTCTTTAAACAGTAAAGAATTTAAATTTAAAAAAAAAGAAGTTTTCACAGTCTTATTTGAATTTATGTGTTTTATTGGTTGGATGGCTTGAACAAACACATTGAATCTCTAGCCATAAGGAAAGTTAGTGAGAAAACCTCCAAAGTGTTTGATGGAGATAATGTTTCTTATCAATTACAAATGTACTAGTATGTTTAAAAAGTCAGTGATTGGATAAAGGAATCAAAATTCAATTTATGCATCCTATTTTCTGTCAGTGTCTCTTTCCTAATATAAGACTTTAAAAATCTATCAGTTATTCATCCTAGTATTTACACATTGGTGAGACTATACTGATTCACATATACTCCACTGCCCTGGAAGGTTGTAAAGTATTAACAATGAAAGTTGCTCATATATAATAGCAAAGCTGTGTCCTAAAACATTATGTTTTGATCCTTGCAGCTTAGAGAGCTGTCATACAAAATTTCAAAGGCTAAAATCTGGCCCACAATCTGCAAGGCCTTGGAAAATAGCTATTTCCCAAATAAATCTCATAATAATATTTTTATTTTGTTCTTGTGTGCTACATACTCATGCTACAGCTGGTCCATTTCTCCACTAAGGACAATTAGACAATTCATGTATTTTCCTCTGATGGGTCTTTTATTCCGCAAACTACTTGAGAAGTCATTGGCCTTGATTAAGAACAATAAACATTCACTGAGCCTCAGCTATGTGTCAGGTGCTTTATTAATAACACCTTTAAAAGAAGAGAGTCCAAAGCAAACATACCCAGTTAGAACCCCTACCTTCAATCCCTCTGAGGATTGTATCTGTCCAACCACTTGGAACTTTCATTCACATGAAACAGAACCTGCACCTGCTCAGTTGATGAATTCTGTGCCCCTGTAAATAGGATACAGAACAATCAGCATTGCATCTGCAGAGCTTTCAATGTTTAGTAAACTGTCAGGAGTAAGTATTCTTTAGGCGCTTACAAGTCAGAAGGTAACACTGGAGTGGAATGGGACTACGACAAAGGAGGACTGGGTTTGATCTGGTGAGGAGAGGAGAATAATCCATCCCATGCAAAAGCATGAAGTGGTGCATTTTTTAGTGTCTGCCACTCCACGTTGCATTCCCTTTGGCTCCATGGAAACAATAATTTCTTTTCACTTCACATACCAGCAACTAGCATTTCTCTATCCACCCACTAAGAAAATTTGTTCTTGAAAAGAATATAACTTCCTTCACTCTAAGGTGTAAAATATAAAACTCTTCACATTCTATCCCATCTGTCAAGCAAATGCTGGAGATGAATTGGTGTATAATGTAAAGAGCACCCTCTGATCCTGCCACCTCAGGTTTGACTGCCTTTGCCTTCAAGATAAAAAGTAACCAGCCGGTGTGGCTCAAGGGCTATGAACCAGGAGTTCACAGTTTGATTCCTGGTCAGGGCAAATGCCCAGGTTGCGGGCTCAATCCCCAGGATGGGGCATGCTGCAGGTAGCCAATCAATGATTCTCTCATCATTGATGTTTCTATCTCTCTCTCTCTTTCCCTTCCTCTCTGAAATGAATAAAAGTATATTTTTAAAAAATGTTTTTTTTTTTTAAAGAGAAAAAGTATATAACCCAACTCAGAGCATCTTGTTCTCTTTTGGGGAATCTGGAATCCTGGGAAGAGGAAATAAACAAGTGCCAGGGAAAAAAATAGGAGAGAGCAAAATATTAGACTTTTAATTATTCTTCTCTAGTGATTTCAATTTTATCCCTGACTTAATTTTGGCTCTTGGTCCTATGCAGCTAACCTAGCATCAAGTCACTGTAAGCTCATAAACGCAAATCACAGATGACCACCAGGCAATGATGCAAGCCCTGCATCCCTCTCCACGTGCAGTTTCTAGCCTGCCTCCTCTCACGATAGGCTCCTGGTTCCAAATTCTTGATTCCTAATGGTAACTTGAACACACGCCTCCAAACTTCACCCCTCTTGTTCTGGTTGGCTGGTAAACTCTAGCATTTTGTTTTTTTGTTTTTTTTAAATAAGTGATCACACTTTCTTTTTTTTTTTTTACAGAGAGGAAGAGAGAGGGATAGAGAGTTAGAAACATCGATGAGAGAGAAACATCGATTAGCTGCCTCCTGCACACCCCCGACTGGGGATGTGCCCGCAACCAAGGTACATGCCCTTGACCAGAATCGAACCCGGGACCTTTCAGTCCACAGGCAGACGCTCTATCCACTGAGCCAAACCGGTTTCGGCAACTCTAGCATTTTGAACCCTAGTGATTCTCTACTGTTTTTGGAGTTACCTGTGGGCAGAAAAGGGTTAACTCAGCAGGCCTAAGTTATTGAAACCTTGGACATTCCAATGAAAGGCCTGTCTTCAGGACAGACCCTCTGCTGGCTCCTGTAAAATAATCTCTGAATGCCCCCCCCCCCCAAAAAAAAGAGGTGCTTTTGTTAAATAAAGAGAGTTTTGATGGGCAGAATGAAAATAAATATCCATAGTAAAGTAGCATTTAAAGCTTTACAGTCTAATCTATGCACGATTTTTGGTTGTCTCTCACAGAATTCTGCTACCACCCCAACTTTGTATCTTTCTTTAGCAATAAAAGTTTACTGTGTACAAACATATGCTGCCATGCCTCTGTGTCTCTGATCATGCTATTGCCTGTGTTTGGAAAATCCTTCCTCCTCTTCTTTATCTTTTGAAATTTTATTTATCCTTCAAAACTCAGTTCAATATAACGTTTTTTATGACACCCCTCATAAGGCACCAGTTAAAATTACCTCTTTACTTTGTGCTGATTTAGGCAATCAGTTTACACTTTAATTATGAACTCACAATCTTAGAGTTAGTTGTGTGTATCTGCCCATCAGCAGATTAAAGATCAGGAAAAAGCCCTGGTCAGCATGGCTCTGTGGATAGAGCCTCCACCCATGCACTGTTTGATTTCCTATCAAGGGTGGGTGCCTGGGCTGCAAGTTCCATTCTTGGCCCTGGTGGGAGCACATTGATGTTTCTCTCTCTCTCTTTTTCTTCCCACCCCCACCCCTTCCATTCTCTTCAATTCCATTCTCTCAGCAACAACAAAAATCAATGGAAAAATATTTTTGGAGGAGGATTAACAACAACAAAAAAATGGGGAGAAAAGTCTTTTATTTATTTTTCTATTTACTAATTTGTGGCAGTACCCACGAGTAGCTGGAATTGCAGCCCCTACCATGATTTTTTCACTGTTCCCCATTTGTACCCTCTCAATTTATAATCTAAGAAGAAAGCAAAATTTTTATCCAAAAACAGTATCAAGACAAGGCTTCTGGCCTCACCTTCCCACCTAACTGCAACCAGTAAGCACAACCCATGTGGATATTCTGGAATCACTTCGAATTCTAGCGTTTTTTATCCTAATAAACAGTAAATATTCCAATTAAATTTGATCAAAGCAAAAAGCTACCAAGTTACCCTTAAAATATTCTCTTTGACCCACAACTAATCATCCTACTAGTCAGTTGACAAGTTGTTGAAAATTAGGGTTTATGTAACAGGTGTTTAGTCAAGATTGTAGGATGAGAGTATATGTAAGCATAGAGATAGATTTAATTCAGATACTTTATATATAATACAGAATTGCTTTATATGCAGGTCTAAAGAGCAGAAAGAATTCATCATTTGTCATGAATAAATGAATTATACACTGAGTGGCCAGATTATTATGATCTCTGAACGCATAATAATCTGGCCACTCAGTGTATATCCTATATAATCCTATATAATAAAAGGCTAATATGCAAATTGTCCCCTCAACCAGGAGTTCGACCAGCAGGCAGGCTGGCCAACCACCCATGTCCCCTCCCCCTGGCCAGGCTGGCCGGACCCCACCCATGCACAAATGCATGCACCAGGCCAATATATATATATATATATATATATATATATATATATATATATATATATTATACACACACACACACACACACACACACACACATACACTGAGTGGCCAGATTATTATGCGTTCAGAGATCATAATAATCTGGCCACTCAGTGTATATTATACACGAAGCTATGACAAAGGTCACTTTTTTAAAAACAGCATATTCATAACCAGCATAGTTAGTTCTGTGACCATACCTATTGCTGTCTTTTCACAGAACTGATGACTGGATCACAACCAAACTTGTCAGCTGAATTCCAGCTACAGAATTCATGTTTCTCATAACTATATGAGAGGAAAGGGCGCACAGCCTCACTTCTAAGCCATCAGCTGAGAACACAGTGTCAGTTGGAAAACGATAAGATTTAACCTTTAAATGAGTTCCTTCTATATAAACCACTTAGAAAACATAAATATAAAACTTTATTTTCTGATACATTTCAGATTTCAGCCAAAGCTAGAAAGGGAACCTGTAATGTAACAGAAAAATTTTTCCTGCCTACCAACATGCATATAGCTGTCTAAAATAATCTCACTAAACTGGTACAAATCATGCAGTTACAGATTCTCATAATATAAATATTCAGTATACAGCAGAAAATTAGCACATCAAAATTTTAAATTTAATTATTTAATTCATTTATTTTTGCCTTTCCTTTCATATTTTCCCCCAAAATCTGAAATATATCCTATTACATAGAAAAAAAACATTTTAATAAATATATGATGGATATTTTACTTTTATTTTTAGGTTCAGTCCTAGAGTTGAAGACCTTTTTTGGGTTATAAATTTGTTTACCTTTTACAAATGCTGGTTTTAGAAAATTAAACAATAATAATGTTTAATTTTTAAGCATGTAGATGCAAAATATACCATTTATGGTCTTCAATAGCATGCCTACTAAATCTTCCTACCTCAACTTTTCTCTACTGTTGTAAAATAACAGGATGATTCAATTACATTGACCTCAGATTACTGTATAGTTCAATGACAATGTCTTTTGTATGTACTCTAATGAAAATCAGATATTAGAAAGGTTCAGACATGCAAATATCTGAGTTCAAATACCAGACCAATCGCTTAGTAGTTATGTAACCATGGCAATCTACTCACACCTCCTTGTGCCTACTTTTCCTCCTATATGATTTGGTGATAATAATAGTACTTAACTCACACAATTTTTATGAATATGAAATGAGTTAGTCTATGAGCAGTGCTAGACAACTTGCAAATGCTCAGTAACCGTTACTTGGTGTTTTTGTCCAGCTTTGTCACTAGATAATGTGGATCATCAGGCAAGTCATTGACTCTCTTTTGTTGCCAGTGGGGAATTATAACCCACCCACCCCACCACTCGTTTGACAGTGTTTCTGTAAATGCAGAAACTGACTAATATGTAGCTTGTAAATAAATAGCATGTTTGTATAAGAATCCAAGAAACTAGGTACAGAAGGTACAGACTCTGACCTTCGGTCATCTCAGTTTTAGGAGAGTTGCTGAACTTCAACAATAAAACCAGGATTATGAACACCAGGATGACGCACGCCAGACTACCCCTTGACCGGTTTGAGATCCTTATCAGAGTGGACTGTGCTGGCTTGCACATAGAGAGCTTTTTACATCCCTCCCCTTGATCTCTTTGTTCTGCTTTCCCTCTCCCTCCTTATGAAAAGCTCTGCCTGCGCGGAGATGTTGAGATGGGCTTTGGACAAGTCTCCCATCTTCTCAGGTGGCTGACACGTCCATAAGCCTCTTTCCTTTTCCACCAGCCTCTGTCTCACAGGTTTGGCTTTTGAAGCATCAGGCAGCGGAAACTTGGCTTCAGTTACACCCTCAGTGCAAAGTTTAAAAATTTCAGTAATTTACATATTAAATTAAAAGTATCTTTTAAATGTAAGTGATCAGTCTTAAAGAAAATGAAGTAAATAGAGTTTAAAATGTGTTAAAAGACCCTAGCTTGTTTTTCCTCAGTGGTTAGAGCCTCAGCCCTTGGCCCGGAAGGTCATGGGTTGGATTCCTGTTCAGGGGCACAAATGGCCTGTGTGGGAAGCAACCGATTGTTGAGAGACACATCGATGTTTCTCTCTCCCCCTCTTCCCTTCCTTCCACTCTCTAAAAATCAATGGGAAAATATCCTTGGGTGAGGATTTTTTTTTTAAAAAAAAAAAGGTGTTAAAAGTAGGTATAATGGTAGATGGAAAATATGAGAAGCCGAAAATAAGAGTGAGAGAGGATAAACAAAAACTGTCTATTCCTGAACCTGGAATTCTATAAACACTGAAACCAATGTGTGAAACCAATGAATATATATTTTCAGATCTTACAATGTGTTTATTTTTATCTCCAGTTTACTAATTGGAAAACAGAAGTTCAGAAAATTTAAGTAAATTACCCAAGTTTCACCGCAGAACTACAATCATGTTGGGTTGGGCTTCAAACTCAAGTCCTCTGCCAATAAATTTGTGTTTTTCTCTAAGATAATAAACTGCCTCTCAGTTGTCACTAAAGGTAGTCGGAGTGCTGGGGCGTCTCCTCCCCATTGGCCAAGATAGCGGCAGGGGGAGGTTCTTACACTGAGCAAACCAAAAGCTAGAATATGAATGGATAGGGTCTGAGTGCGCCAAAAGCTATATGTGTGAAAGGATGGGATCAGAGCAACAGAAAGCTGGGAAGATGAATGGATAGGGGCCTGAGGACCCAAAAGTTAGCAAGATAATTGGGTAGAAAAAAAGCCCTCCCCTCCTTAACCCTATAAGAAGGGACGGGCTTGAGCAGGAAGAGGGAATTGGTCTTTGAGGCTGGAGTCTACCATTCTCCCAGGTCTTGTGGCTCTTGAATAAAACCTCTTTCCTTTTGTACAAGCACCTGCACGCACGAGTTTGGCTTTCCTTGAGTCAGGCAGCCAAACAAAATCGGTTACAACAGTTGCGTTAAATCACATCACGAAAGTCTGTCTGAGATAATGGTAGTAGCCTAGACTGAGCTAGCCAAACACTTCAGAAAGACTATGCTTCTTTTCCATTAAACACAAGTGGAACATATGGTTCAGGTAGCCAGACAAATTTAAGTGGTTACGGTGTCATCGGGATCCTAAAGGAAGAAGCTGAATAATAAGTTGCCACTAGAAAAACATTAACAGTGCAGAAGTGAGGAGAATTGACATCATCTTCTATAGGTTTGTATAAGGTCAACTATGTATACTGTATTTTATATTGTATTGTATATATCAAATTGTATAAGGAATTTTAAGAATAGTTTTGGCAGGCACAATTTTAACCTCTCATATTGACTTTAGAACCTAACGTTACACTTCCTATTCACTAGTGAGAAGCAAATTTAATCTGTTCTCCCTGTGACACTCTGCTTCTTATATGTCCCACTAGAGGCTTGATGCACAAAATTCATTCATGGGTAGGGTCCCTAGGCCTGGCTGGCGATCAGGGTTGATCTGTGGGGTGACCAGTGGGGCAATCGGGGGGGGGGGGGGCACTGGTATCTTCCTTGGCTGGCTTGGGGCCTGTGGGCTGGGGGGAGCTCCTGTGTTGTGTGTCTGCCCCCTGGTGGTCAGTGCATGTCATAGCAACCGGTTTTTCTGCTGTTCAGTGGATTTGCATATTAGGCTATTATTATATAGAACTAGAGGCCCAGGGCACGAAATCCGTGCATGGGGGAGGGGGTGTCCCTCAGTCAGTCTGCACCCTCTCCAATCTGAGACCCCTCGAGGGATGTCCAACTGCCCGTTTAGGCCCGATCCCATTGGGCAGTTGGACATCCCTCTCACAATCCAGGACTGCTGACTCCCAACTGCTCGCCTGCCTGCCTTCCTGAGTGCCCCTAACCACTTCTGCCTGCCAGCCTGATCACCCCCTAACCACTCCCCTGCCAGCCCGATTGATGTCTAACTGCTCCCCTGCCAACTTGTTTGCCCCCAACTTCCCTCCTCTGCTGGCTTGGTCACCCCTAACTGCCCTCCCCTGCAGGCTTGATCGCCCCCAACTGCCCTCCCTTGCAGGCCTGATTGCCCACAACTGCCCTTCCTTGCAGGCCTGATCACCCACAACTGCCCTCCCTTGCAGGCCTGGTCCCTTCCAACTGCCCTCCCCTGATGGCCATCTTGTGGTGGCCATCTTGAGTCCACATGGGGACAGGATCTTTGACCACATGGGGGCAGCCATCTTTTGTGTTGGAGTGATGGTCAATCTGCATATTAGTCTTTTATTAGATAGGATAGATGCCTGGTGCATGGGTGAGGGCCAGCTGGTTTGCCCTGAAGGTGTCCCAGATCAGGGTGGGGGTTCTCTTGGGGCGTGGGGTGGCCTGGGCGAGGGGCCTGTGGTTATTTACAGGCCAGCCACGCCCCTCGGCGACCCAAGTGGAGGCCCTGTTATCTGGGATTTATTTATCTTCTACAATTGAAACTTTGTAGCCTGGAGTGGAGCCAAGCCTTCTGCTCCCTTCGTGGCAGGAGCCATTTTTGTTGGGATTTATTTATCTTTTATAATTGAAACTTTGTTGCCTTAAGCGGAAGCCTGGGCCTGCCAGGGTGTGCGGAAAGCTTGGCTTCCTCCATCGCCAGGGAAAATCAATCCTCCCTCCTGCTCTCTCTGTGGCCGCAGCCATCTTGGTTGGGTTAATTTGCATACTCGCTCCTGATTGGCTAGTGGGCGTGGCTTGTGTGTGTAGCAGAGTGATGGTTACTGTGCATATTACTCTTTTATTATTTAGGATATTTGTGAAAGTAGGCTAATTGCATAGTCCACAAATGTCAAAATTTCAGCAGCTTACCACAGTGAACATTTATTTTTCATTCAAAATGCCTCAAATAGGTTTTCCTAATTAGTGGGTGGTTCTCCTTCAAGCTGAGATCCAGAGACCTAGGCCTCTTCCTTATTGTGAGTGGGCTCTTTCATCTTCTTCACTTGGCTTCTTCAATCTATGGACCATCTGCAACAAAGTGAACAGCATGAAAAAAGATATCATAAATGGGAGGCTTCATGCACCTCTTCTGGAAGCATTTCTACTACATATACATTCTACATTGTATACATTACAATGTATATGCCATATACATCCCTTTGGCTAGAAAGCTGTTACATGTTTACTCCTATATACAAGAGAAGATGAGAAAAGCAATCTAACTCTGAGCACGAGGATCTGCGAACAAACTCTCCAGCCTGAGACAGAGACTCTCTACCTGAAGTTAATATCTCGTTCTGGAGTTCCACATATCCATGTTTTGAGGACCACTCCAAATGCAAGCTTCCTAAGAAGCTTTCTGGGCCTCCCCAACACAGATGTTGTTTCTGCCATATGTGAACCATTAAACAAATCTCTGGGGTTTTATTTTGTTTTTACATTGCTCTTAAGGAATTTACCCTAAAGGCAAAATAGAGAGGTTAAAGATGTGATTCAGGAACCAACATCACAATTTCAAACTCCAACAGGTTTACATATAAACTTCATGACCTTGGAATTTTACTTTAACTCTCTGTGACTTAGTTTCCTTATCCATAAAAAATACATATTCAAATCAAAGACTGGACAAAAGATTCAGTTAGTGTGATACACAGATATGCCTTAGAGAAGTACCTGGCACATGGTGAATATTCAATAAATGTTATCAATTATCTTAAGTCTGTGATTTATTATCCATTTATTTATCTCATTACCTTTACTAAACTATAAACCTCCTTAGGACCATTATATGTCTTACTTTCTTTAGGATTTTTTTAAATTATTATTATTCTTTCTATTACACCTTAGAAATATTAGGCAATGAAATATTTGTTGATGTAAGAAAATATTTTTTTTGTTTTTTTTTATAAAAACTTTATATGCACTGTCATTTTTATGTGATGAAAAAGACAATACACCAAAAATATATAATAATGCTTCATATTAAATTGTAAAATATTAAAATACATTTATAATTCTCCTTATTACTTCACACAGCTTAGTACATAAATGTCCACCTAAATATTAGGGTAGTATTTATGATTGTGCTTTACCCTATGTGCCCTTTATATTAATGTAAATTCTTGAACAGTGACCAAAAATCATTACAGCTTGATGTCTTTTCTGCAGCCAGGATGAAATGAATTGGTCTCAGTCCAATTCCTAGTGGACAAGTGTCTAAATCAAAAAACACCACCACAATTAGCATTACTTTAGTTAATAGTTTTAACCACTGAGGTCAAGGATAAAATGAATAATGAAATTTGAACTAACCTTGCAATGCAAGTTGTAACTCCTTCCAATATATTGTTAGATAAGATTAAAGGAATATCTGCTAACTAGCTAATTTGCAGAATAAAAAGAAGACAGGGACTCCAATTAATCTGACTAGGAAGTTAGGTAGGTTTATGAAAACTAATTTTCTGTAATAATCATTTATTTTACAAATACCTTTAAAATTTTCCTTCAAAAAAATTACAGTTCTGTTTGGGTACTGGAAATATCAGGGGGAATACTTTGTGAAATATGATTGTCTAACCACTATACTCTATACCTGAAACTAATATAAAAATAATGTTGAATGTAAACTGTAATTGAAAAAAAATTAGAGAAATTTTTTAAATCTTTAACTTAAAAATCTATATGAAAAATATTTAAAGTTCTACCCAATCTAACAAGAATTTTCTATCTACTATTAATTTTTCAAGTAAAGTTAAAAACTTAAATACAAGCAATTTTGTTTCATTTTGAAGTCACCATGTAGTAGACTCCCTGCCAAATTTCTAATAATTAGGAGATACACAAATATGCCCTAGGTTCCTTGTAGAAAAATAAGAGAAACTAAATGCCTGGATCCAAAGAAGTTTATCTAAGGGCTTCACAATAGAAAAGCTAAAGGTTTCTCCAGTAGCAAAAAGGTAAAACCTGAATATTCACCCCTTTACAGAGTGATGGAATTTTCTATATTTTAACAGATTTCAGACATTTTATCTTTACATATGGGATAATTAAGATTCTTATAAATTGAGTTGATTTACCCAGTGATACACATTGATTTCCACTCTTTATATGGTACTTAGTATCTACCCTAAAAGATTTTGCATGAATAAAAATTCTTATTTATATATACACTAGAGGCCCGGTGCACAAAATTTGTGCACGGGGGCGCCGGGGGGGGAGTGTCCCTCAGCCCAGCCTGCACCCTCTCCAATCTGGGACCCCTCGAGGGATGCCCGACTGCCCGTTTAGGCCCGACCCTACCAGGATCAGGACTAAACAGGCAGTCGGACATCCCTCTCACAATCTAGAACTGCTGGCTCCCAACTGCTCACCTGCCTGCCTTCCTGAGTGCCCCTAATCACTTCTGCCTGCCAGCCTGATCACCCCTAACCAGTCCCCTGCCAGCCTGATTGATGCCTAACTGCTCCCCTGCCAGCCTGTTTGCCCATAACTGCCCTCCCCTCCAAGTCTGGTCACCCCTAACTGCCCTCCCCTGCAGGCCTGGTCACCCCCAACTGCTCTCCCCTGCAGGCCTGGGTCCCCCGCAACTGCCCTTCCCTGCAGGCCCAGTCACCCCCAACTTCCCTCTTCTGCTGGCCTGGTCACCCCTAACTGCCCTCCCCTGCAGGCTTGATCGCCCCCAATTGCCCTCCCTTGCAGGCCTGGTCCCTCCCAACTGCCCTCCCCTGCTGGCCATCTTGTGGTGGCCATCTTTTGTCCACATGGGGTCAGGATCATTGACCACATGGGGGCAGCCATCTTGTGTGTTGGAGTGATGGCCAATCTGCATATTACTCTTTTATTAGATAGGATAGAGGCCTACTGGTTTGCCCTGAAGGGTGTCCCGGACCAGGGTGGGGGTTCCCTTGGGGCATGGGGTGGCCTGGGCAAGGGGCCTGTGTTGGTTTGCAGGCCAGCCACACCCCTCGTCGACCCAAGTGGAGGCCCTGGTATCTGGAATTTATTTATCTTCTACAATTGAAACTTTGTAGCCTGGAGCAGAGCCAAGCCTCCTGCTCACTCCATGGCGGCAGCCATTTCTGTTGGGATTTATTTATCTTCTATAATTGAAACTTTGTAGCCTTTAGCAGAGGCCAAGACAGGCCAGGGCTACAGAAGCTTGGTTTCCTCCATTGCCGGGGGCAACCCTAGCCTCCTAATCTCTCCAGCTCCGTGGCTGCCACCATTTTTGTTGGCATTTATTTATCTTCTATAATTGAAACTTTGTAGCCTTGAGTGGTCCTAGGCCCACCAGGGTGTGTGGAAAGCTTGGCTTCCTCCATCGCTGAGGAAACCCAAGCCTCCCTCCTGCTCACTCCGTGGCCACAGCCATCTTGGTTGGGGTTAATTTGCATAATTTCTCCTGATTGGCTGGTGGGCGTGGCTTGTGGGGTAGCAGAATGATGGTTAATTTGCATATTACTCTTTTATTAGATAGGATGTGTGTATGTGTTTAACATTGTTCAAAGAACTGAAAAAAAAAAATTAATAAACAAAATAGGAAAAACTCCTTGCCTTCATAACAGTGATGGGACCAAGAAAATAAATAAGAAATATATTTAATAATTCAATAATACTAGTACCACCAGGTCAGGGAAATCAGTTTTCAGGGGGGTGTATTAGTTTTCTAGGGTTTCCATTAAAAATGCCACAAACTATGAAGCTTAAATAACAGAATTTTTTTTTTTTTTTCTCACAGTTCTGCAGGCTGGAAGTCCAAGATGAAAGTGTTGGCAGAGTTGGTTTCTTCTGAGGGCCATGAGGCAAGAATCTGTTCTAGGACTCTCTCCTTGGCCTGTACATGACCATCTACTCTCTGGGTCTTCACATAATTTTCCCCTGTGCATTCATTTTTGTCAAAATATCCTCTTCTTTCAAGGATACCAGTCATACTGGATTAGGTCTCACCCTAAAGAACCCATTTTAAATTAATTATCCCTTTGAGGATCCTATCTCCAAATACAGTCACATTCTGAGATACTAAGGTTCAGAACTTCAACATTTAAGTTTTGATGGGCTCACAATTCAGCCCATAAAGTGATATTGGAATTTGAACTGGAATGATCAAGTTAGGGTTCAATGAAAAGGTAATATTTGGGTGAAGGGATGAAGGATATAATTTACAAAACAAACAACTTAAGTTGCAACTTTGTAATAAAAAACAAATTTGAAATTAATGAGAACCAATTATAGCTAACTAACTAAGTAAGGTGAGAACAAAGTGGAATCTCAGAAAACCCAGGAAAGGGCCTTAGCTCAGCTTCAGGAAGGCTAAAATCACAACCCAGAAAGCCTCCCAGAACAGGGGCAATGCTATGTCTATCCACCCTTCCCCTCTGCTTCCACTCTGATCCTCTGCTTTATTTCTTCCTGCAGACTTCTCTCCACATAGTTGACAAAGGCTCCCCAAGCTTCACAGTAATACAAATCCTATTTTCAGCTGTTTGTAGAGACTTACTAGGTATTCCTAAATGTTAAATCCCAGTTCCCAGGAAAGGGAGTCCCATTGTCCCAGCTGACTGTGGACAAAGACTGATGATCATGCAGAACAAAGATCGCTGCAGAACCCTTCTCTGTGGAAAAAAGATGAGGGTATAAATTGTGGGCTAAGTAAATGCTACCAACATATTGTGTAACAGACAGTAAAGGTTTCTTTGTTAGATGGCACATTATTATTACACTAGAGGCCTGGTGCATGAAATTTGTTGAAATTCGTGCACGGGGGGGGGGGGGGGGGTGGTATCCCCTCAGCCCAGCCTGCACCCTCTCCAATCTGGGATCCCTCTCACAATCCCAGACCAATGGCTCCTAACTGCTCACCTGCCTGCCAGCCTAATCGCCCCTAACTGCCCCCCCTGCTAGCCTGGTTGCCCCCAACTGCCCCCCCCTGTCGGCCTAGTTGCCCCTCATTGATTCCCCCTGCCAGCCTGGTTACCCCTCATTGCCCCCCCCTACTGACCTGATCACCCCCAACTGCCCCCCCTGCCAGCCTGGTCACCCCACACAGCCCACTGCTCAGTCATTTGGTCATCCCTCACTAACCCCCCTGTCGACCTGGTTGCCCCATGCAGCCTGTTCAGTCATCCGTTTGGTTGTTTCTGTTGTGATGGTTGCTTAGGCTTTTATATACATATATATAGATTTTTAGAAAATTCATTGTTTCAATCCTTTTGCCTTTTACCATTCTCATACTTCCTTTATCAAAATTTACCAATTCTCTGTCAAGTTACTCTCAGAATTTCTTCTTTGGTGCGGAAAGGTAGAAAGCACACAGAAAGTGGAGTCATAAAATTAGGGAAAATCCTAAATGTAACATTACATAGCCTTATGATCTTGAACATGCTACTCTAAACCGCTCATCTGGAAAAGACATATCTTTTATCTCATTGCAGAATAATTGCTTGTTTATTTGAACCTCCAACTACTTACTCAAAATTCATTAAAATACGTTAACTTTTAAAAAATAATATATTTATCCTATCTAATAAAGAGGGAATATGCTAATTGACCCTCACACCTTTGCAAAGATGGCAGCGCCCACAGCCAATAAGGAGGGCATATGCTAATTGACTGTCCCACCCTCAAAGATGATGCCACCCACGGCCAATAAGGGCATATGCTAATTGACTGCCATGTCCTCAAAGAGGGCGACTCCCAGTCCCCGCTCCACATGCCTGCCTCTGGAGTCCCCCAGTCCCCTCAGCTCCCTAGCCACCCAAGGTGCAGGCAAGCCTCGAATGGCTGCTGCCCAGCTGCCCAGGGCCGCCCGAGGCTCCGGTAACCAGGGCTGGCCAAGACTGGCACTGCCAGCAGTGCCAGCAGCAGAGATGTGATGGGGGCGTCACCTTCCCCTGATTGCTGGGTCACCTCCTGCCCCTCAGGGCTCCCGGACTGTGAGAGAGGACAGGCTGGGCTGAGGGACCCCCACTCCAGTGCATGGATTTTCATGCACCGGGCCTCTAGTTATATATAAAAATCCTACCTAATAATAGACAAATATGCAAATTGACCATACCTTCACTATGCCCGCGATTGGCCAGGAGGCGCAGGAGGGCGGGACTCGGGGTGGCCGGGGTGGCTGATTGGGCTGGTGCGATGCTGAGCTCGTGATGCCAGCGGCGGCTGGAGCTCAGCGTCTGCGCTATGGCTGTGTTGCGGCACAGAAGGGGCCTCTGGGGCAACGAGCTCACGTCCCACCGCAGACCATCAAAAGCGGGGGAGCTCCCAAAACCAGTTTGGCTCAGTGGATAGAGCGTCGGTCTGCGGACTGAAGGGTCCCGGGTTCGATTCCGGTCAAGGGCGTGTACCGTGGTTGTGGGCACATCCCCGGTAGGGGGTGTGCGGGAGGCAGCTGGTCGATGTTTCTCTCTCATTGATGTTTCTAGCTCTCTGTCCCTCTTCCTTCCTCTCTGTAAAAAAATCAATAAAATATATTAAAAAAAAAAAAAAGCAGGGGAGCTGGGTGCCTGTCCACTCAGGCACCAGCGGACAGGCACCCAGCTCCCCTGTGATCGAAAGCGAAAGTGTGTAGGGGACCCTACACGTGCATGATTCAATCATGCACTGGTCCTCTAGTATATTTATAATATTTATAAATTACAATAAAAACAATTTACTAATTTCTCACCGTGGGCCAGACACTCTGATAAGACAGAGTATCCAAAGGTGGGGAGTAGGACCTGACACATTATCAGCCCTTAGGAATTGCAATAGGTTGAATGTTTGTGCGCCCCCCCCTCCCAAATTCATAACCCCCAAGTAATAGTACTAGTAGGTGGAGCCTTTGAAAGGTGATTAGGTCATGAGGGAAGAGCCCTCACAAATGGGATTAGGGACTTTGTAAAAGAGGCCAAGAATGTTCACCCACTTCCATCATGTTAGGTTACAGGGAGAAGAGGGCTGTGAATTGGAAAGCAGGCCCTCATCAGACGATGAATCTCCCAGCATCCTGAGCACCCTGATCTTAGACTCCCCAGCCTCCAGAAGTGTCAGAAATAAATGTTGTTTATAAGCCATCGATTGTGGTATTTTTGTTACATCAGCTTGAATTGACTAAGTCATAAATTATTATTATTTGCAACTTAAAATTCCAATCTGCTTTATGATAACCCTTACTTATTTCAGTAAAGTTTGCAGCAAGACCTGCCCATTAAAGTGAAACAAAGGAAATGGGGATTGAAACTGTAAGTTTCTAGAATACAGGGATTGAATCTTGCTACCTTAAATACTCAGGATTTCACAGTTTGTAAAAAGACAATATTTTATAGAACGTGTATCCCATTCTTATATCTTGTATTTATAAGCAACATAAGGAGGGACATTTCTGCTAAATGGATAACAGTGTGAATCCATGACAGACTAGTGAGGGATAAATCAACATGAAGATAGGACTGTGAGAGAACTGTGAGTAAGAGCATTTTGCTTATCATATACTATTTGTTTCATAACCTCTTTTAAACCTCAAAAGATGTTCAATCTCTTTTACCTCTATATGGATTACCAAAAATTTCACATATGGTGATGGTTTTGTTTATTTGACCACTTATTTCAGCCTCTAACTTCAACATTCAGGTCTCCCAAATGTAAGCAATCCATGAATAGCTACATAATTTAGGGTTATTAATTAGAATAAAGCTGGTGGTTTGACTGCAGAGTTCAGCCTGTTTTCTTGTGATTCTTTAATGCAGTTGACTGCCTGCAAACATTTAAATGATTCCCCTGCCACTTATCTATGTATTTAAGCAAATAGACTATTGCAAGAACAAAGACCTACTTGGTTTTCTAATTTGACGGAGGATAAAAGGCTTTTGCAGCTTTGTTTTATTTCTGAACTCATTTAGCACCAAGCGCATATCCACTTAGACTTTTTTGGAACAGGCTCATTATGAAGATAGCCTAATAACAAGTAGCTGGACCTCAGATTTTATCCACCCCTAAATGAGCCCAACCTTGTTTCTCATCATTTCTTTGTTTTATAATTATGTTCTCTTTCAGCCTATTCTGTGGTCTCCTTCTAAACATGCTCTCTTTTGGACCGTTTTCTTTGATTGTGAACTTCTCATTAGATGTAGTAATTTCTGTTGCCATTCTGACTATAAATTCATCAAGTTGTCTCTACCTAGAGATCTCTACTTTTCTTAGATAACCCATTGACAATTTATAATATATGTGCTCGCCCAAAATCTATGACTTGTATTAAGAAAATATAAGTAAATAAGCCATTAAATGAAAAAAAAAAGAATATAAAATATAAATGTTTACAACCATGAGGCTGAGCTTTGTTCAAGCCAAAGGCTTGCTTGCAGGTTGTTTGTTGGGAATGTGACTCCAGGAAGCAGATCTGAGAGGCAGGGACAGGGAAACATGGAAGGAGGAAAAGTAATGTAAGATTACAGACATTTAAAAACACGTCCTCCTCTACTTCTGTGTAAGTGGGACCTTTTTTGTGGTGTCCTACAATTACCTTATATGGGCTCTCAAGCGATGATTGTTAATTTAAAGGAGTTTGGGAAGTTGGTTTTCAAATCATTGGTGGTTTGAAATTGGTCATGGTAATCAGCAAACACTTCTCATTAGGGAATTATTTTTTTCTCCTTAGGAATACCAGCCTCATATTTTTATCTGCTCTCTCTCTGGATCCACAGTATACAGTCACATTTTTGTCAAAAATGTTTCGTTGGAACACAGCCACACCCATTCAGTTATGCATTACCTGGTTACTGCTTTCACACCACAAAGTCAGATTAGATTTGAGAAGTTGGGACACAAATTTCATGATCTACAAACCTTAAAATATTTACACTATGACCTTTTACAGAACAAGTTTGTCAGTCCCGGCATTAAATTAAGCAAAGTGAATTTTCTGCCTTAATAATACAAAATTCTACCGATTTCATTTACATCTTCGCTTCGTTTATCTGTGTGATAAGAGAAGCTACCCTTACTCTTCCCTGAATAAGGTTCTTGTACATTTACCCCAATCCTTGTCCTTGGCTCCCCCTTTCTTGGTTTCCTAAATTTATCTGGCAGTTATGGAAATATTTTAATTAGTAGCAGATAGTAAGCTCACAGACCCTGGTATAATGTCCCAGAAAAACGAAAAACAGTGTAACACAATTCTCCATTCTGTGGATTTCACCCCTTCCCCCGAGCACTGTATATATTTTCTTTTTTTGTGTAGCTGCTAACCTAACCTATGTCTTCATCTTAGCCTTCAGTTTTACACGATCCAAGGTCCCCACTACTCCATCCATTGCCTCCAGTATGTCTCTGATCCCAGAAAGCCAGGGGGGAACTTTGATCTTCAGACCAGTGATCTTAAGCCTCTGTTCCTTTACTTTTTTCTAGGTCTTTATTGAACTCAGTTTCACTTCTCCTGTTTCTTATGTCCATTATTCCACCATGAAAATAAAATAGGCATAGCTCATACAGACCTAAGCAACATAGGAAGCTTTCCCTGTATTCTTAGGCTTTTTCTACATTTCTTAATTCTCAAGAATTTTTTTTGAAATGTCATTTAGTTCCATACTTGCATACCTATATTTATTATTAAAGTATCACCGTTCTTTTCCATATTTAACTATTTCACTTCTTTACTGCCAATCCCAATATTAATCATAACAGCTGATCAGAATTTAATAAAATTCAAAAACATGGGAAAATGCTTAAGGAATTAGATGCCAATGTAACTCATGCTGTGATTAAAATCAATTATAGCTTTTCAAATATATTGAGAAATTACATTGATCCAAAATGCAATCCTAGAAACCAAAACTAAAAACATATGTTAAAAATATTCCTCCCTCCCCCGCTAAAGTTCTAAATAGAACAGTGCCTCTTCCTTAAAATTACTATGAAAAGAAAAAGAGGTGTGTTAGTTCTGTTTTCATCATCAAAGCAGATTTTAGGTATTGCAGTTGTCAATAATATTGCAATTAATAAAATACAGCTTAAACTAAGCAAACAAAAACAAAAAAGGAAAATAGGTCCAGCAGTGAAATCTGAATATATTTACCTAGATCCAGGAGTTTCTCTCTCTCTCTATCTCTCTATCTCTATTCTATCTCTGTCTCTATCTCTCTTTCTTATCTCTGTTTCTTCCTCTGTTTACTTTAGTCTCAGGCAGATTCTCTACATGAAACAAAAATGATATCCTATAACAGCTTTAAGCTTACATTTCATCTGTTAGGCACCAAAGAGCAAAACCGCCTCTTGACCAATAGCTCAAGAAAATGTGTCCCAGAGGGACTTTGACTGTCCCAGCCTAAAGACATATTTGTCTTTTCCTGACCCAATCAATGTGACTGTGGAAAATGACACATTGTGATTGGCAAGGGCTGGATCACATGTTCTTCCCTGTGGTATTTGAAATAACATCACATATAATGCTCAAATAATAGTGGATCCTGTTAAAAAGACATAAACAACCAGAGAAGGGAAATAAAGGATGTTGTATCTACCAATGTCTTCTATAGACTATAAAAGCTGCTTGTTTCTACTGTGAAAATTCCCACTATGATGAAGTTGTGTACTGACATGAAATATAACTGAAATGTGAGCTTTGTTGCTCCTCTCTAACAGGGATTGCAGCAGTTCAGATGAAAGAATAATAAATAGGTGGATGAATGATTGAGTGAGTGATTAAGCATGACTCATCTTCTCTGCCAAGGGTAATTCCTACATTCAAGAACTTCAAGGTCAAACTGACCATCTGTAAATTCTTAAAAGAGGTGTGATTCACTGGGGGTTGAAGTCACATGTCCAGTCTTGTATCCACACCCTGGGTTAGACTCAGAGAAGCCAATAGAGGAAGCTTGAGCCTAGGGAAGTGGCCAGGTTTGAACTCAACAGCAAAGTTCTCAAGAAGATGGACTTTGAAGTCTTCCTTCAAATATCCCTTTAAAGACCAAAAGAGCTATCATCTGACTCATCCTGGATTTTTTAAATTGTCACACTTTTTGATGACTTAAAATCTCAATCACAAAAGACTTTCCACAATAAAATTCCTTACCATTTAATTTAATCAGCACAGAACATTCAATCACTAACTCATTCAACCATTTTTTTTTGCCATGTTACTTTAAGCAAGTCATGAGTCACATTATTATTATTATTATTATTATTATTATTATTATTGGTATTTTTAAGGGGCCTAGATATTGTTTGCTATGATTTCAAATTCAGAATAGTAAAACTTCTCTTTCATTGACATGGGTAAGAAAACATTTTCTCTTTCTTTTTCGCTAAGACATAAAGGGGACTAGTATATTCTGTGGATAAAGGGAAGAGTAGAAAATGAGGCAGAGATATTTTACATTTAATGCATGTTTACATATCATTTTGTAATCGATTTGATTCCATATGAAGCAAGAATAAAATATAATGTTAACTTAAGAAATCAGAAACTGGAAAACTAGAAAGTTAAGAAATTTAGGGCAAGTTCATGAATCAAGTTCATACATGAGTCCAGCCTGTGGTATGTAGCAGGATTATAATTACAGAAAAGTTTTCCAGTCTCCTTCACTTACTAGTATTGTTACATTACATTTAACCAGAAACATCACCCCTTTAAACATCACCCCCTTTTTTTTTTTTCATTTTGAAGTAAAGGTTAAATGGCACCTACCTATTAAAGTCATAGTGAGAAAAAGGAAATCATTCATGGAAAGCCTGCTCAATACAATAGTGTTTGTTTTGTAGCCAGCAATCTCTGACCTCACTATGCCATCCTGCCTCATTTAAGAAAAATGTTTGCCTAACATAGTAAGTGCTCAGTGAACAATAATGGTTAATTTTCATTTGAGCCAAATTCACACTGCACCCCTCTCTTTATGCAGATTTATGATAGCGCTTTAGTTTGACCTGAAGGTCAATTCTACTTTGTTATAGAGGGTTAGAAGTGTTGACTTAAAATAAGAATTTAACTTGGTATACTTTGATGTATAGTTGGTGGATTGGTTTGAAAATAAAATGATACATTGATTTCCTATTCCTAAATTATTTTATATTTCTAACAGATTGACATAAATTAGTTGGGTGTTATATTTGTAGGCTAACTACTAACAAATCAGTTTCAGACAACAATGAAGAGTTTCTACCCTATTTAAATATAAAATCAAAACCAAGAGATGTGTAAACATTCCCATATTGATTTTTATTATCAGAATTCAATTTTGAAAGGGGCCACAAAAGCTCTTTTCCAACCTCTGCTGGACCAGAGGCTTCTTTTGGGAAACCATTAGTTTTGTCTTCTGATAAATAATACCAGCTCTATTAAATACCCATTTGAATCAGTGCTCTCTAAAAAACAATGAAGCCAATATAGTCCCTGGGCTTCTAGGAGCCTTAATCTCATCTATTATTATTATACAATATGGTTGGTGATTTTCTTCCTTTATATATAGACTGAGTTTTCAGTAATGTTTTTTGAACTCAATCTAACTCGATACTATAGAAGGCACTAATAAATTATACTTCCTTATGTGCAAATAATGACAGACATCTCCCTGTCTTTCACCTGTCTACCCATTACTGGATTTAGTATTGGAGCTGAGCTTGTGGCCATCTGGAACCACAATGATAGAATCAATTTTTGTATGGGATGGCTGTGGGGGTGCAGATTTCAAACAGTTATGGGGAGGTGTGCAAAAAAATGTGTTCACACAGCAGGCCTAAGACTGCCACCCTTACAAAGGCCTGTGTGCAAGGCCATTGGCTGTCATCTAGGAACTTGGATTTGGAGGGCGTATTTCCACCATTCATTAATTGATTAGAGTGGCTCGCTGTTCTAAAGGATTTGTGCTAAGTTCTTGCTTTCTTTCTGGGAATCTGGAAATTTGTTTTCTGGTGCATGCTAGGCAAAGGGTGCCGATGTGACTAACCCTCAATAAAAATCAGAGTCTGGGTGGCTAATGAGCTTCTCTTGTGGACAGCACTTTATACGTTTTGTCACAATTGGATGCTGGAGAAAGTAAGTGCATTCTGTATGACTTCTTAGAGAGAGGACTCTTAGAAGTATGCTCTTTGTTTCTTTTTTTTTTTTTTCTTTTTTTTTTAATATATTTTATTGATTTTTCACAGAGAGGAAGGGAGAGGGATAGAGAGCTAGAAACATCGATGAGAGAGAGACATCGACCAGCTGCCTCCTGCACACCTCCTACTGGGGGACGTGCCCGCAACCAATGTACATGCCCTTTGACCGGAATCGAACCCGGGACCTTCCAGTTCGCAGACCGACGCTCTATCCACTGAGCCAAACCGGTCTCGGCAGAAGTATGCTCTTTGTTTCTTGTGGACGTTGCCCCATGCTCCTTTTCCCTTTGCTGATTTTGTTTTGTGACCTTCAGAGTAATAAATCTTAACTGTGGGTATGACTTAAAAAAAGAAAGTTTGCCTAGAAAAGGTCCAGTAAAAGTGAAAAATAACATATGTTGACATTGCTGAGATAGAAGAAGAAACACACTAGAAAAATCTGCCTGACAATTCAGTCTGCAGACCAACAAGAAGAGTTACTGGCTGAGAATGGATTGGTTGCCATAGGAGAAATGGACTTGTGGTTGAAGATGCTGAAGTAGCCTCAGGGTAAGTTGATCAGGAACAGAATGCATGAACACTGAATGTCATTTCCCCTGAGACACTTGCAAAGAGGATGATTGAAAAAGTAGCTAGGACCCATGCTGGCCAATGCAAGGAAATTTTTACAGCCTCATAAAAATTTTTTTATATTCAAATGCTAATTTTAAGGACTAGAACATTAAAGCACAGATTCTACAAAATAAAATTCTGGTAATATTGGTGCACTTTTAACATTCAAGTTGCTTGATATTTACAGACCTTTAACATTGGAAACCAAAAAGTCACTGCAGACATTTGTATGAGGTGTGAAGAGAAAGTGTAAACTAAGTATCTTAAGGTCTGGGTTTGCAATTTAGACAATTTTTCAGAGTCCTCCAAGCTTATAAGTGTTACAACTATCCATTTCATTTAATATCCAATGAATATTATCTTTAGATTGATCTTAGCTATCATGAATTAACAGTTCTTCCATTTTAGAACGAAAATACAGACATTTTAATTGTTTCTCAGAGTTTATTCACATGATGTTCTTGCTGTAACTAGAAAAAAAATTAATATCCTATCTAATAAAAGAGTAATATGCAAATTGACCATACCTCCACTACACCCACATGCCCACCAGCCAGTCAGGAGCGAGTATGCAAATTAACCCAACCAAGATGGCTGTGGCCACAGAGCTGCAGCAAGCAGGAGGCTTGGGTTTCCCTGGCAATGGAGGAAATCAAGCTTCCCTGCCGCCCTGGCCTGCCCAGGCCTCCACTCAAGGCTACAAAGTTTCAATTATAGAAGATAAATAAATCCCAACAAAAATGGCTGCAACCAGAGTGAGCAGGAGGCTTGGCCTGCCCAGGCCTCCACTCAAGGCTACAAAGTTTCAATTATAAAAGATAAATAGCTGAGACCAGTTTGGCTCAGTGGATAGAGCGTCGGCCTGCAGACTCAAGGGTCCCGGGTTCGATTCCGGTCAAGGGCATGTGCCTTGGTTGCAGGCACATCCCCAGTGTGGGGGGGGGGGTGTGCAGGAGGCAGCTGATTGATGTTTCACTCTCGTCGATGTTTCTAACTCTCTATCCCTCTCCTTTCCTCTCAGTAAAAAATCAATAAAATATATTTTAAAAAAAACGATAAATAAATCCCAGATAACAGGGCCTCCACTTGGGTCGCCAGGGGGTGTGGTCAGCCTGCAAACCACCACAGGCCCCTCACTCAGGCTGCCCCACACCCCAAGGGAACCCCCAACCTGATCCGGGACATCCTTCAGGGCAAACCAGCTGGCCCCCACCCATGCACCAGGCCTCTATCCTATCTAATAAAAGAGTTATATGCAAGTTGACCATCACTCAAACACACAAGATGGCTGCCCCCATGTGGTCAAAGATGGCTGCCCCCAAGTGGACACAAGATGGCTGCGACAAGATGGCCAGCAGGGGAGGGCAGTTGGGAGGGACCAGGTCTGCAAGGGAGGGCAGTTGTGGGTGATCAGGCCAGTAGGGAGGGCAGTTGGGAGGGACTAGGCCTGCAAGAGAGGGCAGTTAGGGGTGATCAAGCCTGCAGGGGAGGGCAGTTAGGGGTGACCAGGCTAGCAGAGGAGGGAAGTTGGGGGTGACCGGGTCTGCAGGGAAGGGCAGTTGAGGGGGGGCGGTCTTGGCCTTTTGGGGAGAGCAGTTAGGGACAATCAGACTGGCAGGGGAGTGGTTAGGCATCAATCAGGCTGGCAGGGGAGTGGTTAGGGGGTGATCAGGCTAGTAGACAGAAGCAGTTAGGGGCAATCAGGAAGGCAAGCAGGCAAGCATTTGGGAGCCAGCAGTCCTGGATTGTGAGAGAGATGTCTGACTGCCCGTTTAGGCCCCATCCAACCTGGATCAGGCCTAAACGGGCAGTCGGACATCCCTTGAGGGGTCCCAGATTGGAGAGGGTGCAGGTTTGGCTGAGGGACACACACCCGCATGCATGAATTTCATGCACCAGGCCTCTAGTAGTAAATAAAACATCATCCTAATGTTTGTATTTTGATAGCAAGTAAACAAACTATTTACCTAAACGTGAGTATTTATCTCTGAACTGAAAAGTTAGAGGTAGTTTCTCAAAATGTTCCCTAAAATCAAAGATAGTCTTCTGGAAGAAATTATAATTGAAGAAGAGAAACACATATTTATAATCTGATATTATTACTAATAGAAACTATTGGTTTTCTCTTTATGTAATTCTTGATTTTGTAATAAATTCCAAAATTAATAATATACAAATGGTCCGGCATCTTCCACACATCAAGTCCCATCCACCTAAATAATGTTGCATAATCCACCACTTTTGAGCTGTAGAATCTCACGCTGTGCCGATGGGAGAAGAAAAACTTGCCACAAAAGACCAAGTAGATGCATACAGGATGTGGCAAAAGTAGGTTTACCGTAGTGAGTACATGGAACACAGTTTATTTTTGTATTATTGTTTATTAATTATTGTATTATTTTCCACACCCAACCTTGCATAATGAACCTGAAAAAAAAGAGAAGAGGAGAGAGGAGGGAAAAAGTCACCAGGGCTAAAGTAGCATGAAGACAGAGGAATATTTTTTAATGTTTGGGGGTGAAGGTAACTGAAACCCAGAGTGAAAACGGATGATGGCTATATACTGAATTTTAATTAGAGAAAGCTTTATCATCCCAACCCTGGAATTCTCTGGATACATGGGTCCAGGAATCGAAAGAGATCTATTTAGAGGGCTCATCTAAGATTTTGAGCTAATCCTGAGACAAAAATCAAAACTACTAGGGATTTAAAATGATGACACAATTAAGTTTCTCTGAATTAGAAAGTCACAGAACTATTATGAAGATGATAATACAATAAAGTCAGGGTACAGAGTTGAAAAAATAACTATTTAGAAGTAGATATACCAGCCATAGATTTAAACAAACACAGCCTTACATTGTCCACTACATTGAGAAAACTAAAAATATCACATTAGGAAATTCTGAAATAGAATATTGTCTTTGCGACCCATTGACACGCACATACACACATTCAATTGCTTAAGAAATTGGAGTCCTTCTTAGAAGGACAGTTCCATGTCCACCTTTCATGGATAAATGACTGGCTTCTTTCCATCTCTCTGTGGTTAAGACCAAACCTTTGAGGGGGGGAGAGGTGTTGTTGCTAACAGGGGACTTAGAATTAAAATACATTTTTAGTGTTTTGCGCAAGGTATTTACCAAAAGAACTTGGAAAATAGACAAGAAATAGTATTTTCCAAAGTGAATAAGATGCTAAGCCATAACTGGAATATATCACAGACATTGAATAGAAATGTATAAAATTACAAATAGAGAAATGCCACTGTTTTTAATTGGTTTCCAAGCTTTGCATTAGGACTCAAATCTGCAAAGAATCATCTATAATAATAAGAGGGCAATATGCTAATTAGACCGGACATCTTCCGGACGTCATTCGGACATCCTTCCTGATGAAGCCAGGGCTGGAGGGGAAGCCTGGGTCCTGGGTGCCGGAGGAAAGCCAGTGCTGGCAGTCAGGGAAGGAAGGCCTACTCTTGCACGAGTTTTTAGTGTTTCTATAAAAGCATTAACTCACTACAGTAGGACAGTAGGCAGACTACGGCCTAGGAGCCAAATCTGGCTCCTGCATGTTCTCTTACCACTCATAGAATGGTCCTCATTTTTTTCAGTAGTTGGAAAAAATACCAGAAAAAGGAATTATATTTCGTGACATGTGAAAATTATGCAAAATTCAAACTGCAGTGTCTGTAGTAAACTTAGTGACATCACACTCATGCATTTATGTATTGTCTATGGCTACTCTCACACTCCAGGCCAGAGTTTGAGAAGTTGGAACAGAGACTATATATGGCCTGTAAGGCCTCCCATTTTTACTCTCTAGCCCTTTACAGGAAAAGGTTGCCAACCACAGCACTAGAGCAAAAACATAACAGAACAGAAGACCCCTCTGCCTCCGTCAGTTCCATGGATGCACATTAAAACCAGGGAAATGTGTTCAGTCTCATGGACAGGCTGTATAACTCTGGTGGGCAGTTCCACAAGGGACAGCAGAGCACGGCATGGAGGCGCAGAATTAAGTTAAAATGGAAGTGATTTGGAGTAAGAAATTCGTAAATTCAACTGGAATTCATGACTCCTTCAAAATCTCCCAGATTCTCATTGGCGGTAAAGGTAGAGCAGAAGAGGATCATGGGAACAAATTCAAAGCTATCAGGAAAGTGCATCAACTAAAGAAATTCAAAATGAGAGATACAGGCATACATTTGATAAACCAAGAGAGATATAAGTTTGTCTTTCGATTTAAAGGATGAAATATCCCAGAGGGCTGAAACAAACAGGTTCTCCAGCCTTACTCAGAGGACTCCACCAGTTAGTTACAGGTTAGGATTAGACTTAAAAAGAATCACCAGGCTCGCTTTGCGGTACATTCGGAACTCAACAAGGGCAGAATTAGTTACATATTGTCTTTTCCTTTGGCAAAGACAAGCATCTTTCAGTGGTAAATAACTATTAATATCATTACAGAGTAAATTAAAATGTCTTTGTCAAACTACTGTTCAGTGACACCTGGAAATGAGGGAAATAAATGGTTAGTCCCCTTCCCAGTCTAAACTTAAAAGAGTGGGACTGTGGGGAACCCAATAAGGTTCTGCTTGACAGTGTTCCTGGAGATTTTCGAGATGAATCACCCAGCCTCTGCCAAGCCCTCCTCCTCTCCAGCCCCCAGTAAAAGCGTGAAAAGAAGGCTAGTCAATGTGTGATAGTTTGTCAATAAAAGGACCATCTGAAAGTCCCATTTAAATATTGGATTTGCCTGTAAGACTGACCAGGGTCAAAAGGGTGAAAATTTTAACTCATTAATTTCCCAGTCTTTTTAACCTCATTAAATAAAGAGAATGTTCTCTTTCCCTGTTTAGTTTTCTCCCTGCCATTTACTCTTGTAAATGGCAGGGAGAAAAGTATGTCTTTGTCAGAATATCATGATGTAGAATCACATAATAGGCAAAAAGAAGAAAGAAGCAGATAAAGTAGGGGAAAATCTTTTATAAAACACTAATTACCTACAAAAGTAATTAGAGATTGGAAAATAAAGAAAAAAAGCTGCATTGATTAGGAGATATTGAAAAAGGGGTTTATTGTTTATTTACCATCAGATATATTGTGAAGCATTAATTTGAGAGGAAGACAGACTTCTAAGCAACATAGAGTGCCAGAGAATTGAAAAGAAGAAAAAAAGGTTTGTTATCATTTATTTACACTCAGATATATTTTGAGGCATTAATTTGAGCAGAAGATAGACTTCTGAGCCATGTAAAGTTCAAGAGAATTGGAAAGAAGAGAAAACGAGAAGAGTTCCAGAACTTAAAAACCAGAAATAATCATTCCACTTAGGAACCTGGATACCTATTTGAATATGACCAGGAATAAGAAGAGATCTGAAGTTCTAGGATCAAAAAGTTGATCCTTTCCTTGGGATAACACTTCATTCACAGGAGTGAGTCTGATTCACAGCCTAGGTAACTGTTCATAGGATTTTACTGCACACTAAATATTTGTAGTTGATCTGATTTAGCATGCCTTCTCGAGCATTCCATTGCTTTCTATATTAGTGTTGACAAATCAAACTATTTCTCTATAACTTTCCCTCTAATGTGTAGACCTGTAGCAATAAATCCTCATTTTTCAGGTGACACAATGACTATTCACTTCTCTGGAAAGACAGTAGAGTAAATTTCCTCTATTCTTGAGCATATCTTGACAGCATATTTGCCTCTTAGGCTCCAGAGGGATGGCAAATCTAATCAATACACAGTGAAATATTTATGCGTTCAATTGCATTCCTAAAGCATTATCAAAATATCTGTGAGCTCCACTTAAATAAAAGTTTAAAACATTGTGTTTCCCTAATCAGACAAAGAATATGTCACAAAATCTTTAAAATGGCAAGGACTAGCCTGTTTGTGGTAGCATTTTCAGATGCTGGTGCTGCAGGCAGACAAATCACCTCCTGATAGACCTCCCACAATTGAGAAGATAATTTACGCTCAAAGATAAACGTTTTTTTCTCCATCCTGAAAAAATACTGTTTTAAAAATTGTCTTTCTGAGGTATCCTGCTACTAAAAAGAGAGGGTTAATAGAAGTGAAGAGCAAACATATAGTAAAATGGAATAACTTTCGATGATTAGCAATTACTCCTTCACTGAAGAGAACTATTACATCAAAGAATCAGCAACCCGGGATCCACATGCACACATTCAATTCAACAATCATTTATTGAGTGTCTTCTTTATGAAAGGTATTTACAGGTAGGTAATACTAGGTATTGGGGTGCAAAGAAGAGAAAACCACAAGCTAATGTGAAACTAACATGTCAGTTTCTCCATGTTAATGACAAATGTGCTAGAGTGCCACAGTGTGCTACTGATGAGGGAGAAAATGTACGCTGACTGGAACTGAGGACAGCTTCATGCCACAGGTGTGTTTAAGCTGGGACTTTTAAGACTGGTAACTAATTGTGACATGGAGGGGAAGTATGGGAAAAAATGGAGTATAAGAAGAAAAGTTCACAGGATAAGAGGTAGGGAGTATAGTTGTGAATGGACTAGAGGAACTAATTTCAAACACACTTCAGAGATTGAATTAATAGAGCATGTGACATAGTGGCATAAGATTTGGGTAAAAGAGTCACTACAGCTTTCTGCAAAGTAATGTCGTTAAGTGATACTGAAAATTCAGAATAAAAGGCAAGTTTTCAGGATAAGGAAATCAATTCTGTTTTGAACATAGTACATTTGGGATGACTAGTACCAACAACTAGAAATAGCTAGCAAGAAGTTTAAAAATCCTAGTCTATGGAACATTTCACTTAATTATTCATTCCTGAATAGGTATTGAGTACCTATAACGTATCAGGGACTATAGTGGAAACAGAAAGTATAAAAATTAATCAACCTGACCCCACTCTTTGGAAGCTTTCAAGCTAATGGTAGAGTTAGAGCTGCAAACACACAACTACAAATCAACGTGAAACCTGGTCTCCTAAAAAAAAAAAAAAAAAAATGTACAAAAGGCAATGAGAAGGAAATGGGTAATTTCTGTCTTGAGAGAAGACACTCACACTTACTGATATATTTCAAATGCAATAAGCATATCCCTACCTCACAGTCTTTGCACTGATGTCTCCTTTGCGTTAAATGACCTTTCCCCAGATGTCCCTCTACTTACTCACTTCATTCAAGCTTTTACTTAAGTTTCTTGTTTTCAGTGAGCATACAAAAGTCTAGGTGTCTAGAGTTTAATCTCCTTCCTCATGCATGAAATGTACTTTCTCTGCTTTTATTTGTTTCATTTTACATTTCAATGTTCTCCACTAGAATGTAATTGCCATCAGATTAAGGTTTTTGACTGTTATTGTTTCTTCCACAGTTATATCTTCTGTGCCTAAAACAGTGCCAGAGACATCAGAGGTGAACAATAAATGTCAAATTAATACATTAAAGCTGAACAAATTATAACCCTTGAATAATTGCTAAATATATTCCTTTAATAGGAAGGAAGGGAGGGGAAAAAGAAGAGGAAAAAAAGGGAAGAAATAAGAGAGGAAAACAGGCATTGCATTTTCTTTTTAAAAAATATTTTTATTGATTTGAGAGAGGAAGAGAGAGGGAGAGAGAAATAGAAATATCAATGACAAGAGAGAATCATTGATCAACTGCCTCCTGCACGCCCCTTACTGGGGGTCCAGACAGAAACCTGGGCATATGTCCTGACCGGGAATCGAACAGTGACTTCCTGGTTTATATGTGGATGCTCAAGCACTGAGATACACGGGCCGGGTGGGCATTGCATTTTCCAAGGTAGTTTACAGAGGTATCCATGCTGACATTCAGACAGTCTTACTCTCAGATCTTCCTGTCAGAGCTTAAACTAGATGTAGGACTGAAATATCAGAAATGTTGAAATTAGAAAGAAAATGAGTATATTACTTAATGAAGAAATCCAAGAGGCAAATTTTGCTTAAGATCAATTACCTCCTCTGTTACACTGGACTTTTCTCACTTATCAAATTAGAAGTAATCACACCCTTTTCTGTTTTCCTAACATTATTTTTTACTAGAGGCCTGGTTCACGGATTTATGCATCAGTGGGAGTCCCTCGGCCTGGCCTTTGCCCTCTCGCAATCCAGGACCCCTCGGGAAATATTGGATAGCCAGTTTCAGCCTGATCCTTGCAGGCCAGATCCAGACAGGAGGGAACCCAATCCTGTGCATTGAGCGTCTGTCCCCTGGTGGTCAGTGGCGTTGCAGCAACTGGTCAACCAGTCATTCGGTCATTCCATCGCTTAGGCTTTTATATTTATAGATAAGTACCTTATAGTAGTTCTGGAAGCCAGAATAACTAATTACATATTTTCAATTTCTTCTACCTGACTGTTAAATAAAGAGGACAATGATAGTGTATCAATTCTCTTCCCAATCTAGCATACTACTTATCACATAGTAAGTCCTCAATAAATATTTACTGAATTTAATTGCATGGAGCATAGATAAATGTAAAAACCAACCTTAGAATTATAAATATACTCAAATTTAACTTTAGTAGGAGCTTCTATACCTCCTTCCCTGTCCTGTCATTTTGGTACAGTCATATTTAAGTGAGTGATACAATCCTATATAATAAAAGCCTAATATTCTAAGTGTCCAGTTGTCCATTTAACCAATCAAAGCATAATATGCTAATGATATGCTAAGGCTGCTCAACCACTCGCTATGACGTGCACTGACCACCAGGGTGCAGATGCTCTGACCTGTAGGTTAGCTTGCTGCTGGGGTCCGGCTGATCAGGACTGAGTGAGATAGGCTGGACACACCCTGGAGCCCTCCCACAGTCCCTCCCCAGCTGGCAAACCTCCTGCGTCCCTCCCTGGCTCCTATCATGCATGGTGTGGTCCCTTGGCCTGGCCTGTGCTTCTCACAATCCGGGACCCCTCAGGGGATGTTGGAGAGCCGATTTCGGCCCAATCCCGCAGGTCAGGCCAAGGGACCCCACTGGTGCATGAATTCATGCACTGGGCCTCTAGTAAAAATATAAAAATATACATAGTCTTTGTAACCATGCCCTCAGTTTCTCAGTCTTCCAGAAATAAAGAAGAGAGTTGGTCACAAAAAATTTATAGCTTTATCCTTAGAGGGACTGAGAGTTCAGAAACATCAATTTTCAGTCTCAAAACAATGTATGAAATAAATTAATGAAAACAGGTCAATTAAAATTCTGGTTATGCTAAGTACAATGGGACTATTTATAAGCATCGTTATATATTCAGAAACTCATTCTGGTTCCTGGAATTATTGCAGTGAGATACCTAAAACAATTTATAAAAATAAATAAAATTTTTGAATGCTTATGTTATAAGGATATATATCTAATTGTCCAATGAATGAATGGTGGTCATTTTAAATTTGAACCAAAATTATTTTCCCAAAATGTCCATTTACCAAAACTTCCAATCCTATATAATACTAGAGGCCCAGTGCACGAAATTCATGCACAGAGGGGGGTTGTCCCTCAGCCCAGCCTGTACCCTCTCTAATATGGGACCCCTTGAGGGATGTCCGACTGCCCGTTTAGGCCCGATCCCGGTGGGCAGTCAGATCCCTAAACGGGCAGTCAGACATTCCTCTCACAATCCAGGACTGCTGGCTCCCAACTGCTTGCCTGCCTGCCTTCCTGATTGCCCCTAACCACTTCTGCCTGCAAGCCTGATCAGCCCCTAACCACTCTGTTGCCAGCCTGTTTGCCCCCAACTCCCCTCCTCTGCCGGCATGGTCACCCTTAACTGCCCTCTCCTGCAGGGTTGATCACCTCCAACTGCCCTCCCTTGTAGGCCTGGTCCCTCTCAACTGCCCTCCCTTGCAGGCCTGGTCCTTCTCAACTGCCCTCCCTTGCAGGCTTGGTCCCTCTCAACTGCCCTCTCTTGCAGGCCGGGTGCCTCCCAACTGCCCTCTCCTGCTGGCCATCTTGTGGTGGCCATCTTGTGTCCACATGGGGGCAGGATCTTTGACCACATGGGGGCAGCTATATTGTGTGTTGCAGTGATGATCAATCTGCATATTACTCTTTTATTAGATAGGATAGAGGCCTGGTACAGGGGTGGGGGCCAGCTGGTTTGCCCTGAAGGGCATCCCGGATCAGATGGGGGTTCCCTTGGGGCGTGGGGCCTGTGGTGGTTTGCAGGCCGGCCACGCCCCCTGGCAACCCAAGTGGAGGCCCTGGTATCTGGAATTTATTTTCCTTCTACAATTGAAACTTTGTAGCCTGGAGCGGAGCCAAGCCTGGGGCTCCCTCTGAGGCCGGCAGCCATTTGTGTTGGGGTTATAATTGAAACTTTGTTGCCTTAAGTGGGTGAGCCCGGCCAGGGTGTGCGGAAAGCTTTGCTTCCCCTGTTGCTTGCGGCAACCCTGGCCTGCTCTCTCAAGCTCCATTCTGCCGCCATTTGTTTGAATTAGTTTGCCTTCTATAATTGAAACTTTGTAGCTTGAGTGGAGGCTTAGGCCTGGCAAGGGCAGGCAGAAAGCTTGGCTTCCTCTGTTACCTAGGAAACCTTGCTCTCTGTGGCTGTAGCCAACTTGGTTTGAGTTAATTTGCATACTTTCTCTGATTGGATGGTGGGCGTGGCTTGTGGGTGTGTTGGAGGTATGGTCAATTTGCATATTTGTCTATTATTAGATAGGAAGAGAGGAATATGCTAATTAGCCAAAATGCCCTCATGGGTAACATCCTGCAGGAGCAGGTGGGCGTGGCTGTGTGCCGCATGAGGCCGGGCACGTGAGGTTGTGTCAAATAAAATAAAATGCGTTCACATGCCCGAAGATGACAAGGTTCAAGGAGGAAGGGCTCCAGTTTCATTTTCTCACACCCAGCTAGGAGGACTCCCTGGGGCGGTTCTCCCCTCTGAGCCCTGAGCAGGACAGGTGCTCCACTCCGGCCCGGGAGACCCGAAGGGAGGCGGAGCGAAGTGCTTTCCCTCCTGGACCCCACTCTCCCTGGGAGTCCAGCACAGAAGGCGCTCTCCCTGGGAACCCAGAAATTTGCCTCTTGGGCCAGTTGACCCTTGGAAAGGTCGACCTACCCATGTGGTTGTGTATGCTGGCAGAGGCCACCCAGCTGCCATAGTTGGAGTTGTCCTCAATGGAGGAGAGGGGGTAACAGGGATCAGAGTTGGCCATGTCGGCAATGGAACCCCAGCTCCACGCCAAATGACTAGAGCACAGGGACCTCAAAGGTCCTTGATCACTTCCTGAGCAGCAGTCAGCCCCAACCGGGGATCAAACCTGAAACCTAAGAGGTGCCCTGACAGAATGGAACCCAAACCTTTGCTGTGGAGAGGAGCTCTGGCCCAAAGCAGGGCCAGGGCACGCCAGAGGGGTTTTGTTGAGGGGCCCTGACAGGCAGTCCGCAGCACAGTGGGTTAGAACCTCCTCCTGATACAGCAAAGTTGCGGGTTGGATCCCTGGTCAGGGCACAGACAAGAAGCACCAAAGAGTGCATAATAAGTGGAACAACACACTGGTGTTTCTCTCGCTCCCTTCATCTCCCTAAAATAATCAATCAATAAAAATTAAAATAAAAAATAAACCCTCTGGCCCTAACCAGTTTGGCTCAGTGGATAGAGCTTCGGCTTGTGGACTAAGGGGTCCCAGGTTTGATTCCTGTCAAGGACATGTATCTTGGTTGTGGGCACATCCCCACTGGGGGGTGTGCAGGAGGCAGATGATCGATGTTTCTCTCTCATTGATATTTCTAACTCTCTATCCCTCTCCCTTCCTCTCTGTAAAAAATCAATAAAATATACTAAAAAAATAAAATAAAAATAAACCCTCTGGCTTGCAGAGTTGCTAAAATAGTTAGAAAGTGAAGTCCCATCCCTTCCCATTCATTCAACAAATACTTCATATGCTCCTTCAATAATCACACTGGGAATGGGTGTTTGTTTGTTTGTTTGTTTGTTTGTTTTGGTTAATCCTCACCTGAGGACATTTTTGCATTGATTTTTTTTTTTTTTTTTTACAGAGGGTAGAAGGGAGGGAGAAAGACAGAAACTAATGTGAGAAACATCAATTGGTTGCCTCTAGAGACCCAGCCTGCACCCTCTCCAATCTGGAACCCCTCAAGGGATCAGGCTTAAATGGGCAGTCGGACATCCCTCTCACAATCCAGAACTGCTGGCCCCCAACCGCTCGCCTACCTACCTGCCTGCCTGCCCCTAACCGCTTCTGCCTGCCAGCCTGATCACCCCCTAACCACTCCCTTGTCAGCCTGATTGATGCCTAACTGCTCCTCGTCCAGCCTGGTCACCCATAACTGCCCTCCCCTGCTGGCCTGGTCATCCCCAAATGCCCTCCCCTGCTGGCCCAGTCACTTCTAACTGCCTGCCCTTTCCTTATTAGATAGGATGTTCACAGCCCTTCAAGTGGGTCTTACTTTCCTATTTTTACGAAGTAGCACAGATGAAAAACAGATTCCATAGTCTGCAGC
Source organism: Eptesicus fuscus (assembly GCF_027574615.1). Classification (NCBI taxonomy): domain Eukaryota; kingdom Metazoa; phylum Chordata; class Mammalia; order Chiroptera; family Vespertilionidae; genus Eptesicus; species Eptesicus fuscus. The sequence goes on along the minus strand of NC_072474.1, from coordinate 79,937,640 downwards.
TCTGGCTCTCAGTCCACTGTAATACTAAACTGCTCCAAAGATAGCAAATATAAGAAACTGTTTACCTCTCTGATCTTTTCAATAATGAACAATCTCCTGAAATTAAGAATAACACAAAAGATAAGCTGAAGATAATTATTGCAGTGCAAATATTAATGTGACTATATGAGATATTTGTGTTATTATTACATATTGTTGTGACTATAAGACATTGGTATTGCTCATCAATATATTCCTTGCCTTTGGCATTGTGCATATATATATATGCACAATGCCAAAGGCAAGGGCATGTACCTTGGTTGTGGGCACATCCCCACTGGGGGGTGTGCAGGAGGCAGATGATCGATGTTTCTCTCTCATTGATATTTCTAACTCTCTATCCCTCTCCCTTCCTCTCTGTAAAAAATCAATAAAATATACTAAAAAAATAAAATAAAAATAAACCCTCTGGCTTGCAGAGTTGCTAAAACAGAAAGTGAAGTCCTTTTATTTGCCTAAGTTATATATATATATATATCTTAGGCAAATAAAAGCTAAGATTTCTCCTAACTATAGTTTATCTGCATGATCTTAGGCCCATTCTTTCAAAACACATTTACAAGTATGTTTTTACATTTACAAAATACAATATCTATACTTTCTTCTCAAATAAGTTTAAAATAAAATCTGTGTATATGAGGATAGTTATTATTTCAGTCTTACTAAAAGCAAAACCTCTCCTTATTTCTGCAAAGATTTTGTGGATGGTGGGGAGGGGAAGAGATGGGATAAATTGAAGATTTTAGCATTACAATGGTTATCCACAGAGCTAAGATTAAGAACCTTTGTAAAAGGAAATTCAAAATGAAATCTTTCTTGGTATCCGAAGCTAAGAAGATATCATTTGTCTTAAGAAGACAATGTCTAAAATACTTACTAGACTAGTATGTGCAGGTAGCACTTAATAAATACTATTTTAATGCCATGATTTGCAATGAATTTCAATGAGGCTTGCTATAAATAATGGGAAATTTTATATCTGCTTATGGCATTGTCACCTAAATGCCTCACTTTAAGATTTATAAAACATCTTCATATTTTTTTATTCTGCTTAAGTATTGTTTCTATAGTGTGCTCCAGTGCAAATAGGATTGAATGACACATATTTTTTTAATTGCGTACATGCACATAAGGCATTTGGAATATATTCCTATGAATAGTTAAACACAGTACAAAAGTCAGATGTTCATATATAATGCACTGAATTCAACTGAGCTATAAGGATATACATAGCTAGAAAAGAAATTTAATTTAATTATTCTTTTTTTTCAATTCCCTATCAAATTAATTATATGTATATGGGATAAAATATTGTGGCAACTTGCTTAGAACTAACTACTTTAGAACTTTAAAATAAGGCCAAAGGATCCTAAAATTCTGGCTAATAAATGTTACAGGCTGCAGTAGAGGTATAGAAGCTTCCACCCACACAACCTGGGGAAATGCAAGAAAAATTAATATTATCTTACTGTTTTATAACTCCAGGACTTTGCCCATTTCCTAAAAGTATATTAATTATTCCACTGACTGAGTTTGTTGAGAGAATTCATTTATCTCAGTGTGTACTTATCTTTTTTAAATATTTGTCTGCTTTCTAAATACAATTAGAGATATTTTTATTATTAATTGAGGCTTCAATTTCATTTGTTGAAACTGAAATTTATTTTAAATCCCAAAGTCTCAAAATCCCAACATCATTTTATACATATGTATTTGTGATGATAAACATTCATTTTTAAAACATTATACAACTATATAAAAATAAATGCACTAAAGCCCAACACAATCATATCTGACAAAACCAGCATTCTAATATAATGAGTTATATAGAGCCAATTACCAAGCCAAGTAATCATGAGATGTGTTTGCAAAATCAGTTTTTGTTTAGTGAACTGTGAGGTCATGTACATATAGAATTAAATCACTGGTCACTAATATCATTATAATTAGAAATTTATAGCTCAAGGATTTAAAAAATTGATAGGACTGTGTGCTTTGAAGTGGAATAGAGCAGCTTGCCACAGATCAGTGCTCTCTGTAGAACAATCAAAAAACCTGGACAACATGGAAAACTCAGACAGCTCGTTTAGGCAATGAGAGTCAGAGTGGCTAAAACTCCAGAGAGAGAAGCTGGAAAATGTAAGTTTACCTCAACAGCCATTTCACTCTAGAGCACTTGCCCATCCTCAATGTGGGAAGGACCTTGAACATGACAGATATCACTCCTGTGATTAGGTTATTTATATGGCATAGCCACCTTTAAGAAGAGAAGGATATTCTTGAGGGACAACATCAAACCATGTGAACCTTAAAAAGGATGAGCTGCCCTGGCTGGTTTGGCTCAGTGGATAGAGTGTCGGCCTGCGGACTGAAAAGTCCTGGGTTCGATTCTGGTCAAGGGCACATGCAGGGTTGAGGGCTCAATCCCCAGTTGGGTAAGTGCAGGAAGCAGCCAATCAGAAATATTCTCTCAGCGTTGATGTTTTCTCTCCCTCTCCCTTCCTCTCTCTGAAATCAATAAAAAAAATTAAAAAAAAAAAAAAAAAACAGCACAGGAGAATCTTCCTCATTACCTCTCACATCTGGATTCTCTAACCAGGAACAGCTCATCCTTTTTATTTTTTATCTTTATTATTTTTAAATATATTTTTATTGATTTCAGAGAGAAAGGGAGAGGGAGAGAGAGAGATAGAAACATCAGTGATGAGAGGGAATCATCAATTGGCTGACTCCTGCACACCCCCTACTTGGGATCGAGCCTGCAACCCAGGCATGTGACTTGCCTGAGAATTGAACTGTGACCTCCTGGCTCATGGGTCGATGCTCAACCACTGAGTCACACCGGCTAAGCTTCTTTGCTGTGTTTAAAAATGGAAGGGCCAGCAGGCAGTCTCAAAGAACTAAGAGGAACCCCTGGGCAACATACCTGGGGCAAAAATGTTAGAGACGTCTGGCCTGCAACTGCAAGCAACTAGATTCTTCTAACAGCCTGAATGAGCATGAAAGCTGATCCTTCCTTACTCAGCCCTCCAGAGGAGCACACAGCCAATGGACTCCTTGATGTCAGCCTGGGGAAACAGCGGAGAACTGTCCTGCTGTGTCCACACATCTGACTACAGAAATATAACCTCATCAAGGGGGTGCTGTATTAAGCTGCTAAACTTGTGGTAATTTGTTTTGCAGAAATTTTAAGCAATGACAGAAGGCTGAGAGGCTTGTTATTTATACTGATGAAGGGCCATTGCACAGAGAAACCAAAAAAGCTTTCGGTGGGGACTTTCTAGATCTTTAAATGGGTCGCTAGTTTCTGTGTGGGATAGGGTACTAAAAATTACGTGGTAAGCCTTAGCAGTGAACCAGAGGCAGACAGAGCCTTATCAGGGTAGCAACCTGCCTCTACTCAGTAAAAGCCCTGATGAATTAAGGGACCACTTTCTTCAACTAATGGAAAGGGTAAGCCCTTTTTCAGAGAAAGATAAATCACTTGGAATCTGCACAATATCCAGCAATCAATCAAACATAACTAGTCACCCCAAAAGTCAGGATTACTTGGTTAAAAAAAAACACAACAGAAAAACAATAGACAATTAATAAAGATCCAACAGTGATACAGATGTTGGTTAGTTAAAAATATTTAAAGTAACCATTATTAATATGTTCTAGAAAATTAATGAAAAAGATAAAGTGAAGAATTTTACCAGAGAATTAAACTATGAAAAAACCTAATCATGTAGAAGTTTTGAACTTAAAAACATACACTAACCAAAATAAAGCATTATAGATGGTCTTCTATTATCTATGAGAAAATTCATGTCAGAGCTCTCTAAAATGGTTAAAAATATCCAAATACAGTAGGTCCTCAGGTTACGTCGGAGATCCGTTCCTATGGCGCGACGTAACGCGATTTTTGCCATAAGTTGGAACCCACCTACATAAGCACCTACGTCACTCACATGGAGCACATACACAGCAGTAATGAAGTGAGACAGTAAAAAAAATTTAAAAGAAAGATAACAATTCCTGACCTTTACTTGTGGTAAATAAATAATAAAAAACATAAAGCACATATGTACATACATCGAAATGACGGAACTGTTTTTTTTTTTTTTTATGAACAAATGGGAGATGGTGATGTAACCACAAAACCACGTATGTTGAATCCGACATAACCTGAGGACTGCCTAGTCATTTCTCAACTTGATTGTGTCATTTTTAAAAAATCTTTATTGTTGAAAGTATTACACATATCCTCCTTCTTCCCCCCATTAACCTCTTCCAGCCCACTTCCCCCGCCCAGCAGGCCCTCATCACCTCATTGTTTATGTCTACAGGTTATTCATATATGCATACAAGTTCATTGGTTGATCTCTTCTCACCCACCCTCCCCTGCCTTCCCTCAGAGGTTCAATAGTCTGTTCATGCTTTGTATAATGTGATTTTACCAAATGCCCTCTAAGAAACAATTTCCAATTCCTCATGGGACAAGGATCAACAGTGGTTGTTAGTTAAAAGATTTATGTCCAACTATACACTTGGGAAAAGTTTACTTTTTTGTCCTTCAAATCTGGAAAATAAAATATCAATTAACCAAGAGAGTATCCAACCCTTACCACTAAAGTTACTGGAATACAGGAGGCACAAGAATTCATATATTGGTAAGGTTTAGGAAGTCCTATAAGTCTAAAGCTAAGCTTTTCTGAGGACTTCAGATAAAAAAAAAAATCAATCAATTAATTAATTAATTAATTAAAAATTCAATGGCTACCTTGAAAGATACTCCTAATAACTGTATTTCAAATTCATAAAGCTTGTCACAAGGGTCCTATTATGAAATATCTCTTATTTCATTTCCCTCAGAAATGTGAGAAACTGGTCCAAAGATTAATGCCCAGTCATAAAAGAATTCAGAAAATGCTTCCAAATAAATAAGCAGCTCCATGAAAATTATATTCTACTTGATCCAAGAAAACAGATATTCACTTACCTATGAGGTACTGAATTCACTTACTATATACTAATTATTTTTGTTTTATTCTTAAATATAACATTGACATTTTCTTTGAGCATGTTAACTAGCTAAACATTTTACATAGGCTTACAAGAACACGTGTACATTAACTTTTTCTTTTTTCTAATTCAGACATTTTTATATAGCCAAAATGATTTCAACTTCCTTTTGAAAGATTGGTTTTTATGAGTAAAACACTATGTGTTGCAGGATTCTTGAGATAGTGTGCTAATAATGAGTATTAACTACTATTATTATTACAGATTAGACAGTATTAATACCCAAATAAAAATAAATCTGGGCAGCAATTTATTGACATTTAGTAATCAATCAATCAATTAACCAATAAAATATTTGCATGCTTTTAGTCAACTTTATCCCACAGGGTTTTAAAACATATTTTATATAAAATAAAATTGTAAAAGATATCACAATAGTCAAGTTGAAATCAAACAAAATAATTTTAGAAATCATAACAAATGTAGGTTTATAGTAAATTGTTATGAAATAATGAGATGACAGATGTGTTTATATATATGAATTATAAGCCTTTATCCTTAAAACAAGCCAATATTTTCTCTTTACAGCTACTATTGAATATACAGATAAGTCTCTGAAATGGGGTAAAATGAACTCTTTCTGCCACTGCCTCCTTTTTCAGTAGCAGTCATTAAAATGAAAGAAACCTGTGAAACATTTAAGATCCAAGCTTTCGACATCACTATGAATTACCTTTTCTGAATTTTGGACCCTTTCTATAATTCAACACTTTGTATTTATTTCAAGCTTGGCCAGTGTAAAATTTCACATTGGTATGTGAATGGTTTTCATTTCTGAACTAGATCTTAAACTGTGTACCACAGGTGTATGCTAAAAATGACTTGGCAAAATAAATAACACTGAGGTTTTCAGCTTCCCAGATCCTAATTACCAGGTTGAAGAATGACTAATAAACACTAAATAAATGAGAGAATATCCAAGAAACATATTACCCATATTTATCATGATTAAATATGGTGTATGGTTTATGTAACTTTCATGTCTGAGATGCCTAGGGCTTGCACTCTGTTCTACAGTAGGCAAGGTGAAGAAAAAAATGACATTTCGGTTAGCCTGAGCCTCTTTCAACACTTGGGGAAAAAGTACTTCCTTGGATTCAGCTTAATACAGATGAAAGAGAATGAGCTGTGGAAGAGACAGATCTTTGTTCCACTCCTGCTCCTACCCCTTGTTATTTCTGGAAACTAAACAAGTTAATTTGTTTTAGCCTGAGTTTCTTTATCGGTAAAATGATATACATGTATGTATTCCTACCTATTCTATATAATAAAAGGCTAATATTCAAATTGACCAAACAGCAGAACAACTGGTCACTATGATGTGCACTGGCCACCAAGGGGCAGATGCTTAATGCAGGAGCTGTCCCCTGGTGGTCAGTGCACTCCCACGGGGGCGGGGGCGGGGAGCGCTGCTCAGCCAGAAGCCAGGCTCATGGCTGGCGAGCGCAGCAGCGGTGGCGGGAGCCTCTCTCACCTCTGCAGCAGCACTAAGGATGTTCAAGGGCTCCCGGAATGCAAGAGGGTGCAGGCCGGGCTGAAGGACTTCCCTCATCCCCCTGTGCAGGAATTTTGTGCACTGGGCCTCTAGTATAGAAACAGATATAATATGTTTAAAGCTATTGGCCCTTAATAAGCATTCAATAGATGGTAGATATTCCTGGATACCATGACCTTCCACTGGCAAGTATTCTATTCAGTGGCTCAAAAGAGTTAATTAGCCAAAAACATTAACCAATGGTAATCTGAGGTATGTGTAAGATGTCTAAACCTAAAATTTGCGGTATGCTCTGCCTCCTAGGACCAGTCCCACAATGAACATCTCTCATCTTACTTATGAATTTTTCCACAATGACTTTCATTGTGAGCCCTGCCAGGTCTTATCCTATAAACGACTCATGCTTTTAGGCAACTCAAGACACTTTTACCTGATGCACATCTCAGCCTTAGATGAGGGAAGCCTTTCTTTTGTCTCATAACATTACTGGATACCTTTGTTTTATCCTTCTTGCTCATAAAAATTAGAAAATGGCAAGAATGTCTAAGTGTATTTCTCCTTTCCAGCCTCTTCCATCACAAATATCAGTCTTTACCTTCTCTTTCAAGGAAAATCATTTTTCCTCAACACCTTTTTTGGCATACTTTGAAGTGTATGTTACTTTATTTCCGTCATGGTTTTTATCTCCGATTTGGAGTTCATTTTCCAGATTGAGGATACATACAAAAGAAGTGCAAAATTTCTAGGGACCATCATGAACGAACTTATGAAATTATGTAAAATATGTGTTATTGCTAAATCTGACTCACTGAGTTCAGTGAAAAGGTCAACTCAAACATATGTTTCCTTAATCAACCCAGCCCTCCTCTGAACTCTGATAGCAATTTATAGCATTTTCAGTTCACATCATAGTTGGCTTCATATGGAGTTTTTTATATGCATGGCTTCAGGTTTGTTGTTGTTATTGCTGTTTCAAGTACCTGGGAACAGAATGAGGGAGAAGAAAGACAATGGACTTTGGATGTCACACAAACTCAGGTTAGATTTCAGCCTCACAGTCACTATGTGGCCTTAAAATAGTTACCTTAATATTAATCTTGGCTCAATTGCTCACTTACGTATGACAGCTAACCTCTCTGTTTCCTGGTCTCCTCATCTGTAAAATGGAGATAACAATAGTTTTCATTTTTACTATACAAGTGTTAGGATGAATACATCAGATATTTTCTATTGTGTTTAGAACAGTTACTCATACATGGTAAGTGCATAAAATATTAGCTTTTATAATAATAATGACAATATTACATTATAACTAGAGGTCTGGTGCATGAAATTTGTGGACTCGGGGGTGGGGGGATCTCCCCAGCCTGGCCTGTGCCCTCTCACAGTGCGGGAGCCCTGCGATCAATCGCCCCAAAGAGGTAGGCCTAGCCACCTATCTGGGGCTCCTAGATGGATTTCCCCAAAGAGGTAGGCTGAAGCTGGGGTCCCACCTCAGTGCCCACGGAGCCACAGGTTCCCTGGCCTCACCGTGCAGAGCTATGGGACCCCCAGACCTCACTGTGTGGAGCCACAGGACCCCCAGGCCTCGCCGTGCAGAGCCGTTGGACCCACCTTCACACCGTGCACGCAGTGTTAAGCCCCTACCCACCCATGCACGCACGCAGCCCCACCCACCCGCCTGCACCCACTGTGCATGCAGCCTTCTGGTGATCACTTATTGTGGCTTGAGGGCATATGGTGTGAGGGTGTGACAACCACATAGGCTTTTATTAATAGGACTAGAGGCCCAATGCACTGATTCATGCACCAGTGGGGTCCCTCGGCCTTGCCTGCAGGGATCAGGCCGAAACCAGCCCTCTGACATCCCCCAAGGGGTCCCGGATTGTGAGAGGGCAGTTCTCGGGTGACGCACCCCAAAATCTGGCTCCCTCCTTTCTGGTTCCAGGTGCATCACCGGATAACTGTAGCTGCCAAGTCACCGCAGCTTGGCAACTCCTGCATTGAGCGTCTGCCCCCTAGTGGTCAGTGTATGTCACAGCTACCAGCCAGTTGGCTGGTTGGCTGGTCGGCCAGTCATTTGGGCTTTTATATATATAGAAAGTATCATTATGCTACCTAAATTTTAACTTTTATAATATGCATGATGGCACTTCTCTTTAGGTTTATTATAGGAGTTAAGTGTGATATTTTTTAAAAAGAATGCACTAATTTCTGAAACTTAATGTGTATGCTGTAAATACTGGTCTATCTTCTATCCCAAACCCCAATTAAAATCTAGTTTTCTTCAGACCTACTTATTTCCCAAATTCCCAGGCTTCTTGTGTCTTTATGTCTTTTTTCCTCTATGTACCAAATTTTAATTATATCTTTATTCTTTTTTTCATAATTGTAATTCAATGAATGTTTGTTTAATCATGTAAAATCAAGGCAGGGGTGAATGAGTGGGTGGAAAGAGATCAATCAAAGAACTTGTGTGCATATATGTGACACAAGCAATAGTGTGGTAAAGGCCTGGGGTAGGGGTGGGAGCAGGCTAGAAGGGATCAATGGGGAAAAAAATGGGACATATGTAATACTTTCAACAATAAAACTTTTTTAAAAAGCAAATCAATCAATCAAATTGAATTGAATTGAATAGCATTCTACCAAAAAAAAAAAAATTGTTGGCGAAGTTGGTTTTTCACAGAAATCTTCAGTGATTTACCTTTTCAGATATTGAGAATTTGAAGATCATGACAAAAAGTCCTAATATTCATTATCCACATTAAATAATTTGAAGATTTTCCCCTCTTTCTCCAGATATTTATAGAAATTGATCTTAATCTTAAATTTCAATAGATAATCTATTGAAATTAAAAAAGAATTTAGCCCTAGCTGGTTTGGCTCAGTGGATAGAGCGTCAGCCTGTGGACTGAAGGGTCCCGGGTTTGATTCTGGCCAAGGGCACATGCCTGGGTTGCAGGCTCAGTCCCCAGTGGGATGCATGCAGGAGACAACTGGTCAATGATTCTCTCTCGTCATTGATGTTTCTATCTCTCTCTCCCTCTCCCTTCCTCTCTAAATCAATAAAAATACATTTTTTTAAAAAGATAATTTAAATGAAATTTATGTTATGTATTATACAACAAAACCCAGAAATACCTAAAGGAAAAACTAAAAGTTTCACTATCAAGTGAAGAAATTTTAACTCATTCAACCAAATGTTCTTGAATTTGTATTGTATTTACTTAGGTACTAGACATTATAGGCCACAAATGCATATAAGAAATGATCATATTCACTTTGTAAGTTATCTAAATGTCTAATCACTATATTATACACCTGAAACTAATATAATAGTGTATGTCAAAAGTAATTTTAGAATAAATACATTTTTTGAAAAATAAATAATTATTTTATATATTTAATAGGTAACAGTTGTATTTTAAGTGAAATACTTAAAATGAAACTGAATGAATATTATATGAAGGAGCTGTTGATTTATAAGGTAGACAGTGAACAAAGTACTCCATGAGTTCTGAAAATAAGAGTATCACTAGCCGAAAGATGAGAAAAGATTAAAACAGGGTGGTACCTGAGCAAAGTCTTAAAGCAAGTATAAATGTTTTGCTAAATTGAGATGAAGAGAAAGGTATCATCAAACTTTCAGAGTGAAGATAGTCAGTGCATTGAATTATGTTCCCCAAAAAGATATGTTCAAGTCTTAACTCCTAATACATGTCAATTTGACTTTATTTGTAAATTAGAGGCCTGGTGCACGAAATTCGTGCACTCAGGGGCTCTTCCAATCCGGGAGCTCTCGGGGGATGTCCAACTACCAGCTTAGGCCTGCTCCCCATGGAAAGAAAGGAAAGAGGAAAAAAAGGGAAGGGAAGGGAAGGGAAGGGAAGGGAAGGGAAGGGAAGGGAAGGGAAGGGAAGGGAAGGGAAGGGAAGCAATATTTTTACCTCACTTTGCATACTTGAAACTTGGATTTTACAATACCTCTCTTTTATTTTGTGAATGCTAGTCATCCTCATGTCACCGTAGTAGAAATTCATTGAGAATAGCAAGCAAAAGGCATTATATAGTCCCACTTAATTACAATGCAAAATATTTCCAGATATTATTAAGTCAAAACAATGTTTCAGCAATGATGTGTGACAAGCAAAATAATGACTCAGGAGAAAACAGTGAAATGACAAAAATGGACCAAGTTATTTTCTCTTTTATGTAACTGATGTCATCCTGGAAATTCAAAATCCAATTTTTATAAAATCACTGTGAGCTAGTCCTCAATGTAATATAGAAAAATCTCTGTTTAAAATAAAGATTCATTTTAATTATTGTTGAAGTAAGCTAAAAAAGAGTCAAGTGACAAAAGCAGGAAATCAGACTGAAAACATGGAAGCAAAAGTAGTAAATTATATAGATCAGTAGAAAAGTATGGCGACTTAACATGAAGAAGTAAAAAGAATAGTGTATGAATCAATTTTAACATTTTACTGGGTCTTTCATCAGTTAATGAGTTAAATAAAATATTTGACACATGTTCATTTTATAGTTCCATGATAGTCTTAAATTTATACTCTTTAAATTTATACTCTTAAATTTATACTCTTAAAAAAAGTATAAATTTTTATACGCTCCACCAAGATGCCCAATGGTTTCAAGTGAAAGACAGGCAAAAAAGTGCTGCTAGACAATTGCACACCTAATGAATAGCTTAAACCCAGGCATATCTTTTCTTAAACCCCAGATGTAAATAACAAGCATCAGTATAATTTTTCTATTCTCTAGCTCTTCTTCTCTGCTAAATTTTGTGTTTTATTTAGTTTTCAGTTTGCTCACAGAGGATAAATTATTACCCATTGAGGGCAGCAGTGATTGAGAATTTGGTTTTATGGTTTGATCATTTCTAAAAGTGGATTAATAGATTATAGAGATTTATTTTCTGTTGGGTGAGAGTTGACAGAGAATTGGGTTCATATGTCTTCCCTTATTTGTTTGTTTATACTGAGTTCAAATAAGTATTTCACGTCCACCAGAAGGGATGACAACACCTGAGTTGTATTTTGTGTTTCTTGTGTCTCTTTACCTGAAGTTAAAACTGTAAGTTTTGTGCTATAAATGTCTCTGCCTGTTTATATGTCTGCAATTCAAAAAGAACTTACTTTCTTGTGTGAAATATTTTTCTATTTCCAGAGAGTATAAATAATAAGATTATAAATTACTTAAAGGAGCTCTGCTCTGATTGGTTTATAGAGATAAAATAGTGAACATACAAATTAAATATTACTAAAATTCCTAAAAGAGTAAGAAAATTTAACTTCATTATCTTAAATGTGCTAGACTTTAAGGTCTTCTTACAGAAACTATCTGGTAATATTTTAAAAATTCAAGTTCATATACTGGTAATATTTTAAAAATTCAAGTTCATATAAGGTTTACTTTAAGTATATGAACTTGGTAAACTTAAGGTAAGTCTCTGGCAAACAAGACTAGTTTAATAATTTTGATTTAAAAAAAAACAACTATCTCTTCTCTGACACAGTTTTCAAGTATTCTCTGTTTTAAGTATAATGTAAGGATACATTTTAGTCTACTTGGGCTTGCTTTTCCTAATCAAATTTTACTTTTTAAAACCTGGTCAAAAAAACTAACTTTACTCCTACAAAATGTTTAAGATTATTAAAATGTAAATTTGTTTTAAACTAAAATGAATTGTTATTCTGACACTTTTGATTTCAACAGTAGTTATATTTTATAGTCTGTTAACTTAAAGGTAGTTTCCAAAATTGTTTAAGGTAACTTAAAACCTTAGATTGATATTAAATTAAGTTAATGATGAGTATCTATTGGATACCTAATTAAATTGTAAGGTAGAATACTGAAACATCTAAAACATTGATTCATACTCATAATTTAAAGTTTATATGTTTTACTTTTTTTTCTATACTACAGAGAGGCTATGTCTTGGGTGATATTAACAAATGTTCATTTTTGCTATTTTAGGAAAGTATAAAAGAGATGTGTAAATATCAAAATCATCATTATGTATTTATATTAATAAACTTTGCTAATCTGTTAAGATGTTTTTGCAAAAGAGACAGTTCTCTATTACCCTCTCTTCGATTCACCCAGTTCTTTCTGTGAAATAGAAGTTAGTTTCTTCTGTTAAAAGTTATAATAAATATGAGTAGTTAAGACAACACTAGAATTGAAACTAAAAATTCAACTTTTTTTGTTTTTTATAGAAAGAGTAATTTGTCCCAAAGCAAGAGTTTCTCAAACTTTTTGGTCTTCAGATGCCTATACATTCTTAGGTATTATTAAGGACTCTCAAGAACTTGTAATTATGTGAGTTATGGTTACCAATATTTCCATATTAGAAATTAAAACTGATTGTATTTAAAATATTTATTTGTTACTCAATTGAAGATCGTAATGATGAATATACTGCATCTTGACATAAATAAAATATTAATATAGTTATAAAATTTATTTTTAACTGGTGGATTCCCTAAGGACTATCCTAAGGTAATGTGTCAGTTCTAAAATATGAAAAAGCATACTAAAGAACAAAATTTGGAAGGTGCATTTTATTTGTCTTGAATTATAATACCTGGGTCTGAAAATAAACTATGAAATATATTAAAATTTAACAGTTTTTTCAACCCTGACTGGCTTGCTTACTTGGTTTAGTGATAAATACCTTCACCTCAATATGAAAGGTAATTCTTTACCTTCTGTGTAATCTACCTATATTGTAATATTCTACATTTCACCAAAATAGTTTTCTGTGCTTTATATTAACTTTATTATATCCTTAATTATTTAAGGTGGGGGTGAAGAAGAAAACCAAAGTTTTCACTTATCAAAAATTAATTTTGTTTACAAAACTATCATCTAAGATCTTTAGTGGATTATTGTCATTTTAATTAAATAGGTAATCATTTCTCAGTACCCATGATCCTATCTCAATCACTTATCTAAATCTCCTCTGATTTTTTTTTCTTTTTACCTTTGAAAATCCAATTCTACATATAAAAATATAAGATAAAAATTTCTGGATCCTTTTACACCTAAAACTACCATAACAAGCTTTAATCAGAGGTTCCCTGAGAAATTATAAAGATTTGTTCTTTCACCTCTTAAAAATAGAAACTAGAAGTATCTAATTAGGTTTATGTGATGACTTGTATGGGAACTATTGCCAAATCAGAAGAGACACTACACTAGGTCTTCTTCTCCTTTTTAATGTATACATATGCTTATTGATAAAGTTTTGGGTTTTGTTACACTAGGTCTTCTTAAAGTTAAACTGATATTGGAAAATGTTATTAATGTAAATACTTTAGGAATATCATGCTTTATGGGAAGTGTTTGGGTATTTGTTAATGCCTTGCTTTCAATAATATTTTAACTTCAGGGAAAACATTGATCAAAACTTTTAAGAAACAGCTTTTACAAGTTTTCCTATATTTGTCAGAGTTAGTGCTTTATCTAAATACTAGAGGCCCAGTGCACGAATTTGTGCACGGGTGGGGTCTCTTGGCCTGGCCGGTGACCAGCTCCTGCATTGAGCGTCTGCCCCTAGTGGTCAGTTATCTTCATAGAGACCAGTTGATCTGTCGTAACAGTTGCTTAGGCTTTTATATATATAGATTAGTCAACAACAATATGATGTTAGCAGTCATAGTTTTACTTATTACTTAAAAGGTCCATAGGCTGTCATCATACTTCTTTCATTTGAACCTAGCATCTTTTGGGCCAGTGGTTCTCAAGAGTGATACACATCAGATGAATCTATATTTTATAAAAATACAGATGTGTAAGTCCAACTCCACAGTTTACTCGATAGTTTTGGTAAACTCTTGATATATATGCTATGTTTGAGGGTTATTATATGATACATCTCAAGATTTCTTTCTTCTATAAAAAAATCTAACCATTTTTTAAAAATCAGAAGTCACTGACTTCTTTAAAAACAAACAAGCAAACAAAAAAATCAGTCTCCTTCAACAAAGGATAGTCTCAAATGCTCTTGAAAAGGACTGTACCGCGTACTTCAAGCTAGTGTTACTTTATTTATTTATTTATTTATTTATTTTTAAATATATTTTATTGATTTTTTACAGAGAGGAAGAGAGAGGGATAGAGAGTTAGAAACATCGATGAGAGAGAAACATCGATCAGCTGCCTCTTGCACACCCCCTACTGGGGATGTGCCCGCAACCAAGGTACATGCCCTTGACCGGAATCGAACCTGGGACCCTTGAGTCCGCAGGCCGACGCTCTATCCACTGAGCCAAACCGGTTTCGGCTAGTGTTACTTTAAAGAACAGAATGTTGGGAACACTTCTGACCTGACATTATTTAGATCACTTTTAGACTTTACCAGTGGACTTTTAGGAGTCCCAGAACTCTTTTTAGTTAAGAAACAAATAGCTTCATGGAAATGTTGATGCAACATTCAAAAGAATAAGAATTAATTACAGAGGACTGACTGAACTGATGAGGGAAATTTTAATGTAGTTTTTTTTTTTTTTTTGGGGGGGGGAGTAAATATTATTAATATTACTTTAATGTTCTTTTTCCTAAATATATAAGAAAGTCTTTTCTCTTTGTTAAGCTATCTGAAACCAGAACTGAGTAAACTCTGCTTTTGTAAATTGAAATAAAGTATTTAAAATCATACTTATTCTCATTGATCACCCAATTCAGAAACTCATCCTAGTTCTTCTTAGGTTTTTTTTTTTTTAATTTTTTAAAATATATATTTTATTGATTTTTTACAGAGAGGAAGAGAGAGGGATAGAGGGCCAGAAACATCGATGAGAGAGAAACAGCGATCAGCTGCCTCTTGCACACCCCCTACTGGGGATGTGCCCGCAACCAAGGTACATGCCCTTGACCGGAATCGAACCTGGGACCCTTGAGTCCACAGGCCGACGCTCTATCCACTGAGCCAAACCGGTTTCAGCGTTCTTAGTTTTTATGGCAATATTTATTTGCATAGGTTTGATCAGAAAAAGCTTACTTCTTACCAGAATACAATAGAATAAAGTGATTGTGAAACCATGGCTTTATGGCAAGAGCAATGCTCATTTAATCAGAGATGACAAGCTGCTTTTGAGAAACAAAGGCTTGATACCTTCCTGCTAGGTCAAGAATCTTAGAAAATTTGGAGCACTATTAGAGAAAAAAATCACCCAAAGTTAGACCTAGTACAGGTGAAATACTATAGAGAGAATATCTTGGGCTTGTATCAGAGTCAAATCTGCGATTACTGATGAAAATTTCCAGACAAAGTTAACCTTGGGTGCTTGTAATTGTTAAATACTATGTGGATAATGATTAGCAAAAAGTTTAAGAAGGCCTGTGTGGTAAATTAATACTCTTACAGCACCTATGTAAATAATCTGAACAAATCTAGTGAGACCAGTTTTATTTTGAAATCAAGAAAATCTTGATTTTCTTGGTAAGGGGAGACTTGTGAAAGAATTTAAAATGTACCACAGTGCCCAACCGGCATGGCTTAGTGGTTGAGCATTGACCTATGAACCAGGAGGTCATGGTTCCATTCCCAAGGGCACATGCCTGGGTTGCAAACTCGATCCCCAGTGAGGAGGCGAGCAGGAGGCAGCCAATCAATGATTCTCTCTCATCACTGATGTTTCTCTCTCTCCCTCTCTCTTTCTCTCTGAAATCAATAAAAATATATTTAAAATAAAAATAAAAGGTACCACAAAAATTAGTAGGTATATTCCATGAAAACCTATGTATCGTCTATAGCACAGCCTTCTGGGTATCTGATTCTATGGGATTTACACTTTTCATAGTCTTTGACCTGCAGTATTTTTCTCTTACTCTAAGACCCCCAATGGCTGCTTGAAACCTCAGACAGCATCAAACCCTATACATACTCTGTTTTTTCTATACACACACACATATACTATGATAAAGTTTAATTTAAAAATCAGGCACACTAAGGGGTTCACAATAAGAACCAGTAATAAACTAGAACAATTATAACAGTGTACTATGATAAAAGTTATGTGAATGTGGTCTCTCTCTCTCTCTCAAAATACCCTATTGTATTGTCCTCACCTCTTCACCGAAAAGAAGCACTTTCCATCTCTTTGCCATACCTGAATTGCGACCATCACTAGTCTTGAGGCCATTCTTAAGCAAAAGAAGGGTTACTTGAATCTAAACACTGATGCCCAGACAGCAGATCTGAAAGCCCTCTGCTACGTAAGGGGCCAGAAGCGTGTCCTGGGTGGACGTGTTGGACAAAGGGAGGAGTCATGTAGCTGGCCAGTCAAGACAGCCTGGGATTGCATCACACTACTTAGAATGGCACACGATTTGAAATGTTTATCTCTGAAATTGTCCACTTAATCCTTTTGGACTGTGGTTGACCGCGGGTAACAAACTGAGGAAAGTGAAACTGCGGCTAAGGAAGGATAGCTGTATTTTATAATTTTGTAAATTGTAGAAATCAAAATAATGAGAATGATTTTAGTTAGGTCAGATAAAAAAAAATTGAGTCGATACCCCCTCCCCTGGAAACTGGCCTTTGGACCACTTCACCAGGGACATTCTTTTTTGCTTAGATCGCATTCCACTTGCCAAAACCATGATCATTCCCCTTCGAACATTCCCAGATTCTGGACCTGCCCAGAAAAAAACCCCGCCTACAGTCCTTTAAAATCTCTGACTCCCAGATCCTGGGTGCTGGCACCATTTTGGGGCTCAGCCCATCTGGCATCCAGATGACCTGATACATTTATGATCCCTTCCACTTTGGGCCTCATGCATTCCCCCTGTGGTGACCCTAACATTTGGTGCTGAAACCTGGGAGCGTTCCATGAGGAAGGGGAGCCGTTGCCCAGGTTTTGGTCACCCCGAGTTTGCTCCTCAGAGAGCAGCAGGCAGCAGCAGCTTGCCCTGGGCTTCCCTAGGAATCCTACTCTAGTGACATGATCGCAGGCCTCAATTAGGCCTCCCTCCCTTACGTAATCCCCCTCCCCCAGTCAGCCAAGGAGGACGCTGGATGGGGAACCTCTCCTTCTCCATTGCTGACCCTCCATCCCACACCGGCCAATCTTCTCCAGGTGAAGATTGTGGAACAATTTCCCTAGTCTCTAGCCTTCTGCCCACTCACGTTCACTGACTTCTCAAAAGCCCTCTCGTCTTGAAAGTCCTTGTGCTGGGTGCATTCCTCTTTCAGTGACCTTAACAATTCTTGACCATGGAAGTGCAAATTAATTAAGTTTAATGGAATGTAAGTAATTATTGCTCTGTGGATAGTGACCAATTTTACATCTAATAAGCAAATTTATTTGAACATTCATTATGGGTTGCTCTTTGAGTTCTCCTGAAAACTGGTTATAAAATCCTATTGGATCACTCATTACTAAATAATTTATATAGCATTTTTTAAATGTGTTCCTTTAAAATATAAGTAGGTTATGAAAAGTACAATACTTGAAGAATAAATATGCTTCAATAAGCAGGAAGAGAGTGAATATACTGCCACAGTTTCAACAGAAAGCATCTTAAATACATTTCAAGATCAAATGTATAATTAAGTCTTCATTTTGATCCCACAAATGCTATGAAGAGAGAAGCCATTTAAAAAAAAAAAAAAGAGCTTAGATTTTAAAGTTTTATGCCAGCACATTTTTTATATTTTTATTTTCTATAAATTGGTTAGCCTATCTCTCAGAAACTACTTTTATGCGCCCTGTTCAGTCACGTAGTTTTATTGATTTAAATTGGGTAAAGGCGCAAGGGTGGCATTTCTGAAGCAGTGCAAAAGTTCTGTCACCTAAAAACAACAACAACGGTATCTCTGAAATGAGAAAAAGAAAACTCCATATATTGGGTAGTGCATTCTTGAATAGATTTCTAAAAAACAACCATTTTTTTCAGACCGTGAAATTTCATATTCCTGCTCTTGCTTATCAGTGCCATGACAAAAAGCGCCCAATGTAGACACTGCCCATGGTCTTAAGGGAACTTATGCTAAGACACCATCTATCAAAGTATAAGAGGCACTCATTTTAAAGAACGTTGAGAACTACTTCGTGCAAAAAAGAATCCTGCGTCAATTAAAATTGGGAAAAAAGATTCTCAATGAAAATCAGAATATTAGAAGTTCCGCGTATTCCTACCATTAAAAATCATACCTGTGAAATTTTAAGACAAAGTTTTCAAACCTTTGTGAGCATTTTCCTCCACAGATACCTATTAACAGTATGAAATAATAATGCTTAGAAGAATGGTTTAGGATATGCAAACACTATGTCATGAATCATAGTTTAGAGTGTCAGTAAACTCTCAATAAAACCTCAAAAAATAAGGTGTTTTTAAAGAAGGAAATTATAAAGGTTTATTTAAAAAGTATAAGTATAGGCAAGAATAGAAATTTAAATCAGATGTAATCCCGTTTTTAACACTGTGTCATTTTTGTACATATTACTTTCATCTTTATAAAAGAACAATCACACTGCATGTTCCTTTCCATAACCTCCGTTTTTTATCATACACAGTGCAAACATATTTCTAGGCTGTTAAACATTCTAAAACAATTTTAATGGCTTCATGATATTCTATTTATGAATGTACCATAACTTTTTAGGCTAATATTATTAATGGGCATTTAAGTTGGTGTCAGTTTTTCACTACCATAAATTCTGCCATGGATATCCTATGGCTTTATCTGGGTACATCTGTAATTACTTCTTTAGGATAAATTTCTTCTCCAAACCGAGTGGATCAAATATATGCAAAATTCTGGTGCTTTTGATCCCTATAAGTGTTTGACTTTCAACCTAACTTGTGTTCTCCAAGCTGCATACCTGTATTATGTTTGTATTTTACTATGAGCTCCCCTTCCTGTGTTTTAAGATGATTAAATCATGACCACTCTATTTAAATCATCAATTCTATTTCATCTCAGTCAGCTGACTCTACATTCTTCTTTGGAGAAAAATATTATCTTAACTTGCTTACCTAAAATAATTCTGTATCTTATTTGTATAAATAACAATCTTTTTCACTTTTCCTCAGATTAAAATGTAAATTTTTGTCCTTGGTTTTATTCTTTTGGGCTTTTCAGGAGTCCTTCATGTTCACTCATTTATCTGTTTTCTATTTTGCATTATCAGACATTGCTTCTCTACTGATTTCTTCACAATATGTTCTCCCAAATAAAAATATTTATCACCACAGTCCACTCCAACTACTGCCTCTGCTTCCCCCAACAATCAAATTACTTCAAAATGTTGTCTCTTCTCACTGTCCTCATTGTCTCACCTCAAGTTATAGCTCATTGCACTTCAAGAATGACCCACCTCCCACCTCCATGACTCCTGAGAAAGTCATGTTTTTACTGATAATTCTAATAGAAATTTGTCATTTTTTTCCAATTTCATTTGCCCTCTCTGCAATATTTAACACTCTTGATTACTCTCCCTTTGAAACATTCACTTTTCTTGGTTTCACAAAAACATACTGTTCTGTTTTTCCTCCTACCTTTCTGATTCCCTGGATTCTGAATTCTGAATTTTTTATATTCTCTCTCTCTCTCTCTCTCTCTCTCTCTCTCTCTCTCTCTCTCTCTCTCTCTCCCTCTCTCTCTCTTTCTCTCTCTCCTCTCTGGGGGAAGCAAAGCGCCATGCTATAAAAACCACATGTAGACACACAAATGGGAAGGAACTGATACCTCCACTCAAACAGTCAGCAAGGACCTGAGTTTTGCCAACAGCCATGAGTTGGAGGTAGGTCCTATTCCACTCAAGGCTCAAGATGACCTTAGCACCAGTTAATAACATTATTGCACCCACATGACATAGCCTGAGTCAGAGGACCTGGGTTAACAGCTCAGATTCCTGACTCACAGGAACTGGAAGATAATAAATATGTGTTGTTTTAAGACTCTATGGTTTGGAGGAATTTGTTATGCAGCAATCTGTGCATAAAAAAGCCTAAGTGACCGGCCAACCAGCTGACCATTCTACCGTCCGACTGGTGGCTATGACATGCACTGACCACCAGGGGGTAGATGCTCAACGTGGGAGCAGAAACCACAGGCATGGAAACATGGAACAGACTGATGAATCTCAGAGGAAATGGTGGAAGGGGGAGGGCAGGAAGAAATTAACCAAATATCTTATATGCATACTAGAGGCCTGGTGCATGAATTCGTGCACCAGTGGGGTCCCTTGGCCTTGCTTGCAACCTTTCGCAATCTGGGACTCCTAGAGGGATGTTGGAGAGCCAGTTTTGGCCCGATCCCTGCAGGCCAGGCCGAGGGACCCCACCTGTGCACAAATCCATGCACTGGGCCTCTAGTAGGTAAATAATAAAATATCTGATTAGCAAACAGCAAAGATATTATTCTATCCAAAACTGGCATTCTGATGGAAAATAACTCCCTTCTAGATAAAGAGGCAGCAAAAAAAGGTTTACTTGTATTTCTTCTTGTATTTTCCCTTTGGCTAAGCTCACTTCCTGCCCTTCAAAAAGCATTGGGCTGCTAAATCAGGAATTCTCCTGTCTCTTATCTTGCCTCTCTAAGTTCTTAAACTATCTAAATTGTGCCCAACTGTCCCTCCATGATAATATATTTAATATTTCTTAATAGATTATCTTTACAATTAATGTTTAAAAGTACTTTCAATAATATTGTTATCATATAAGTAAAATTCATATTGATCATAGTTAATTTAGAAAATACAGGTAGTTAAGAAAGGAAAATAAAAACCACATGTGATGACATAACCCAGAGATCTATCATTAACATTTTGATGTATATCCTTCAAGCAGCTATTTTATAATTACTTAGCTATTCCAGTTTTGAACAATTTAGAAATAATATAGTGCCAAGTATTTTCCTAAATACTTCATATATATTAGCTAATTTAATCACCACAAGGGCCCTTTCTTATTGCCCCTGTGTTACAGATAAGTAAATGGAGGCTTAATATATGTACCTTCACAAACATTGTTTTTCTCACTGAGCAAACCGATATAAAAGTTGCTAGTATAAAACTCCTTAACACATCATTAAGCATATCTCACTTGTTTACATTTTAACAAAAGCCTTCTGGTGACACATTATGTCACACTCAAAGGTTTGAGTAAATAATGAAAGAATAGTAGAAAGCCTGACAAATCCTTAATTATTGCTTTTAAAACACACATACATTTCTTTCATTTCTGCATAAAGCGAGTCTGGAGGTCAGCATTTCTCTGAATTTACCCTGGGGTCTAGCTGCTGGAGAAGAGCATAGACCTATGTTATCATCAGCTAATTTCAGTAAAGGCCTGATGAGTTGAATCAGAGAAGGATAATACATCCATACAGGTTCATCTAATCAACTGCCAATTTAGCATAAAACTTCAAACCAAACTAAAGGGCTATCTACACTAATAAAAGAGTAAGATGCAAATTGACCATACCTTTGTGACGCCCACCAGCCAATCAGGAGTGGGTATGCAAATTAACACAACAAAGATGGCAGGTTAATTTGCCTATGCAGGTGTCGAGCAGCCAGGGGCAGGGCGTTCCGCACCCCCCCCCAGCCACTCCGGGTTTCTGGGCAGCGTGGGAATGGGGAAAGGCGGCTCCAGCTGGAGTGAAGGTGGTGCCAGCAGCCAGGGGAAGGAAGGTCCATTCTTGCATGAATCTTCGTGCACTGGGCCTCTAGTAAAGTAATAACATAATTTAAAACCAAACCAGATTATGTAAAAACACGAAGGCTACCTGTCGTGGGTTAAAGCTGGCAGTGATGGGCATGTAAAAGGTACCTTGCAAAGAAATAATAAATAAAAGTCTGTCAACTAAAATATGGGGCAGACCACAGAAACAGAGCAGATAAGTGGTTAGCATTAATGTAAATACATACCAGCATTTCCTAATGGACTTTCTTAATTCTATTAATACTCACGTTTGTGAAAAATGTGTATACATACAGGTGTGTATGTACATATAGCAATAGACAGATAAGCAGAGAGGCTATACATTTAGATTTGGGGGCATCAACTCAATGGTAACAAGATCCCAGATGTAGATATGGCATTCAGAAGGACTGCTCCAACCTGGGAGGAAGAGAAGTTGTAGAAAAAGTTTGTCAAACACCAGAGAGGAAGGGGGTGGGGAGAGGATGAATTAGGTAGAATGGTTCAAATATATGGTAACCAAAGGAAACAAGACTTTGGGAGGTGAGCATACAATAGTTTTTCCTGATTTATTAATTAGAAGAAATTTCAATTTTATGGTTTACCTTAAATTACCAGCAAAATTTTTTTCTTATAATTGTTTAAGGAAGTTTTTTAAATTAAAAATTCTCCTCATAATATTTATACAGATATCTAGTTATACAACAGAAATTTATATAATTTTGTTATTCAGTGTTGCCTCAATAAATATAAATCTTTTAAAAGTTTGTCAAAATAACGGAATACTCCATCCCGGAGGAAATGAGTTGTAGAGGCCTGCAGCTGTCCCAGCTTCTCCGAGTTGGATACAGAGAAGAACTTGTTCAATGAATCAAGACAGAAACCATTAAGGTAAACTGAAGTAAACAGGGCAGAGCCAGGCTTGAAGCAAAACTGATGAAATGTTTAATGTTCTCACTTCTTTCTCTTTCAGCCTCTTTCTCTCTTTTTCATTCTTACCTTCAATGTGAAAGGGAGGCAACTCATAAATTAAGGTCACACATGACAAAACTGCAACATCATTTAAACAATGACAACAGACAAGTAATGATGAGCACAATAATCACCCAGACAATGGAGTCTAGAAAAACTATTTCTACTGTGCACAAAACCAAATGCTTATCTTTTAGGCATTCAAAGTAAAAGGGGAACATAATAGGACACGTTGATCTCAATAGCTAATAAGGTAGAAAACCAAGTTATCAGGAAAGAGATATTTCTCTAGCTCTGAAGTCTGAGAAGAAACAGTGGGTCTACAATAGGACGTTTTGACTCACACAGATAATATTGTGAGAAGGTCTTTTAGGAGAATCAAAAAAGAAAAAGATATAAAGAAACTCTGGAGAAATAAAGAATTCAAAGAAATAAGATAGAAAAAAAAAATCATCAATGCCAGTGAAGATGAGACTTACAACACTAAAGGAGACAGGTGAAAATAATCACAAAAGGTAAAGAAACACAGAGAAGATAAAAGTGGTAGAATTATTTTCACAGTTGACCTAGACATGACCAAATATAGATGTAAAAATGATGTAAAATCCCATGGAACCCTATCTGTCACTGTACATGTCTACATTTTCTGTAAAAATGTATTCATCATTTCATATAGGTCTCTCTGGCAGGAATCATTATGGTTCAGAATTCTTGTTTTAATGTAGTAGTTACTGAATTAAAAATTTAAGCTATTTTATAAAAATTCATTATGTTATCTTTCAATGTCTTGCTTCATTCCTAAATGTCATATTACTTTGCAGAGTTGATCTTGTGCCCATGTGAAGAGGTAAGAGGGAGAAGGTAAGTTTTGGAATTAGACAGATTTAGGAATGAACTTAGCTCTTCAGCTTATTGGCTGTTTGACTTTGAGTGAGTTAATCAGCCCTGTTGTTGTTGTTTTACTTATAATTTGGAATAAATAACTCATATCTCTGAATTGTTAATAAATGAGATCATCTATTTAATGTCCTCATCAAATTTTTAGGCAAGTAGTTAATAATGGGTCTATCCTCTGCTCTGAGGGGTTAGGGCTCCACATCTTAAATAGGTAAAGGACATATGTACATATCAGTAGTAAAAAAGAGACCTTCAAAAAAATTTCCTAAATATTTATACAATGAAAAAAAACTAAGAAAATAACCTATGTCTATCGTTTTTAAATTGTTTCACATTCAACAGTTTATTCATTGAATATCTACTCAATATGAAAACATCATGCTGGGTAATATATATATTAAAATAAATTGTGCATGCTTCCCCAACAGTCTAATGAAGGATAGACATATGTAACAAAATATTGAGTATTGGTCAAGTTCAGAGGAAAACATGATACTGTTGAAGGTAGAACAAATGGCAAATTTCACAGCATCTCCAGAAAGGGTCAGAAAATAACCATGATGTTTCCTGAGCAGCTGTACATTTAAATAGTCTGCATATTATTAAATGTATGCAGCATTGTAATGATGTTTTGCCTCCCATAAAATTATATTTCCTCTCCAAAGGGCTTCAATGGTCACATTTTATCTGAAGAAATTCCTGAGTACCATGATTCTTTAATTCAAAATAAGTAATATTTATACCCCTGCAAATTTCATTTCTGTTTTCCCAAATCAAATAGAAGGTATGATCTTTCCTTTCCTCATAAATACAAATCAAATTCAGTCATTCTCTGATCCTCACTCTCCCACCTGAGACCCACCAGCTTTCAAAGAGTTTAACAATTTTTTTCATTAAAATAAATCTCTGTAATGTGGCAACTGCCACATTTTAGTTCCATAAAATTATTTTTTTCCTAATGTATTTTCTTACGTAGAAGATATTTCAATATTATGGTGGATCTCAAAGTACCAGCAAATTTTTTTTCCTTATAATTGTTGAAGGAAATTCTTTTAAAATATAAAACAAATTTTCTCATAATATTTGTAATAACTTCCTGCCAGATCATAGAACTCTTCAATGCACCAAAGTGGGCTACAGAGAAGTAATTTCTCCAGCTCACTTACCACAAGCTTATTATAAGCTTGGGAGCCATAGTTCCCAAGAGTTGTGTTTGGCTAGAGGCCTGTGGTTAGCTCACATGTTGGTTAACCTACTACAGAATTATTCTTGAAGTTTTCAGTGTTGAAGTGGAAATAGAGCATTCTAGATTAGGCCACACAAACCTGTTTTACTAAGAGATGAAAAATGAATTCTAATGGAAAATCACAATGATTTTTATCCATCCAGATGTGCAGGAAATGTTTATTGAGCATGATGATATACCAGGACCTGTTTTACTTGCTGGAGAAATACCAATGAGCAAAAAAGGACCAAGGTTTCATCCTCCAGGAGCCTCCATTCTGATGGGGAGTCAGTTATGAACCAGGGCCAACTTATCCATTATACGCAGAGCCTAAGGCCCATGATACTTCCCGGGGCCCACAAAAATGTTTTAATTTTAAATTTTTTAAAACCAGAGCAAAAAAAAAATGATTATTTTAATAATGAATCCATCCTGGATATTTTTCTTTATCTCAATGCAGCCATAAAATATCATTTTAAATATTATTTTTTTATGGAGGAAGAGGCCCATTAAGGCAAAAATGCACTGAGACCACAGAAGTCATATTGTAGATGTGTATAAACACAATGAATATGGGAATTGTGTGGTATATTAGAAGGTGAGAAGTTCTGTGGAGGAAAAATAAAAAGGAAGTGTGCTCGAGTGTGGGATAAGGTTGACTGTAATTTTAAGCAGTGTTAGAGACAGCATCACTGAGAAGCAAAATTTGAGCACAAAATGGAAGGAGGTTAGGCAAAGAGCTGTGTGCAGGTCTCTAGGTAAAGAGCATTCTAGGAGCAAAGATAAGCAGATGAAAGGCCCTGGGATTGGGGAGTACCTTGCATGTGGAAGGAGGAGCAAGGATGCTATGATAGCGGCAGCTCAGTGATCTGGGGGAGCAGAGCTGAGGCTCAGGGCATGGAGGTGCCAAGCTCAGACTGTAAGGTGCTTTGCAGGCCACTTTTGGTTTACTCTGAGTGACATAGGAGCGTGTGGAGGATTGGGGGTGGGGTCACTGTTATGAGTTGAATTATGTACTCCAAAAATTATGTTGCTGTCCTAACCCCAGGTATCTATAAATATGACCTTATTTCTAAATAGGGTCTTTGTAAATATAATCAAGATAGGGCCCTAATCCAGTATGACTGGGGTCCTGATAAGAAAAGGCACCTGATGGGAGAATGCCACCTGATGACAGAGGCTGTGTTTGGAGTGATGGAGTTGCAAACTGAGGACTGACAGCCACCACCAGAACCAAGGAAGAGGCAAGGGAGGATTTTGCATTTATAGATATTTCATTTATAGGCAATAGTGTGGGAAAATTTGGGAATTAAGGGAGAGCACATGGAATTCTGTGTGTGTATATGGTGTAGGTGTGTGTGTGTGTGTGTGTGCACGCGCGTGCGTGTGTGTGTGTGCATCCTAAGTCAGCGTGCGTGTGTGTGTGTGCATCCATCAGAGGTGGCGTGACTCTGCTGATATCCTGGTTTCCAACTTCTAGCAGAACTGTGAGAACACAGATCTCTGTTGTTTTAAGCAATCCGGTTTGTGGTACTTTGTTACAGTAGCTCTAGAAAAGGAGTACAGTCACTCTGTTCTAAGATCTTTCGGGCTGAGAATGCACTATAGCAGGGGTGGGGAACCTTTTTTCTGCCAAGGGCCACTTGGATATTTATAACATCACTAGTAACCCATCATGGGATATCACATGCAGTAGGCCGCCTGTGGCTTCCACGGGAGCTGGGAGGGACCCGCACCGATTCCGCGGGGGGGGAGCCACGCTGCTTCCGTGGGAGGGGGGCCCACCGTCTCCTCTCCTGGCCTGCGCTCGGTCACGGAGACTGCGGGCTGGCCCCCCTGTCCCCCGGAGGCCCTGGCCACTCTGTGCCTGCTGCCCAGAGGCCCTCCGCGGGGCCAGGGAGGAACACTGTGGCAACAAAGCTAGTATTCCACCAGGCCGCTCATGCTGCCTGCTCTCAGCGGCTGCCCCCCCACCTCCAGGATTGGGGGACTCTGGCAAGGCTGAGGGGACTAGGCGCCGCCATCTTGTGGCTATGGGCACCGCCATATTTGTGATGGAGTGATGGTTAATTTGCATATGACCCTTTTATTTGATAGGATTTGCTTAATATAATTCTCTTAATATAAATTTATGTTGCTATGAAAAAATCTCCTGGATTTATTAAATTTTTGGTCCTACTGGCAGTTGCCTTGGCAGAGCCAGACCAAATGATTTCTCGGGCCTTAAACAGCCCATGGGCTGGGCGTTCCCCACCCCTGAACTATAGCAAAGGCATGGGTAGGACGTAGGAGTCTACTTTGGGTCAAGTATCCTGGGAAGCAGATTCTAAGACAGAGAGTTGCAAACAGGTTTATTGCAGAGTGCTCTTAGGAACAACACATGTGGGAAAGGGGAGGTGAGGAAATGAGGGACTCAGTCTTGGGCAGATGGAAAAGTGAAACTGAAGTAGAGCCCTCAGGCAATCCAGTGGGGGCTCACTGAGCTGAGAAGGCCCTTCAGAGTCATCTAGAAGTAGGAGATGGACCTACTACTGTAAGTAACCTGTGGAGGACAGGTATCCAATGTGGGCTGACTCCCAGGAGCAGGAACATAATCTGAGTACGTCATCTCCCTTCAGCAGAGGGAGGACAGTATTTGAGGAAATCACCTGTGAGCATCCTGCATTCCTCAAGTGGTGGAAATGAATACTTTGGGCCTGAGGAGAAGGAATATGCATGATGCTTTGTAGCATCTCTGAAAGAAGATATTGCATTTATAGATATTTCATTTATAGGCAATAGTGTGGGAAAATTTGGGAATTAAGGGAGAGCACATGGAATTCTGTGTGTGTATCTGGTGTAGGTGTGTGTGTGTGTGTGTGTGTGTGTGTGTGTGTGTTTGTATGTGCACGCGCGCACATCCTAATAAGGATCTTTCATTTGAATAACACTCTAAATTTATAATATAGTTAATTTGGTGGCCACAATAAACTTGTCACATAGATAGGACAGATATTTTAACATGCCAATTTACTGATGGGGGAAATAAAGACTAGAAATATCAAGTGGCTTGCCCCAAACACAATGATTTAGTGATAATGACAAGACTGAAAAACAGTCTTCTGAATCCATGTCCTGAGCTCTTTGTACCATGTCATGGAGCCTAAACACTATTTCAATTATGTGGCAGCTATTGGTCTACACAATTCTGCATATTCTTTTATACTTCATTATTTCCAAACCACCAAGAAAGCAAGTGGCAAGAACTGTACGTAGTAGTTCTTTATCAAACTCACATCAATTTCTTCCTGGATCCAAAGCTATACTGTATTTACTGGCCTCTTTTACAGTTTGGTGTGGCCATATGACTAGGTTCTTATGGATGGAATCTGAGTGGAAGTGAGAAGAATCATGCAGGCCCCAAAATAAAATGCTAAGAAATCATCCCTGTCCCCCATGATCTGCCCAGTACAACCTTAAAAGCCATGTGTTTTATAAAGACGGAGGAATCTTTATTAGCCCTCCTAATTCCGGTTTAAAGTCCTGATCCCAGATTATCTTAATCATGAGAGATCAGGAACACAGTATGAATGCCTTAGTGTAAGATGTGCAGGATAAAGTTAGAATTTTATTTCATGACATGTATAACTAATATATGTTATTTAAATCTAAAATCAAATAACTTAAGGTAAAAATATACCAAGCTGTTGGCATGTATATGTTTAATTTTTTTACCATTTTATGAGATGAAGTGGGAGAAAAATTTTATTCTTTTTTTCTACTTGTTAAATCCCTGAGAGACAGTTTGGAAATAAATACATATATACATACATACATACATACATACATACCAGTACAAACATACTTCAGACTTACTAGTACACCACTCCCACTTGGAAACACACTAGAAAAAGAGGGAAAATACCTATATTTCAATGTTGATATATTTTTTAAAATGTGCATGGATAGGCTGGCAGAAGTTATCTGGCACCAATAACACATCGCTCTGTAAAGGTGATTACTATATTTAATTTGGCCTCATCATTCCCCTTCCCTATGTGGGTTGGATACTACAATGGATAGATCATCACCAATACATAAAGTGAAGAGAGAAAGGCCACCCAATGAAGAGGCATGCCTTTTCCAGAAGTAGGAAGAGAGAAATGACCACACAAATCCCACTGATAACTACTCCCAAGTTGTGCTGGCTTCCTCAGAAAGGAGTGTCCTGTTGCACGAGGGCTGTTTTTCAGAAAAAAAGTAAAGAAATGTAGTTGGATCTCGGGAAGGAAATAGAAGCAGGATCCAAAAATCCAGCCAAAATCTCTGTCTGCATTTCATCTAGTCTCTTGCCAGTGCATGTGTTTTATGCTTCTTTCTTCAGATTAGCATTCTGTTCACTTTTGCTGGATATCTAAAAGCAAGTTCTACTTATGATAGAATAGTCCTTGTCCCCCACTGAGAGTGAAATACCTCTGATTGTTGAATTAATATAGCAGGGAGAAGAAGGCCATACCACAGCTTATGTTGGAACTTAGATATGGATGCAAAAGAAGAGAGTTTTCTGATTAAGGCTAGCAGGGTTATTAAAATCTGATTGAGTTTTTCAGGAAAATATTGTACCAAGTCAGGTTTAGATAGCTGCTTATAGCATAAAATGTGGCCATGAATAGCTACTGTGCCTCTTCCACCACCAGGGATGCATGGAGACCCTTTGCATAATGTAGTCTGAAAAATCCTGGGGAAGGATTCTGATTAGCCAAGCTTGGGTCAGCTGCCCTTGCCTGGACCAACCAACCACGGCCAAGGGCAAGGCAAAAGAATATGAACAGAGTCATCTCAGACATGTATGTGTAGGGACCGCTCTCAGAGAAGGGAAATAAATTATGAGTCAGGTATCTATCTACTACTGGTATCTGGTATAGCCTTAAAAGAGCAGGGCTGAGGGGCAGAGCCCAGCAAAATGACAATAATTTACAGGGGAACAAATAAGTCTATTTCCTTCCTTTCTAAGCCATGACCACCATTATTGACTATCTCTGATTGCTCATGACATTTCATTTGTAAAATACAAGCACATTGGCTTTTATAAAGTGTTGGGTTTTAAAATATTTTCATGTTTCTAGAGACTAGAATTTAGACACTGTGATGTGATGCTTTTAAGTCCACTATGTGTGTGTGAGTGCTACTTCTGCAAAAGCCAGTGTTCTATCACTAACACTTATAGTAAGTGGCTGAAAGCATTCGGTGTCGAAACTAACTTGGAGTTATAAAAGGTAATTTAATTGTGGATCTTAGACAAAGTTGGAAAAGTTGCAGAAAAATATAAAAGAAGAAGATGAATCTCGTTCCTTTCACAGTCATCTAGAACTGGCACCCATGTGTGCAAACATTAGATAAATTAGGATAAAGAGTTTAATGGAGATGCTTCCATTGGGAAGAAAAAATGTCAGGATGTGAAAGAAGTTAACCATTTAGTTAGGAGAAGCTGTTTAAAAAAATATCTAGTTCTAGATTCACCTTATCTAGGTCTATAGGTAAGCTTCCAGGTATTTAAGAATATAGAATACAGCCCAGCAGGTGTTACTCAGTGGTTGAGCTTCAACCCATGAACCAGGAGGTCAGGGTTCAATTCCTGGTCAGGGCACATGCCCAGGTTGCAGTCTCAATCCCTGGTGTGGGGCTTGCAGGAGGAAGCAGATCAATGATTTTCTCTCATTATGAATGTTTCTATCTCTCTCTCCCTCTCCCTTCCTCTCTTTGAAATCAATAAAAACATATTTAAATTATATATATTAAAAAAATATAGAATATACAGATCCTCTTTTGGATTGAAAAAGAATAAGGGTAAATTGCTTGAAGCAAGGAGACAATAGGTGATACCAAATTAGCAAGAGCAATATCTGGATAAGATTTTACAATCTTTATAAATGGTTCTTCGATGTATATTCTGGGGAACAGAGAGCATATCTGGGTAATTCTTAGACGTAAGCTATTCCATAGGGAGGTCAAATATATTCTGATAGTCTATATAATCTATATTTGAGTCATTATTCCTAGTCTATTTAATCTATATTTGAGTTATTATTCTAGTGAACCCAAGACCCTTTATAATTCTAGTTATGCCATGGCATACTGGAATCTGAGTACTATGCTTTGCAGATGTCGTTTAACCCTTATTACCTTGGTTTGTCAGTGTAGCTAGGCCCAGTAATGTTTAAAATAATAGCTGTCTGCTGATACTTGATCAGGTATTAGGGAGTATTTTTCTTGATGGAAAAAGCTCAGTAATTATAAATCTTGTGAACATTTACATCTGGTTGAAGGTGATTTTGTGAGAAGATGGCATTGTCTGTGTCTGCATTAGCCCTTCATTTGGTTTCTGAAAACCTATTGTATGCAAGCTCAGCCCAGGGTGGAACATGATGTTAAGTCATAGGCTGAAGAAGGGCTAAATCATGAAAAAAGTCCTAATTTTCTTTTGGACACATGACTTCCCGGAATCGTCAACCGTTCCCATTAACCTTGTAGCTCAGTGTTACCCCCTCACCATTTCTGAGGATGAAATGAAAGGGGAAGTGGGATGTGCAACTTTAGAAAAATGTCCTTGGATGTGAGTATGACTTTCTCTTCCTCTGTTGCTTCTTTGATCCTGCCGTGTAGACATGATTGCTAGAACTGGATTTGGGAATAAAGGCCATAGGTGGCTGAGCACGAAGATAAAGGAGGTGCCTGTTTCACTTTGTGATGCTTCGGAGGGCCATAACACCCCTGGATCACCAACTGCTAGACTTTCACTTGAGAAAAAGAAATACACTTCTACCTTGTTTAGCTTGTTGTTATTTTGTCTTTCTGTTGTTTGCAGCCAAAATAAATCCTAATTAATACTGAATGTATGAAACATTAAAAAAATATTTTTTGCCTTAACCAACTGTTTTTCTCATTAACTGAATAACTACCAATTCCAATCAGATAAGAAGGCTTTTACTGAGAAGAAAAAACAAGATCACTCGGAATATCTACATACCTTATATATTCACTCCACTTACATAACAAGTATGACTGAGATGCATATCACTATGCAAAATTTTTGTCCATACCTCTGTTTTTTTTTTTGTTTTTTTCCTGTAGAAGTGATATCTGTAAAGAGAAATACTGGGTTAATGACATATATTCTATAAGGCAGTTGATACATATTGTCAACTTTCTTTCCAGAAAAAAATGTGTCAGTATACATCAACAGCATGTTAATGGACAGGTGGTATACCTGTCTCAACAAACTTTTGTTAGTCTTGTACTGTGGTCGGCAAACTGCGGCTTGCGAGCCACATGCGGCTCTTTGTCCCCTTGAGTGTGGCTCTTCCACAAAATACCACGGCCTGGGTGAGTCTATTTTGAAGAAGTGGTGTTAGAAGTTTAAGTTTAAAAAATTTGGCTCTCAAAAGAAATTTCAATCGTTGTACTGTTGATATTTGGCTCTGTTGACTAATGAGTTTGCCGACCACTGGGCTAGTACTAGGGCACTGTTACTTTTCAGCTAACTTAATGGGTGTGAAAAGGCAAAAGGCTAATTCCAATGTAACCCTGATGTTTGGGGTGGGGGTTGCAGGGAGGACTAGCAATCTGAATCTGTGCAATAACCTAATGTACATTCTTGATAACCTATAATTAAGTCACTGCCCCTTTCCTCCACAATCTGGTCTTGCAAAACATGTTACCTAAATGCTCACATTTTACAGAGGCCATAAACCATGAACAATACACAACCCCCGGAGGGGGTTATCACCACTGGCGCCAGGCCAGGCCCTTAGATATGACCTCAAGATCCCCATCCCAACCCACCGGGCTTTTTGCAAAGCCCGTGAAAGGTCTGGAAGTCCCCATCCATATCTGGGGGACAAAGAAACCAAAAGGGATAAAAGAAGGGCTCCCACCATATTGGTTTGCTCAGACTCTGGAGGCAACTCCTCTGAGACCGCCGGCATAATAAAGCTGTGTAACTCCATTTCTCTAAGCCTCGCTTGGGTTTCTTCGGTCTTCTACAACAAGTGAAACATGAAACATGATGAATCTGGTGATTGTATCTTTTTATGTATTGGACTTGTATAGTCAGAACATATTTCCTTAGTTTTATTGGCCATTTTAATTTATTTTGTAAACAGATAACCATATTCTTTTCCTAACTTTCATGCTGTTGGAAAACTTAGTGCATTTCTTTTAATCTGAAAAAAATATTTGGTTAGGAAATTTTGATAGCTATTAAAATATTTTAATTTTGATAATCCTATTTGATTAGAATCACTTTTTTAAATTTTGAGAAGTTCTTTTCCATTTAGTAGATATTATTTTTTTTTCAATTTTAATGGAGTTAAAACCAACAGTGCTATATTTCTCAAAAATCATTCTAGCACACAAAGCGACCATGTATAATAGCATCTTTACTCAAACATCTGTGATGCTATCATGTCCCTGAGAAGGTGTTAAATATAGTTGTGTAGCAAAGAAGGCATAGGATTTACTTCACTTTATTTTTGTGGGAGGTTTGCCTTAAAAAATATTGGCAAGGGTAAAGGATTTACTGACAATAAAGTGAGATATTTTATATCTTAACTACTAAAGACTATGCTCATTAGATTAAAAATGATTTGGAAAAAGTATGACGTTTGAGACAAACATACAGATAGCTACAATAAAAATTGCTATCTTAACATGTGATTAAACCATATAAACAATTAACTTATTTTCTTTCTTTCCCTTTTTTAACCATTCGTTATTTTTACTCATTTTTATTTTTCATTTTTGGTGCTTTTGCCTTCTTTATTCTGTTTGATCTTTTTTTTTTTAATTGCTTATTTATGGTTAATTCCTCTTTGGTGAATACTTTTAATTACTTATTTAACTTAAATGTTTACTTTTCAGTTAACATTTCATATTTAATTGTTTAACTTAACATGATTAGTTTTCAGTTAATATGTTACATATTTTGATAAATATATTAACTCCTTTTCCATATCCTTCCATAGCTGTAAAGTTGTGATAAGGTTGATTTTAAAATTGTCTATAGGTATTGTTTATATTTCAGCTGCTACCTGTAATAACATTTACTATCTATACAGCACCTTTCATTCTACATTCCATTATTTTATACTTTTCTACACATATCCATTTGGGAAATGAATTGAGTCGTTTCCATGTTGCTTTCTTTACAAATAAGAGCTTCTTGTCACAATTGGCTAGAGTCTCCTCTTTCCAAAATTATTCAAGTAACAAGTGACTCCAGCTGTCAGCTTATATTTTCTTTAAGTACTCAGGAGAGTTTATGGATGCCCTATATTAGGCAAATTCAAGTAGGCTAACTTGAGCCTGTGAAAATCTAGTTGGTCAGAATTCAACAATATTATAAACCCCCCTCCCATAGTTTTAAAAAAGGAATGACAATGTGCAAAATACTGTGGATACAGAGTAATATGATGTTATAAAGATGATTCTGTAATCTGAGGAGGCATATAGACATGCAACTATTTCAAGAAAAAGGTAGAATGAAATAGGTGGTTATTGTAGAGATACCACCAAGGTGCTATGGGAGTATAATGGAAGAGGTGATGATTTTAATTGGGGCCGATGAGAAAGGCTTTTTGGAGCACCTGGCACTGCGATTGAGCTCTGAAGAGCGAATGGGATTTTGATAGTCACTTGTATTGTGTATGGTCTGTGAATTCCAATGAGGTTTTAGGTTCCTCAGATACGCTGCAGTTACCTCCCTAAGAGCTCTGGAAGGGTATTAGATCATTCAGAATATATATATTCCAATACAACTTGGATATAATGTGCTTGTTGTATGCACATACTAAATCTTAGTTTCTCTCATAATCATACCATTAACTAGAATTTACTGATACAGAAAGTAACAACCTTAGCCATTTCAAACCATAAAATTTTAGGTCAGGAAAAGACCGTAGAAATTATCTTTCCTTTACAAAGAAGGGACAAAGCCGTTCAGTAACTGACTTTAGGCAGACTTCTTCTATCGGAAGGCATTACTTTGGAGTTGGCACCTTTCAATGTCCATTATGATAATTTTTGGTGATACTGTCAAAGAAAATCATGGAATCCCTACATTCGATTATCAGAGAAGGACACTTTAAACTCTGCAAGGAACTTGCGCGTTGGGATAAGTTTGAAGGAACATAAAATGGACCCAAGGCAGAAAGCGCTTGGGGGCTCGGTACTTGCATAATGAAAATATGGAATAACCTGCACCTGGAAAAAGAGACACCGGCCGTCTTTTCCATCATGATGTCCTTTACTCACCTGGGGTGGAGTGGAGGCGGAAGAGGAGAGAGGGAAATGGTGACGGAGAGGGAGAGGGGCGGGAGAGGGACACGGGGAGGTGGGGGAGAGACGAGGGATGCCTCAACTCCGCCAGGCAGAGGTACCCTTTGTTTGACAAACCCTGAAAGGGAAGCCTCTAAGTAGCAGCCCTCTCGTTCCCACTTCCTAGCGTTCGCCGAGCTGCTAGGTGGAGCCCGCGCGGCGGAGCTCGAGCCGACTCCAGATCCGGGTTTTGCCTGCCACCCCCCCATTCCCCCCGCGCGAGCCCCCTCCCCGGCTCGGGGCGCTCTCGGAGCTCGCCCGCCCGCGGCTCATTCTGGCCTTGGCTCCGGCCCCGGCTGCACCCGCCGCGCGCAGGCTGGACAGTCCCGGCGAGTCCGCGCCCCGGCCGGCTTTCGGAGCGTCGCCCGGCCGCCCGCTCGCCCGCTCGCTCGGCACCGGCCGTCCCCGTTCCCGGGAGCGGGGATGCAGATGCTGCCGCTGGCCCGGGTGGGCGCCGCCGCCGCCGCCGCCGGCTCTTCCCGGACTGCTCGTTGCCTCGGCTCCCGCAGCTGCTGCTGCTGCCGCTGCTGCCGCCGCCGCCGCCGCCTGTGACTCGCCCCCTCCCCTTCCTTTCTTCTCTCTCGCCTCCGTCCTCTCTCCCCGGCGGTGCGCGCGCACGGGTTGCACGGTGGGCTTTGGCAGGAGCCCTCTCGGGTGTGCGCGCGTGTGAGTGTGCGTGTCTGGAGAGCGCCAGAGCCTTGCTCGTGCTCCCGGAGTCGAAGAAGAGAAAGAAGCGAAGAGGCGGCGGCGGCGGCGGCGGCGCGGAGCACGGGACCGCGCAATGAAGCGCCCACATGCCCACAGCTGTCCGGCCCGCCCGGCCAGCTAATCAGCCAACCCCCCCGGGCTCGGGGCTCCGCGGCCCCCGGGACGCAGCCCTCGGAGGCCGGGCGCCCGCTCCGCCCGCGCGCCCCCGCGGTGCACCCGGGAGAAGGAGTTTGCGTGGCCCTCGCTCCGGCTCCTGACGCAGGTTGCGGGAGCGAAAGGAGACCCTCGGCGCGGAGAGACCCTCGAGCCGCGGAGGAGGAGGAGGAGGAGGAGGAGGAGGAGGGTTAGGCGCAGGAGCCACCCTTGGCCCTCTCGGCTCCCACTGCCTACTCCATCGCTCCCGCTCCCAGACCGGAGGGGGGAGGACGAGGAAGAAGAAGAAAAAGAAAGAGAAGGGGGTGGGGTGTGGGAGAACTGGATGTAAAGATCGGCTGCGGGGGGGGATGGTGGGAGATTTTTGGTCTCTTCGGCAGCGTCTTTTCCGAAGCGGCGGCGGCGGCGGCGGCGGCGGGAGGAGAGGCAGCCCCAGCTATGACTGCCGCATGTTAATCGCTGCCGCTCGGGTCCCTCGGCTGCTGCGGGAGACGGAGCCCGACTCCGAAGTTGTGCAACTGTGGACTGCGAGGGGCATCTGAACCCCCCTCTCTCCGGACTCGGCGTCCGAGCGCCTGGGTGCGTGCGAAGCCGGGACGCGTCAAGGAAGACAAGCGTTTGGTTCTTCCTCTCCCCTCACCCTCCACCCCCTCTCCGTTTTCCATGGCTGTGTAGCAGAAGAAAGGGGTAAGGAGAGACTTTTTTTTTTTTTTTTTTTGCTGTTTCCTTG
Source organism: Eptesicus fuscus (assembly GCF_027574615.1). Lineage (NCBI taxonomy): Eukaryota > Metazoa > Chordata > Mammalia > Chiroptera > Vespertilionidae > Eptesicus > Eptesicus fuscus. The sequence continues at coordinate 79,900,323 of NC_072474.1, read as the reverse complement.
ACTGGGGTTTCCACCCTCCTGCTGCCTTCTCTGCGCTTGGGTTATCCTCCTTTGCCGAGTGCGGTGGGGGCGTCCTCGCCGGGGCCGGGCGGGCTTGCGCCCCGGGCTCCATGGCTGGATTGTGGACCCGGCACCCAGCTGCAGGTTGTTGAGCCGCTGATGGGACGATCGCGGGGACCTGCGGTTCCGGAAGGTAATTTATTCTTCTTACTTCCTAATAGCGGTGACCGGACCGGCGTCCGCGGGGCGGGCTACCTGGGTGGGTGTCGGGGGGGGGGTCGTGGGGGATTCACGCACCCTCATCCTCCCACTCACACACTTGCACACACACACACACACTTGCACACACACACACACACACACACACACACTCATCCGATTGTGATGCGGGGCGGGAAGGGAGTCTCTGGGCTGGTGGGCGCTGGGGTTTGGCACCGCTTTGAGGCTTTTCCAGCTCTTGGGAGATTTGGCGGCCAAGCGGGATGAAGGGGAGAGCAGACCCGGCGCCTTCGCCGTCCCAAACGCGGGGGAATAGGAACGGTTTCCACCCCGGGGATTTTCCCCTCCTCTCTCACCCCAGTGTCATCCTCTGGAGGGGGGGCTGAAAGCTGACCAGGGGGCGCCTTCTCTCCGCCTGCCCGGAGCGGGTGCCGCTGGAGGCGGGAGCGAGGCTAGAGGAGCGACAGACACCCGGTGAGGAGCTGGGCTCTGGGGTTGTGGGGACCGCGGGGTGGCCAGCCTGCCGCGATCCCGCCTAGGCACCTGCCTCGGAGCATCCCTGGCTGGGCGGCATGTGCCCAGGTCGCGCCCCTGAGTCGTGGGAGCCGGGCTGTCTCCCCGCACCCCGCCCCTTGTGTCCCCTTCACGGCAGTTGGGTTTAGACGTGCTTGTCCAGGCTTTGTTAGGCGGTTTGGTTGGAGGAAGGTGCCACTTTCTTGGGTGGCCCGCGGCGGCGCGGTGTTGGGAGTGGGCACGGGTTGCGGGGGGTGGGGGGGGGGGGGGCTGTTGAAGGAATCCGGGTGGCGGGGGCACCGGGGCGGGATGGGGAGAGTATTGGTGGCCGCGGTCGGCTGGGTTACAGGTAGGACGGTAGGCGCCACGGAGGAGAAGGGGAGGCTCCAGCCTGCCTCGAAGCGAGGGTGCCACTGCGCCCCCGCCGCTGGAGTCTGGAGCTAAGCGTGCCAGCCCCCCCTTCCCCCCGCCCCCCTAGCAGTATAGGTGGGTGGGCGTGTATGTGTGTTTCTGGGGGCGACCTCCCTGCAAGGGTTAGTTGGCGGCGGTGTGCGGCGTGTGTGCGTGCGTTTCCGTGCGCTCAGGGGAGGGCCCGGGAGGTTTCTGCGGGGATGGCAGAGCTTGATGCTCCTTGAGCGGAGCTTGCTTATCAGAATCTCCCGGGATCCGCTTAACTGGAAAATCTGGTTTGAGGAGGCCGCGGGGGCCCGTGGGTGTCTGCGGGGACGCCTCTCGGTGTCCCCCTGTCCCCTTTCCGCCAGCGAGGAGCCCCTCCGCGGGATGCGTGCGGCGCGGGAGAGTCTCTGGTGCAGCGCGCAGCGCACCCCAGACTGGCCCCGCTGAGCACCAGGGGTTAGTGTGGCCGTCTCTCTGGCAGACTCGAGTAACCGAGCGAAGCCGGCACAACCCCCGGCCCCTGGAATTCTCTGGCCACTTTCCTCGCTCCGATGGAAACATGTGCTGCTTTATTTATGGCCAGAGATAGCCTAGCAATTGGGCGAACTCCAGCGGGTGAGCCACCCCTGGGTGTCTCCTCCCTGTGCCTTGCCTGTGCTCCTGCCTGCAGTCCTTAGAGCACATTGTAAACAAGGGTGTCAGCGGCCCTGCCACAGTCTCCTTTCCAGCGAACCTAGTGGTGTGAGTTGTGTTTACTTTCCTGGGTGGATGACTCATTAGGAAGTATAAGTCTTCTTGCACCTCTGATTTTACATCCTTCCAGCCGGCTGCTGGGGAAATGAGGAGACGCATAGACTCGGGCAGGAAGAAAAAAAAACTGCCTTCTGTGTGTCGCTGTGAAGTAACTAGGCGGTCTGCTAATGTAGTGTCATAGTGGGCTAGCAAAACTAGTTAAAGAATGCCATTTTAGAATCTACAAAGACACGCTTCTTTAGTGATTGTTCACTTGGAGAATGTCCTTTATTTCCCTGTGAGATTAAACAGAATTTAGCCAGTTTCCCCTGGTACATTTTTCAATCTGTCACGATACTAAATGACCTGGAGTTCCTAGCACCCAGTTTGTACGTGGGTTACAGATAGACTTGCCAGTTCTTTTATAGTATAGCCCAAAGAGGTTTTCAGATAATTTCTGTGGAAGTTAAAAGGATAATTTCATGGAAATATCTCTCAGCTTTGTTTCACACTATCTTTTTTTTTTTGGTAACCAAAGCAAGGGTTAACAATATGCAAAGATAATCAGTTTTTTAAAACTTGAAACTGCTTTTTAGTTTCAATAATTAAAAGATTAAATGCCTTAGTTGTAGATTAGCTCTGGCTGCTTGGGTGTTTGTTGCAAATGGCTATGCTCTATTTTGTTCTAAAAAAATGTAGCACTGCAAACCTAAAAGGGTACTTTGTTTCTAGGTACTATAATGTCTACACATTTCTTTCTCCTTAAGATCTTGACTTCTTGAAAAGCTTAGGTTGCAAAAAATAAAACATAAACAAAAAGGAATACAGAATCCCTGATCCCTGATTTTGATTGTTATATTCTTATGAGTTATTGTTAGTGGTGGTCACCTTAAAAGAAAACTTAGAGAATTGTGATTCAATTCATGAGAATCCAGCGTCCTATATTTGCTTCATTTCTGGAGGGTAGGTGTTAAAATTCTTTACACTTGCAAACATTTCTGAAGATGAAGGGATACTTGTCCTCTCATTTTAGAAGATCTAATTGCCGTGATTCCGAGTCCATACATTGGAAGATTTGGTCAGGTCTGTTCTTTGTTTCCTAGCAGCATGTTTCCTAGCAGTCCTACATTCCACAGGTCCTGATGTCATGAGGACTGTGTTTGTCCGTGTATTGTGCTGTCTTTAGCTGAAGGTGAACATGTCAGAGTGCTGGGTTGCCATTCCACAGCACTTCTTGATCACTAAATGTCCAATAGCCTGCTCTATTGGTGTACATGGGTAACTGGACTATTTCTATGAACTCGGGGTACAAGGAATGATTTGTGTAAAGGTTTACGTGAACTCTTTAAATCTTTCCGATAGACATGTTAGGTTGCATCGGGCATCCCTGGCCTGAAGAGCGATAAGCCAACATGGGATTTGTATGATGGGTAAATGCTTTTTGATGTCTCATTTTAAGTTGCTTGATCTGATTATCCTTCAGGTTGAGAGCTCTCCTCACAATATGAATGGAGGATGTTTTAGAAATGGTTGTCTTTATAATGATCTTCTTACATTTTGGAGATTTAAATACTCCTTTTCACTGGGAATAACAGTATGAGATTTACTGGCTCCAGCTACTGTGCCTGGCATTGTTTCTGGTAATTAGGCAACATTTGGATGAATTTGATTCATCTTTGATTCCTTGGTTAACTATAGCAAAGGAAATCCTAACTAGAAAATAAAAAGCTTATAAGGTCAAAAGGATTGAAGTTAGTCAAATAATATACACAATGCTAAACTGAATTGGTTTTCTGGTCTCATTTGGACCACTTTAACCACTTTTTAAAACTGTTTTTGAAAAGGACTGCCAAGTAGGAGTGACAGTTACTATTAGAAGTGGGTCATTTTTGCCTAGAATTCAGGAAAACTGGTTGTGATTTTTGTATTTAAGAACAAAGAGTGATTTTGAGAAATGCTATGCAGCCTTAATTTAGCATGGCATGAATGGCTAGAGCAGTTGGACTTAAAGGAAGATGCTCTTTCCTCCAATTTTGCAAATGGCTATTTTCCCTTTGATTTCTTAGATTTGCATTACATTCAAAATATGAATTTGCTCACATTGACAGAAGCTGTATTGTAATTTAGCATTTGTTTGCCTTCAAGGACATATTTATGCTTAGATTACTATTGCATCTTTGTCTTTTTCTTTTATGCAAATGCATTTCTTTATAGAATATCCAATTTTATAATAAAATGTAAAACATTCAAATTTGAGTAAGGTCCTTCTGACATTTATTTCCCCTTTGTTATCTCTGTGTGTGTGTGTGTGTGTGTGTGTGTGTGTGTATGTGTGTGTGTGTGTTGTTAGGGTGTTGTTCATCAGTGGGGAGAAAAATCTAGATTTTTCCCTCATTGTGATTTTGATATTGTTGTTTATTCATCAGTTTGAGAAAATAGGTAAGTATGTCTCTTGATATCAATTATAAGTTCTAGGATGTGTATATTTCTCCCAACCATTTAGTGATACAGTATTACCCTGGTCTGAGTGTCCATGTGGATTAAATGAACTCTACTACTGCAATGGTAGCAGGTGTACTTTTTTTTTCTCTCAGAATTGTGAAGTGTGTTGATGTATTCACGAGTACAAAATATATTTAAAAACTGGCTGTCCTACTCTGAATTAATGAACTTCTCCACTGTTTTAGGGAGTGGGTGAAAGGAGAGAGTTATTCCTATATTTGATCATGACAGATTCTATAGATCTTAATAACTTACGTCTTGTTCATGTCTTGTTGACACTGAAAATAAGAATTTAATGTTAAATGTCTTAATAAGAATGACTACATATATTAGAGGAAGTTAATATTTGGTCCATATTATTCAAGAATTTAAATAGAATGTTGTTGATGGTAATCTTATTTATTATGAAAATTATCTCTGGGATGGAAAAATAAGTCACCGAACTGAATATTTCTGGTAAACTTTTATGGCAGTTATTTTGTAGAGCAGACTACTCCTCTTCTCAATTTGTGTTCTGGGGAAACCTGTGGGTCCCTCTAAGACGCTTTCAGGCCTGTCAGGAGAAAACATTGTCATAATAACGCTAAGATGTGATTGGCCTTTCACTTGAACAAGTGTGTGTGTGTGTGTGTGTGGGGGGGGGGGGGCGGCGGGAGGGGGCAGTTTCCAGAAGGTACATGATATGTGATTACATCATTGCTCTGATGGCATATGCCATGTATTTAAAAGTTTCCCCAGTTTAACTATGAATGCATAAGTATTGATAGTTAAAACCAACATAACCCAAAGTTGTTTTAGATCATTAATTTTTAAGCATGTAATAGGGTCTTGGGACCAGGGAGTCTGAGAAGCGTTCCAAGATCTGCCTCCTTGTACTCACAAGTCTCACCCCATGTAACCATATAAGAAGCCATCTGGAATGAGAAAACAAGTGGATGGTTCAGTTTTAAAAAGACACAAATAGGTTGGAGGTTTTATTATTTGTCTGACATTTTCATTATTTTCTTCCCATCGTAGAAAGCTTGTCTTGAACTGTTTTGATCCCCAGTTGGTGAAACTGAAGCTTTAAAGCTGCCACATCTCCAGCCTGATGTCCTGACAGTAGCAAAGGAGGTACTGGGAAAATTTAAAATCTAGGCCCCAGGTCTTGAAATCCTGATATCTGGAGAGGCAGAATGGTGTGGTGGTGAAGAGAAGGGTCTCTGGGGCATGTTTGCTTAGGTTTGATAAGTTATTTGACTTTGGGCAAGATACCCAATCTCTCTATGCCTCAATTTCCTGATAATGCTTTCATGGGTATAACAGTTGTGCCTAATTCATAGGTTGTTGTGAAGATTTAATGAGAAGATATATACAAAGTGTCCCTCATGGTTCTGGGCACATAATACATAGGCCCCTATTTGCTGCTGTCATTAGTTTTATTATTATCATTATTATTTACTAGGTCTCATGAGGGCTCCAAGAAACATTAATCAACTCCTCATGGGATTCAGATACAAGGTTATGTTTCGCCTCATTGCTTTGGAGCATCATTTAAAACATTATTAAATTTGAAAATAAAAGATAATCTTGGCTTTATTTTTACCTTCCCACTTTAAAAATAATGAGGAGTTGGTGGGATTTAAAAAAAATATTATGAATTAATAAAATACCTTTCATAACTTGGGCTAAGTTTGCAGTTGGGTAGAGTAGGAATGCCCAATTAAAACTAGATTTCAAAGACCCTAATTGAATATTTATGTATCATGGGAATTATTAGGGAGGAAATCACTTTTCTAAAGTGATATCAAGACAACCCACTACACTCTTAGTCTGTTAATCACTATCGATGCATCACAACAGGCCATTTTCAGGGAGAAGGACCCATGGGGTAATTATATACTGTGGCTCCGTTTATTTGTGAGGGGTAATAAGCCTAATGAACAACAGAAGCTCCACACAGAGATTAGTTTTACTAGAATCTTAATTTAAAAGTGAACTGTAATACTTCTGAATGGGACTTTGACATCTATTTGAAAATTTCTATATATATTTATAAATTATATATTTGAGTATATTCACGACAATATATTTCCCTTATCCCTGCCACAGTAAGTACCATAGCACTTGTCTTTTTCAACTCTTTGGTTAATCTTGATTTACAGTTGTGAAAACAAAATGATATTCTTCAGATGGGCATAGCTGGGTGTTGTGCCTAGTTATGAACTTTTCAGAAATGGCCTTTGGAATGAGAAACAACCCATAACTCTCTAACTCTGTTGTTTTTTGTCTATAAATAAAGATAATGGGCCGAAACCGGTTTGGCTCAGTGGATAGAGTGTCGGCCTACGGACTCAAGGGTCCCAGGTTCCATTCCGGTCAAGGGCACGTACCTTGGTTGCGGGCACATCCCCAGTAGGGGGTGTGCAGGAGGCAGCTGGTCGATGTTTCTCTCTCATCGATGTTTCTAACTCTCTATCCCTCTCTCTTCCTCTCTGTAAAAAATCAATAAAATATATTAAAAAAAAAAGATAATGGCATCTTCTTTGCTGGTTTGGGGTGAGGAATAGGAAGTAAATAGAAATGTACCTGATAGATTGAGCATTTAATGAATGGAACCTGTTATTAATAGTCATAGTATTATTAGAAATGTCCTTAACTACCATTATTAAAAAATAGCTAAGTCAAATATTATTTTCTTAATTGAAGAGTTCTTGATGAGCCAAGAAAATTAATAGCATTTTCTTAAAAAGCTGAGAAAGATTTTATGTCTTTTTGTCTTTTCCAATTTCCTTTTTTTAACCTTTTCTTAAGTACCTATTTCTGAGCTATTAATCTTAAAAAGTTATGCTCTGCTACTAATTCCCCACCAAAAATCATAATCCTGACAGAAAAAATATTTTTGACAGCCACCAAGTATCGTGTCTGAAGATTGACTTAAATCACATGTAAAATGAAAGTAGCAATTTAACTTAAGACATTTTAAATTAAACTCCTGATCATCTTTTCTCATGGCATCAGTAGCTCTTTAAGTTTGAACTGCATCAGAATTTTACACAATATTGTCACCAAATCAAGTCATCATAAACTTTTACGACTTAGGGATTCCAATACTTAAAAAAATTATAATTCCAAAATTCATGTCTTCATCAGAGTGTTATAAATGCAGATGAAGCCTTAAAATTCAGACCCCAAAGTTGCTTTAAAATAGTACAAGTAGGGACATGGTGATAAATACGTCTGAATTTTAGAATTAACATCTGTATTTCAGTGACAATTGCCAATCGAGACGTTCCTGAAATGTGTGACTTTTACCTATTATTACCCAGCATTTCTGTTAAAATGGAAAGTGTACAACATGGTAGGTGGTAAAAATGAATGAAAACATAAGCTGCACATTGGACAGCTGACTTGCTAAGTTGTACCAGACTTAAGTGTTTTAAAGTATAATTCAAGAAAATGAAAGTCAAGTAGAAAGGATACCCCCTTCTGTTTGATCAGTTTGTGTTGGTGTTTATACGTCCCACAGAGGCAGAGTGTGTTACTATTCAATACAGCCCCAGCAACTCCACAGTAGCCTGAGCCTGTGAGAATAGGGGAGAGACTCAAGCCCAGTTTTTGATGTTCTGCATGGGTGGGTAACCTGAATACTAAAATGCATTCCATTGACAGCTGACCCTGGAAGAGGTTTTTCAACAGTCTCCAGTTTTGTTTTGGTTTGGTTTCTTTCCTCTTTTCCTTTCCTCAAAACTCTTCCAAATTCTGTTGGGTAAGAGGAATTGGTCCTGATGGGCGTCTTTTGTATGAGGTTTTATGTCCGGCATGAATGGAAGGGCTCAACTGGTTTACATTGATATCTTTTTGTTTTTTCAAATTTTTAGTGTTTTTGATTTGTCAATGGCTGATGGTGGTTGTCTGAATCTTGACTCAGAATACTGATCATGACTTCAGGAAGCGGACAAAGAGTCCATTGAGAAATAGTTTTGTGTTAACATGAGGCATGTGTATATCTAGACTTTCTTTTTTATATTGACTTTTAACTGTTGAATCTGTCAAGTTTTAATCGTATTATTAACTGAAGTTGACTTTGGAAGAAGGCCTTAGGCAACTGTTTTCTTTTAAAATAACACACTCATTTTTAAAAATTTTAGGCACTTTCAATAGTTAAATTTTACTTCAATTTTTAATATTTTTTATGCACAACAGTTAAATATTATTTTACTGTCACTCCAAAATGCTGCAACATCTTAGTTGTTGTATGGACTTCAATTTATAAGATTTGGTAGACTGGGGTAATTCATTGTTCTTCTTTTACTTGCAAAGACAATTACAACTATCTTTAGGCCAAATGATCAATTTATTGGGAGGTTATTATTTTTCTCACCTACAGAACCTTGGTGAATGATGGAGGTTTCTCTAGGCATCAAAAATAAAAATAGCATCTTGACTACCACTAGGATGCTGCTCCAGTTGCATGTTCCGACCCACTTTTCCTTTCCTCTGCCTACTAGATTCTTTCCCTTTCACCACCGTCTGAATTAGGTACCCAGTTTTAGATCCATCTATTATCACCAGCTTAGTGGGGTGGGTAAAGATATTGCAATTCCTCTGTGCATGGACAAATAGCTTGAAGAAGGAAAGGCTCCATTAATAGAGGGATCTTGTACACAGCAAAAAGGCGGAGGGGCTGATAAAACCTCAATGTCCTCTACAATAATCCTTTGTTAACCGAGACAGGTCAGGTGTTGGAGAATTGGTTAGGAAAATCATTACAAATGGGTTTACTCTTCCTGTAAGCAGCCAGTGTGATCTTGGAAAATGTTTTCTTACTCAGTTGACCCAGAAAATCCAACAAAAACATGCAAATCAAGGGATTCAAATCTTCAGGTTCAGAAGCACCTAAGGAACTGCCTAAGTTATCAAGGAGGCTGTGCATATCTGAAAAGCCACGAAATATCTGCAAGATGTCATTATATAACAACATATACCACTCCATCACATGATGATGGTGGAGTTGCCATTGTATCAGTGCCACATGGGCACTGGGCACAGGGTTGGTGGTGCACAGAGTGCTGCATTTATGCTACTCATGCCAAGAAAGGCAGAGAGTAATGCTGGTCTGACAGGTTTAAATGTGGATTATTTAGGCATTGAGTACCTCCAGGTGAATAAAGCCCCTGAGATATGCCATTGGCTGTAGAGCTCATGTTTTAATTAAATCATGTGTGAGTTCCACCAGCCAATTTATGATGACACTTGATGGAAAGGAGCAACCAGAAGTGGAGGTTGCACAGAAGAAAAAGTTATCCCAGATGAAACTAAAGAAACAGAAACCTATTGAATAAGAATAAATGCAGCCCTCGCTGGTTTGGATCAGTGGATAGAGCATCGGCCTGCGAACTGAAAGGTCCCAGGTTCGATTCTGGTCAAGGGCACATGCCTGGGTTGTGGGCTCGATCCCCAGTGGGGGACTTGCAGGAGGCAGCCGATCCATGATTCTCATCATAGATGTTTCTATCTCTCTCTCCCTCTTCCTTCCTCTCTGAAATCAATAAAAATATATTAAAAAAGAATAAATGCAGCATAAAATAAATGCGGATAGAAGTAAAAGAAAAAATGGATTTGTAGGTATGAATCTTATCTATCTGAGATATCTATTTTACTCCGGCTAGTGTACTTGTTATGTCATGCTACTGATGGGCATATGTATTTGTTCAAGTTAATCTATGTTTAGAGACAGAATATTCAAAAGTACATCAAGTAGGATATTTTAAATAATTGAGTTTGGATAACTTTATTAGTTATCTAAAGAATCCAATTAAAACATACTCCAATCTATCTAGTAATAATGTTATTCAAATGGCAGACCTCTAATATGGATCCATTATTACAAAATCTAGCAGTCTGGGTAGTGTTTTATGCTGACACCTGACTAGTTGAAGTGAAATGGTGTTTTAGAGATGTTATTTGTATAAGTTGGGAAACCTTTATTTATTTTTTATTACTCACAAAATTGTGTTGACTTTTTGTTTTTATTTGTAAGTGCCAACCCAATATAAAAAGTAACACATAATATAATTTGGTGAATTTTCAAAGGTTAGTAGAACTCCCACGTATCTCTCTTGCAAATCCTTGAAAAAGAAGGAGCACTAAAAATTAGAAGGCTGTCAACATTGTACTTTCATGATTTGGCATTATTAAGCAAACTTTGCGAGTATTTCTTTTTTTAGGTGCATTTGATTAAATGTGTGATCTTATCTTGGTGAAATAGCCTGCTGGGCTGCCGACAGTAGTGTTCAGAAATGAAATTTGCTGAGAGCCTCTGAGCAGACATTTATTCAAGGAGACCTTTCTTGAATAATGGATGATAGTGAGATTGCAGTGCTATGTGTGTGTGTTTTATTCCTTGAATATAGGGGTGTTGAGATAGAGCAACAACAACAAAAAAGTAATGGGATATGAAAGAAAACATTAGGTTCATAAATGAGAACTTAACCTACTTTATTACAAATGAATGTTCCATCTGTATGAGGGACTCATAGTATCAATGTCAGAGGATGGTATGCTAGTCCATCTGTTTTGTGTTAGTAATCTTTCTGTGTTATTTCCTGTCCCGCTACTCTCCCTTAGCTTGGTAGATATTACTCTGGAGTTCTTGCTGCTATCCCAGTGTATATCATTTATGCAGCTCTTTTGATTCCACTTGGGTACTACTAATAGTTTAGATTCCCATTCATTCTTCTCCTTGCAGCTTATTCTAGTTGAATGATCATGATTTAGTATCTTTTATTTCTGATTGTAGTAGTGCTCATCCTACCTGATAAAATGGTAATATGTAAATTACCATCACTCCACTACGCCCAGGATTGGGCCAGAGGGAGGTGCAGGGGGCGGGACTCGGGGTGGCTGGGGTAGCCGATTAGGCCGGCGGGATGCTGAGCTCGAGTCGCCAGCGGCTGCGTGAGCTCAGCGTCTGCACCATGGCTGTGCTGCGGAACAGAAGGGGCCTCTGGGGCAGCGAGCTCATGTCCCACCACGGACCATCAGTGCCTGTCTGCTCTGAAAGGCCTGGTGCACCAGCAGACAGGCACCCAGCTCCAATGCGATCGAAAGCGAAAGCATGTAGGGGACCCTACACGTGCATGATTCAATCATGCACTGGGCCTCTAGTGTTCAATAATTGTGAAATATAGAGATACTCAAGAAAAACAGAAATCATCCAATCTATATATATAAAAGCCTAAGCGACTGAACGACCGGTCAACTGGTCGCTATGATGTTCACTGACCACCCAGGGGGCAGGTGCTCAATGCAGGAGCTGCCCCCTGGTGGTCAGTGTGCTCCCACAGTGGGAGTGCTGCTCAGGTGAGTGAAGGGCGCCAGAGGCAGTGCTCATGGCTGGTGAGCACCCGCTGCGGTGGCATGATCCTCTCCAGATCAGAAATGACTAGGCGCAAGCCCTTGGCAGGCCCAGTGGGGCCTGGATGAGTGGGAGCAGCAGGCTAGAGCGGCAGGTGGCGATGGACTGCACGTTTTGGCCCTATCCCCACAGGCCATGCCCATGGACCCCATTGGTGCACGAATCTGTGCACCGGGCCTCTAGTATATTATAATACAGTGGTACCTTGCATTGTTCACAGAGATTATTTCACACATATTTTTAACTTGATTATCCATGTATTTTATTCATGAAATATCTGTATTTTATGTGTGTTTGTTTTAGTGGAATTAAAGTTAAATTAGATATATACCCAGTTCTTATAATTCTCTCCTATTTCCCTCTGCCCTTATTTTTGAAAGCATCCTTTTTAATATTGTAAAATATTTCATCATGTGGATATACTGTGATTTATTTAAGCTTTCTTTATTCCTGTGAATTGTTGTATTTTGCAAGGATAAGCTTGGCCTATTCTCTGGTGATTTCTGTAGCACAGATTCCTTGAAGTACAATTACTGGGACAGAGAGTAAATAATTAGTTTGACTTTAACTACTTGGGTACAGTGATTCCCATGCATCATTGTCCTCTGTGTATATCTGGTCCTCCTAACTTTTTGGAAATTTTAAAGAATGCTAACTCTCAGTTATGTATAGGTAGAAAAGATTAGTAACTTAAATGGTGTGGCAGTTCTGAAGAATTACTAACTCATATATATCAATATATAAAAGCTGAGATCAGTAAAATAGTAGTAAAAATGAAATTTGCTAGCTGTTAACATTTTAAAATAGGATGGAGCCTAATGTCTTTGAATTTAATGTAATATTAAAACAAAACTATATAATGAAACTGATTTATGAAGAATTAAGAAATCCACCATCCACTTTATGTCCCCATAAACTTTCACAGTTAAGTCCTCTGCTCTGAATGGACGTCTTATCTCTTAAGTTCATCTAAAACATGAACTTAAAGTTCTTAACCAAAGCGCTTATGGAACAAGGAAATTGGTGGGCTTTGTTTGGGCAGTTCTAAAATTTAAGTACAAAAAGTAGGAGTACATTGTCAGTAAACACATAATAATTGAAGGTTGTCTATAGAATGAGAGGTCATAAAGAAAATGAAACAGAACATTATGGCTTATAATTAGTAAATATGACTCAACTTTTGCTAAGTGTAAGTTTAGTTAGAGATCTACCCATAGGAATAAGAGTGAAGTACAAAATATGAGGTGTTTAGTAACTCATAAGTCAAATGGGAAAGAAAAATAGCAGGTGTATAATGTGACTTTTTATCATTTATACAATAATTAAGTACCTACTGTATTTGATTTCATTAGTTCATTCTTTGCCCAAAGAGACTAACAGTTATATTTTAAACAGAATCTTTGTGACTTCTGCTTTCAATTATAAAGACATGTATTTAAGGTATGTTTCCAGCATTCAGATTGGAAGTCTATTCTTCTCTTTCTATATTTTCTTTAAATCTGCATCAGAACATATTTATAGGACAGTTTAATGCTTGATTAAGAAATGAGTGTATAACTGGATGGATGTACTTCATGGACCTAGAAGAAACAACTGAATGTGAAAGCAGTTTTTGAAGTTACTATTGCAAGATAAATTCAAGTGCCATTGAAAATTGCTCTGTATCTGCTTGTGAAATAATGAAGGCATGGAAGGCATCTTAAGAGGCACATACTTGCACACTCATTTCTTAAACACTTTAAAAAATATTTTTTAAAATTTAAAAATGTCCCCATTTGCTAATCAAGAGAAATAAAATTTCATTTATGCAAGATGAGTAATTTCTAGAAATCTGCTGTATAATTCTGTTGCTGTAGTTAACAGTATTGCATTATATACTCATAAATTTGTTAAGAGGGTAGATCTCATGTTAAATGTTCTTACCACAATAAAAGTTAAATTAATGTTTCAAGAACTGTGGTAACTTGCCCAAAAGGACATGGTTGGTTTATAGCTTCTGCTTTCAAGGAATTTCTGTCTTGCCCTTGAGGATTCCCATTTCTGATTTCAGGTATGGCATTGTCACTAAGTAGCTACATTGATCATATAACTTCTTCAGTTTCTTTTGTAACTAGGGGATAGGCCCTGGGGTTCTTTCTCTCTAAAACAGCCATAAGATAAAATCCCATATAATAAAAGGGTAATATTCAAATAGACCGAACAGTGGAACTTTGGGTCACTATGATGCACACTGACCACCAGGGGCAGACGCTCAAAGCAGGAGCTGCCCCCTGGTGGTCAGTGTGCTCCCACAGGGGGAGCTGAGCTCAAGGCTGGGAGCGGGCCTAAGCACATCCCCCGAGGGCTCCCAGACTGTGAGAGGGCACAGGCCTGGATGAAGGACCCCCCCACCTCACCCAAGTGCAAGAATTTTGTTCACCAGGCCTCTAGTAAAATAATAAAGCTCATTATAGTAGAATACCTCTGCTTGAAAGTTTACTTTATCAAAAATCTTAATGGGCAGTTGATTTTATAAAAAAATTCATATTACATCCTTGTTAAAGAGCTAACACACAGTACTGCCTGCGGTAATAGCATATTTTAACAAGATAAAATAGGTTAGACATTTCTTTTGGTGGAAGTTTAAAAATAAATTGACACTAAATTATTTTACATTCTTTTAAAAAACATTAATATTCTAGCCCGGCCGGCATGGCTCAGTGGTTGAGCATTGACCTATGAACCAGGAGGTCATGGTTCCATTCCTGGTCAGGGCATATGCCTGGGTTGCGGGCTTGATCCCCAGTGGGGAGCATGTAGGAGGCAGCCGATCAATGATTCTCCCTCATCATTGATGTTTCTGTCTCTCCCTCTCCCTTCCTCTCTGAAATCAATAAAAATACATTAAAAAACATTAATATTCTAATAAAGTTTTCTCACATTCCTCTACATTATAGTTCTCTACTATTACACTTTTAAAAAATCCTCACCTGAGGATATGTTTTTATTGTTGAGAGAGAGAGAGAAAGAGAGAGAGAGAGAGAGAGAGAGAGAGAGAGAGAGAGAGAGAGAGAGAGACATTGATGTGAGATAGGAACATCTATTGGTTTCCTCCTTCACTCATCCTGAACAAGGATCTTACCCAGGTATAGTGCCCTGACCAGGAATTGAGCCCGCAAACTTTGGTGATGCTCCAATTAACTGAGCCACCCGACCAGGTTTTGTTTTCTTCCTTCCCTCCCTCCCTCCCTCCCTCCCTCCCTCCCTCCCTCCCTCCCTCCCTCCCTCCCTCCCTCCCTCTTCCTTCCTTCCTTCCTTCCTTCCTTCCTTCCTTCCTTCCTTCCTTCCTCTTTCTTTCACAGTAAATGATTATATGATTTTATATATTTTCTTATAACATCTTTCTTTTCTTTATGTTTACAGATAAAGTAATTCTGTGCCCTGAGTTTTGGGTCGAGGGTACTGTTATCTTAGAATAAGACAATTACAATGTCTCTTCATTTATAAAACAGAAGTGTATACATTGAGTATTGAATACTCACTGTTTTCTTTTTTTTCCCCCCACGATTGAATTTACTTATATAAAATTATTACATATTATTTTAAGGTTTAAGGACTAACTTGCATTTACCTAGTAGTTCTCCATTAGATGATTTTTACTGAAAGTAATAAGAACAATGTAGAGAAATATAACATATAAAATAAAATGTATATTATTGAGAAGCAAAGAGTAAAGAAGAAGGGAGCCTAAGCTCCCTCTCTGTATGACCCTGGAAAAGTGACTTGGCCTCTGCATGCCTCAGTTTCCTCACGTGTAAACTGGGAATACAAATAACACTTGCCTTTCAGGGTTATGGTGAGGATGATCTGAGATAATGTTCATAAATCATATAGCACACTGGTAGCTTTTATTGTTTGTGTTAATTTTTTTATCTGTTGTTGAAACAGATATCTTCTCCCAAATGGGCCTCTAATTGTTCTGCTTTTTTTCCTGCAGTTCTCTAAAGATCAGCTTCATGTAATCATTGTGTATTTTATTTTTATTTTTCATTCACTGTGTACTTGTTAGCATCAAATGCCTGCAGGATGCTGGGGATATGGAACATAGCATGGCAGAAAGAGCCTCTGATTTTATAGGAATTGCAAAATCATGGAGATAAAGAGATATCAAGCAGTGTATCTATCATTAATTATTTAGTTAAAATTGTGGCAAGTGCTACAAAGGTCAAATCCAGGATGCTATGAGAGTTATAGCAGCAGGATCAGACCTTGTCTGAGCTGGGGGGTGAGAGGGATATGGAAATACATCCCAGATCAAATAACATTTGAACTGAGATGAGAAGGTTGAGTAGGCAGCCCTCGAGAATGTGCTGGGTCACTGCTCCCTTCAAATTCTGTCATTGGAAGAGCTGATCCCAGTTCCAAGCCCGTTCTAGTCAAGGAGGTTAACAGAGCTGAGTAAAGGGAAGAAACTTGAGCATAGTTGCCTTGATTTGTCAATCAAGGCAACACACCTTCAGTTGTCATTTTACAGAGAGAGTGAATCAACAGAGTATGTTTTAATATCAGTTTCCTGCCTGCAATATTAAATTTCAGAATTATCACCAAACTAGTGACCCAGTGCACTAAATTCGTGCACATTAAAAGGGAATCAATTAGAGGAAATATTTTAATATTGCTATTTGCCCTTTCTCTATAATAGAAGTGTCAGAGATGAAAGAAAATTAGTAAAATGTATATGAAAATCTTCCTCCTGTCAGAGTCTGGGGTGCACTGCAGGACCAAGAGTCAAGTCCCTGCCCACACTTCAAAAACACAGGAGACCCAGACCCGGCCGGCCCCACCCCTGTCAAGCCCCTCTGGGCAGGGGGCGCAGACTTAGGTCTTCCAGTCTGGCGCCTGGTGGGGGTATGCAGCCTCAGATTCCCCGGCCCGGCACTGGGGTGGGGGTGTGTGGCCTGAAGTCCCCTGGCCCGGCGCTGGGGTGGGGGGCGCGGCCTGAGGTCTCCCGGCCTGGCGCTGGGGTGGGGGGCACAGCCTGAGGTCTCCTGTCAAGCCCCGAGGGGCAGGTGTCACAGACTGAGGTCCCTTGCCCTGGCCAGGTGCCATGCAGCCTCAGGTCCCTGCTGTTTGGTCATGACATTATGGCGTCCCAGGTAATTTGCATATTCCTCTATTATGTAGATAGATAAACTATTAGCTGACCATAAAGAATGATCAGACACTGTACATCTGAGATGAGAAAAATTCTTAATATCTATAGAATGCTCCCTCAAAATGTATATGCACTTTGAATGATTATAAAGTCAATGTTTATTAACATACAGTTCATTTTCAAAATGTAAAAGAATCTACAGAAATGAATTTTTTTTTTCAATGCCTGTTTTCAAACTGATGGCTGTTCTGATCCAGGCACTGCTGATTATAACTGGAAGCAATGGAATCGAAAACATCAGGAATCATTTCACTCAGTATTTGTGTGCCTTCAATTCATCTACTGTTGCTGATTTTGTACCATAAACTTTATCTTTTATGTAACACCATAAAAAGAAGTTTAGTGGCACTTTAGGATAAATTTTCTTTGTTCAAAGCTTCACCTGTTATTTCAAATCAGTTAAACCTGAAAAGGAATGAAAATTAAGTGAGTTATCAGCAGTTAAAGTGTGTATACATTTTTGCGGGACACTCTATCGATAAAGAAACCAAGATTTAGTCTTGGAGATATGTATCTGTGTGTTTGTGAATGGGAGGGAGTTTTACTCTAGATTAGTAGATTGGTTTCTACTCATTCTTATTCTGACTTCTCCCCATCCCCGTTAACTTATTATGCGCCTGGGGTCTTCAGTCCTGAGGAACTCTGTAGAAATGGAGGAACTCTTTAGGAATACCGTTTCTAAAGTTTGGCAGTGTTATCGTTGTGACTTTCTACTTGTCAAACGACAGTAGTAAAGTATCAATCTGGGCCCTGGCCTGGTCGCTCATTCGGTTAGAGCGTCGTCCTGATATGCCAAGCTTGCAGGTTTGATCTCAGATCAGGGCATATACAAGAATTAACCAATGAATGCATTAACAAGTGGAACAACAAATCGGTGTTTTTCTCTCTTTCTTTTGTTAAGATAAATGTGGTATTTCCACCTAGTAGAGATAGTAGACTTTGTCATCTCTCCACTGCTAGTATTGAGCTTATTATCTAAAATTTTAGGAGGCTTTCCACAGCATGTCATAAACAGCTGATTCCATTATTATGTAGAATAAATCATTTAATATTAATAAAATAATGGTAAATTATGGTCTAGAAAAGGGATGATATTAGTGTAAGAGTTTGAGGAAAATGATGAATAAGTGTGGTTTAAGAACATTGTCTTACTGGAATAACATTTTTACTAGTAATGTAGGAAAAATACTATAGTGAGAAGATAGTACATTTGGAATCCATCTTTTTCATCCATTTATCAACAAATATTCTTGCATGCTTCCTATGCTAAAAATACTAAGACAAGTGTGATAGATATTAGAAAAGGGAAATACTGAATTTTATGAGAACATTTGACTCAGAGATCTCAGACCTTCCAGATGAGAGGTTTTCTCATCCTGCTAAGCCCCAGAGGATATGCAGGAATTAGCCAAGGCCTCGAGTAAGAACGAGCTTAGCTCATGTGAGAAACTCAGAGAAGGTCCTCGTAGTTAGAATGGAAAGATTGAAGGAGGCAGTGACATGAAATTTGACGGGGAAAGTCAATGGGAGTCCAGGATTCGTAGTGCTCTTCTTAAGGTAAATTATTTTGGACTTTATCTTAGGAGCAATGGGAAGTCATTAGAGGTTTTAAGCAGGGCAATAATAAGATCAGATTTTCATTTTACAAAGATCATGTTAGCTGTTCTGTGTAGATGTAATTGGAGGAGGCATCGATTGGGGATGAGGAGAGACCAGTTAGATGAGTGCCCAAGATCCTGCCATGCCCCTTCTCAGCTGCAAAGTGTAGGATAGAGCCTGCCTCTTTCTGGCCTTGGTGGATTCATGTATTAAGAGGTTTGTATTCAATAATATCCTTTTCGACTCTGATATACTGCACCCTAATTTCATTAGAAAGACATGGAGGAGCTAAGTGATAGTGATCATTGTTCAAATGACCTTATCTGAACTTGTTGTTTTTACTGATCTTCCTATTGATATACAGTTTTAATGCTATATCCAATTGTTTAATGAGGTTTATTTTTTATCTGAAAGTTAAAGTTCATTCTTTGGAGACCTATAATATATGTACCTAGAGTTGATATGTAACGTTTGTATTTTACTTTATTTTTTTATTTTTGTAAGCCTCATCTAAGGATATGTTTTTATTGATTTTAGAGAGAAAGAAAGGGAGAGGGAGAGAGAAGGAGAAACATTAATGTGAGAGAGAAACATTGATCGATAGCGTATATTTGTATTTTAAATGCTGCATACAAATCCAACAGTCAGATGTTGGAACTACAGTTAATTTGGTTAAGAGAGTTCAAACTACAGTTCTTTCCTTTTGGCCAAAGTGACTTACTTATAAATCCTCATTATTGAAGTCATTTAAAGCCATTTCTATTTTCACAATATCTGAAAAGAGAATAACACACATTTTAAAACACTACAGTGGTCTTATAGTCTGAGTGACAGATGCAAAAACGTTGATTATATATTATTTAAGGAATTCTAAGACATTTTACTCTTATATCTTTCATTAATAATTTAAATATTTTATCTTCCCCTTGTGTTCTGTCCTCTAATTCCTCGTAGCCCTTTGTTACCGTATATGTCTTTTATGGAATTACTAGTAGCCCATTTGCAGAAAGAATCCTGCAAGCGGCCGTTGCGGCCTTGTGCGCTGCCGCTGCCTTTGCGGCCGCTGCACCTGCACCCGCTCGCCACTGCTGCCCGCCCCACTCCACCCTGTTCCGCTCCGCCCCGTTCCGCCCCGCTCTGCCCCGACTGGGCTTTCCCTCTGGCAGCCACCTTGCTTTCTGCTTTTCCTCCCTCTTCCTTCTAAGTTGTCTTCAGTCTTCACTCCTCCCTCCCTCAGTGTATGCAAATTAACCGCCATCTTTGTTGGGTAATTTGCATACTCGCCCTGATTGGCTGGTGGGCGTGGCTTTGGCTGGTGGGTGTGGCTTGGGCGTAGCAAAGGTGTGGTCAATTTGCATATTACTATTTTATTAGGTAGGATGACAGCCTACCATGGCTCTTGATTATTTCTCTTGCTTTATACCTCTATGGAAATGTAAATTCATTGAAGGCTGATGCTGCTTTTACTCTTCTCATAACCTGGAGTCCCAGGTTATGTAAATGTGGGTGGTGTTTTATGTTGATAGGTTGTTTCTTTTTAAGATGGGGTGTATAATGTGTTAGATAAAGCATTGTACATGAAATGCATCTTGTACCATTTATTTATTTATTTAATATATTTCTTTATTGATTTAATAGAGGAAGGGGGGAGAGAGAGAGAGAGAGAGAGAGAGAGAGAGGAGAACATCAATGATGCGAGAGAATCACTGATTGGCTGCCTCCGGCATGGCCCCTACTGAGGATTGAGCCCACAACCCAGCCATGTGCCCTTGGCCAGAATCGAACCTGGGACCCTTCAGTCTGCTGGCTGACTATCTGTTGAGCCAAACCGGCTGGGGCACATCTTGTATGATTTAAAAAATTAATAACACAGACACTATTAACTTGGCTGTGTTCATGAGACAGTAATTTAGGACATGAGCGTTAGGGTCAAATGAACTGGAGCCTAAATCTTGGAATTATTATGTAACACAAGTGTGACTTTTGGTAATTTTCAGAGTCTCAGTTTATTCTCTGTATCTTTGGGCTAATGATACCTATTACATAGTGGGGTTGTGAGAATTAAATTAGTTCCTGTAATATAATGCACTGCCATAGTGTTGGTTATTATTTATGAAAATCAGATGAGAAAAACTAGGAGCGGAAAACAGTGACTCAAGACATTTCCTTTTTTCCTTTGCTCCCCAACTTTTTGTGAGATTGACACCACATTTTATATCTGTTGCCTTCAATCTTCATGGTCTTCCATTTGGAATCATTTTGTCATGTTACTTCATGTAATCCACGCTATCTTTTCTACCTCTGACATATTCTGAAAGGAATGATTATCTAGCAATTTATGAGATACAAAACAGGCACTGTCAAATAAGGATGCAGAAATGCCTTTATTACTTACTAGAAACCTGGTGCACGAATTTGTGCACAGAAGGGGTCTGGCTGGCCAGCACCGATGGGTGCCCATCGGGCCGGGCTGGTGGGGGGGAAGGGTGCCCCATCACACTGCTGCTGCTGCCACTGCCAGCAGCACAAGCCTCAACCAGCCCTGGTTACCTGAGCCTAAGGCCGGGCCTGGGCGGCTGGGAAGCCACCATCGGATGCTTGCCTGCACCTCGGGCAGGCCCTGAGTGGCTGGGGGCTGAGGGGACTAGGGGACTCCAGAGGCAGGCACACGGCTGATGGGACTGAGTGCCGCCATCTTGTGGCTGTGGGCGCCGCCATCTTTGAGGGCAGTGCACTCAATTAGCATATTCCCTCCTTATTGGCTGTGGGCGCTGCCATCTTTGCGACGGCGTGAGGATAATTAGCATATTCCCTCTTTATTAGATAGGATAATAAAGTATAATTTGTATACTTAGTATTTCAGGTCAGACATAAGTCTTCCCTTTACCCCAATGTGCATTACCCCTTAATCAACTATATTTAGGATTTGAAGAAAATTGCTTATTTGAAAAAAGGCAGTTTAAGAAAAACACTATTACCATCACCAAAAGTATGTTACAGAGGATAGAGTATGAGCTCAGAGTCCTTTATCTTGAATAAGTTTCTCTCATGTTGAATGGAGTTCAGTTTTACAAACATATATGACACAAGGAGGAATACTAATTAAGTAATATTAAGCATATTTATTGGCAATTTTAGAAAAAAATATATCATTTACATGCATGATAAAAATGGTATAGTTTTACAAACGATTTGGAAGCCAGGTGTTCTGAAAGCAATTTCAGATGTGTGTGAACTAGGACTTGGTGCCCTTTGTACTTGGCCTGTGCAAACTTGCTCTTCATATGTACAGATATACTCTTGTAATATGATGTCAATATTTGTGTCCTCTTGAAGAACTGCTACTTCAGTATAAGATATTCTCTGTTCTCTAATTATAGTATGTAGAAGAGATACATTTTTAAACCTCTCTTGACAGCTGAAAGGGCTTTTTGAAAGAACTTAAACACCCTTAAGTTATTGTTCTGGCTAACCAAACTTTACTTATAATCCTAACTTCTCTAACAGCGAATGAGTAATTTTTCCATGAGTTTTTGAGCCTCTTATTGGAATTAATACTTGCATAATTAAATTGTCTTATTTTTTTCTGGATGTTGATTTAAAAATTATTGTTAAACACAGCATGATATAGTTAAACATATTTTAAAAAACTTATTTTGAATGATTTTGGGTAATTGTAGCAAACCAGATGTTGCTAAATTCTTATTTAATTAGAGATAAAACATATTCTCAATATAGTTTTGTCTAGCTGTCAGATTAGATAAATGAATCCATTTCAATCAGCATGTTCCTAGTGGAAAAAAGGGGGGATAGAATAACATTTTTCTAGCTACATTTGTTGAAAATAACTATTCATCTTATATGTGGTTAAAATCATGCTGTGCCAATTCTATCATAACCAGGATTGCAGAGAAGCCTTTTAGATTTTTTATTTTTATGAATTTCACGTCTTTTTATCCTTCTGGAGGCATTGAATTAGATTCTACTTTTCATTTAGATTATAGGCCCATGTAGGTTTGTGCTAATCTTAAAGTATTTTGAAGCTACTTGTTGAGACACTATTGTGTAGTTTACTCTCCAAATATAACACTGTGCATAGTCAAGATTCTTTTTCCTCCCAAACCTAAACCTCTGTCTTTACCTTTCTTTTAAATCTGTTGTCAATTCATGGGGGAAATTTAAATATTAATATTTTATGCATCCCCTGTTCTGCTTTGTCCTATAGCATTAGCTAAGACAAACTGTTTCCAGAGCTGTGCTTACTGGTCAGAAAATTGTGCATAACATAAAACACTAAAGGAAAACAAAACCCATACTAGCCAAACAAAGTAAAATAAGGTATAAGGCCAAAATAATGTTAATTTCAAGCTCCATTAGAAATGCTAGTGAGAAGAATGGCAGGAAATCATGATAGGTACAGGGACTAAGGAATGAGTTTGCATATTCTAGTCTTCTTATTGTGCAGTCAAAAAAGGTGGGAAGGAAAACACACACCAGAAAGTGAGTATTCCCCTTAATATAGTATCAACAACCTCACTTTTTTTTTTTTATAGTAATAAGAGTTTTGAATTTAAATAGTCTTAGGGGCCTCCACTATTGTTATATACAAGGGGTGTTATAAGGTGTTTGATATTATGGGTTAAGTTTTGTTTTTTTGTCCAGTGTACGGAAAGCTTGTAGGGAAAATGGTTAGCATAGCAGAAAACCACAATGAGCTGTGATAATTACCAGAGCTAATTGATTGTTCCAGTTTATGTGGATGTTTATCTAGGCTATTTACCGAGGTAATATAAGAAGTAAAGATTGAAGTTGGAATTTTATTTCCACCTTTAAGAATAAATCCTGAGAATGAGTCTCAGATTTATTATTTTTTTTTAAAGACAGATTCTCTCTGTCATCTCAG
The DNA here is from genome assembly GCF_027574615.1 of Eptesicus fuscus. Taxonomy (NCBI): domain Eukaryota; kingdom Metazoa; phylum Chordata; class Mammalia; order Chiroptera; family Vespertilionidae; genus Eptesicus; species Eptesicus fuscus. Next base: position 79,876,866 of record NC_072474.1, on the reverse strand, counting down.
GGTTTTTTTCATGTCCTCTTCAGAAAGCAAGTTTTGAAAAGGTTCTTAATTGGTGGATAGGACATTGGTTGGGAGCATTTCACAAAATTCTTTTTGGAAAGACATTAGACTGATAAGGAAAAGGGGGAAAATCATAGATATAGTTTTATTTCCTCTTGCTTTTACTGTGGCATTTTGAGGAAAGAGTAGAACACATAGATTGGCTCTCTGCACTGTTACAGATGGATACTACCTACAATGTGAGCAATGAGAAAAGAGTGATGCAAAATTGTCCTTTTATGGATTTCTCATTGGCCTTCTTGCTTCAGTGACTTGATGAATTAAAAATAAAACAATACTCTTCGGTTCTTCTGGAACACAGTGGTTTTGAATGTAGGTGTGAAACCAGACTGGTGAGCAGTGATGTCACTCAAATGCACACTTGTTTTTAAGATTTGTATGTCAGCATCGTGGGTGTTTTGCCCACACACTATGGGGTAACACATGTATTTGAGTTTTATTTTTTTTCTTAGTGTTGAGGGTGTGTGTCTCAGTGTTGGTGACTTAGTGATTATCTGTGCAGTAGTGGTAGGTTGTTTTGAGTTACCTTGTTTAGTTTCTGTCTGCCTCCCTATGCCTTGTGAAGAAATGACAATTTATGGAGAAAGCTGTCAGCTTCCAAAATGCTAACAGATCCCAGACTTGAAATGAATGATTTGTGGCCATGGCCAAATATTACATTCAGAAATGTGAGTTCATAAAGTAATAGGTAAGTGTATTTTAATTTATTAACCTTTGCATTTTGATTTCTTGATGCATTGCTTACTTGGTCAATACTTTTCTACTCATGAAAAAAAAATCTCTATTTTGGTAAGTGAGAACTTATTTTTGGAATAATTTTTAAAATTATACTTTAATTTTTATTTCCCCGAAGTTAACCTTTGTGTATACTTGAGTAGGTCTCACATTCAGATTAAATGAACTTTTTATATCTAAAATAAACTATCTTCATTATTATTTTTCTTGCTTTCAGAAAACTTTAAATGCATTTATTTTCAATAGCTGTAATTTTTTTTGGGGGGGTAGTCATAAATATCTAAAGTGTGTTTATAAGCCTTTATTTGGATCTTTATTGACATTAAGATTTGTGCTACACAAATTTGGGAACCACTCTTTTATTCTTTTAAAACTTACTGCAATGTTGATATGGTCGTGACCAGCAACTTTCAATGTGTGAGTTTATTTTGGTCCACAAACTAAAAGTTTCCAAATTACACATTTATTGCTTCTTACAAAAGCATCTTGTATGGAGGAGAAAAGAATGGACTGAGTCAGAGTCTCTCTGGAGGACACAAAGAAAAGTTGTGTTATAAACCTTACATTTTTTACAGCCAGAAAACAGTGTATGCCTAGGGAATGGTTGTGTTTAAAATGCATGAGTAGAGGTTAAACATTCACAGTAGTCACTTTGAGATGCAAAAATGAATACACAACTGCTCACTTGAGGCCACCTACTTGACCTCTGCAGACCTGGTCTGTGATCAGTGGCCTGGCTAACTTCTGTGCCACCCTAGGCTCATAGTCATGTAGGAACCCTTGTCAGGGCACTTGAGAGGGGAAGGGTGGACTCCAGGGGTCTGCAAGCACTCTGACCAGATAGTGACACTTAATCTTTCTGATGCCTTCTGAAGGCCAGTGGAGCTCGAAATAGTCTGTATACCAAAAGGGAATGGCCCTCCTACTCATTAAACTCCACCTTCCAGCCCGGGCAGCTGTGGCTCAGTTGGTTGGAGTGTCATCCCATACACCAAAAGGTCAGGGCACATACCTAGATTGCAGGTCAATCCCCCATCCAGGAGCATGGAGGGGGCTACCATCCAAGTTTTTCTCACACATCAATGTTTTCTCTCTCTCTCTCCTTTCCTATCTCTACAATCAACAAACAAACAAATAAACAAACTCCACCTTCTATGGTAAATGTAACCAGACACCCCTTTCTGCAGGAACTCCCAGACACTGTGGAGGCCAGAGGAGGGCAAAGTGCCTGTCTTTCATGCCACTTTCAATCTCTTCTCCAGACCTTCCACTTCTTTAGTCCCAGAGCAAACGGAAGGAAAAAACAATATCGGGTTTATCATTTCATCCCCAGGTTATAACTCATCCCTGGAAGTTAGCCATTTGCACCGGTACTTCCATTCTGGTTGAGTGGAAGTCCAACCCAGTGACCCCTGGGATTGGGAACTGCCACCTTCTTTGGAAATCGGATTGTAATCTGACGTTCTCTGAATGGTACTGTGGGCTAGTTTCCTACCAAACACACTTTCCTGGAGTGTGGGATAGCTAAGGGGGCCAATGTGTGGCCTTGCCATTTCTCTCCTTTCTTATCTCTATCCTGATGAAGACATTGTTTTTCCTACCTTCTTCTTTATCCTCAGTGCTGACCTTAGGGGCATAAACACAATATCATATAACTGTCAACTAATATGATTCATTTTGCAAGATGTGTGAAAACCAGCCTAAATTCCACACTCAGGATTTATCTGTCCAGGTAATACAAGGTCCACATTGTTATTTAAATGAGCAAAATATAGATTACTATATTTTAACAGGCATTTGTTTAATAAGCTTCTCTATTTTCACTTCCTTCTGCTCTTTTAGTGATATGCAGTTTAATTACAGAGCTTAGCATACTTCATTCCTGGAGAGGCCAGGTCACCAGTCAGAATTGTCCTTTCAGTGACAAATTACCCTAGCGCACCACGTTCTTTGGATTTGGTTCTCTTTTCTTTCCTGGCTCACGGTCAGAATGAGAATCCAGTGACTAGTTCCCTAGTCTCCCTTAATATCTTTTCCATCACCGCTTTTAAAAATTCTTATTCTCTGAATTTTTTTCCTAAAAGCTCTCCGGTTCTCATTTTGCTGTAACAGCCTCTCAGAAACATCCCTTCCCCCCCTAGCCGCCACCCCCCACCCCCTACCCAACACACACTCCATGTCTTTCCAAGAATTACCATCTAGAATTTATGAAGACTCTTCTTCTCTTCTTAGGTGAGGGCTGTGTCACCTTTGCCAAGCTTAAATTTCATTTTCTATTGTTCTTTTCATTTTAAATATTAGCATAAACATTAACATTTCTAAACCCATTTACAATTATCAGGGTTGCCATCAGACATTAGCATAGCCATTCCTCCTAGCTTGGTGAAGACTGTCTCAGAATCTATAGTTACCCACATGGCTGAGATTGATGACTGCTTTACAAGAAAATACCAGTTTACTTTAGCATTAACTAAATAATCTTTCAAATTTGTAAGAGCAAATAATTTCATTTTGAAATGTTGGAGGCAATAATATATATTTTTTTCTAGCTGTTACGTTGCTTCCCACAATGTCAGAAATCTCCTTTTCTCTGTGCAGTGTGATTATTTCCACTTTAGGGCCATTAATAGCAGCATTGAGATTTGATGAGTGGATAGCAGAACATTCATTTTATGAGACTCTTTTCAGATTCTTGGCCTTAGATGAAATACATGTAGCACTACTGGGGTGAATAATCTCTTAACTATAAAACAGAATATATTTGACCTTTGTTTATTGGCTATACTTTATGGGAAGATGGAGGAAGTGAAAATCCTGAGAGGTTTTCGACTACTTGAGGGACAATTTAGGTAGGACTGTGTCATGAAGTTGTAATTTCACCCCACTCTGGAGATAGTTAGGTGTTAGTTGGAGATTAAAAAAGAAAAAGAAAAAAAGAAAAACCTAATGGGAAAAGAAAAAACTATAAAATCCAACTCTTCCCTACTATTCCCGGAGTAAATAATAGTATATGAAATTTCATTCTCATCGTAAATTGAACTATACAAACTCTCAATGAAGAATTGGAAAAGATATCCTACTGAGAAATCCTACTTGATTTCTTTTAGATATTTAGAACTATTGTACTAATATGTTTTATGAGTAAGTTATATATCTTTATGATCATAAAATGTTTCTATATTTTTTTTCTGGAGCTTAACATTAATTCCAGGGCCTAGCAAGCACATAGTATGTGCTTCACAAATGCATGTAGCATGAACAAAGTTTTGCCTTCACAAAGACATCTTGCCTAAGATGACTTGGGGAATTTTTGCTTTTTCTTCCAGCAACACATTTTCCCATAAAGTGTTTCTTATCTCTCTGAATTATATTACAGTCATAATGGAAAAGAATGAACCATTTTTAATTCTTTCCTTGACTGAGCTGTGCTTTGGAATTTTATAACTAATGAAATACAATGTTTCTCTTTTCAAGTTCAAATGTAGATTTTAATTTTTTATTCATGGATCTATCTTTGTAAAACCACTCTTTTGTCAAAATTCTCAGGTTAATAAGCCCCAATTGTTAAACACAGTGAGTAGGAGCTGTGATATGCTGATATTCTAAAGCTTTGAATATTTGAAATGGTCATCATTTGATGTTCCGTGACATCTGGACTGCTCAGCACTCTCAAATTTTATGTTAAAAGATCTGAGATTTAAAAAAAGAAAAACACACACATGTATTTCAAATCAAATTTTCAACTTAGAAAAAAGTAAAAATAGTAAATAAATCCCTTCATCAGCTTTGCCTAATGTGTCTCCCCAAAATAATATACTAAAATCCTAAGGCCCCATGTGATGGTGTTAGGAGGTGGGCCCTTTGGGCTGTTTAGATCTTGAGGGTAGAGCTCTCATGAGTGGGATCCTTGATCTTGCCCTTGCCTGGCAAGGACACTGGAAAGACAGGCAGTCCATGAACCAGGAAGCTCTGTCAACCACTGTATCTGTGTCATGATGATCTTGGACGTACAGCCTCCCCAACTGTGGGGAAGGTGTTTCTGTTGTTTATACTAGTAAGCTACCATTTCTGGTATTTTGTTACTGCAGCCTGAACAGGCTAATGATAACTATACAAGTAATACAGTGATACAATCTTGAAAATTAAAATTGATGCAACACCATTGACTAAATTCTAAATTGCAAATTGTGTTCAAAATTTGCTTGTTTTTTTTTCACTCATGTACTAGGGATATTTTTAAATGTAGAGGGACTTAGATTCTCTGTATGGAGCTATGTAAGATTGATAATTTTCGGGCATTTATTTACATTGTTAGAATAGTAATGACCAAACGTCACCAAGCCTCTTTTAATGCATGATGCTATGAGAATGGCATTCCTTTTTGCTTATTCTGAAGTACACATTTGTATGCTAGCATATGAGAAAAGGAATATCATTACTATTTTAGGAAATGTTTAAATATTGCTGATATTAGCATTTTACTTACAATCTCATGATATGATTTTACTAGTAACGTAGCATGATATTTCCTAGTGGTAGTGGATATAGAGTCAAGTTAAATATTCTAGTTTGTCATTTAGATCTTTAAGTCTATAAAAGTTACATACTTCATTAATTTTATCAATTATAATAACCATTATTCTTACAGTAGAAGACAGTAAGTGGTAAAATGTAAATTTTCCAGAAATAAACAGGACTGAAAGTAACTTTATGCATCGTAAACCCTGATTGATGAAAATGTGGATTATTTTTAAAAGGTCTTCCTTAGTCCTTAACATGTTTAGCAACCTATTTTGTGGAGAAATTTGTCTCTATGCCTAAATGTATGCTGCAGCATAAATTAAATCCCTCTTATTTTGTCAACAGCAGTTAATAGATTGTCAGTTCATGGAGGGAAGGTTCATTTGCTATTTATCTTTATGTGCTGTAGCTGAGCGTGGTATCTGGCACAGGGACAGACACAGTGAATGTCTGTTTACTTGAGGGAGATGGTGATGTAGAGGCCTGCTCTGTTATCTTCTAGCCTGTAGACCCAGGTCCTGACCATTTTTTTAGGTGATTTCTAGTACATTTCTCACTTCTACCCAATGGTATGCTACTACCAGCTGCTTGCCCAGTATGCTAAGCCTTTCATGTGCTTGTGTCTTTCCTTACAGGCTCAGCAAAACCTAGTTTATCTGTTAATGAATAATGAGCAATTATAAAATGCCTATCCTGAGTGAGTTGTATAGATAGCAAATTTTTTTTTGATGTCAATCTTTCAAATACTTATTAATAAGACAATGGAAAGAATTACTCCGGTAGCCCTATCTAGTCATTAGCTTTGTAATATTATCTGGAGAAATTTTGAATGTTTTCTTAGCAAGGATTTTATAGATTTGAATTTTAAATAAAATACTTCTTGATCTTGAGGTTAACACTTGATTTTTTCACTTAAATATTTTTCTTTCAACCATATATGGGGTAATTTTAATTTTGTAAATGTGTGAAATAAAGACAGGTTAACATCAAATGACTTTATGCATAAAATTCTAGAATGTATTTTTAAAAACGTATTTCAGTCTCTGATCTTTAAGTGTTTATAACCATGAGGGGCTGGGTAGAAGAGGGCAAAGGGGGAGAAAATGGAGACATCTGTAATCTTGTGAACAGGAAAATAAATAATTTTTAGAAATGAAAAAAAAAAAAAAGGAATGGGTAGATAATCAGACAGTCATACCATTGTTTGGAGTAATAGGAGAAGTAGATTGATGGGAATAAATTAGGAGTGATATGACAATAAGAAAAGACAAAGTGATGCAATAAGGGTGACTTTAATAAAATTTCCCGTTATTATCATAGTAGTAAAAATGCTACACTAGAGGCATTTTTATTTTATATGGATCTTATAGAATAGGGATATGGCTTAATCCAACCAAGTAAATAATGTATGCAAATATGCCTAATAAACTTTAATTTTGTTCATGCAGGAATAAACTCAGAGGTGAGTATCTCAAATGAGCTTAGCAGGTTCATGATGATACTAAGATGGGAGGCTCTATGGGCTTCTGGACCATTAGCCTTATCATGTCATTCTTCTAAAATATGTCTTCTGGTTAAAATGTGGATGCTTCACTTTCACTCTTCATATCCCAGGCATTCTTTTTTTTTAATCCTCACACGAGGACATTTTTTCCATTGATTTTTAGAGTGGAAGCGGGGGGAAGGGGGCCAGAGAGAGAAACATCGATATTAGACACATCCATGTTAGACACACGCATTGGTTGCTTCCCACACGCTCCCTCCCCCAGAGCAGAGAACAAACCTTCAACTCTCTGGTTCATGGACCAATGCTCTAACCCTTGAGAACACTGGCCAGGGCCAGGCATTCTTATTAGCTATGTGAAGGAGGAGAAAAAGTTGTTGGGAAAATTTTCTTAGGGCCATCCCTAGCTACAAAGGTATCTGGTGACGTATGGAATTTTTAAATAAGCACTTTCGGCCCTGAACATAATTAAGATTCTGTTACTTAGGAAACAGGGAATGAGTAATGAATGGCTAGTATTATCTATAGAAACACAGTTCTTGACACATAGTAAATTCTCCAAATCTAGTTGTCATTCTGCTATTGTTATTATTGTTACTATATTGAATTTTACTTCTTTTAGATTATTAAGAATAGTCCCTGTTTGATTACAATGAAACAGTACTTAGAAACTCTCAAAAATATTATAAACTAGTGACCTGGTGCACGAATTTGTGCACATTGAAAAGAAATTAATTAGAAAAAATATTTTAATATCGCTACTCTCTCTTTCTCTCTAATAGAAGTGTCAACCAAATTCACAAGCGACAATGACAGATTTCAAAACGCATGTGATTGGCGCCAGCGAGAGCTTTGTATTTATCGCGCATGCGCGAGTCAACTTAGCCTTTTATATATATAGAATAAACTTGCTTAATTAGACCTGCTTTCTGATTTAGGTAAACTATTTCCAGCCCAGTGAAGCACCCAACTTCTCTTTCAAGTAATTGTCAGTAACACAGCAGTAAATATCAACACAAAGCAGATTATTATTGTAGATCATTCAGGGAGAACAAAGGGTAAAATATTTAATTGCAGCAGTGTTTGACTATGTTCTGCACAGTGAGAAAACTTTTAAGTCATTTTCAAGTTCCACCATTTCTTCTTTTCAGTCGGGTCAAGTTTCTGAACTTTCTAAATCTCTGTTTTCTGGCTAATGAAAAGAAAATAGGATTCTATTGAATCTCCTATCTACCTACTCTAGAACTTCTGTGAGGATCAAATGAGATGAGGCACATGAAAACGCTTCACAAACATTTGGTTAAAGTGTGAAATGTTTGCACCTGGCTATAAAGCAAGTCAGGTTCCTGGGCTGAAGAAACTCCAAGGCGGCTAGTTGCTAGGGAGAGGAAGCCAGGTGTTGCTATGTGACATCATTACCCAGCACCCACAGCCACCGTTTCTGGGCTGGGCTGTGGGCCGCATTTTGTGCCCTGGGGTCTGGGCAGCATTGGCTGTGATTTGGTGGGGTGTTGCTCCAGGGTGGTGGCGAGGCCGGTGTCCTACTTGGGGGAAGCTGAGTGTTGGTTTGTCGGCCCCAGCTCCGTGGTGCCATTTCTTTTTAAATGGCCGGTGCGTGTCATGGCAGCTCCTGCATTGAACATCTGCCTCCTGTTGGTCAGTGCGTGACATAGTTACCAGTCGGATGGATGGACGGACACTTAACCTTTTATATATAGAGATATTCTGAATGTTGTAGCCTTTATTATTTCTGAATTTGTAATGTGGAATTAATTGCCCCAAGTTATTAAGAAATTTTAATTCCTCCTCTGTATGTTTCTCTTATTTGCATGTTATTATAGAAAAGTACATATTAATGTTTATCCCAACCACCTGTGATATTTATTTTATACCAGTATAGCTTTACTTACCTATTCAATCAAATATTTGTGCCCTAATTAGAAGTTTATAATCTGTATGCCTAATAATATCTTGAGGCTTATCAAACTTGCAAATCAGTCTCAAAGATTTTAGTTTTAGGTAAAAGAGCACAGCCTTCTGGGGGAAAATTGCTGATTGGAACTAGGCAGGGTGGCTTGGGCCCAGGAAGGCCAGGCTTTTGTTCCGTGCGGGCACCCAGTGCACACAGGTGTTTACTGTGCAAAGAAGGACACGGAAGTGTGTGGAGTGGCCCAGCACAATGAGGTGTGATAGAAAGATGTCTGTGAGGAGATGGTCACAGCAGTCCCCATGGCTGGACCCAGGGAAGCCAAATAGGGGACAATAAATCTTAAATCCAGTGGGTGACACCAGCGTGTGGACTTACACTGTTGTTATACTTGCATTCGTCACTAGCATTTGGGTGGGACAGAAACTAAAGTTGGAAGGCATCCTCCTGCATGCCAGGTGAGAGAGTGAGAAGGATGATAAGGCCAACAGCTCACTAGTGGTTCATATGGAGAAGTAATGAATGGAGGTTGTTGGAAGTAGGAAAAAACAAAATACAAACAATCTCAGTTTTGGTTCTTTATCCTTTTCTTCCTTCAGGAATACTGTAATTTCCTTTCATCTCCTCATTTTTGCCTGTTCACTATTTCAAGCTTATATTTAGGTCTCAGGTAAGGCACTTCCCTTGCCACAACAGTTATCAGGGCATTTGTAACCCACATCGCTTCTTATTTGACTTGCCAGAAGTAGTATCTGTGTTCTTGTTTTTATCCTCACAGTCTAGCCCACTGCCTGGCACAGGACAAATATAAATGAATAAAAGGTACCCATGTCTCATATACTCTTCATTGTAATTTATAGTACCTGGAAGGGAGTCTATTTGAGTGTATAATGCCGAGAAGGTTAATTACTAGGTGTACCAGTTAATAATGGGGAATTTAGTAATCAAAGAAAACACGATAATTTCAAGAGAAACATCAAAAGTGCTTTATTCAAAGTAATGTCCATCACTAGCTACACATTTCCCCATCTTTCAGGTAATTTGTGGATACCGTCCCAATAGAACTTTTCTTGTTCTGAGGCAAACCATTCAGAGACCCAATTTTCCACTTCTTGGTATGTTTTGAAGTGCTGCTCAGAAAGTACGTGTGCCATCGATCAGAACAAGTGGTAATCTGAAGGAGCAAGGTCTGGTGAATACAGCGAGTGGATTAATACTTCCCAGGCAAGATCTTTTAACGTGTCTTTGACTGGTTTTGAAGTGTGTGATGGTGCGTCATCATGAAGCAAAATTACTTTGCTGTGTCTTCTGGCACATTCTGGTCATTTTACGATCAAAGAGTGGTTCAAATTGATTATTTGTTGTCGGTAGCGATCAGTATTAACGGTTTCACCTGGTTTTAGAAACTCATAATACACCACACCTTCCTGATCCCCCAAACGCAGAGCATTGTCTTCTTTCTGAAGCCATTTGGCCTTGCAGTCAATGTTGATGGTTGACCCGGATCAACCCATGATTTTGTGTGTTTGGACTTCTCAAAATAAATCCACTTTTCATCGCCAGTCACAATTCGATGCAAAAAAGACTTTCTTTCATGCTGTTGAAGCAACGTTTTTCTGATGACTTTTCGGTTTTCCATTTGTCTTTCATTCAGTTGATGTGGCATCCATTTTCCTTCCTTTAAAATCTTTCCCATTGCTTGTAAATGCTTGGAAATTGTTTGCTGACCTATGTTTAATCTTTCTGCACTTTGTTTTTGAGTTTGACATGCATCTTCATGCAATAATGCTTGTAATTGTTGGCCTTCAAACTTTTTCGGTTGACCTGGACGTTCTTTGTCTTTAACATAGAAATCATCACTTTTAAAGTGTTTAAACCAGTGTTCACAAGTGTCTTGAGATGGAACATGTTCACCATAAGCTTCCCGAAGTATTCAGCAGCACTTTTCTTCAAAATAAAGTAATGAATTCAAACTTCCCACAAATGCTCTCTTTTTTTTTGGCACGAAATTCAACATTTTTAAGTGTAAAAATATCTGTGATGTTAACACCTTCAGCAAATTTGACATATGAAGTTTTGAAACTTGCTGTCAATACAACAAAATAGCATACATATCAAATCGCACATATATCAACATGTGTAATTCCATCTATTGAAAAACATCCGCATTATTAACTGGTACACCTAGTATAACTATGCCATTCTACTGTAATGCCAGGATGAGACCAGAAGCTTGGAATAAGGGGATGAAAGGAACAGTGTTTGAGAGAAGCATTGCTAGACAGATAGATGAGGAAAACTGTGGAGCTATGACCTTGTGCGGGTATTTAACCTCCCAGAGCCCCAGTGTCCTAATCTGAAAAGAGTGGAGAGAATGGTAGTACCTTCTTCCTGGGATTGGTGTCAAGGTTAAATGTGATGATGTATAGGAAGCATCCAGAATTATGTTTGTTGCAGAGTAAGTGATCCAGTGTTTTTATACAGATTATATCACTTATTCTTATCTGTCTTTACAGAGAGAATGTTGATTCTGGAGCCTGTTAGGTTTGAATTCCAGTTCTACCAGTTAGTAGCAATGTAACTTAGGAAAATAAGTTTATTTATTTAAATTTGGGCTAATGACAGCACCTGCCTCACACGGCTGTGGTAAGTATTAAACTGCTTAATACATGTAAAGTGCAGTACAGTGCCTGGCTCTTAGAAAAGGTGATAAAGACACTTAGTTACCATTCTAGGTAAGCAATCAAAATATTATGTTAGAGACAGGACCTCAGCCTTCATCGGGGCACTCACCAGAGTACAGCCAAAGAGGCCATACTGCACTGTGGAGCTGTCTCGAGGACCACGACTTACTCAGAGTTGTAATCAATCAGGATGACTTTGTTTCCTCCGGCTAGCTTGAATGTGATAGTGTCAATGCCTATGTGCTTAAGTATTATAAACTGATTTATTTTAAACTTATTTAATTAAAGCATTTTTTAAAAACTTATTTTATAATTAGTACAGAAGTTCATCATGAAAAAAGCCATTTTCTAGTTTATTTGAATACATTAATGACAATGTAAATACTCCCTAATACTACTAATAAAATCTTATCTATACTAATAAAAGCCTAGGTGGTCCTCACGCCCTCATGCCCTCATGTCATCACAAGATGGCTGTCCCCACGTCATCACAAGATGGCTGTCCCCACGTCATCACAAGATGGCCACCACAAGATGGCCATCACAAGATGGCTGCCACAAGATGGCCAGCAGGGGAGGGCAGTTGTAAGGGACCAGGCCTGCAGGGGAGGGCAGTTGGGGGTGACCAGGCTGGCAGGGGAGGTCAGTTGGGGGCGACCAGGCCAGCAGGGGAGGGCAGTGGGTGTAACCAGGCTGTCAGGGGAGGGCAGTTGGGGGCAACCAGGCCTGTAGGGGAGGGCAGTTGGGGGCAACCAGGCTGATAGGGGAGGGCAGTTAGGGGTGACCAGGCTGGCAGGGGAGGGAAGTTGGGGGCAATTGGGATGGTAAGACAGGGCAGTTGTGGGTGATCGGGTTGACAGGGGAGGGCAGTTGGGGGCAATCAGACCGGCAGGGGAGTGGTTGGGGGGTAATCAGGCTGGCAGGCAGAAGCAGTTAGGGGCAATCAGGCAGGCAGGCAGGCGAGTGGTTAGAAGCCAGCAGTCCCGGATTGTGAGAGGGATGTCCGACGGCTGGTTTAGGCCTGATCCCTGTGTGATCGTGCCTAAACCTGCAGTCAGACATACCCTGAGGGGTCCCAGATTGGAGCGGGTGCAGTTTGTGCTGAGGGATACCCACCCCCCACCAATGCATGAATTTCGTGCACTGGGCCTCTAGTATTTAACATATAAGATTGATGAACTAAACTTAGATTTTTACTTAAGTACTTCCACACATACTTTTACTTGGAACTGTGCCAACTATTTAGGCAATTGTGAACGATTGAAGTAAAGTAGGTTAAATTCTTCCAGTTCTTTTTCAAATAATCTCTTTTTTTCTTTATGTTTCTGAGCTTCACACTTCCCTCTTTAAAGGCCATTCTTCTCCACCACTCTTTATACCATATGCCACCTTTATATATATATTTTTTTTTTCTTCACTCCTTTAATTGCAAGATGTGTTAGCTGTTTTTCCCAGGCTTATATTGCTGCAATTTTTAAACTGGACTGAATATTGCATTTACCAATCAAATCCTTCATTTCACAGACTAAGAAGTTGAAGTTGTTGAATGGTTAAAATAACTTCTCAGAATACTCACAGAGGAACATACAGCAATAACAAAGTTAACATGAAAGGCTCTGTGTCTCCTGGCTCAGCTGAGTAGCCTGTGTGGCAGGCAGAAGGCTTTTTAGATTGGAGCTCATGGACCCCAAAGAAATAGATTGAGGAGAGTTCTGCGGGGTGGGAGGTCCAGACAATATAGGAAAGATATATTAAGGTTGGTTGCCATGGTACTATCCATTTGGATGTCCCAGTGTTATATAAGTATCACATTTGTCATAGATTCCTATAATACTTATTAACCAGTAAATAAGAAACAAACAGGTGAATTTAAATTATGTAATCAACATTTAACAAACACATATTTGAGTACCTATTCAAAACCCTGATTGGTTTGGTTACATGAGATCATAAATGGATAACAGACAAAGGTGCTGTCCTCCTAGAATGTTTTTCTACAAGGCAAATTTATATATATACTAGAGGCCCGGTACATGAAATCCATGCACGGGTAGGGTCCCTAGGCCTGGCCGTCGATCAGGGCTGATCTGTGGGGTGACTGACAGGGCGATCGGAGGCCCCCACTGGCACCCACCTTGGCTGGCCTGGGGACTGCAGGCTGGGGACAGCTCCTGCGTTGAGCATCTGCCCCCTGGTGGTCATTGTGCGTCATAGCAACTGGTCGTTCCATTGGTCCTTCTGCCGTTAGGTCGATTTGCATATTAAGCTTTTATTATATAGGAATGTGTTATAGAGAAAGTAGCAGAGCAGAATAGGGAATTGGAGTGATAGGTTGGGGGAATGGAAGGCAGATTGCCATATTTAATAGGAGGTTGGAGTAAGCTTCATTGAGAAGGTCACATTGGAACAAAGACTTGAAGGATTTCAGAAGATACAAGGAAACTTAATTCAACTTTCTGTACAGCTTTCAATTGGATAGAAATTAGAAAATTAATAAGGAAATGAAAATTTATTACTCATTGTCTCTACCTTTTGGGCATTGTGACATATAATCCATAGTTATAGATATGAACCCGCCTTGTAGGTAACTAGTAGAATTTCAGGGAAAACTTTAATTGGCTGGCTAATAAGGAGCAAGGTAACTTTTACTGACAGAATGAGGATGATAGATGTGAGTGACCTGCTTAGGTTAAGAATTTTAGCATCATCTTTAGTTACACAATGAGAACAGTTCCTTTGGGGGAAAAATTCATTTTGAAAAATTAAATTTCCATTAGTTTTATAATAAGTTTATTATGTTGTAAATGTGTTTGGTATAATAGTTACTGAATATATTTTTAATTATATTTGCATCAATTTTGGTATCCAGTTTCATATGAAAGTGTTATCTGAGTGAATGCAAGGGTTCAGCAGCACATTCAAATTATTTTTTAACACTGGAAGCTATAAGCTATCAGAACTGTTTGCTGATACCTCTGAATGATACAGCCCCATATTCTGAATTCCCAACTTAAGTAACGACCACCATGTTGTAGGTGTAGGCATGTGTCATTATGGTGAGCTAAAACTACTCAGTAATTCAGAAGTCCTGGTATGGTTAAGACTGAGCTCTGTTAATAGTGGTAGATGTTGATAGAAAAGCTCTTAAATTGTGACAGAGAAGAATATTGTCCTACTACACTTTGTTCAAGATTCTTGTTATGATGGTGGGTGTTGTGGTTTGGAAGTTGTAAGGCCCATCTTGAACTGGCAAAGTGAGAATTATCTGTTGACACTTAACTGGGAAGAGAACTTGGCAATTTTAATAATTATGCTGTGGTTTTAAAACACATTGTGGGTCATGTCAGTCAACAAGGAAGTTGAACTTAGGTTTCTCAAGACTGCATTAAGTGTTGGCTCAATGTGACACTGATCTGAATATTGTCCTATATGGTGTGGCAGAGAGAGTATGAACTTGTGAATAAATTCGGTGTGTGTGTGTGTGTGTGTGTGTGTGTGTGTGTGTGTGTGTGTGTATTGGGGTGGTTTTTAGGAGGAGTCAGGAGGAATTCTGAGTATTAACAGCTAGAGAGGTAGGTCTCAGCATGCTCCTGGGCCTTGACACTCTGAAAATGAATTACACTTCTTGTAGTTGGCAGGTGTAGGGTCTGGATGGAGAGCTTTTGTCCCAGAAGGGAGGCTGGATAAATGCCTCTTTGAAAGATGGTAAGGACTGAGTCAGGCAGTATCCATGGGGATGGTGAAAAGTGCACTGATGTATAAGATTCTAAGTAACTAACATATTCAGGAGTTGATGATTAAATTACAGGTGGATGGTAAGGGAGAAGTCAAGGTTAGTTTGCGTATTGCTTAATTGGGGGATAGAGAAGATGGTGATGTCATTTTATGGTCTTACAAAACCATGAAAAAATTGGTGGGAAAGATACAGCATTCAGTAAAGGACTTCCTTCCCTTTACATGAAGGTGTGGGCTGGATACAGTGCTCTGGAGCTAATGGGAGGATTTGGGCTGGAGAAATAGATTTACTAGGAGAGGGCATAAAGTGTGTGCATAGAATATGGCCAAGGTGGAATCCGTGGGGAATTCTCACACTGCTGTATAGAAAATATTAAAGGGAAACACAAAGAAATGGTCAAAGAGTTTGGAAGAGAAATAATTTCAGTTTAATAATGGAGGCAAAGAGAGTTTCAGAAGTTCTCCTTGAAATGTAGTGACCTTTTCCAGAGCAGTTTTAGTGAAAAGTGGTGCTGCCCGAAAGATGGCTGCAGTGGTTTGGTGATTGAATGAGGGGGAAGAACGGACAGCAAGTATAAATTATTTCTCCATTTGTTGGGAAGAAAAAGTGAAAATTTGGCTCTGTTCAGAGGAG
Source organism: Eptesicus fuscus (assembly GCF_027574615.1). Classification (NCBI taxonomy): domain Eukaryota; kingdom Metazoa; phylum Chordata; class Mammalia; order Chiroptera; family Vespertilionidae; genus Eptesicus; species Eptesicus fuscus. The sequence continues at coordinate 79,861,066 of NC_072474.1, read as the reverse complement.
AATTATAGACCCCTGTGAGGGTGGGTTTTTATGTTTATTGCCTTGCTCACTTGTGCTTTGAGGATGTGAGAGGCTGGGACATGATTCAGTTGTAGAAGTCAGAAGTGAAAATAGAAGCCGAAGAAGGACTCCCAACAGAGTAAATTCCCAGAAGAGATGGAAGGGAGCCTTCGCTTGTTTTCCCGCCTGCGGAGATGTCAGTAGCTCTCTTACGGCTGTAAGGAATTAGAAAGGAAACACGTTCTCCTGTATCTAGTGAAATGCTTAGTAGTCGCAGGCAGTCAGTAACAGGTTCATTCAGCCTCCAAATCCTCACTCCATAAAATGAGCCTTGCTGATCTCTAGTTTGCACTTACTATTGAAAGCATTCACCTGCATTTATGATAGGTTTAAAAGGGTTGAGCAATGTAATTTTTAATTTGCAGCCCAAACCTTTTTTTTTTTTTTTTAAATAAAAACAACACATATTTTTATGGATTTTAGAGAGGAAGAGAGAAAGAGATAGAAACATCAGTGATGAGAGAAAATCATTGATTGGCTGCCTTCTTCAAGTCCCACACTGGGGATCGAGTCCACAACCTGAGCATGTGCTTTGGGAATTGAACTGTGTGTGACCTTTTGGTTCATAGGTCGATGCTCAACCACTGAACCACGCTGGCTATGTCCAAACGTTTGATTAGGCTAATTTTCTTAAACCACATCTTTTCTGGCTAGGTCACTGATTGCATAAAGCTTTACTAATATAATGCTTATGGTTCAGAATGCATCATGTGTTAGAGCTTGTGGACCAAGATGTTGCTTAGAGAAGTCACACTGAAGGGAAATAAAAATTCTTCAAACAGTGAGATGAGCAGGGAATGAAAGAAACATAGGTGTGTGAAGCCACCTCAAAGTGACTGAACTGCTCCCTGGCTCGAAGGTGTTTAGGACTGGGTTGAATTAGTACTAGATCGGATGAAATAATATGTCACTCCAGCAGAGCTGGTGGACTGGAGACATATAGAAAATCAATTCAGCTCTCATTGCTAAGACCATCACTTTTGTGAGATAGATCATCTGACTATTAAATCTTGACTATCAAATACTTTAAATACCCATTGAAGGCCATTGATTGCCCTTGTTCTGATTCCTTGTTTATTTGACTTCCCCTGAATTCTGTCTTTGGGGAGAGAATAGACTGATGGATGACATCTCTGGTATTGTCGTCACTGTGAAGGTTGTAACTCCTTGTACATTGATAAGGTGGCATTCTGTTTATGTGTATCTGTCTCTGTGGGCTTGGACATAGTGAGTCTGCTCTTGAGAGATCATTGATTTTCTATGTATGTAGCTTTCATCAATGCATTAATAAGCATGTGAAAATCCGTCTCTGGGAGATGTGGTCAATGAGGAGACACCTTACAGTTTCTTCTTTGGTGAACACATCAACCATTTTTCTACTCTCTGCATCATGGAGGTGAGAATTCAAACCATTCAAAGCTCTTCTTGTTTATTCTTCGGTATTATAGAAAAAATGTTTCGTACATATGAATGTTATTCTAATAAAGCTTTTTAGGGGTTATATATGAAATAAATTTTACAAACATGCATCTATATGCTATTTAATAGCAACCTATTTTTAGCCTTTATAATTGAGGTCAGTAAAGAATATATAGGTTCATGTTGTCTGTCATAAGTTTAAGAAAAACATGGTAAGTGCTAGTAATAATTCTTTTGACTTGAAATTGTCACGTGAGGTTGTTTTGGAAAAAGTAGTAGTTATTTCATAACTCAGTAAAGCGAACTAGAGCTAAATTTCCTCACTGTGGTATATATCGAAACTCTTTGTTTGCCCAATGAAATCATTATTGTAAATCTCTTTAAGCCTGCATTTTTCCCATCTTTTTAGATAACCAGGACTATGCATTTGACTTTCTATTTCAGTTATCACTACATTAATATCTTTTGTACTGCATATGAACTTACACATAATTCATTACTCATTTTTTTCAAGATGAGGAGAAATGTTATTTACTTATTTGTAGTTGTAGTACATCTGAGTTATTATAGTTCTGTATTTTACATTATTGTTGTTGCTGACTAGTAAAAAGTCACCATAGATTATTTTTCCCTAAAGTATTTTCTTTTAATTCTTGAGCAATAAGATTATGAAAAAGTTAGGAACCCTACATTTTCCAAGTGTGTATATTCATTTGGGTTGCCAGAAATATTATATATATATATGTGTGTGTGTGTGTATATATATATATATATGTGTGTGTGTGTGTGTATATATATATATTTTAAAATTTTCAAATTTATGATATTGAAAGCATTCCATAAAATGTTTTCTGTATCTTGCCATCTCTTATCTATACATATGTCACAATTTTTAATTTTGCAGGGTGATTTTTCTATTGGCCATTTAAATATCCTTTTAGCTAACAGAGCTAGGGTAGCTGTGTGTCCTTCCCCAGGGAGGAGTAACAAATGAGATGGAAGAGGTCATTGCTAACAAAACCCAAGTCTTTTGTCTGTGACAACTTCATGGTAACACTGAGAAACATACTATGTGTTGTTGTTTTTTTCTTTTACCTGAATTAGGACACCAGTCTGCATTTTAGGTGTTCTGCATATTGATAAAGATCATAAAAAAAAAGACCTATCTGTTAGCTTTAAAAAAGCAAAAACAAATAAACACAGGTGTGAAATAATTTATGCAGCTGAGCCTTTCAGCAAATATTACTAATCTGGAAATATCTCACTAAGTTGTATTTGCTTTTTGAAAATTCTGCAACATCTATTTCAAAAATCTGGTCAGTAATCACATCTGTAGTGCATTGAATGTAAAACTCGGTCTCTTTAAAAGCCAGATGATGTGGTATTGCATCTAAAAGCATTATGTGTTGTGTGAGTGGTTAGGGTGAAATAGGGGATACAGTTTGGGAGCAACATGTAACAATGTAAACCTTTTGCTGAGGCATGCGTGTTGACTAGCTAGCTCTCTTGCACTCCTCTGAGCTTGCTCTGAAGGCCAACAACTTTCTCCTTTCAGCCGATTGATTTTGAATTTTTCAAACTGATTAATGTTTTCATTTGAATGGTAATGCTGACTTTGCAGAAGATGTGATCTTTTAATTAGCAGATGCTGAGATTAGCATTAGGGCTGAACAGTAATTAGCATTTGTTCTTATGGTACAAGAGCACAAACTAAGTGCTGCAGCAAATAGAGCTACAGTGTCCTCGTTACATTACTCTTTAAGCTTCTTTATAAGAGCGGTTAAAAATTATCAATATACCTCATCCCTGTGGCACTAAAAGCATTTCAACAAATGGAGGATTCACATAATCAGAACATATTTTCAATCCCTTTATGTTATCTCTGTGTATGTAGGATTCTGTTTTCAAAGCTTACTAAATATTTCATCATGGAATTTAAGCACTTTTGTGAAAGAGTAATTTCTTATTCACATGTGTATTTATATACATACGTGTGTAATTACCTGAAAAAAATGCAAAGTTTTGGTTTCCATATAGCACTTATTTCAGTAGCACTAATGCTCTTTCCAAAGCTACTATGAGAATCAGCTTAAAAATCTATGAGCTCCAACTAGAGACAGTAGAGTGAAGGGTTTAAGGATTGGCATTTGGGTTCAGGCAAACTTAAATTCAGATCCTTACTATGCCATTTCAGTTCTCAGTGTCCTTCTCTGTAACAGTAAAGTTGTAATAGAATTATTGTTAAGACTGAAACTGGTATTTTACATAAAGCACATAGAATACATTAAATAACTAGTGACTATTACTGTTTTTAAAAACCTGCTAAGTATATTAATATCCATTATGACCTACACTTTTTAAAATACAGTGAAATGGTTTATTTTAGCTTAGTTAAGTTTAGCAGGGGAAATTTTTAAATATCTGTGGAGTAACTAAACTCATTTAACATAAGATTTCCTTATCTGCCCATCTCTAAGCAGGACCTCCTGTTTCATAAGTTCATTATAAAGAAAAGTCCATTTTTCTTTAAAATAAGTAGAGCTTGCTTAATCATATATAAAACATGTAAAGGTCTTTTTCTGTAATTTTTTTCTTGCTCTTTTAGTGCTGCAGTAAAATTTAGTTGACTAGGTGACCGTTTTTCTGTTTTCTAAGTTCATATTTTATTAGCAAATTATAGGGAAGTTGGTGAATATATAGAACTATGCACAATATATTTTATATGGTTTTAATGAGATACCAGGAGTTTCTTCATAGATGCTCATTTCTTAATATTTACCAAAACAAGTAACTTTTTGTTCATGACTTTATTGTTTAATGTAAGTTTTATGAGATAAATTTAATTTATCTTGTTCACTACAATGTTATATATAGTACATGCTTGATAAATTTTTGTTTGATTAATTAATGAAAGGATTCTTGAAACATGTGATAGTTATGATTTCCAAATATTATATTTATGCATTCAATAATACTTATTGAGCATTTACTATTAACTGTTATTTAATTTAAATCACACTAATTATGTTCTGTAATTCTTATTTTTAGATAAAAACTGTGTCTTTATACATACCCATATAAAACATATGTGGTCAGATTTATAGTGCATATAAATATTCGATAATTTCTAGGAATAACTCGATAAGTCACCTAATTGAGCAAATATAGGTCATAGTGGGCCTTAAAAGTTAGAAATAATTTAAAGATGAAATGCAAAATGAGATAAGATTATTTATGACATTTATGGTAGCTTTTATCAATGTTTAGTATAAAAGTTTGTAGGAGACTCTGTAGGTCAAGATAAATTCCAGAAGATCTTGAAATGACAGTATAGGATTTTTACTTTATCAGGAAATTGGATGCCATGTAGATTCTTGAATTAGGCATCAATAAATTGAAACTACTTTCATCAATACTACCCATTTTAGCAAAATTAATCTATAAGTGGCTTGGAAATACTTTTGAAGGAGATTACCTTTCTTATTTTTTGGGTGGATATTATAACAAACATTTTTAAAAATGTGCTTTGTGTTTTTTTAGAAAATTTATGTTATTTACAAATAGAATCTGTAGATTGAATTGGGAGTGACCTTTCTTCAACCTGAACCTTTCTGAGATTTTAGTAAAATATATTTTGTATTTCATGGCATATATATGTTAAAAATTATTGAAGTTTCTAGTGTATGTAGCATATTTGAATTGTCAGAATGTATTTGATGATGTAATTGCCTTGCTTACCTCTCTTACTTAACCCCCCTTTTCCTGGATAATAGTTATGATTTTATTTGCTTGATTATCTGTGCAATATCGAACTCTTTGCAGCAGTTGTAACCTCACCGAGGATGGGGATGGTATCTAGTATGTTGCACAGCTATAAGTCCAATTCCTCTAGAGGACCGGGAACGTAGTTGGTGTTCAGTAAATATTTGTCAAATGAGGTGAATGAATGTCTTCCAGACCCATGAAGTTTTGCTTCAGTGTTTGCGTTTTGTTTTTTTTTTAATATATTTTTATTGATTTCAGAGAGGAAGGGAGAGGGAGAGATAGAAACATCAATGATGATAGAGAATCATTGATCAGTTGCCTCCTGCACTCCCCCTACTGGTGATCAAGCCAGCAACCCCAGCATATGCCCTGACTGGGAATCGAACCAGGACCTCCTGGCTCACAGGTCAATGCTCAATCAATGAGCCACACCGGCCAGGTACTTCAGTGTTTTTTAAGCACACAGGATTGCCAATTGCCACAAGGAAGCCTGTGAATAGCTATTAGAGTGCTCCTGCAATTTTCCTTTCTTTTTTTTGATTATTTCATAATTTGACTTATATTTGAATCAAAGGGCATTTGCATTATTTTAAACATTAAGTCTCTCATCTATATGTAAGCCTAAAAGTAGGATTAATGTCTGAAATCCCAAGAAAATCTAGGGCCTCAGTTTATCAGTGAAGATCTTTCCAGTGCAACATTGCTTGCATTTTTCATGAACATTAGAACTAGCAGAGCAGCAAATACATAGAAACTCCCAGTGTACAAGTTATCATTGCCTGAAGGTGGCTGGCTAACATTTTCCCCAGAACTGTTTAGAAAGGTGCTCTTTTTTGTTGGGTAAATAGAATTTATGTGGTGATTTTATTTTTGCACACTGTCATTCTCTCCATACTTCATAAACATGTTCTTTAATTTTAATATTTCTCACATTAAGGAATATATGAATTTTAGAGTTTAACAAATTATAACTGAACACTCCTGTGCAAAACCCTGTTGAAAGGGCATACAAATCATTTATTGCCTCTGGCTTTAAGGAGTTTATTTGTAAGCTAGTAAAGAACTGGGTAAAGTGCTGTAAGCAAACTAGGAAGTGCCAAGGGAACATTGAGGAGAGACAGTTTCAACAATTGCTTGAGTATTCGTTAAAACAGGTAATATTAGGCATGGACATTTAAAGATGAGTAGAATTTCAGGAGGTGGATTGGTAAGAACACCTTGACCCCATTGTGTGTTTGTTGTAGGGAGTTGAATTTCAAGCTGAATGGGAATTACACACAAGCATCAGGTAGATATCCAACTTGTCTCCCTTTCTATTGGTAGATCTCAGTAAGAAACCACTGCCTAGACCTGCAGCCACATGGTATTCTAAAACCTTTTCCCCTGGAGTTAAACTTAACCTAGACCAAGAGAGAAAAGAGACCAATTCATGGGCAAACTGTGACTTTTTACACTTTTCTCTTGCTAAATTGAATGTAGATGTCAATGCCAGACTCTCAAGGTCTTACCCACCATGTGATCTCTGCTTCTCCTATGACCAGCAGTGACTTAAGGAATGAAGAGATGCTCAAGTATGTTTTTCTTTTGGGAGCACAGCTTTCACGTGAGAGAGGGGATTAGGGTTCCCCCTCAGAGTATATATTTTAATAAAGACTGGCTCAAGTTTGAAGTGATACGTACTTGTAATATTTAAATAAGGCTTTTTTTAGTTCTAGTATTGGCTTTTGTTTAAAGGTCTATCATTTTGTTTTGAAGGAAAACTATTTAATATCCATTCTGGTTCCTCTTCCTTTAAATGGAAGCCAGGTTTGTATTAGTGAAAATCTTTGGTAAATGCAATTAAAAGGCTATTATGTCTGATTTGTGAATGAAGCCCAAGGTTGATTTTAATATTGTCAGCATAAAATAAGTTAAAGGACATTATTTCACAGTGCAGTCTTATAAAGCTAACCACAATGTTAGTATTGATTTAAATTCAATTTTACTTTACTAAAATATTTTAATGAATTACTATACTTGGACTTAGGATTTTTTTTTCTGTAGTGAAGGTGTTTGTTTTGGACATTTGTAATACACGTCTTCAATAGAATGATTAGAATAGGAACATTTGCTGCTATCTGAGATCTACCTAACTTTCCCAACATGTCATATTTTATAGAGCAAATATTTGTGGGTTGTGGATTTCAGTGTAAGACCTTTGGCTATGAAAGTTTATTAGCTGACTCCAGTTACAATGATTTATGCAGTAGTAAATATGATGAAAGGGGAGGGATTGATTGTGTTTTACTTATCAGAAAACAGATTGGGAAATAAACTTGAATTTCAGGTCATTTCCTCTCTGGGGAATATTCTCCTTATAAAAATGTCTTAATGCTGTAAATGCCCATATGATAGAATAGAAATAAAAGTCACTGCTGTGGTATTCTAGAAGAGTTGCTGAACTTGTTTTTTTCTTCTTCGTGAGGCCTAAAAACTACACAAGTAATAAACATAAAACTGATGTTTCTCTTTCTCTCAGATGCACGCATGTGTTAAATATATAACAACAGTAAGTTCTGTTATGTGAGTTTCTATCCATACTGCTGAGAAACTAAGCCTAGCATTTAATCTTTTGTGCAATAACAAAATAAACTCATAAAATATAGCCAAATAAAACCCATTCTTGGATTTCTTGCTATGGAGCAGATGTACCCTGAGTCAGTAATTGTGAACACACAGATGGAATCAGCCCCATAAAAGCCAGGCTCAAAGTTATGGACTCTCAGAGATAGAAGGGTATTAGAGATGTTTTACGGTGGCTGGAGAAGGAGGCAGCCGGACAATCTTCACCTAAATACCAGTTTTTGCACTTAACATTGTAACATGGCTTCGCTGGAAGATCTGTTCCATCTGTCTGCCTTTCTGCTCTGATTTCCCCACTCATCTTTGCTTATCATGCCATACACTTTTTAAAACAATAAAAAAAAATGTTTAGAGAAGTGAAAGGTTTACTAAAAGCGGGCCCTGTCCATGCAGTGTTCTCCTTTCTGCTGCTGTGAAGAACTGGCTGCAGTCAGGTGAGTGGGTTAGGCAGTGGGAAATGGAGAAACAGCATCCTGGACATTTTTCCTCTTTCCTTCTTGCCCTCGTCTCTCTGAAGCACATTCAGTTTTGCTGTCTTACTTCTGCTTTCTGTGGCAGACTGTCAAGGACAGCTGAAGAAAACGCAAATAGACTTGTGGATCAGCGTTATTACACAGGTGAGGTTTTTAGCTCCAGCCAAACCTTGAGTACTGCTCAGCACATCCCTTTCGCTGGCTCCCAGGCAGCTCCCCTTCCCATCTGTCTTGGTCTTTATATTTGCGTGTCCTATTCTTTTCCCGAAATACCTTTTTAAAAAGATCCTCTTCAGATAAACCCTAGTCATCCTTCAAGACCAGCTGGAATGTGATGTTCATTTAGGAAGCTTTCGGTCTACCCTCTCCTCCTGCCCCATTTTCTCCAGGTCTTGTCCCCAGCAGAATTACTACCTTTCTTTTGGGTGCTTTTAGCATGTCACAAGTAGCATTGTCAGCAGTGTGTATGCCTTTCTGTTCCACATGTAATCACCGGAGGCCACGTCCATGCCTCATTAATTTTTGTCTAGCCCAGTGCATGGCACATGGTTGACATCTGTATAGATCTGCTAAGTAATGTCAGTGCCTGTGATAGGTTGTTGTCAGTCTCAAAATGCAGCCTATTGGAGAAGCCAGAATCATCGTCATCATCATCATCATCACCATCACCAAATTCGTCACAAACATCTTCCTGTTTATAATGATAATACTTTATTTTAAACACATCACTGCATAGTAATACCATGAAGTGATAAACAAATGAATAAGGACATTGTTTAAAATATAATCCTGTTTTTCTAATTTCAGGTAGGGCAATAGCATACCTTCAAGGAGATACCTTTCTCTTTCTATTCTATTCTTTCTTTTTTTTTTTTTTTTTTTAACAAAGTTTCCCAGGTTGTAGGTTCCTTTAACTTCTGTGATTAGTTCCTGCTACACTTTGTTGATATCCATGTGCTATCACGTATATTAGCTTTCTCAATGTTTCTTTTTTACCCTGACCACCTCTTCTTTTTTTTTTTTTTTTTTTAAGTTTTTATTGATTTTTAGGGACAGGGATAGAGAGATAGAAATATTGATGAGAGAGAAGCATTGATCAGCTGCCTTTTGCACACCCCCTGCAACTCGGCATGCGCCCTGACCAGGAATCCAACCAGCAACCTCTTGGTTCATGGGTTGACACTCAACAACTGAGCCACACTGGCCGGGCTCCAATACCTCCTTCTTTTTTTCTACTCTCTGTTGCCATCTAACTATAACACTCTTCTGCATAAAATCTACAGCTATTTTCAGATCTCATTTTCATCAGCCACCTGCCAGCTGTTGAGGGAACAGCTGATTTTTGTTATCTAGTGAAAGGGTGGGGCCATTGATGCACAGCTGCCAAGCTTCTGGTTCTTTTCCCTTACCACCTTGAAAACCCAAGTTCCTTATTACATAAAAACGCCCAGCTGCTGTCTGTCTTGTAACAGGTGACCAGAGAAGTGTTTTCTTAGCATGGTTACTGCTGGGACTCGTTCTGGGGAAGCTAGGTTGTATCCAACAGAACTCGTATCAAGCATCGGTAAGAGGAATAAGCTGAGTTACTACTATACTGCTGCAATTTGGAACTCTTAAAGAGTATGATTTTATGAAAAAGTTCACAAATCTTTAAGACCTAATTTTTTGCATGTGCTGGAAGTTGTTGAGTTTCTCCATAGTTAAACTTAAATATGTAATTTAGGTTGGAACTTAGGAATATTGTCTTTTTTTATTTTTTCATTTTAATTTCAGGAATATTATCTTTGAAGATGTCCCAGTTGGATGCAAATTTTACTTGTTTTTATTTTTTTATTTGTTATTTGTCTTATCTTTGGCATGTTACTTATTCAAATTTTGTTTTGTACAGAACAAATGAGGATTCACTATGCCCTAAATAATAGATTTATGAAACTAAAAGGTTTCATTTTTTTTTTTTGTAATAGATCAGAATTGGGATGAATGTGTTTTATTAGGATTTTTACCCATTGTGTGGCATCAGATTTTATTATATGATTACAGGAAAGATACTCAATTTGCAATATATAAGACGACAAATTGAATGCTACTTCTAATAGATTATCTTTTAAGCAAACACTGTATGTAATAATATGGCAATGTGAGATTGAAATGTTTTTTAAAGAAAAAGAAATACTTATGGTCCTGAACATACTGGCTTTCAAAACATGATGAAAAGCAATCCCTTTTAGTTTTAGCTGTATTCATTTAGCCATTAATTTAACATATATTTATTGAGTTCCTATAATGTTCCACACACTGAGCTATATATCCTGGGATAGAGAGTTGAGTACAGCACAAAAAAAGCCTTCTTTATATTTTATTGCAATTCAAGGGTGTTTTATAAATAGAAATCTTTTGTGAATTAATAGAAATCTTACTTTCTCCTATAGGCAGACTGAGCTGTATATGGCAATTTGTGTTTTCTGAATTCTATAAAATGTTTAGCTCTTTTCTAAGAGTTTACGGGACATTCACTTATAGATAGTACAAATCATAAAACTTAGGTAAGTTTCTAAATTTTGTGATGGGAGTTATAAAATTTCAAAGGGTTTATTTTCCCCATACTTCCTCCTTATGAATATAATTCACAGTTGTTTCCTTGCCCCAGAATGATGTTTAAGCACTGACTCTTTTCTGTCACATTTCAGTCAGTTGCAGGGGTTTCCAATTGAATAACACAAGAATATTTTTTCTACCATTTATATTCTCTAGAGTTTTAGATTTTAAATGTATTTTCACATTAAAAAGATCTGATTGCATCCTCCCAACTTCCCTGTAATCTAAGTATACCAAAATTATTATTCCCCTTTCTTAGATAATAAAATTATGCTCAAAGATGCCAATAATAATAATGATAATAACAGTAGCTGTCATTTATAGATCGGGAACAAATGTTTGTCAGGAACTATACATTATAGTAGCCATGGAATAACTTATTGACTTCTTTTTACAGTTGAGAACATTGAAGTTCTGGCATCATCAATATCTTCCCTGTTGCTTGGCTATGTTAGATTTAAACCCAGATCTGCTGCTAATACTTCCTTGGAATGTCTTTCTACCATACATACTATTATGTCCCTCTTGTGTGAATTAACCCAAATCATTCAGCCAGTTATTATCAGACCTGGGATATACAGATCGTGTGGAACACAATCTGGTACATCATTCCCTGACTCACTATTTTTTTTTTAATAATTCTGATTTTTAAAAAAAATATATTTTTATTGATTTCAGAGAGGAAGGGAGAGGGAGAGAGAGATAGAAACATTAATGATGAGAGATATCATTGATTGGCTGCCTCCTGCATGTGTCCCACTAGGGGTCAAGCCTACAACTTAGGCCCCAAACATGTGCCCTGACCGAGAATCGAACTGTGACCTCCTGGTTCACAGGTGGACGCTCAACCGCTGAGCCACGCCGACCGAGCCCCTGACTCACAATTCATTTTAAAATTACGTAGTAGTGCATGATGACTCTATTCCCATGATTGTTCCCTTGCTGATAGAGTTAATAGCAAGGAAGCCAATTTGAATTTCTAGTTTATTAGTAATGCTTTAAAAACATAAAACCATTAAAATAAATTAATTTGCTTTATGTTTTAGACTTATTCTATTTACTCTAGGCCAGTGGTCAGCAAACTGCGGCTCGCGAGCCACATGTGGCTCTTTGGCCCCTTGAGTGTGGCTCTTCCACGAAATACCACTTGTGGGTGCGCACATACAGTGCGATTGAAACTTCGTGGCCCATGCGCAGAAGTCGGTTTTCGGCCTGAGCGAGTCTATTTTGAAGAAGTGGCGTTAGAACACTCAAGGGGCCAAAGAGCCGCATGTGGCTCGCGAGCCGCGGTTTGCCGACCACTGCTCTAGGCTCCCCCCACAAGGAGATGTAGTAGTAACTTAGTTTGAGCACCATTTAAAAGTTTGAGGGGCAAACTGCTGTATGTGTGAAACACAGTGTTGACTCACTGGATTGAAGCATTCTCATTTACTTGCCTTTGCTTCTTGAGCAGTTAGATCAAGTGCTGCTGTAAAAATTTTTTTGTCATTCTTATAGATTTTCACATTATCTTCTAAAGCAGACCCATGGTGAGTTGTTGAAATGCTTCATTTCAGAAGGTTACATATGACTAGGCATGCTCTAAATTGAAAAGTTAAATGAAATTACTACTTATGTAACATTTCTTTCCAAGTATTGAGTTTGATTTCCATTATTTACCGAGCAACTCATCAGTGATTTTACTTCTACTGCCTTAGTCCATTTATTGTTTGTTTAAAGTTCTTCAAAATGTTTGTAATCACTTGGCTCAATGGTAAACACTGAGTTAATATAAAAATATTGATTGTTTTACCTTTTGGTAAACAATGTGATCTGCAATAAAACCCAGTCTGACATGATTTGTTTGTGGGTTGGTGACACATGGGCAGACATGATTAATGCTAAAGCATCTAAAATGATCTATCTTATATTTGTCTAAAATAGTCTTCTTTGAGACACTAACCCATTTTTCTTTTAACAGCACATCTAATCAATTTCAAAGTGAAGAAAAATAAAGCCTGAGCCAGTTTTGAAAATTATTCCTCCTTCAAATGATCTGAGCGCTGGAATTTATTTTACAGTTCCAGCTAAGCAGGCTTCTAGGCTGAAAAGAAGGGATGAATAGTGTCTAAATCTGCTTTAGGAGAGAGTTTGTTTATCGAGCTACACCTCATTTTCCTTTATCTGTCACCGTGTAAATAATAGGTAGAATTTCTTGGTTGGTTGTGTTATACGTGCACAGCATGCAGCTTAGAGTCAACTAACTGTAGCATTTCTGATTCTTTCTTAAGCTGTCTTTTTCTTGCCAAGTTCCCTTCCCCACCTAACCTTCCTGCCTGCAATATGATCCAAACAGAATTATGCCATTTCGGCAATTATAATCTTCAGTGTCTATCTTTAAATGTGTACACTCAGTCTTGAAATGACGTATAGGTCCTTTGCAGGATGAAATAGAAATTACAGCAAAGTAGACTATTAGGTATAAATTGATTTTTTTAAGGCGCTTTCAGCATTTTGTTTGGCAACATTCTTTTTATTTTTTTTCTGTAAAGGTAATACATTAGGAAGGATTAGCTATGTCTACCAGCATTTATCAGAAAATCCAACATGTTAAGGGCTTAGACAGTATAGAAATTTCTCACTCTTGGGAAAGAAGTTTATCAGTAGGCCGCACATGCCTCTATGTGGTCTCCACGGTCAGAGGCCAAGGCTCCTGCCGCCTCCTTCAGTATTTAACTCTTGGCTTTCGTTCTCAGGGTCACCTCAGGTTACAAGATGGCTTCTGGAGCTGGTGCTATCTCATCTGCATTCCATATTGCAGGAAGGAATGAAGCAAAGCAAGGGGGACAAAAGCAATGCATTTTTGTTTTCAGCTGAGTAAACAAGCCCTCCAAGAAATTCCACATAACACTTCAATATGTCATTAGCGTGAACACGGCCACACCTAGCTGAGAGGGTAGTTGGGAAACCTAGTCTTTAACGGGGTGCATTGTCCCCTGAAATAAATTTTAAAAAAGGGGACAAAGATTTTTATGTGCAACTAGTAGTTACTATCATGATATATGCCAATGGTTACTTCTCCAATGTTCAGTTTATCTGTAAAATGGGCCAAAGAGGATCATTGATGATACGTAATCCTGGAACACAGTGAACATTACTGTGGTTACTTTGCTAATTTTAACTTCCCTTGTAATTATTGTAACATTAGAGCAGGAGAAAGTCTCAAAGTTTTATGGGGTCTTATGACATGATGACTCACGTGAACTTGTAAATCATTTCACTTTTGGGACTGAGATGTGCTTTGTTTGCAATTGGTGTCTCCTTCTGTTGTCTCTGTTCTGTAATGCCTTACACAGCATGGGTGCGTTCCATCTTCATGCCCTCTGTATCACTGAGAACTGGGGATTAGTCACTCTTTGATGTGGAAAAAGATTAGCCACAGCAGCAATTAATCTATTCGGAAATTTGGGCGACTACAGAGTTCACTGATACAGACTACCCAAAGCAGCAGCCTGCTCTTCAGTAAAGGGCAGAGTGGGAGTCAGAAAAGAAGGGCTGCTTTGGGCAAATTACAGGGCTGTTCTCCTTGCCAAAGGGGGGATTGGACTGGCTGATCTCGGAGTCCCTTCTGACCTATTAAATAGTGTATTTGTAGGAATCCCATTCTCTTCAGGTACATGTAAATTCTTGCTGTGTTTGCTACCACTTATCTGAAGATGGACATGGGCTAATCTGGTGGGCTTTTTAAGGAGTCCTTACAATCTTACACATGTGAGTTTTACTGCCTGATAGAGACGTTTTTCCCTCTCTTGAAATCTAAAAATTGCACATTATTCAGATTTGAACTACTCTAAATAAATATTTCTGAAAATGAAATAGTTTAGTGATACATTAATACCTTTTTTGTAAACTGGCTATAGGATTATGTATTATTTTTCTTTACATTCAAAATTTCAACATGCACTTTTATGAAAGGAACTAGACTATTTTTCTTCCCAAATGAGTAGTGCATTACAAGTTATTCTGGAGTTCTCCAGTAACTCCAGATTAATACTAGTTCTGTCATCTGTGAGTTCTCTGTCTTTGGGAGAGTGCTTATACTCTCAAAGACGAATTTCCTCTGCTGTAAAGATGGGAATGTTTATTATACTTGTTTTATAGGTCTATGAGAGAGAGTTAAATAAAATCATGAATGTGCAGCATTAACAATATATCTGAAGCAAGGAAGTATGACAATTATTATTTTATTACAGGTACTCCTATTATGGAAATGGACTTAGGTAACTAGCTAATTTAACTAGGGTGATGGTCCATTTATCTATCAGTACATACAAACTATCCCAAATCTGATGGCATAAAACAGCAACCATTTTATTCTGGTAACAGATTATGTGGACAGAATTCTGAACAGGACACAGAGGTGACAGCTTGACTCTGCTCCATAGGTGTCTAGGGAGGGCCTCAGTGGGGAAGATTCCAAAGACGGGGGTGCCCCAAGCCTGAAGCTTAGGTCATTGGGAGGTTCCATCACTCATCTGTCTTGTTTCTAGGCTGCAGTGACTTGAAGGCTGTGCCCTGCTGGACTGTTAACTAGAGAACATACACATGGCGTCTCCATGTGGCCTGGACTTCTCCCAGCATGACAGCTGTGTTTGGAGGGGGGGCATTCAGAGATTCCCCTTTGTTGCTACTATATGGCATTTCATGACCTCACTTCAGAAGGCACATGGCATCACTGCTGCTGCATTCTATTAGTTGAAGCATTCATAAGCCTTCCCAGATTCAAGGGAAAGACCTTGTATGTCATTGGAAGGAGTGTCAAAGAACTTGGGGCCATCTCTGGTGCCCTACTGCTCCCTCTAGAAAGATGAAAGGTGACAAAGTATAAACATTATTTGGTTTGGAAATAGTTTTTCAGTTAACTATTCTCAAAAATGATGTATTAATTCTAACCTGTCATCATCTAATATGGGCAAGCAGTTAAAGGTTTTCATGAAAGGTCTAAAATCTCTGTAAATGTAATCCTGGGATTTAATCTTGCTAATCTAGGACACTTATACTAGTACTCTTAACTCCAGGATAAATCTTTCTTTAAAAACGTTTAAAAGCAATTGTGGTTCTCAGGCAGGCATACTTTCTTTTTCTCATGTATAAAGTTTTTTCTTCCCAAGGTTTTTATGAAGATTAAGTTGCCTGTTTTTAAAATGCTTAGAACAACAGTACCATGTTTACCATAAGTTCAATGTAAGTGTGTGTGTGTATAATCTCACTTTTAAAGTAGCATAAGGAATAATAGGAAGTAAATTATTAAGTTAATATAATATTTATCAATATTGTATCATTAAGATTATCACTAAAATAGTTTGTCCAAAGATTTGAAAAACAAAAGTGATTTTGAAAAATACTTTTAAAGGTCAAAATTCATTGTCAACTAATTAGTGATTCCTTTTTTTATTCAATGACAGTGAACGGATATTCTTTCTAAGGGCTGTGAGTACAATTATATTTCGGGTGTTTGTGTCTCATTAATTTCCCAGTTGATCTCTGTTATTTACTTGGAAGCAAGAGCTTATCATCAGACGTAGTTAACAGCTTGATGGTTCGGATTGTTGTATTTTGGATCATTTCTCATTTGTGTTTCACTTGTCTAAAATTAAATGAACAGTTTTATGAAGGGCCCTGATAGCTTGTTTCAAAACCTGAGATTTTAGCACCCAGTGGGTAATGATCCTATTCTAAACTCATTAAAAGCAAAAAGGAATATATTTACACCTAAATGACCATATTCTCTTCTGCTCACCATCCAGCCTGCTATTTCCTTTTTATTTATAGTGACCTCAATCTAGGCACCCCTTGCATAAGGAAGTCTACAAATGATTTGCCTAGCCAGGGCACGTATGCCTGTTCCTGATGCTCTTCCTCTCCGAGTGAGGTGAGGACACTGAGGTTAAAGTGTGTCAGGCTTCTCTTCCAGTTACTCCGTCTCAGCCTCAGCCAGTTCTGTGAGCAGCTCTGACAGTTAACCTTGTAAAACATGCAGGAATCTGACTGCTTTCTCAAAACATACCTGGGCCTTTAGGCAGGACTCTACAGGTGATGGCCCCTGGATGTTTGCCTAAAGATGATTTAGAAAATTGGTTGGAAGCTTTGCTCTTCCCCAGCTATCAAAAATTAACCTGCCAGAAATGTGCAGACACAGCAATGTTATGTTAATGATTCTGACTCACGCACAAGGCTTTTTTTTTTTTTTTCTTTCTTTCTTTCTTCTTTTTTTTTAATGCTGGCTATTCCAGATTCCAAGGATTCAGCATTTATTATTTGGTAATTTACTTTTGTATTTACACCATGAATAGGGCATTCATTATCAGCCTCCTTGACTGATTCAAACCTCTAGGGTGTTGAGTGGGTGTAGTATTTATTGGAAGCAGGTAACCACCCCTTCTTACTCTAAGGGTGAACGGATTCTCATTTGCTGGGGAAAAACAGGGAAATCTTTGAGCCAAAGATTTAACTCCAAGAAGGACTGTTGTCCGATTTCCAAACAGGCCGGGGAATACAGTGTGCTGCAGGGTCCCATGGGTGTTCATTAAAACATCCCAACTGGGTCACGGGGTGAGATCCCCGGAGCTGAGAGGAGCCTACTTTGAGACATGCATACCGCTTTGCTTATGCGTTCAGTTTCACCTGTATTCGCGATTTAGTATATAGTCAGCCTTCTGATAAATTTATAAATTATAAGTTTATTTCTAGAATTACTAGGTACTTCATAATCAAATCTGCAAATGCTTTGAAATTTTGCGTGAGAGTTATTCACGTCTAACCCTGGCAGGATGGAGCCTGATGATCTCCAAAGGCTTTTGCAGCTCTAAATCCCGATGCGTCTGTGATCCTGACTGTTTTTCCAAAATTCAGCCTCTAATTTTATTTATTACCTTTACTTAATTCTAAATATTATCCTGATCTTAGTGCTGTACGATCAAGTAGCATCACAAATATCAACGGTTGAGAAAAGGAAAGCTTTCTACCTTAAGGCTTTTCTACTCTAACTGCTTCTCCACCTTATTGTGCATTTGTCCTTTCCAGTTACAGGGGTTCATTTACATGCAGAACCTTTGGGTTTGGTCCAATTGCATAAGAAACCCAGATTTTTATTGTTAAATTTCCACCTCCTTAGTGCTGTTTGAAATTATATTACAACCCTGAATTAAAAAAAAAAAAAGTAATAAAAGCAATATGGCTCCCCAAGACCAGGTCTGCTTGTTCTTTCACCCCTACTTTACAGCCATGCTCTTTAGTTTCTTGTTGATAATCTATTGTGAGTCATTCCCTCAAATAGACCCTCCCCTTGGGGATCTGCACTCCTCACTGCTCTGCTGAACAAGTGGGAACTTGCCTGGAAACTACAATCATCCCTGGGGTTTTACAGAAGTCCACAGTAGTGGTTACCATGCTTATTAAGTTCCTGGACAGGTTTCTACCTCTTGAACATCAGGGTCACAGGCACCCCGAGTTCATGCTGATGATCCTTTGGTTATCCTCACACTCAAAACTCTTCTTCCTGCCAGTCACTTTTCCAGCTTGTGGGTCAGCCCAGAACTTTTCATATGCTCTCTAATTGATTCTTCGCTCCGTGCACATCTCAGCACCAGTGATTTCCTTCGTTCTCATCGTCCTCTCATTTCTGTCACAGGATGCTCTTTCTTTGCTTTTAACACTCTTGCCCATTTCTTTTTACATTAATGGAAAGGAAGGGATTTCTAATGCCGCCAAAGTACTCAAACCCGTAGCATAGATATAGTGACCATGCATAAGATTAAGGAACAATGCTATGGACTGCAATCAGAGTGACGTTACCTGACTGCTAAGGCCATTTGTGTTGATATCTGTTGTTCATAAACACAGACTTACTCATTTCTGAGAAATTTTGAAGTGGAAACTTTCACCTTGGCCCAGTCGGCTTAGTTGGTTGGAGGGTCGTCCCATGCACCAAAGGGTCACAGGTTTGATCCCCAGTCGGGGTGTGTAAAGGGGGCAACCTAGTCATGTTTCTCTCTCACATCAATGTTTCTTCCTCTCTCTCTCTCTCTCTCTCTCTCTCTCACTCTCTCTCTCTCTCTCACTCTCTCTCTCTTTCTCACTCCCTCCCTCTCCCTTTCTCTCCTTTCCCTCTAAAATCAATGAAAACCATGTCCTCGATGAGTATTAAAGAAAAACCAAAGGAGTGGAAAGTTCTCAAGATAGGAGCTCCTGTTCTGAAATAGCTCTCCTGACATAGAAGTTCCAGTGTACACAGACTGTGCACTGGGGCTCCGAAAGACTCTGCTGGTCCTTGTGTGAAATGGTTTCTCTTCCGAAACATCAATGAGATTTTATTTCTGTATTTGCCATTGTATGGACATGAGTGATTTTGCCAATTGCCTTGTTGAAACCAGTTAAATACTACCTTCTGCATCTCTCTGCTGTCTATATCCCATATGATCTGAAAGGATGATATTATCGTTAGAGATGCCATTTTGTATTATTTTCTCTAAGAGAGACTTGTACTTATGTTTCCCAAGGACCTGTGAAATGTATGTATTTTTTATAAGAATGTTATGAAGGGGTGCTATGATTCCTTTTTTACAGAGGGGAACCAAGATAAAGGAGTGCAGATAACTTGCTCATGTTACACAGGTGGTAAACTAGTCTTGGAGGCTGAACACAGAGCTCTCACAGCAAACCATTCCACTTATACTGTGTGTCTCTCATTTCTTCAATTCAGATAATGCATGGTTAGTGTAGCCCGCATACCCCCTGGTAAACAATAAATCCCTTTGTAGCACCATACAAATCAATTCCTAATAAGTTGCTATGGAAGGTTTTTAAAGAATAATGTAGAACGCTTTGTCGATATTTTGAAAAACTTACTGCTCTCTTTTCTAAACTGAAAATGCACTTGTCTGTCTGCCTGCAGTATTCTGGCCCACCTCCAACCTTCAGTTCCTTCAGAGATTACTGCAGTTGTTGGATCTATTTAGCAAATCCTCTCAAAAAATCAGGTCCTTAATCAAATGGTCCAGGTCCAGGAGATGGAATATTTTTCCGGCAACCAAGGGATTTCTCAAAACACATTTTCTTACCTGGAGCCTCACTTTCCTTCTGACCAGATTCGAATCTGCTCTGTTCAGCCAAGTGCTCATTTTCCTTGACAGAGAATTCTGAGTCCAAATGAACATCAGTTATTTGGCTACACATTAATTATCCTTTACCTTTTATATGACTACTCTCAAAATACATGTCTTCTTTCATTCCTTGTTTGCGGATATTTGTGTATTGTTTTACATTGTTGCAGAATTATATTTTATTTTTGTGTGAAGCTGGTAAAGAACTTAAAAGTAAATCACAAGTAATCTTTTCTGCAAATCTGAGTAGATTTTACAAAAATTTCAAGAGCTGATACCAATAATCACCAACATTTTTTTTTTTCTCAACATGAGCCAGTAAAAGGACTTGACATTTTCAGAAACATCATTATTATCTTTCAAGATAAATCTCCAAAGATTTATCTCTGGATAAATCTCCAGAGATTTGGCTTCCTTTGTTTATTTCTTTGTTTTGAGATGTATTGCGAGTTAATGAACACCAAATTAAACACAGGAAGCACATTTAGCTTTGTCAATGATTCACTTGATGTTAATTTTTACCTTTCATCAAGTATAATCTAGAAATAAACTGAGTTTCTAAGTCTAAGGATGACTGAGAACAGTCAGGATAGAATCGCATTGTTAACGTTCAAACCCAGTTGAATTTGTAGTGCATCTGTAGTCTCATATTCTATAATTTGTATTTTTGGAAAAGCTGACTTTAATGTTTATCTTATTGAAAATTCTAACATTTTTGATTCCCTTTTTTATTTTTTTATGTTTGAGACTTTTATACACATACACACACACACACACAGATATACACAAAATTAAATTTTAGCATGCATGAAAATTATAAAGCAGCATTTCCCAACTGAACACAAAAGCATATGGAAAAAGTTTTAATATACATTATATAACGCTAATGACAAATCTTGGCCATAGTTCTTAGAATCAGTTTCATTGTAAAATGTATTCCATACTTTCACTTCAGCTTCTCATATCTTGAATTCTTCAGGATTGAAATGAGGTATTTCTATTAGATCTGTATTCCCAAGTCTATCCTTGACACATTTGCCCTCCTATGAATAATATCATTATAGTTTGATAGATTGCAATGTCAAGAAACTGATCTTGGTCCAATTTTTTACTCTGTTGGATGAAATAAAAATTTCATTTGCTTCCACATGTTGGAGTGAAGAATAAAGGCAGTTATTTAAAACAAAAGTTTAAATAATTTTTCATGCTTCCTAATTAGTGCTATTTGTTACTGTTATTTTTAAAATCATTATACAGGGTGTCCCATAAATACATGCACACTTTGAATAATTATTAACTCCAATGAGTTAAACCTGAAAAGAAAGAAACATCAAATAAGCTATCAGCTTTAAAGTGTCTATACATTTTTTGGGGACACGTTATTCCTATGGTAGCATGTTTATATTTTGTTGGCGAGTGAACCATTTTCTTTAACTTCATAGACCAGATGTGTATTTAAAAAGATCCATGTTTTTTGAACTTGGTATTAGACGTACTAACAAGGATAGCTCAGCAGCACTCGAAATTAATACTCTGAGAGTCAGGAGAGGTGAGTGTGTACAAGTTAGGGTTCCCCAAGGTCTTCATTTTAGCTACCACCAGCCTGCTTTCCCTGGACTAATATTTTTTAAACTAGAGGCCTGATGCACAAAAATTCATGCAGGAGTAGGCCTTCCTTCCCCCGGCTGCCGGCACCCAGGCTGCCGGAACTGGCTTCCCTCCGGCACCCGGGACCTGGGCTTCTCTCCTCTGGCCCCCCGCAGGCACCCGGGACCCCGGCTGGCTTCCCTCCGGCCCCCCACAGGCACCCGGGACCTGGGCTGGCTTTCCTTGGGCTGTCCGCAGGCACACGGGACCCGGGCTGGCTTCCCTCTGGCCCCAGCTTCGCCAGGAAGGACGTCTGGAATGACATCCGGAAGATGTCAGGTCTAATTAGCACATAACCCGTTTATTATTATAGATACCTTAGGTGTTAGCATTTCGATCCCACTAAGACTAAATACTGGAAATCCAAAGGGATCTTGCTCGTTAGCACTGAATGGACTCACAGACCAGATCCCTTGATAAATTGTCATGTGGGCTCCAGTGAAAAAGGCCTCCGTCTTCTTCCAATAGCAGGAAATCCCCAAATAAGGACATACTTTACTAGACTCCTCTCTACATATTGCTCTTGAAATATTTAGGACCCACTGAGACCCCCTGCTCTGTGTAAGCATGTGGCATATCTATGTACCGTATTTTCTGGCGTATAAGACGACTGGGCGTATAGAAGATTTTCCTGGGTTAAAAAGTTGTCTTATACGCCGGAAAATACGGTATATAGAAGCCTAAGTGACCAGTCAACTGTTCAACCGCTCAACTGGTCGACTGGTAGCTATGACGCACACTGATCACGAGGGGGCAGACGCTCAATGCAGGAGCTGCCCCCTGGTGGTCAGTGCGCTGCTCAGCTGACCAACAGGCACCAGACACCAGGCTCATGGCTGGCGAGTGCAGCTGTGGCAGCGTGAGCCTCTCGGACACTCTCCCTGCGTGCCCCTCCCCCATCTGGACTGGGACCGGGATGGGGACTGGCATCGGGACTGACTGGGCATGAGTCCACGGCCGCTTCTTGGTCCTGGGTGCACCCGTGTCGCCCTAGGATGGGCGCATGAAGACTGCGGTGGAGCGGCAGCGAGCCTACCAAGTGGTGGCAGAGGCAGGTGCAGGGGGACTGGGATGAGCGGGAGTGGGGGCACCCGCCCTAGGCTCGGGCTCCTCCCTGGCCGCCTGCCACTTTGGGCACTACTACATCCCTTAGGGCCGGCGTCCTCAAACTACGGCCCACGGGCCACATGCGGGTGTTTTTGCCGTTTTGTTCTTTTACTTCAAAATAAGATACGTGCAGTGTGCATAGGAATTTGTTCATAGTTTTTTTTTAAACTGTAGTCCGGCCCTCCAACGGTCTGAGGGACAGTGAACTGGCCCCCTGTTTAAAAAGTTTGAGGACCCCTGCCTTACGGGGTGTAGGACTGTCAGTCGGCTGATCCCCACAGGCCAGGCCGAGGGATTCCACTGGGGCACGAATCTGTGCACTGGGCCTCTAGTATCACATAATCTTAAGGTGGTTCATGGTGCCGAAGGCAAAGATTTTGATCGACTCCTCTGGGATATGTGATGCTACTTTACTTCCCTGATCTCTTTCCTTCCTTGTTGAAGGGCCATACAAATAGTACCTGCTTCCTGATTGTTCTGTTCTGTTCAATAACACAATACACACAATGCTTAGTTCTGTAAGTGCCCAATCAATGTTATTGATATCAATTAATTGTCGATACCTCTGAGATGTTGTCTAATCTAGTGAACCAATAAACAGAGAGTGCTATTCATACTCATCCCTTGTAGCTTCTAAAACGATAACATTAAAGTTTCATTATAACTTTACCTCAGCAATATATCATCAAAATAAAGTAACTCAGTTGTGGAAGTATAATTAGATAATATTGAATATTGAAAGTGCAATATAAATGGTCTTCCTCAACTTTACTTTCTTAAATCCTGTAGGTAAGATAGGAAGATACTGATTTGGCCTTTCCTCTCTCTCCACGATTTTGAAGTATTGCCATATATGCCTTATTAGCTCTTAATATTACTTCGTGAATGCTTCTCCATCAGTTGATCTTATCTCAAAACTAACTGATGCTGTATTCCAATAAAATCTTTCACCAGCATCTTCTTATTGTCACCATATTTAATTATTTTTTTAAAATCAAGGCAAATGGCATAATAATTTAATAGAAGACCATCATGAACTCAGACTTGGTCAGGCCTCTTCCTAAATCTAGGAACCAAGCAAAGCACTTTTCCTACAGCTGAGAGTCTTTGCAGTTCTATCTCGTGGTGTTTGTGTTGCTCAAAATCCCATTGCCATGGCGAGAGAAGGGAGGAAAACCCCAGTGTCGTCTTTTGCATCTTTCTCTTGTATTTTTTCTTCGACTATGTTTATATTCTAAAATACTCACTTCCATTGGAAATCTATGAGATTCTATTCTGAGGTGATGTAAATCAATGCAGACTCAAATAGGTTACCAAGATATATGCCAGTAACATATTAGATTTCCTTTTTTTCTACAATTTTAAAAAATCATTATTTTATGATTCGATTTGGAAAACTTTGAATAAGTTCTTGGTTTCTAACACTGTGCCAGAGGCTTCAGGGATTCCTGGAGAAGTATAAAACTGTTTCTTACAATCAAGGAACTTCAGATTTTATTGGTGTTTATGAGATGTGTATGATTAAATGTCAAAATATATGACAAACATATGAGATATTAATACCATACGAAGTTGGAGTCGGGCGGGATTGGAATGATTCAGATAGTTGAAGCTGTTTTCATCGAATATTAACCTATAAAGACAAGAAACATTTGAAGGCTATTTGATACCTAATAATGGTTTGGTTGTTTAATACTATATGGTTGAGGGATATAATAAAGACGCAAATGAACTTTATAAATTTCAATATCTCCTACCAAAGCATTTATTCAACAGCTGTTCATAAGAAGAATCGTTTCTGGTATTCTTTTCCTTGGGCATTGCTTGATTTACTTATGAGCAATGAAATTACTAAAGACAGTATAGTAATATAGTTTATGTCAGAAGTAGAGTGTAAAGGTAAGAACAAACGCTTGGGTATAGACAATGTGGTTTTGAATTTTATTTTTAATGTCTACTACCTTTCTGATTTTGGAAAAGTAATGTCACCGAGTCTCATTTATTTATTTTTTTTTTGCATCCACAAATATGTATTTCAGGGTGGTTGTGAGAA
Source organism: Eptesicus fuscus (assembly GCF_027574615.1). Taxonomy (NCBI): domain Eukaryota; kingdom Metazoa; phylum Chordata; class Mammalia; order Chiroptera; family Vespertilionidae; genus Eptesicus; species Eptesicus fuscus. The sequence goes on along the minus strand of NC_072474.1, from coordinate 79,836,185 downwards.
ATAGATATGGAAAAAGCGCTTAGCAGATTGTCTGGCATAGGATGCGCCTCAGCACATAAATATTGAACTATGACTTGAATTAAAACACTTGTTTAGGTCCTTTGTATTCCTATGCAACGGAATCTAGTTTCTTCTTCTGTATTAAGAGAGAAATAGCAATTTACCAAGATTGTCTTAAAGATTTAAATGATTGGTATTTTGAAATTGGCCATGGTGTGTATGAGGCAGTGGTGGGGAATATCTGCTATAAAAATGGACAAATGTGTCCTAGCCGGGTAGCTCAGTGGTTAGAGCACTGGCCAGGGTCAACTGAATGGTCAAGGGTTCTATCCAGTCAAGGGCATGCACCTCAGTTGCAGGCTTGATCCCCAGCCCCAGGCAAGGCACATGTGGGAGGTAACCAAATGATGTGTCTCACATTGATGTTTCTCTCTCTGTCTCTTCTCTTTCCTTTCACTCTCTCTAAAAATCAAAGGAAAAAATATCCTCGGGTGAGGATTAACAACAACAAAAAAGGACAAACGTTACAAATCAAGGATCTTTATTCTTTCAAGAGCTGTTTTTTTTAAGCTTAGTGCTAAATAACAGAATAAAGAATAAAGAATATCAGTAAAGTGTGATACAAAGCATAACACAGTGTTTCCATGTAGTATTTACAAGGACGTTGGAACCAGCCAGGGAGGTCAAGGAGAGCATCTCCTTTGAAAAGAAGTAACATATAAATTGAGTTCTGCAAGATTAGGATTTAACAAGCGAAGTGAGAGGACAAAAGTATTTGTGGCAGAAAGAAGCATGTGTAGGGAATTGTTCTTTCAAATAACCACATTAGTTCAATGGGGCTAGATCTTAGACTTCTATGTTAGGTAGAGATGCGAGGGGAAGATGAAGTTGAAAATGTAAAACAGAGATCAGGGAAGGGCTTTGCAAGCTGCGGTTAGGTTTGACTTCCAACAATCCACATTGAAGGAATCAAGACTTATCTATGAGAATCATTTTAATATGCAACAGTCATAAATTATTTTTTTATTTTTTAGCAGTGCCTTAGATTCTGGGAAATCTATGGTCATTCATATGTTTATGTGGTGTGGTCATTCTCTCTATAACTATGTAATGATAATACTTTTTTTAATGCATTGTGTGTATTATTTTAAAATAAAGTCCTTTGTGAAATTCAGTATGCTGAGTATCTGAATTCTGCCTGATAATAATAACTCTTTTAAAATTAGAAAAGGAAGTTAGTTTGGCATGACTTTCCTAGGAATTAGTTTTTTCTTCTGTAATGGCTAATTCTGTTTTATAGTTATTTCAGTTTTACCAGGAAGAAACATTAATCTCACAATTATTTCTAGACTCAACTACCTTGAAAAAATTTTTGCAATGTATGTTTTCACATTCTCTGAACAGTACATTAGTAATCACCACTGTCAGATCTCTGACTAACCTGGGCTGCTTCTTGCTGGAGCCAACATCCTGAACTTGTTTAACATACCTTCCTTGGTTTCTCCCCATCATCTTTATTTTGGACCCCTGGTTCCTATCATGGTTGTAATGTCATAGTCAATAGTAAGAACATTTGCCTTGAACGAGAAAAGAGATGGAAAATGGGAGTTGAGGACTTCTGTCTCCTCTCTCTAATTTTGTTCTAATTTATGCAATGTCACCTCCTCACCAGGAACCATAGACTCTTACCTTCTTTATTTTGAATAAAGAGAAACCAGTTCATTATATTTGTCTTGTGATGCACTACCACGACTCATAAAAACTGCTGTAACTCAACCACAAAAGGTAATGTATTTAAAAATATTTCTGAAAAACTAACAGCACCCCAGGCCTCATGTAGTGAAAGGGAAGATTTATAAATAGTGCACAGATATGTATATATGTATTTATAGATGAGTTTAGACTCCAGTGAAAAGGTGAAAAGTTTCACATTCGATATTTCTGAAAACTGTTGAATGCAGTCTTGATAGACTCAGTCATTAGGAGGATAATAGATAGCTACATTAATAAGATAGATACATGTATAATCGTTGCAGAAACATTTAATCATTAATTTGCTCTATGATGTATTAGTTTCTAAATGCAGTGTATACCATTTCAATAACATTATTAATTAAAAACAACTGGGGCGAGATTCACAATATGTAAAATATTATTTAATAGGAATTGAGGTTTGTAGTAAAGATAGCCTTGATGTTCCCAGAAAGAAGGCATCTAAAATAAATAACATGTTAATTCACTGGCATTTTTTTAAAAATGGGCTATTCCTAATGATGATTGGAGTTTAATATTTTTATTACTAGCTGTAGTTTAATATAAATGATTAAGCAGCTTTCTTTATATATAGTACATTAAAAAAGACCCTGGAAATGTCTGATGTATATGAATTTTTATGTATAATTTTAGCCCTTAATTTTGTAGGAAGAATAAATACTTCTAAACGTTTCCCATTTGGATGGAATGTCTGTCTACTGTGAGGTGCTAGAAAAAGACTTAAGAGATATGTGATGTACCAGTCATCTAATGAGGCATTCAGGGCGACATGATTATGACTATGATTGTGACATTTCAAATTCTATCTGTCAAAATTGTGAGCACTTGTTTCTCAAATAATTTTAAAAAGTTTTCAGGTCCAGCAAGACTTGAGTACTTAAGTAGAAGTAATTGGCCAATAGCAAATGCAATGTAATTGTAGAGAGCTTCATGGTTGTGGGTAAAATAGGTGATGTTGATTTATACATTTAGGACAGATTTGTTAAAATTTGTTCCAGATTAATTTTAGCTTTCTTTGAAATAAATGGAAATCATTTTGAGATAGACTTGTTGGTATCCTTGCTTATCTATGTGGTGTCTGCATAAAAGAAGAAACAAGTAGTAGATTTCAGGAAGTTACCATAATAGTTGCAGACACAAACTGTCCAATATTGTGAATTACTGCTCCATAAATAATTGTGGTTGGTTTCTAACTTTGATTTTATTCAATCCAATAACAAGTATTGCTCTGTAGATAATTGTTGATGGTTGCAGACACTGATTTCATTCAATTAAGCTGGTAACCTTTTTAAGAAACTGCCTGGGAGAAAGCCAAGAATTCCAGTCAACTGATTTCTAGGGGAACTGAATTGAATTTGTCTTCGCCTAGAAAATGTTCCATGTAGGCCACAGCTGTGTTAATTAACCTTTTCCTTAAACTACCCTCTCTGCACAGAACTCCAAATGGGCAAACATAGCAAAAGACCATGTTATCTGGATTCAGGGTTTGCTCAGAAAAATTATAAAGTTGGAAAGACATTATAAAATATGTTTGAGACGTATAGTAAGAGTATGAAGGATGTTGTCTTTCTAAATCACATTAAAATTCAGATCCTCTCTCCCTTTCGTAAAATCACTATTGTGTGTATTCAACAAAGATAAAACACAATCTGTTTAAAGTATACATTATGTCTGGGCGGGGGTGGGGGAGGAATGTTTCCGTCAATAAACAAAAGTTTCTGAGCAAGTAACCAATACAAGCTAAGAAGGCCAACATCACAGGTCTTGCTAACCATGTGTGTCAATAAAAGGCACCTATGTGTCCTGGCTACATCCAGTCATCTGCAGAGTTGTTTCTTTGATCATGCTAGTAAGAGGCAAGAAAGCATTAGTGGACTTTCATAACCATCCTTCTCAACCTGGGAAAGGTAAAAAGACAAAATGATAAACTCTTCAAAACATGCTCATTTAATGAGTAGTATTAGATATTATCTTAATATACAGAATATTTGAGCTAATTTTATTAATTGCATCAACTTGATTAATATTTGTATATTTCTGGGAAGTTAAAATCTATCAAAGAAAAACTTGCTGCCCTAACCGGTTTGGCCTGCAGACTGAAAGGTCCCAGGTTCGATTCTGGTCAAGGGCATGTACCTTGGTTGCGGGCACATCCCCAGTAAGAGGTGTGCAGGAGGCAGCTGATCAATGTTTCTCTCTTATCGATGTTTCTAACTCTCTATCCCTCTCCCTTCCTCTCTGTAAAAAAATCAATAAAATATATTTAAAAAAAAAAAGAAAAAACTTGCTAAAAACCATCGGTGTGACATTGCTACAGATAACTGGGTTTTAATATGTGAAACTTCATTATCTGCTGATGACCTTAACTCATTATGTTCACAACTCAAATAATTATTTCCAAGGTGGTTTTGAGGGGCTGACTTTTCCCCAACTCCAAGGCAGGGTTGGCATATACCTAAAGATTCTAGGCTGTACCTTCTGGTTTTATGTTTACTCCATGGTAGTAGCAGTTACTCCTTATCTCCCTGGGCTAAACAAAAGCAGAGTAGTTAATAAGGTGGCTGTGAACAGTGGCAAAAGAATGTAACAGGTACACCTCCTGTTGTAAATAACCCCAGTTCTGAGGGCAAAAGCTCTAACTAATGTAAGATGAAAAAGTGTAACATCAGGGTTTTGTTAGGAAGGAAAAAGTGAGATAATTGGCTAAAATGGAAAAGTCTTGAAATGTACTAGCCTTGAACATTGATGAAAAGTGCTGAATCAAACTAGCTTTTGAATCAAAGCAATATAACATACTGTGGAGGTCAGTCCAGTAAGTGAAAGGTCCTGGCACACACAGTAGGATAATAGGAAAAATTAACTTCAAGCTAAGATTTTTACCTTCAATGCAATTTCATTCAAAGTTAAGAAAGATTAACCTAAAAAAATGATCTTCAAAACATACATTTGAAATTTATCTTTTTTCAAGTCCTTGCAAAAACATATATATCCATGCACACATATTTTTGGTAAAATTATCCACAGTAGTGTCAACTTAATAAGGAATTCTGACCTATTAACTTTTGAAATTTATATCTTTAAAAAATAATATTTTTATTGATTTTAGAGAGAGGAAAGGAGAGGGAGAAGGGGAGGGGGAGGGGGAGGGAGAGGGAGAGAGGGAGGGGGTGGGGGAGGGGGAGAAACACCAAAGATGAGAATCATTGATCTGTTGCCTCCTGCACGCCCCACATTGGGGATTGAACCCGCAACCTGGACATGTACCCCAACCAGGAATTGAACCATGACCTCCTGGTTCATAGGTTGAAGCTCAATCACTGAGCCATGCAGATAGGGCTGAAATTCACATATTTTTAGTTTTGCTATAATTCCAGAATTTTACGAAGGCAGTTACAATTTGATAACAAACTCACTGGTAATTTGTACCATTTCAGGTTAGCTGTCTCTTTTTTTAGTGAGTCTAAAATGATTCCATTTTCAGAGAGGTTCCCAGAGCTTCCTCTTTCAGCGGACATTGCACAACTATATCTGTCCCTGGACTTGGTTCTTCATTATATGGGCTTTTTTGCTTGGGACTACTTTAGACAGAGCTTTGTTTTCTAGGCTTTTTCTGTACTTCACTACTATATTACCTTTTGAATGCATTTAGTTATACTTTAGAAAGAGTAAATTGTGCTCATACTCTTGATAAGGCAGAATATAGTGCTGATTCTTTTATTGGGGGAATGCTTTTTTAAGAATAGGGATTCTAGACTCTTGAGAACATGCCATTGAATTTTACATTATTTTTATAGGCAAAAGACACTTGTCAAATATTGTTTTGATTCTCTAAATTTTATTGGATATTTTTTGGACAATTTGTGGACAGGGGATTTTCTGCAGTGTCTCCCATATTGAGATTTGTGGTACATACATTTTTATAGATTATTATTAAAAATAGGAATAAGAGTTTTGAGGAAGTAATTTTTATGAATAGTCATTTAGGATTCAATGCTTATTTTTAAGAATGAAAATGGTCTTATATGTAAGAAAATCTCATCATTCCAAAAAAAAAATTTATACCTGACTCAAAAATAATTTTGGTCAAAATTAGAGTAGTCCAGTAAATAAAGTAAGCCATGAACTAAAGTTCTTTAAAAATAAGTTCATAGGAACATTACTGAAGTAAGATAGTGGAAAGTTAGTGTTCACAATTATATTTTCAGTAAGGAAAATGTGCTGGACTATTGCTAATGAGTTTTAATTTAGTTTTGAATAGTATTTTTGCAAATACTTGTAATTTTGCTGTATTGTATTTTATAAGTATTACTAGTGACCCATCGCGTGAAATTACATGAGACCCGGGACTCACTCCCCCCCACCCCGCGGGATGGCCCCTAGTCCTGGAGTGCTGCCCCGATGCCCCGCCTCTGGGCCGCGCAGAGCGGCCGCCGGGCCCCATCCCTGCAGTGTGCACGAGGGGCCGAAGAAACCTCGGCAGAATCTGTGCAAAGCGGCCGTTGGCCCAACCCCCGCTGCTCTGCCCTCGCTGTGCAGGCCACCATCTTGTGTCAGCGTTACAGCGTGAGGGTCAATTTGCATATTAAATCTTTATTATATAGGATAATACTGAGTCTAATAATAATTTTGATGTATTTTATACCATATTTTAAAACATATTTAAGAGACTTAAGCAAACTCCAACAAGTTCTATAAATGAATGCAGTTAAATTTATAGTTGGAAAATTACTACTTTAACTCTGGAATATATTTATAAGTTTTGGAATATATTTATAACTTTTCTTAAGATGAAATAAATATGTCATCTAATAAATGACTGGCATGTGATATTTAAGAGGCATCAATTAGAATTTTAAATATATTTGTGATGTAACTTATTCACGCAGCTGCAACTTAGCCTGAATAAAAGTCTCTGTCCCCTTGTGTTCTTCCCCCACCCCCACCAAGATTAATGTTTTCAGTAAGAGTCACACACAGAGATCTCAGAGACTGGCCAACCTGCAGACACCTTCCTACTTCTCACTGCTGCACCAGCCCTGGAGACTGGAGAAGGCCCAGCTTTGGTTAATTTGTACCTGGTGTCAGTTTTCTCATCCTTATTTTGATTTTAGCTTCCCTAAAAAGCTACCTTCAGCCCTAGCCGGTTTGGCTCAGTGGATAGAGAGTCAGTCTGTGGTCTGAAGGGTCCCTGGTTTGATTCAGGTCAAGGGCACATGCCCAGGTTGCGGCTCGATCCCCAGTAGGGGGCGTGCGGGAGGCAGCCTATCAATGATTCTCATCATTTATGTTTCTATCTCTCCCTCTCCCTTCCTGTCTGAAATCAATAAAAATATATTTAAAAATTAAAATAAAATAAAATAAAAAGCTACCTTCAATGTTCCAGCACAGACTTGAAAGAACACTTAGTGTGAGTTGATAATATAAGTTTGGTCAATAAAGATGCTATTCCACTTCTAATATCATGGTTCTATCAGAATTAAAACAGAGGTGCCTTCTTTTCTCCTACCCTCTCTCTCAGGTACTGGCTCATAAAACCTTTACGCCACTCAGTTAAAATGCAGGCTGAATCTCTATTTCAGAGAAGGCAACATCTGTCTCAAATTGGAATAGGGTATGGAACATTTTAGTTGTCTTTCTATGTCAATATTTTGATTAAAGTTTTGTAATTACACAGTGAGTAGTACTAATGTATCTACAAGGAGGTATTGAAATGCTTTTAAAAGCACAAAATCCTAATCCAGTGAACTTTGTGGAAGAATGTGAACATGCTTTTACTCCAAAATCTTGGTGAGGAAAATTGATTACTGACCTTCAAATTCATGAATGTATATAGTTATGAGTTTAGCTTTCATGCAGTTTTTTATGATCTCATGTAAATGTATGATTGATTTTCTAAAACATATGGATTCACTTTTTAGAGAGTCCCTATGATGTGTTTTGCTTTTCTTATGAGTTCAATTTATTAACTGATCAAATAGAGGTAGTTAAGGGAAAGAAATTGTGTCTCACGAAGTTAATATTGCTTCAGTTCTTTTGCAAGTTATTTATTTGTACTTGGACTGGCCAAAGTCAAGTTCTTAGTGTGAAAGTCACAGGCTTAATATTCCAACTTGAAACAATTGGCATTTTTTTCTACTGAATTTATTTTCCCCTCTATGTACATGTAGAATATGAGTATAAACTTCATCTCAAGAATAATTATCCTTTTTACTTGCTGATTAATCTGACCAAATCTACATCTTCTTACTATCAGTTGTGTTTTAGCCAAGGATCTAATAAAATGTATATGTCTTTATTGGACTCAGCCTTTTTCTAAAGGTAAATTCTATAGTGTAAGGAAGTTACTTATCTATCTTAATTTCCTATGGAAATGCTCTATGAAATATTTAACATCAAGTTTCTTGCATGCCTTTTTAGTGCTAATAACCTCCTCTAAAGAGAAAGAAATTTCCTTCCTTTTCATTTTATTCCAGTTGTGTGTATGACATATTAAAATATGACATGCATTTGGAAAGAGAGATTCTATAAAATTAAATGTTAATCCTGTAATACATCATTTATTAATTGGGCAAGATAATTTCTTGAGAAACACTGATACTGTGCTATAGTAAATATATGATTGAGTTTTTCACATGGCAAAACTATATTAATTCTTTAAAACTAAGGACATTTATTTGGAGAGCAATCTTGGGAAAATGAATACTTTCCACTTATTCTTTACATGCCCTTTCTACTTAGAACTTTAGGAAGTGAATGGTAAGTGATAGTATATCCACTGTTTCTTAGGCATTCAGATAGTAACTTGTTCAATTAAAAATTCTTGTTAGGTCAGACATAATGGATTCTTGTTGTTACTTTAGTATTTATTCAATGAAAGGGATCAATATTTTTGGCCCCAAGGGAGCCACACTGATAAGAGACTGTAGTAAGTCTCCCTGTTCATTATAAACTTCTGGCTGGCAGGTTCAGTGTCTGCTGTATGACTAATTTTAATTATAACATCAATGGGGAATGAGAGTTCAGATATTTTTCTTCCTTTTTAATAGCACATATGCTCTGTTAGTGCATTTCACATTCTCCTCCCTCTTCTATCGTGTGTACTCCTTCCAGAAAGAGAAATTTGAGAACTATAGGTCTGATTTTGAGAAATTTGACTATCATGAACTTGAACTCTGTACAGAGCCCGTTTGTTTCCAATTTGAATAGATTAAATCTTACCGTGGCGGTGTACAGACTGGTTGTACCGAATAGGTACATAAATAATCTTTCTTCCTTATCATAGTCAGATTTGCCAATTTTAAATGTATCTTGTGTTTAAATGTAATGAAGCTGATTTGTGATTTTTGTGAAACATAGCATTAAATAAAGCCATCATAAAAATCTATTTTGCTTTTCTGCTTCAAGCACTTTCCAAATCTGGCCTAATGCTGGATTCAAGTAATAATGTCATTTGCAGAATAAGCTGTCAGATTTGACTAGCTCTAAATTTGGCTAGAACCATTATTTAAAAAATTAAACCAACAATGTAAGTAAGTTCTTGTCATTCCCCAGCAAAAACTTACTCAGATCATCACATTTAATCTAATAGATGATTTATTAACTTGCCATTTAATTCATCTAAGTAAAAGATTTAAGTGAAATCATTAATTTGAGAGCTGGCAGGAACCTTTACAAATCATTTAGTTCTGTTCCCATGTTTTACAGATGGAGAAACTGAGACAAAGAGAAAGTAAGTGGCAAGCATAAATTTATAAAAATCAAAATGTTGCCAGAAAATTTAGTTCCCCTAACTTGCAGTTTTCTTTTTAAAATATCATGTCAAAGTGATCTGTTACTGTTTATAAGAAACAGTAAGTGTTTAAAATTTATGTAAACCACTTTGTTTTCAGACCAAAATTTACTTAGAATTATCACAGTACAAATAATTTAAATCTGTGGAGCTTGCAAGAACAATCACATTTAAAGGTCAGAATATATAAAGGTTAAATATTAGGAGCCCAGAAATAATAGTTATAGACTCTAAGCCTGCATGTAAAATTGTAGGCTTCTGATTGCACGGACACTGTTTACTTCTATAGTTTTTTAAAACAAAGCCTTAAAAATTCAAGTACTTACAGAATGTTGCTGCATGACTGATTAAATTCCACAGGGTGGGTGGAACTTGGAGAGCATTTTACATGAGACTAGTACCAATATTTTCACACTGGAATTATATTGTTAGTACTAGAGGCCCAGTGCACGAAATTTGTGCATTGGGGGGGGAGGGGGGGTCCCTCAGCCCAACCTGTGCCCTCAGGGGATGCCCGACTGCCGGTTTAGGCCCGATCCCCGGCAGTCGGACATCCCTCTTGCAATCCGGGATGCTGCGTGCACCAGTGACCATACTTTTCATACAGGTGAAAGGCATCTTGCTGTTATATAGGCAGCTACACTTTTTTTGCCCTGATTATAAAAACTAGTACATAACATGATTCTTCTGAGGCAGAAGTACCATTTTCCCCATCTTATGGGTGGAAAACTGAAGCAGAGAGAAGTTAAGTAATTGGCTTTGTCACACAGTTATAAGTGCCAGAATCAGGGCTGACCACAAAATGTGCAAGTCAGAGTCCATGAATGTCATCGCTGCATCAACCTGTTCTTTCAGTGTTAGAGTAGCCTTGCCAGGTTTTAGTTTTTAAATCTAAGAGACTGTTCCCAATATATAGGGTAAGGTCCCTAGGCCTGGCTGATGATCAGGGCCGATCTGTGGGGCGACTGGTGGGCAGGGTGATAGGGGGGCCCCCACTGGCACCTGCCTTGGCTGGTGGCCTGGTGCTGCCTGCCGGCTGTCCCTGCCCCCTGATTGCTACTGCTGGTCGCCTCCCTCTCAGGGGGCAGACGCTTAACTCCTGTGTTGAGTGTCTGCCCCCTGGTGGTCAGTGCATGTCATAGTGACTGGTCGTTCCACAGTTTGGTCGATTTACATATTAGGGCTTTATTATGTAAGATGACTTTTCAGGTAGTATTGCTAATGCGAGAAAAATTACGTTTACCTGAGATTAGACATTTCTGGCAGCGTTTATCTGCCTAATCAGGATGGTCCTGAGCATCATAGGAGAGTAGGTTAGACCTGGTAACACTGGATCAGAGGAAAGAAGATTCAATGCAAAGGCAGTTGGAGTGGTTGTCAGGAAATGAATGTTATAAGAAGCATATTTTTACTGATGCTTCACGTTGACAGATGAAATGTAAGAATGGCCAAGACATGCAGATGTCCAAAATACCTGCTATTCATAATAGCTAATACATACAGTAAGAAAACACAGCATTTCCTTAAATATGGAGTCTGGTGCTTGCTATGCCAGAAATACCTGATTTTATTTTTATGACTTTTTCTAATCAATTCCTTTGCTGACCATAGTTAGGTCAAGACTTAATTTGGAAGATCTGATGCTGGTGGCTTCTGAATTCTTTTTATATCATGCATGTATGAAATGGCAATATTTCTGTGGTACATTTCTTTCTAGAAAACTGGTATAGGAAACAACGGAAAAGCCATGACAGTAATTGAGTATTTCTTATATGAGAGAAGTATTAGAGAATACTCTGTAAGGAACATTAGAGTATCTCTTATATGAGAGGAATATTCTTTTTCTAAGAAACCGCTGGAGATATCTATTAGTGTCCCTTTTCTATAAATTAACACTCAGGGAATACAGCTAAGAAGTGGTAGAACTATAATTCAAATCCAGGGTCTTAGGATCCAAGTCAGGACTGTAAACTCATGTCTTTAGGCAACAAAAACATACGGTAAAATTGTGAAATTGCAGTGGGTTGTAAATATTTGCTCTTCACTGTTGTATTGCTTTGAATATCTAAGTCCGTGCTCTTCAGTATTTGACAGCATCAAATATTGCCCAATTTTTCAGACATATCTCACATGAGGTTACACTGTGGCATTGAGAAATACAGAAAGTGGGCAAAGTGGATTTACAGTTGTGATTACGCAAAACAGTTTATTCTTGTGTGATTATTTAATAATTATTGTATTATTTCCCATATGACACACTGTCAGCCTACTTTTGCCCCACCCTGTACAATTACCCTAGCACTTTTGGTGGCTCCAAGTAATAATGTTGCTCAAGATTTTAGTATTTCAGATCTTAATAAATGGGAAAAACTTACTAGACAAAATCTGTCTTATGTGCATAGTACTTTTATGTACACATCCCTGTGGAGTAGGTGTTTTATAAGATTGAATTTTGTGGCATTTAAGGAAAGGAAATATAGGACGGAAGGCAGAAATGGGGAAGGAAACTAGAGAAGCCCACTGCTCTCCTGGCCTCTTTACTGAAGGCAGCCCACCCTGCCCCAGAGCTCCCTGATCTGTGGAACCGTTTTCACACTTTGGAGCTTCAGATTATTCAGAAGCAGCATTCGTGGCCAGCCCAGCATTAATGTGTAAGTGACCTTTCTCAGAACTGGGACAGAGGATAACGTCACTTATTGTTGGAAGAGGTAGGTTTTTAGATGTCACCAATGTCTCTTTCTTCTGAGTCAAATGGTAGCACAGTTTCCTTCCCACGGATATTTGTTCTCATTAGAGGATGAATGGGTGATACATAGTTCCACCCCATTCTAGATTCTTGCTGTTCATTTGTGTAATGCTTATTAATACAAAGTCAGAGGAAAGAAAAGGATGTGTCCACTTAACAAAGAACCCTTTAGTGTGTATTAAATTTGCCATTAGTGGTGAACATATATTGTTTGTTAAATGCTTGATCTATGTGAGTTCTTTAGAGAAGGGAATGAATTCATAGTCAACTCCATGTAATTTGGATATTTGAGAATTATTTAGAACATCTCATTTCTTTAAGTTGTGGTTCTTACGGAACACTAAGACTATACTTTTGCATATAAATAAGTCATTATGCTGAAGCAGAGCTACACATTTTTTTAAAAAAAAGATATGATCTGTGATACTGAGTTTCTAAGGTTTGTATGCCCATTTTTTTTGTATTTGAGTGACATTTAAAATATTAATGAAAAAATATCTTCTGAAATATAGTTTGTTCAGAAAAAACTAAGCCAAAAAAAAAAGAATCTCAAGAATAGGATACTATCTTAAGTTTTTCAAATGAAATGCAAATTAATTTATTGCTAAGAATAATGTTGCATTCACTTAGATAAATCAAGTATCTGTGTAAACCCTGTATTCTACGTAACGAGGACTATAGGGCAGATTTTACTTTTTGAGTATCCTCTTTAGAGGGAAAAAATGCAGTCCTGATTTGTATTAGGTGGAAATGCCCCAGGTTAACATTTCCTCAGACAGCTGGGGATAGATTGCTAGTGAGGATACTGCTATGGCTGCTGCAGAGACACCATGGCATCACTAACTAAAACCAACACGGATTTCTGCTGTTTGAGCGGCCTGTGTAATATTTAGAATGAAAAGCAAGTTTTGAAAGGCCATAATTGTCAACAATATTTAATTGATTTTGATAATTTGTGAGGAGAGAATCTTCATTGAAAGTAAAATTTTAGTAGATTCTATATAATCAAATGCCCATTGAAGAGCATTCAGATGGCAGTGAAAGGACTGTATATTCCACATAGTAGCAATCAAAGATAAATGAAGTTGTGTTAAGCTCTTCTGTGGTATTCTGGAGTTGTGTAGTTTATCATACCATGGATTCTAATGTCAGTTTGCCCGGGATTTGCTTCCTTTCTCTGCTTGTAGCTATAGGATTGGGCTAAGTTAGTTATACTCTCTAGGTCTTGATATCCTCATCAGTAAACAGGGGATAATGATAAAACCTACTTATTTTTGTTTTCTGTTCTTTTGTTCATTTGTATTGGGTAGGGAATGAGAAAGTGCATGTAAATGCTTAATACAATTTCTGGTATAAGTGTTTCCTCACTTAAATTATCTTTATTGTTGAAAGTATTACAGATGTCACCCTTGTCCCCATTGATCCCCTTCACCTCAGCCCCCTCCCACCCTGCCGACTGCACTGTTGTCTGTGTCCATGGGTTATGCACATATGCATATGTGTTCTGTGGTTAATCTCTTTCCACCTCCCCCCACTCCCTTTCCCTCTGAGATTCATCAGTCTATTCCATGCTTCCATGTCTCTGGGAACCCTAGTACCCTGCTGGTTGGAATGCAGACTGTGGCAGCCACTGTGGGACCCAGTGATCCCACTTCTAGGAATATATCCTAAGAATCCCAAAACACCAATCAGAAAGAATGTATGCAGCCCTATGTCCATAACAGTGCAATTTACAATAGCCAAAATCTTGAAACAGCCCAAGTGCCCATCAGTAGATGAGTGGATAAAAAAGCTGTGCTACATTTACACCATGGAAATACTATGAAGCCGTAAAATAGAAGGATCTCTTACCCTTTGAGACAGCATGGAGGGACCTGGAGGGTATTATGCTAAGTGAGATAAGCCAGTCAGAGAAAGACAGGTATCACATGATCTCACTGACATGTGGAATCCAATGAACAAAATAAACTTCTGGACAAAATAGGCCCTCACTTATTTTTGATGCTGTTGTTTATAACAGAGAGAAAGGACACATGTTGGCTCACTCACTCAGGACCAGATTTTAGTTTACCGGGTTGAATTTATTTGATGTGGAAAAGAAAGTAAATATTTAAATAGGACCACTGTTACTAGTCGGAAGCTCTCTTTTCCTAAATAGGTCATTTGAAGGAGACTGTGCAGTATATTGCCCTCTGCAGTTGGCAGAGATGGGTTGCTGTCCTCTCCTGGGTGTGGAGAGAGCTCGCCTAATGCCCTCGGCTCCCTGTGAGTGGCAGTTGTCACCCGTTCCTCACATGTGCCCATCCACCCAGCCATTTCTGCAGAGTCGTGTAGAGGTGTCCTGTCGATGAAAAATAGGCTCATGTGGAAAGGCCTGTGGCATGGGTTGTGGCATTGAATTGCTACCATCTGTTTCTTAGCAGATGTTAAAAGACAAAGGAAAAAAAAAAAAGAGTGGCATTAGAAAATGGAAGCCTCGTTTTATAAAAGCTGTGGTAAAAGTCTTGTTTATAACCTCCACCCCCACCTTCTAACATGTGGCAGATGAGAGGAGAATGGCTTCACACTCACTATTTCAAATTTACCAATTCCCAGCTGCCTATTATAAAAACATTTAGAGGTTTTAATGAATACTTTCTCTGTTCACTAATGTCTGTCCCCCAAAAGGGAATTCGTGGTACACGTCTTAATGGCACTTTGATCTTTACCTAATCTATATTTTAACAAGTAGTTTAAAAATATTTCTTCCCACAGTTATATCTGTTCCTAAGCCTAAATAATGCCATTTTAGGAGAAATCGACATAATAAATATTAATCATTTGAAAAGTTGTGAAAATTCTGACTTGTTTTCAGAATAATGGGAAAATCTATTGTTTTCAGCCATCTTTTTTTTTTTTTATCATAAAGGATGTTAAAATGACCTTCTTCTTTTTATTAAAAGGTGAATCTGGCTGCAACACAATGAATGAGCAGAGAATTAAGAAACCTTAAAGTGCGCTTATAGCAGGATTGGGGAAAGAAGCTGCTGCAATTTGAATAGCTTTGGCAAGAAGAAGTTAGCTAAAGTGTGGAAGTCTGACAAATAGTTGATGACAGAGTCCTGGCATATGTAGTTTTTTCCTACCGTTCAACGTGAAGAATCCCTAAGAGTTTAAGTAACAGATATAAAAATGATAAATGTTAACATTATTATAGAAGCCACGGGAGTGACTGCCGTCTCCAGTATGAAATTGAGGAGTTCCAAATTGTTTCCCATTAGTGGGAGACAAGAAGAGAAGAACATGTTATGAGCGTTAAGCTAAGTGGGCCCAGAATTGCAAATACCTAATTCCCCATGACACTGAATTTCCATGAGGGCATAACTATTTGTGCTTTATTTAGCAACTGAAACCCTCATATCTAGAACTCCTCAGTAAATGTCTTGAATGAAGACGGTCTTTATCAGAATGGAATGGTGGATTTACAAGTGACGTGTGTAGGGTTCAGACCATATTTTTTCTGTCGGGTTCTTTGGCTGTGCAGGGGAGAGTGCTAGTCGGTAACGGCACGTAGAAACCTGCTCCTGGCTTTTCTGGTAACCGGTTTTGTGGCCTTGGGCAAGTCACGTTCTTTTTCTGGGCTTCATTCTCCTTTTTGGAAAACAGTGGTCTAGAGTGGCAACTGAGGGGGCACTTTTAGCCTTAAACGTTATAAAGAGGATAGAGGCAACCTGCCATGCTGTTCCCAGGTGGTACATATTGTCGAGAGAGCTGGGACGAAGGGATTCCTCTGTTGTCAGCACAGCCTGCTGCACTATTTACCCTGCACTTCACTTCCTTGTATGATCAGATAACTATCAGATAACTACCCTCAGAAATTTGTAAGTTTTTCTGAGGGTAGGATCTTGCCTTATCAGCTTGGAATGGCATCTGTCATCGTGCTTTCTCAACCCCAGGAAACACTTTCTTTTTAATAACAGCAAAAAGGTAGCTTTTGTTAATAACTACTTTTCTAAGGACACCTGCCCGCCGTGGCAGCTGAAGGGCACTTGCTTCTATTCTGATAGGATGTGCATGCCAGGGTTCATGTTGACTGGGGGCTGACTGTCCTGACACTGTTACCCAAGGGAAGCACTGGACCTCTGGTTCTCCTGTTTCTCCAGGTATCTCAGCATGTCCTGCATGATCTCTCCAGCCTGCAAAGCTCCCCTGTCAGGGTTCTATACAGATTTGGAATGGATCACGAGAGAGGAGAATGCGAGTCCTCATGCGCCATAGCACTCACCATTGCTCCTCCCAGCCTCTTGACTCATCTACATAACCTGCCTGGCTCCTCCTGCAGGCCCTTGAGAGTGAACCGCATCCAGACAGATCAGACTGTGCATTTGGTTGCTTACATATCTAAAATAAAGTGATGTCTGCCGGCCTCCGGGGAGACCCTGTTGAATCTACTTATTTTCTTAAAAAGAGAAGTAGAAAATGGAATCAAAGGTGCAAGACGCAGACATTTGGAAGTCTACATTTTTCTTCTAAGCATTAGATCTGAGGCTGTAACACAGGTCAAAGACAGGTGCTAGGGAAAAAACAATAAGCTGGTATTGGAGTTCATGATATAAGAGTGGGGGCCAAAAGCAGAAAGACGGAGATTTATTCTGGCAAAATGAGGTGTAGGTGCCTGAGTGCAAAGACTGTTTGACAAAAGAAGTTGATTTTCCTATTCAGCAAACCAGTGCATTTAAATAAAGGTCATGCTGCTAGGCTGAAAAGAATATATATTTCTTGGCATCTTCAAAATGTTGCTTTCTACAACAAAGAGGGCTCTTTCCTCATGGTAACTCCAGAGCTTTCCTGGCTAACTCCACTAAAGCCATGTCATCCATATGTGTAGCCAGTTATGTTTTTTGATCTTTACAACTTCTTGGGTTCATATATGTAATGATCATAGTAAATGGTTGCTATTGCTTTGTCTTGATGAATGAGATACCGTCTAAAGTGCCCAGCATAGGGCATGGTCCATGTAGACACACATCAATGTTAGTTCCATTTCCCATTCTCATTCACTTATAGTATATATATTTACTTTAAATACCTTTGTTTTTGTTTGTTTTTTTTGGTAAGAGTTTCAGTTGCTTAGGTAGAGTCCATATATTGGCATAGAACTGTCTAGAAGCCCAAATCTAAAATCACAGGCATATAGTGGAAAGAATGTTTAAAAAAGAGTCTCAAAAATTCCAGCCCAAGCTGGTTTGCTCAGTGGTTAGAGCGTCGGCCCTCTGACTGAAGGGTGGTAGGTTCCATTCCAGTCAAGAGTACGTGCCTTGGTTGCAGGCTCCATCCCCATTGATGTTTCTCTCCATGTGTCTCTCCCCTTCTCTTGCACTCTCTCTGAAAAAATCAATGGAAAAAATATCCCCAGGTGAAGATTAAACAAAAACACAAAGCCCAAAAACAAAAATACTTAATTCCAGTCCTAGAGCCACATCTGCCAGCTGTGTGGTTCAGAACAATTTATTTAACTTTCCCAAAATCCACCTCTCTCATTTATAAAAATGGGATAATGATAGTTAGCCTATGTGCCAGCAAAGAGGGTTGTGAGGATCAAATAAATTAATACATGTCAAAATGTATCATAAGTGCGATTGCACTATAAAAATAAACAGTGCTATTGTTCATGTTAGTTAGGCCAAGCACTGTAAATATTAGGAGAGAACCCTAAGGGAGAAGATAGATAGAGCTTCAAATCTGTAGAAGAAGCAGTAAAGGCCTAATCCCCAGAGGGAAGACAGCCAAGAATTTATACCTGCTGGGTAAATTCTCACTTGTAAGGCTTTGTGACTGTGAGCAGTCAACAATTTCCAAAGGGCTGGTCAGGAAATTAAGAGAACAGATTAAAGTAAAATTGGGTAATGTTTCCCCTGGATCTTTATACTTGAAGTTTTTCCACTGAGACACAGCTGATCCTTTCATTTTTTTTTTTAAAACTATTGCAGCTGAGTTTGGCTGCCTGTAGTTATGGCATGAATCATGTTTATATTCTGAAAAGATGGTCTCTTTCATCTGCCCTTTCTCTTGCCTTCCAACATGCAGCTAAGATCTAAAAGTTTTTTTTTTTTTTTTCTTCTCTCAAAGGTATTTTCTCCTCAGATCAAAACTCTGGAGTCCCGAGGAAACATATTAATGAGCAAGTAACAAGTTTAATTTTAGCTTTTCTAAGACTATTAAAATATTTCTTATGATATCTCTGGTAGTCTTTGGGTTGAAAATCAGAATCATGACATCAACTTGCAACATAGTTTATGAAACATTGCAGTGATGTTTCAAAGGGACAAGAAACACGGTAGAGACTGCTTTGAGCACATACATGGAAAGGAGCAGGTATGAGCACAGTACAGTATCAACAACCAGTTCAGGCCACGGGTTTTGTATGTTTTGCATAGAGACAAGCCAACTGTAGTTCACGTCGAACCAAACTTCTTTAATAATAAAGTCCTTATGTGGCTACAGTTTAGTGCCTTGAACGTTGTTGCTCCATGTCTGTTCATGATCATAAAAGAAAAATACTGTCAGACTCCAGCAGATTGTGTCTGTCTAGACTGGTCTCAAAAAAGGATATTGCATTATTTGATAATGGCAGTTGTAATATTTCAGCTTAGAGGCAGCTCCTTTTAAAATATAGATCTATTTGTCCTGGATCCTGAAGCCAAAAGGTATCACTTCTGAAACATAGTCTACTGGCATGTAACAGAACTGCTGTATCAGAAACTGGGTATTCATTAAGATTTAAAAAAATATATATTTTTTATTGATTTTTTTACAGAGAGGAAGGGGGAAGGATAGAGAGTTAGAAACATCGATGAGAGAGAAACATGGATCAGCTGCCTCCTGCACACCTCCTACTGGGCATGTGCCCGCAACCAAGGTACATGCCCTTGACCGGAATCGAACCTGGGGCCTTTTAGTCCGCAGGCCGACGCTCTATCCACTGAGCCAAACAGGCCAGGGCTCATTAAGAGTTTTGAGTGGTGTTTTGTTTTGTGATTATTAGATTAAAATGTTTGTTTCCCTGAACAAGGTTCGTTTTCTCCTTGCAGCTGGGTGACTTGTCTTCCCATTTGTCCACTCTGAGCCCATTCACTGAGCACTTGTACAGGATCTAACAGGAGACTGTTGAGCGTGTGATGGAGGGAAGCATCTTTAAACAGATGACAGTTAAGCCCACACCTAAACCATGACAGCTAGTCTTTCGTCTGTGTAAGGATGGACTTTAGGATCTCTGAGGTCACATCTATGACGGCCTGTGTGAGTGCTACAATGATCTCCCGTGGCTGGCTTTCCCATGTTGGTTCACGGCTTTCTCTTCTAGTTTGAGGGCGTTCCAGGTTTCTGCTGCTGTTTTTATCCCCTTCCTAGTCCATCTGTGATTTATTTCATCTTCTTCCCCCGACACCTCTATTCTCGCCTCATGACAAAAACACTTGGATTTGGGAGATCAATGTGTTGTTCTTATATTGGCTCCATTAATAAATGTGTGATTATGGCCAAGTCACTTAACCTCTTTGGGCCAAAGTTTCCTCATCTGTAAAATGAGGATAATTATGTGCTGTAACCACTTCATGGGTACTAGAAAGCAAATACCATTTCTGTTTTAAATGTACTACTTCATACAAAGGGACTCTGAGAAGTAGAAATGATGTAGAGAATATAGTGTGTTGGGATACATTTACCATAGAAGAGGCTATATAATTCCAGAACCCCGTCGATTTATTGCTCTTTATAATTAGTTTACTTTTTTTTTTAAGAAAAAGGATAATTTAAGGGAAGTAAAAGAGTTTTCTGTATAAGGTGTTATTTTCCATTCATGATACATCTAATATACTATGTTGCTCTTAAATACATGATGTCACTTTGGGACACAGTAATAAGGATTAAATATTGGTTAGTAAATTAAATTCCTCTGCCAAATTATAGCTTTTTATCTGAGACTATTTTTCCTGAGAAAATTATTTCAGTGTAGTTGGTTTTCTAAATTACAAAGTGTTTTTTATTGTTTAATGATTAAAAGGTATTCTGTACCTTTTAAAAAGGAAATAGACAAGTAACCATGTAAATTCAATGTGTCATTTAATAGTAAGGTTTCAGAATCAATTTATGTAGCTAACAAAAAGAGATTAATTAAATATATTATGATAATTCCACTAAGTGGAATGCTTTGGAACAATTGAAAGTGTTGTTGTAAAATTGACACATTTAAATTTTTTTTTCTTTATTGATTAAGGTATTACATATGTGTCCTTATCTCCCCATTGCCCTCCCCACCCCCCCACTCATGCCCTCACCCCCCTGGTGTCTGTGTCCATTGGTTAGGCTTATATGCATGCATACAAGTCCTTTGGTTGATCTCTCCCCTTTATCCCCACCCTCCCCTACCTTCCCTCTGAGGTTTGATGGTCTGATAGATACTTCTCTGTCTCTGGATCTGTTTTTGTTCATCAGTTTATGTTGTTCATTATATTCCACAAATGAGTGAGATCATGTGATATTTATCTTCCTCTGACTGGCTTATTTCGCTTAACATAATGCTCTCCAGTTCCATCCATGCTGTTGCAAATGGTAAGAATTTCTAAAATTGACACATATTGACCTGGAAAATAGCTGTAATATTTTACTGAATAAGAAAAATAGATCACATAATATGACCTACTTTTTAATAAAACATATTGATAGATATGATCATATAAAGTTTTGGAACACTGTACATCAAGATGTTACTTTTAGTTAAAAATATCAGAAATCTTATTTTTATATATGCCTTTAGATATGTCTAGACTCTTGAAAGTTAACAAATACTGCTTATTGTCAGACAAAGCAATAAAGCTATTTTCAGCTTTTTTTTAAAGATAGGATTATTCAAACTACATTGTCTAAATAAGGTGATAGTCTGAAGACCAGTAAGATCATGATATTGAAAACTAGATTTTAGTTACATGAATTTTTGCTTTTCTTTCTTTTTTTTTAACCTATAAGCTTCCATTTGCTATGAATCTGGCTATATTATTTCTGATTTATTTGACACCTGGAGAGTAAAATCTCTTGCACAACAAGTGGTATTCTAATGAGGAACTAAATATTTTAAGAGAATTCATATACTCAGGTTTTTTCAGTAGAAGTTGTTAATCATTAAGAATAACTATGTGGATGTGATTCTTGGATGAAGCATTAAGTTATGAACAAGTGTGGAACAGAGAGCAAGATTTAGACTTAAGAAACTTCAGACTGAAGTACCCCTTCCCTTTGATTACTTCTAAATGCCTTAAGGCCAAGGAAGCTAGGGCAGGAGAGAATGGGGAAAGTAATTGTATAGAATTTCACTTTCAGACCAGGAGATGTTGGCTGACCTTGACTGAGCTTCAGTTGTTTGTCATATTTCAGTCTTGTACAGAATTCCATTTTTTATATTGATTTGTGACAAAAAGGTTTTAATAGGAAATATTCGATTAGGAAAGTAGGTGTTTTTCAAAGTTAGAAAATCTTTTCAGTTTATTACTGTCACTGTCACCTTTCGACAGTCACCAAAGTGAGTATACCACTGAAACTACCCATTTTGTTTCTCTGTGCTTTGCTCATAGTCGGCAGGTCTTCTAACTCTGGGAACTATATCCAGCCTATTTTTCATTTTTTTCTATCTAGTTCTAAATAGGGTGGTTGCTGTTTTTGCTTGCCTTCCTAAAATGGAACGTTTAAAAAAAAAAAAGAGTGGTAACTTCAGTCTCCTGTAATCATTCATTGAGATGAGGCTTGGGAATAATTTGCATATCTTGAAGTGCTAAGTAGAAGGCTTCATAAGTAGTCTGTAAAGAATGCCATTCATATGCCTTCATTCTTTTTCTGAAATACTGACAGCTGATAATAGAGATTTTAGTTAAAGAGGATTAAAATAGGTAAGTCTGATAATTTTAAAGATTGTGTTTAATGGCTGTTTTCACTAGTTCAAGTAGTGTTTGGTTTTTGGCAATGAAAAAGAACCTACTTAATCTATAGAGAAAGAAAGAAATGTGACCCATGCTTTATTTAGTATAATGCTTTAACCACATGTAAAAACACACACACATAACTCCAGTTGTTAATTACAACAAAAGGTTTACCATCTGCACCAATTAAACCAACCTTCAAAAATAAATTAGAAATTTATCTTATTAAGTAAAAAATACAGAATATTTATCTGTAGGGACCGGCTATAGGGTCAAGCCTCGGACTGACCTGTGGCAGGGCCACAAACAAGTCCCAGCTTGGTGGGCAGAGCCCTCCTAGCATAATTAAGTTGAACCTTCTAGTCCTCCCTAGTTCCTTCCTAGGTAGCCAGTGGGCTGTGGGAGGTGCAGCAA
The DNA here is from genome assembly GCF_027574615.1 of Eptesicus fuscus. NCBI lineage: Eukaryota > Metazoa > Chordata > Mammalia > Chiroptera > Vespertilionidae > Eptesicus > Eptesicus fuscus. The sequence goes on along the minus strand of NC_072474.1, from coordinate 79,813,516 downwards.
GTGCTGCCAAAACAAGGTGAAACTCACAAGAACATTATAACTATGTTGACCACTTCCTTGTTTTGCCTTGTGTGCTCTGACTATAAAATAAAGCTTCGGCTTGCAAGCTGGGTCACTGTTTCCTCATCCAGGCACAGTGATCTGACCTAGCCCCAGCTGTATTCTCTTGTCTGTCTTCTTTAATCCTTCACCGCCCCCCCCCCCCCCCCCCCCCCCCCCCCCTCAGGCTCACCGAACCTGGCCGTGCTGGCATGGTACCTTTATCAACAAATGGGAGAGCAGACACATAGGGTTTTACTTCTCATTGCTGGGAGACTGCTGGATTTCAAGTCATTTGTTTATAAGAAAGAGAGAGACAGAGTGAGAGGTAGATGTGTATATAGCCTATAATTTGATGGTGGTTAGAAGTAGTTTAGTAATTTTATTGATCGTAAGCTTAAATATATTTTCTAAAGTATCAAATGTTTATAATACTTTCTTTCAGTTTCCATGACTTTGCATGCACCTAGGTTGCCAACGAGCCCGTTGACTTGACCCTTTAATGTATTTAAGTTTTCATTGAGCAACATTGTCCCACAGTCATACTCTGCAAATCCGATGTCAGTATCTTCCTCAGCCCTTGGTACAATGTGTTCCAGGGATGGTGAAGAAGGATAGCCATTCATTGTTGTACCAGAGGTAGGGAACCTTTTTTTTTTTTGCCAAGGGCCATTTGGATATTTATAATATCATTCTTGGGCCATACAAAATTATCAGGTTAATAATTAGCCTGCTAATATTTGGTCAACATTTAATTAACTCGCCCCTAATGCCTTGGCAGATCCAGACTAAATGATTTTGTGGGCCTTATACAGCCCGTGGGCCGGTCATTCCCCACCCCTGTAAACATAAGCAAAGAAAAACTATGCGTTTCCTAACCTTACTTTTAACCTATTCTTGCTTTATTTGGAAGTTTAAAAGAACCCACTTTTGAGTCTGATACTATACTAGAAAGTGTTACAGATTTTGTGAAATGCTTATTTTGGTATTCTTACATTCAAGTGAACTGGAACTCATAAAACATTACCAAAAAAGCATAGAGAGACTAGTTCCTATTAGGAAATTAAAAAAAAAAAAATCACTTGCTTTTACTTGATAGCTTTGACTTAGGCTTCTTTACCTTTTCTGTTTCTTTTCCTTTTTTTTTTTTTTTTCTCTCCAAGTCATTTATAGGAGATCTACAGAAGAGTGTTTAATTCTCTCAGAATCCTTTAAAAGAATGAAACCGGATCTTAAATATATTAAAATACTTTGATTTATTCTGCTGTAAAATTAATCCTCTTTGTGGTCAACTATTTCACAATACCTTGGCATAGGGATATATATAATGTATTTTTTAAAATATACTTATTTGAAATTTGATTTATTTTTTGGCTCAAATATTTGAGCCCATAGAATACCTCATATGGATTCCAATGCCAAATTCATGTCATCCTCAAAAAACAATAAAGTTCATTTTTTTATTAGAGTATGGAGTCACTTGTTTAGTATTTTTCCAACAATTAAGAATTTCACTTAGTTATGAAAGCTAGCTGGCATTGACATGAAATTTTAAAAGACTGTTTGATTTTTGACAGTCATTTATTTTGTTTTTGAAAGTAAAATTTAATTATTTTTTAGAATATTTTAGAACATTTTATGTAACTGAAGGTATTAAATAAGAAAAGATAAATTCACTGTGACACTCTATGATGGCACAGTATTTATGTAACTGAAGCATATTGGTGGATTATACGTAATTATCCAGTGAATTAGGAAACTATGCAAGTAGTTAAATATAATAATTGTCTGACATGAATTTTTTCCCTTTTTCATTATGTATAGGGAAATAAAACCTAGTAGATGATTGTAAATTCATTTTATTTCTTGAATTTTAAAAAATATATTTTTATTGACTTCAGAGAGTAAGGGAGAGAGAGAGAGATAGAAACATCAGTGATGAGAGAGAATCATTGATCATCTGCCTCCTGCATGCCCCCCACTGGGGATCGAGCCACAACCCAGGCATGTGCCCAGACTGAGAATGGAACCATGACCTCCTGGTTGACAGGTCCACGCTCAGCCACTGAGCCACACCAGCCAGGCGCTCTTTTCAAATTTTTGAGGACCCTCCATACTGTTTTCCACAGTGGCTGCATCAATCTTCATTCTCACCAACAGTGCACTAGGGTTCCTTTTTCTCCACATCCTCTCCAACACTTGTTGTTTGTGGATTTATTGATGGTAGTCATTCTGACAGGTGTGAGATGATATCTCATTGTGGTTTTAATAGGCATTTCTTAAATTTTGGGTATTCACCCTTTATTGGATGTGTCATTGGTGAATATGTTCTCCAATTAGTAGGTTGTCTTTTTGTTTGTTTGATTTTTTAATTTATTTTTTCTGTGCAACACTTTTTAGTTTGGTGTAGTCTCATCTGTTTACTTTTCCTTTTGTTTTCCTTGCCTGAGAAGATACATCAGAAAAATGTTTCTTTAAAAATTATAAAATCCATCATTTTTCTTTTTAAATAGAGGTCACTAGTTTTTTTGTACATTTCCTTTTTGAAGTTTTATTTTCTTTTTTGGTAAACAGGATGTCGATATTTTTAGTAATTATAAAAGTCAAAGGCCTCTCTCAGTTTATTAGGAGAAAAGCAATGTCCAGCTTTACTTTCACTAATTCATGTTTAATGATTCAACATCACCAACAAACATGAGGTTCTCTCTACTAGGGATTTATGGCTAGTGTCTTCCACAACTGAAAGTAAATCAGAGACGGTTCCTTCTGTTTTGTGTAAAGGCATTGAAGGAGGGGGGCAGTCCAGTCCCATGTTGAACACTTTGTACTGAGATTCACTTTCTCTGTTTTAGTTTTTGTACTTTTTCAGTGATTTTTAATGTTTAGGGTAGTGTCATTTTAATAGAATATTTCATATAACAGTAGCTAGTTATGCTAAAGTTGTTATCCTCACATGCTTTTTCAACTAGGGCGCTAGTCCTAAAAACAGGATGGGTCAAAATAAATTAATAGTGCAAAATTTAAAATTATACATATATATGCACATATACACACAGTAGTGTACACATTTAAATATATATGTACATGCTATCATGCAGTGTGGAGGTATACTTTTTCATGATGTAGCACAACTGAGGAAATCTAATAATTTAAAATAGCCTCATTATATTTTCATTTCCTGATTTCCAAGCTTTTCTTCTTTCAGAGGTTCAAATCGGTACCACTGTCTTTCCATTTGAATTAAGTGAACAGTATAAGCTATTAGCAAGGAATGTTTTAAAATATTTTCCTCCATAGAAAATATTAGCGTCCTCTCAGAGAAACGTTTGCTTATTATATTTCATACTATCTTTCTCTTTTTCATACTTTATCTCTGACTAATGAGATACTTATCATTGTACCAGAATTAAATAATGATGACATAAATAATTTGTTTCACTGGTCATTTCCAACATTAGAAGACTATTAGCATGCTGCATAGTAAATTATAGGGATATATATTATAGCAATAATTATCTTTATGGCATGGTCATAATTTGTATTATATTAAGACACCCATTTATAAGTTCTAACATAATAGTGTTTTTTTTTTTCTCATGTCATGATAATTAGAACTTTTAAATCAACTTTTCCAAATGTTTAAACTGGGAAAATATTTGAATACTGATATACCAAATATTCTCTCATGATTGCTTTCTTTGTTCAGGTTGGGTAGTTAAAAAAAAAAATTATTGGTTTGAGAGAGAGGATGGAGAGAAAGAAAAAAACATCAATTGATTGTTCCACTTACTTATGTCATTGGCTGATTCTTGTATGTGTTCCCTGGCCTGGGAATCGAATCCATAACCTTGGCATATCGGGATGATGCTCCAACCAATTGAGCTACCCGGCCAGGGCCAGATTGGATAAATTTTTAAAAAGGAATAAAGGCAAATTTAGTGACTCCAATATAATGTAAGGAGATAGTAATAGGAGACTAAAGACAGAATGTCTAGGCTGTTAACACAGCTCACCACTTAGGAGCTTTGTGACCTGGGGTCACTTAGTTGAATTCTTTGTTCCTTGGTCTTTTCTGTAAAATTACTGTTATGAAAATTAAAATTATGTAAGTAATTAGCATAATGTTTAAAATATGGTAAATGTTTAGTAACTGTTAGAGCTTGTCATCATTTAATTTTTGCTAGTTGACAATACACTGCTTTTCTTTGTGGGAAGCATCAATTTTAAGCTCTGATGTAAAAAAATCACAGTTTTAATCATCATTAATTTTTAAATCATGCAGCTAATAAGGGAGTAGCAAATATTGCTCCCATTGGAGTAAATGTGATGGAAATTTTTTTTTCTTCAGTGTCAGTTGACCTGTATAAAATTTGTAGTAGAAATATAAAGCCACAATTAATGCTGAAGTCAGCATGAACCTCAGTAAGTAAACAGGTACAACTTATAGAGAAGCCAAAATCTATAATAATAAAAGTGTAATATGCTAATTAGACCAGATGTCCTTCCGGATGTCCTTCCTTCCAGACAAAGCTGCAGCGGGCAGGGGCCATGGCGGCGGGTGGGGGCCGGGGCCAAGACCCTTGCAGAATTTTATGCATCGGGCCTCTAGTTTCTCTATAATTAAAATAACCTTAATACTTTTGACATATACTCATTTTTCATTATGGCTGAAGTATAACATTTTATAATAGGAAAGAAAGTAAATTTAACCTGGTTTGTTTATTTCAATGGTAAATTCTTCTAAATTTGATGACAAAAAGTAATATAACAACAAAACAATCCTGGGAAGTTTCTTGGCTATAGTTATAAGAATAGTAACATTTACTACAGCTTATCCGGAAGGCCCTTATAGTGGTATGGGAATGAGATTATTGTTTAACTACTAAATAGTGAGCTTGTACATATTTGTAATTATCTTTTGTCTGTATAGAAATGTGTGTGTGTTTATGTATAACTGTGTATGCATAGCTTGAACATTTAAAAAAATCAACTATGGATTTTTAAAATTGCCTACGACAGTCCATTCATGACTATGCTTTGCCTCCAATGCATGGTGGTCTTGGGGTGACTGATAAAAATGGCAGAAGGTATGCCTTGTTCAAACCAAAGTCAGAGACCTGAGTCAAATAGAGAAAATCCTGATAGCTGGGAGGTAGCCAGAAGTAAGGCAAGAAATACCCTACCCAGGTGGAAAGTTTTAGATGCTTTTCTGTGCATAGAAAAGCCTGTCTCAAAATGTTCTCCTTTCTTCAGTTTACTCCACTGGAAAGGCAAATAGAATTTCCTTGACCAACAAACTTAGAATCATTTAAACAAAATGTGTGCCTGAGTGGCTTGACTGTATCTCTGACCTGTGATTTATTAAGATCACCTGTCCAGTTTGAGGCCCCAAAGAACAATAAGGAGGGATTTCACAGACAACCTCAGGTGAACCCTCTCCTTTGCTTCCTCTGTTCAGTCCCGTCTACATCTAGTTGTTAGACACAGAACGCTTGCCTGGGAAGAGCAGGAATGAGGTGCAAACAGTTGTCAAGTGGCTGAGACACATTGTGCAGCAGCTGGAGGTTTTGTGACGCTGAAGACACCGAAGTCAAGTTCAAGTGTTGGATGTGTTGAGGGGGAAAGAGCCACCGAGCTGACTCACCAGAAGAAAGAGTGCAGATACCTGGAGCATTTTGAAAGGGATCAGCATAAAACACAATTTCTGCTGTGTTTCTATTGAATAAAGTCTTCTTGATTTTACCTGAAAACCATATGATTTAAAGCAGTTGCTCAGACATTCCTAAATGGATTTATTTTCATTTCCTCACAATGATATTAAAAGTCTACCTTTTCCTGTAAATGGAAGTATATAAATAGCTCAGAATTCAGACTTATGACTAATTTTGCTTGTTATGATATACACATTTGTGCTGAATATAATCTGAACAAATGCCTTACCAATGTGTTCCACCTCACAACCTCATTCCTAAATCAGAAATTAATGGACTCAGATGAGAGTGTTCTGATTAATGTTGTATTGGTTGATAACACCCAGAAGACAGTGACCAAATAGTGACGCATATTCTATTGGTTCCAAATGTTTGTTTGCTCACTTTTTCTAATTTCAAGTGTGTTAATAAGAATTCAGATCTAGCAAGCACTAAGCACTGAGGAGGGGTCAACCAATGTAGGATTACTTTTAAATCCTAGCTCTGGTCTTCCTAGTTGTGTTACTGGTGCAAGTAACTAAATCTCTTTCCACCAGTTTCTCCACTTCATAGATATGAAAAGCTCTTTTGTGGTTTTTAAGGATGAAATGGGTTAATGAACTTAAAAGTTTCTCACAGTGTCTGGAACATACTATAATTATCCTTTCCAAGTTCTACATTATATACATATCTTAACATATCTGAAATTGGATACATCATAATAATCAATAGTCTATCAATTTAAATGACAACATACTTTTTTCCTCAATGGTACATAAAATTATGTTCTATCTTATAATAAGAGGCATCTTATATTTGTTGAAATATGATTAATGAGATGCCACATAAAATAATATTCTGCCCTTTAATGAGAGGTGTTTTAATATCATATGAGTATGGGAATAGGTGCTCTCTATTGGTTCCCTTTCCTTTTCTGTGGAGCTATTATTCAGTGTTGTCAGCCGTTGTTTAATACTAATGGCTATCTAAGTATCAATCTAGGCTCCTTTTGTTTTCTAATTAAATAAACATATATGTACATATTTATAAATTATTTTTGAGAAGTAAAATATAGACCTCACAAATACAAAACAAATAATAAAAGTACTGAAATTCCTGTAACTGAATATCACGTTAATAATTGCTGTGATTTTGCTAAATGTATTTTCACACCTCACCAAGTTTTCTATAAAATAGTTGATCTTGTTATAATACATAGAGGTTTAAAAAGATAAGACTCCAGTATGGCATTGATAGTATATCTTATGTGTTTTTAAAGGGATCCTATAGTTTGTCATCTAAGGAAAACCAGTTTTTGTGGCTGAGTAGTATGGATGTGTATAATTTACATATGTGGTACCTAAAGAATGTTGTGAAATAGGGGCTATGTAATTTTTCTGAGAAGACACCAAAACAAAACTAGCTTAATAACAATGTTTTTTTCTGTTGCTTCGGCAAATTATCTGATGAGGGAGACCAGTGTTGGAGTGCAGCTATGAAAATCAGAACCAGCACATGACATGTTGAAAGTCACAGGAAATGAAACACAAGGTAAAATGACTCTTTACACAGAACAAATCTCTCTGGTTAACTGAAAGTCTGGGGCTGGGAACAAAGACAAACTCATAACCCCTTCATGGTAAATGTCTGCAAACCTAGTTATGAGGGAGCTTTTGATGCCCTAGTATGCCTTTCAGCAGATTTGCAAATTCACTAGATCTATGAAATCAAAATCAGCAGTTGGGAGTTAGTTTCTTGCTTTATATTTTGATAGATAAATTGCTTAAGGATTTAAAATCCATCTGCAGTAAGGATGATACATACTGAATTAGAATTAAGGGATTTATTTGGTCTTCTTTTCCCAGAAAACTAAGATTACTTCGTGTCAAAACAGTGTCTTGAGAAAGTGTAAATAACAAAGGCTTTACTTGAAACTTCATTTGGAAATGAAGACTCTCATATTTCCAAAATATATTATCATTATAACATATGATCTTGTGTACCTTTGTTTCTGAAAGTAAGTAGCTTGCTTTTTCACAAAGCAAATCTTGTTGAATTATGTGTATAAAATATTACTTTGTGAAAGTAGCAGTGCTCAAAGATATAATTTATATGTCTATTTGACTTATTAAGTCAAATCGATGAGCCTGTTTTTAAATCTGATACTGTCTGTAGAACTTTTTGACTATAGTGGTAACAGTCTAGTTTAAAACTGTTCTCTTTTATTTTCTGGATAAAATGGAAGATTCTGATCTCTCTGAGTGGCAACACTGAAAACCATTACTGAGGAGATCCTACAGATAGTTTTGGAAAAGAGAGTCCTTTTTTTTTTGGTGTTCCTTCAGTTGTGTTGAATAGCCTGCCACTCAGTCAGTGTATGATTTTGACCCTCTGCCTTATAGATACTACATTTTTTTGGACAGGCTTCTGTCAGTGGAATGTGGGTGTTATATGTACTTTGAAAAACTGGAAAAATCAAAAACACTGAGAGGTAATTTCTAATTTATTAATATTGTTGATAAAATATTGCCGTATTTTTAGTTTCTACCTTGAGCTTTGGCAAAGCTTTAGGATATAGTTCTTATTCCTAAGAAAAGTTGCTTTCCTCCACCTCCTTCTGTTTTCAATCAAGTTATATCCCTTTAATTGAAAGCATAGGATATCTTAGGGGAAAAGAGGCCTTTTGAGAGAAGTCACTAAATTTTTACCTTAGTCAGATTACCCTATTCTGTTGTTATTGATGTGGAGTGTAAGGATGGAAAATAAATTTTCTTCTACCTTTCTGAGTTCTTAGCTGAGACCCCTGTAATAAAAGATTAACAAGAGACAACCAAACAGAAGTTTAAGATGTACATATAGTGTACACATGTGAGATACCCAGGAAAAAAATAGAATAACTCATCAAGGTGGCTAAGAATTAGTCTTAAGTGCCGTGTTCATAGTGAAAGAGTAAGAGGATGTAGGCCTCTTAGGGGAGAGTGAATGAATTTTAGGAAAGATGAGCAGGCCTCTGGAAGAACTGATGAGAGGTGTGATAGTTTGTGATAGCGGGTCTGGGTGTGGTGTCAACTCTAGTCTCCTCTCGTGATAAGTGTCAATCTTCCCTGGTTGATGCAACTTCCAAGGACAGTTGAGTTCCCCATGGAAGCTCTGTCTTCAGGTAGATATAGGGCATTTAGAGAAAGCCTCTCCCTGCATTTGCTGTTTTTTTTTTCTTTCTGTGCATGCAGCTCAAAATAATCAGTATTCCAAAGCAACATATTTTGGGGTGGGATGTCCTGAACTCCTACAGTCATATTTTGGGGTGGCATATTCTGCTATCCTTGGCTGGTTTGTTTTAATTAGTTTAGAAGATTCTTGTTAGGATTAAATAAGATATACTCTGAAATTGTACTTAGCACTGGTCACCACTATTACCACAACCACTACCTCCACTGTCCAATATTAGAACACTTACCATTTGCCAAATTTTCTATTATGTGCTTTACTTGCCGAATCTTGCATAGTCCGCCAAGTAGGCATTTTATATATATAGAAACTGAGATATAAAGAATCAGCTCCTCAAGTGTACATAGGTATTGTATCTATTAGCCAAGGATTCTAGCTAGTTTTTAAATATTTTTAATGACTTATGCCACTTTCATTACAAACTGAGTATATTGAATATTCTTGAATTAATTATTAACCTGTCCATGCAAAAGATATTTGAATGGCTTCTATTTCTATGTGCTCTCCTTTTTATTTCAAAAAGCATGAATACATCAAGAAGGCTGTCATGAGAATATCATAATAACGTTAAGGGGGATATTATCAAGTTAGTTCCATTTATACCATGTTAAACAGCGCACATTTGTGATTCATCTTCTTGGGCACACAGACTGCTGGCTGGATGGTGCGGGTGGAGATAACTGTTAATTCCTCTGTTCCCTGTTTTAGAATAATCTCATTAAACAAACGCCTTTGAGTCTTCTTTTGTTGCTTAGAACAAATGGTTAGATTTTAGGAAGTGTAGCTACTTTTATTATTCACAAATTCCAGAGCCTTTCAAAATTTATCATTCACATTCTCTGCTCTACACACAATCAGTCATTATGTCAGCAGCTGCCCAGGGAGCCTCACTTCAATTCATTCAGCCAAATAATAACCATCAGGACAACCATTGCTACATTAAAAATAATAATAAAATGAAATCCTTAAATAACAGAATCCTTTATTTCTGTAGTTAAGCATTAATTACTTCCATTCAGTAGAAATCCCATTGTACATTTTGACAGGGAAAAGCAATATCTGTGTTGAAAATTAAGTTGATTAGATTGATATGTTTTAATAAATAGGAAAGGTTACAAAGGGTTTCATTTCCAAATAAATGACTTCAAATGATTTATTACAGGCTATCATAACTTAACCAAGTGTCGGCTTTTGTGTTTGTAGTTCAGTGACTGAGCAATCAAAAATCTCTAGCCATTTGAATAATTACAGATTTTGAAATAACTTCAATGCTCACGGATATCCCAAGTCCACTTTCCTAGATTAGAGAGAGTAAGCATAATACAGGTGGACTCTTTATCTTGCTTTTGAATATGTGATATATGTGTGATGAAATTAGAAAATAATTACTTTAAAATACAGGTTCAGTGTCCGTTCCCCTCTGTCCTTCTCCTGCCCCGTCCACCCTCCCCATCTTTCCTCCCTCTTTTCTGTGATATGTCAGTCCTGTTATTCCATGGCAGTGTTCAGAACATTGAATTCACATTTCAGATACTATAACAAAATATAAACATTAATTTATACAGCATCATTGTGAGGCTACATCAGCGACCCTTTCATAGAACTCAGTTGTGTCCTGTCAGGTTCTTGTGAGCTTAAACATCCTTGGTCATGTTGTTGTCTACGAGGTGTCTAAAATGTAAGCCCACGTTTCTGTCAGCATTCTCGCTTAATTTCCTCCTTATTCTAAGGATAAAGGAAATGAGATGTAAATGCCGACTCAGATGATCAGTTTGCTGGCAATGTGCTTTGAAGTCACATAAGGAATTAGAGGCGTCAGTCTATGCACAATATTGCCACCTTCTGCTGAACACTTTACATCTTAGAAAAGATGTGAATTACTTTCAGAGTCAGTGTCAGCTTGAACAAATGAGGAACTGTATATGAATTCAAATTCAGTTTGAGTTACATGGCAAAAAAAAAAAAAAAAAATGCTGTGTATGTCACGCGACCCAAAGATTCGTTTTCTTTTTCTGTGATGTGTGTGAGAGCTATTGGTAAGAATCTCGATAACTTCCTTTAAGCATTTATGTTGTATATTTTCTCAATTATTGGCATGAGCTTAATAATTAGCAGTTAACTAGTTAGCAAATCCAAAGTAATAGAGGTAATTTCCTAAAAGGTTTCCCCAAATTTTTGTTGTTTATAGTAAAAAATGCATATGGCATCTATTATTATTTTTTTCCTTTCAAGTTTTCACCAATGTCTTATTTATCATCAAATATTGGGAGGGATCCAGTTTCCTGTTTGTAGACAAAAGTAGCAGCATGCTGAAGCGTGTATTTATTTTAGGTTTAAGTTATATTTCTTTTTTTAAAATATAGTTTTATTTATTTCAGAGAGGAGGGGACAGGGAGACAGAGATAGAAACATCAGTGATGAGAGAGAATCATTGATTGGCTACCTCCTGCACGCCCCACAATGGGGATTGAGCCCACAACCCAGGCATGTGCCCTGACTGGAAATCGAACCCTGACCTCCTGGTTCATAGGTCGTTGCTCAACCACTGAGCCAGGCCTGCCAGGCAAGAATATATTTCTTTCACTTCTTAATAATGGGTAATTCTTACAATTCTCTTATTTATTTTAATGAAAGAAATAGTTAGTTGAAAATTAACAACTTTTTAGAAATCTTGTTCACTAAGTACCTCATTCTCATGTATAATCCCAAGATTTTATTTCCATGTAATCCCTGTTCATTGGTGTCATGGCCTTCATTTATTGTTTCAATGCAAATATTTCTAAAGGGTTACTATATTTTTGCAAATACTTTAAAATCTGCCAAACAACTATACATGCTCTAAATGCATAAATCTTCCAAACAAATCTGATATAGGATTAATATGAAACTGGCCACTCTAATGAATGCCAAGCTTAATGTACAATCTACCTTTTGAATAAATCATACAAGAAAATTGCAGAGTATGTAAATTACAAAGCCATCATAAATCAATATCCTTTAGGTTGCTCTGCCTTTGGATAAAGGGTAGCACTGCAGAGGCCACGGCATATTTGAAAGTAAATTAGAGGAAAGCAGTTAAAGTGAGGGAGGAATACCCATTAAGGAAAGGAAATGCTCAGAAAATTATTATAAAAGTTGAGTGCACAAATTACACACCCCTGGGCCGGGGTCATTGGATGCAGAGCCCATGTATGAATGAAATGGCTCATTCTGGTTTTCACAATTGTGACTGTTACAGAATTAAGATATTGGACTTGTTCCTTCAAATTTGCCCAAATGCTTAAGAAAGGGTTTTCTAGCCCTAGCTCAGTGGATAGAACATCGGCCCACAGACTGAAGGTCCCGGGTTCGATTCCTGTCAAGGTGACATACCTTGTTTGCAGGTTCCCCGGCCCTGGTCTGGGTTCATGCAAGAGGCAACCAATAGATGTGGCTCTCTCACATCAATGTTTCTCTCTGTCTCTCCTTCTCCCTTCCACTCTCTCCAAAAATCAATGGAAAAATATCCCTTGGTGAAGTTCTCTAAATCATAATGTTAAAACTGTTTCTTAGTAAAGATTTTGAACTCATTGATAGAGCTGCAGACCATCATCTCTGTTCTAATCTCAATTAGGTGTAAGAAAATCAACTTTAATGAAGGTTGCTGGTAATCTCTGAAATATATTTTACTATGGACCATGTACTCATTTTATTTTATAAAAATGTACCTTGCCATCCACTTTACACTTATATTTGGCTAAATGAAGAAAAATATTAGCGAGCAATAAAAAGATCGTGAGGTTTTTAAAAATATGGTCTATTCCGGAAAAACAAATTTTGTGAAGAAATGTGAACACTTAAAAAAAAAAAAAGAAAAAAAGAAGCCTTTTCTCAAGATCATATTAAATGCCAGGAAGTTTTGCCAAGCAGATTTTCAGGGGGAAATCGGGCTCTCCTAACTGTCCAAATGTTTTCTCACGTTTCAAACAAGCAGCTGCTGGGAGTTCCTGCCAGGACTGAACCTTTCAGGCAGAATGTGAGCAGCTGCCAATCTTGTGTCAATATTTTAAATTCACTTGCAACCATCTCAACTGGTGTAAAATGTTCTTTTCCCCCCACAAAAGGCCAACCCACAACTCTTTTTGAAGCTTTGCCTCCCTTTTACTCCCCTAGTGGTGAAATTGCCTCTTAAGCCCTTTTAGTAGAGAAAGAGCTTTCTTTGGATATTAGAAATACGGACAAATCTCAATCTGTTGATAAGGACAAATTTGAAATAGCAGAAACATTGACGGCCATAAGAAAAATGTAAAATAATATGTAACTGATGAATATTTTAGCAAATATGTGTGTAATGAATTTACTTATTTAGGGCTTGTTGCTAGAGCTTTTCTTTTTTTCTTTTTAAAGAAGGAAAGTCCAGATTTTGACCTTCAAAAACTTGCAAATCAAGATTGGTAAGGGCAAACAGTACATGCCTAGAAATTAGTTTTTAAACTGGAGAATAATTACCTCCTTGACCCTTGGGTTACAGCCTATAGATTATATCATAATCTGTGGTCTGAAGGAGCTTTCTTTAAGGCAAATAAGAATGAAAGGTGCATGATATTATCACAGATATAAATTGAGAGGGAAAAATTGGCACATGATTGTGCTTGAGATGAGATTGGGTGTAACATTGTTTTCTAAACTAGGAAGATTTTACTGCAATGGTGACGAGGGGTAATAGGGTGAGGATGATGAGGGGAAGAGATGAAGGAACAGTAATATGAGGGTGATGTATAAGATAAGAGGTTACTTGTTTGATTGGAGAATGAGTTTTGCCCTGAGCTAAATAAAGGCTACTCTTGGACACTGAAGACAAATGGTTGAAAATCCATCCTGTCCTTGTGTATTTTTACTTAAAAAAATGGGTAATTGGGAAATTTTTATTAAAAGTTGAACAACTTATGGAACTCTGCATTATTTACTTGAACAATTTTATTTTTTTGTATAGCACTGAAGAAAATTCCTTTACTCATGCAGGTTTTTTTTTAAACATTTGAGATCACTTATAAGGTTTTGTGAACTTTTACTATTCAGGTTAAAAAAATGGCTAACATTTCATTATGCATATTAATAGTGTTTAAGTAATATTCACAAAATAAAGTCCAACTCATTATTCATGTTAGATTATGAGATATAACTACAAGGTAATGTGATTTAAAAAAAAATCCAGAATTAGTGGGATTAATGCAAGGTAGGTACTCTTTTAAACTATGTCACACTTATACTAGTGATGAGGATGAGATATTGCTGAATCGTTTTTAAAACTTCTCATTGGAATTGTCTTTATAACCAGTAATGGATAAGAAAGTTCCAGTGTTTTGCAAAAAAAAAAAAAAAAAGCTAAAATACGTTATTACTTTTTAATAGCAACTCAAGTGAGTATCTTACAATTTTTCCTTTCCATGGAAGTCTTTAGTAAAAGGCAAAAGATTTATAGACTCCGAAGAGAAACCAGAACACACATATCATTTCCTTATGGAGTTAACACAGCAAACATTTGCTTCTTGGGAGAATAGGTTAGATACCAGTTGTTAGATACCATTTGAGACAGAAGGCCTGTTTTGAAGGCCCAGCTTCAGCCTTTAGTAGCTGCAAGGGAAAATCACTTAGTGGGAAAATCACTTCATCTTTCTGTGCCTCCGTTTCCTCATCTGTAAATTAGGAATATTAATGGTGTCTCCCTTATAGGTTGTTTTAAAGATTAATAAAGTAGTGCATATGAAGTGCTTAAAGTGGGGCCTTGCACACAGGAAATGTTATCTAAATGTTGACAGTTATTAAGGAGTTGCCAGTCTTTTTTTTTTTTTTTTTTTTAATCCTTACTAGCACATTTAATATTAAATGGTCCTATTTGTGATTTTCACCTGAAAGTAGTTGTGACAGAAACTTTCTGGAAAAGTGCTGTTATGTGACTAAATCTGTCATTTTCTTTGATTAATTGTTTGGAGTCTTACAGGTTTATAATAAACACTAATCAGATGTTTATACCTTTACTATATCAGGTGGCAGCGTGAAGTGTCTGAAATGTGGAATTTTTAAAGTTAGCACAGCTTTCTTTCTCAGGGTTTTAAAGTTAATTTTGTGGATTATTTTCATTTTTTTTTTTTAATTTATTGGGGTCACTCTGGTTAACAATATTAAATAGGTTTCAGGTGCACAATTCCATAACACATCATCTGTACACTGAATTTTGTGTTCTTAAAAATAAGTGTTAAATATAGCTTGATTCTCTCATTTAATAAATACCAAAGATTGCACACCAGTTTGCATGGTCACAAGAAGCATGGATTGACAGAAAAAGAAGGATATATTAAACCTTGGGAAAACCCACCATTTAAATAATTGTATTAACTGAACACAGAATGCTCTGCTCCCTTCACTAGGAGTCCTGTTCGGTATTAGCGGATGATAATGGATAGCTTGTTTTTTCAAGGGTGTGAACACGTCGTTCTCTGCCTTGGGTAGCAGCTGTGGCTGCTGTGCACAGATGTGACCGACTCCAGGTAAATGAGAGCTGCCGCGTTGTTTGTGTAGCCTCTGCTGGTAATTGTGGAATATTTGTGCAGTCGCCCTCCTACCTTGCTCTTCTGCTGCCTTCACGATGGCAAAGACTTCATTGTGTGTTTGGTTTTGCCTTCAGGTAATCGATTCAGATCTTGTTCCTCGTCTTTTTGGTGAAATGCATTTGATTTTCATCCAATAGTTGTACACCTCTCAAGGGGATACCCACTGTACAGTCGTAGATGAAGTTTTCTGTGCTGCAGGTGATGAGGCTCCCAGCCTGTTTGTTTATACTACTGGATAAAGTGATTACATACCCCACCCCACTGTTAGTTAGGTTTCCAAAAAATAAACTGCTGAATGGCAACAGGCACTGAAGGGGCATTTAAAAACATTTTTTAAAGCTTTATACTTAAAGATTTTTACTTGGTAAATTCTCACACTTAATACTGTATGAATATTTTTGGGTGTTTTTGCATACTTATTATTTCTTTTCTATTCTTGTGTTGGTTGTTATGATTTTCATATTTTTTTTTAATTTTAGAAGTGAGTGTGTGTGTGTGTGTGTGTGTGTGTGTGTCTATAATAACATGTTTCCTTGGTTCTGATTATGTCCGTCTTAACAAGCTCCAGAGGCCTTGGAGTAACTTCTCTTGGGTGTCCTTTCATTGATTTAAGACAGCATAAAGGAGTACCACTAATATAGTGAGTGCTTACTGAAATCCTAGCGCATTATAGACCTTTGATAGGAAGGTTCTTTCATCTTAAGATAAGAAGCACCATGATGTGAGTGTAGACAGTGGAACGGTGGTGTCTGTATGTGAACCTTGTGCCTTGGGTGCCACTTTTCACATTGTAGGCAAAGAAAGCAGAGTTCTGGGGTATAGGTATAGCTCATTAAATTGTGAGACAAGATTGAGTAGATTATGAAGACAAGGTTGTATTAGTCAAAACTAAACAACTAGTGTTTACCAGCAGTCATACACCTTGTGCCTTGCATGATTTTACTTTAAGTCTACAATCAACTAGATACACAACACTTAAACTGTGAAGAGTTTCCTTGGAAAAATGAATTTTAGTCCACATTTGGGCTTTCAGTAGTAGGATTCATGTGTTAGAATCTCTGTATTATATCGTTACACAACTTGCATCGTATCGTGTTCCCCTTCTGAGGAGAGTTCAAGGTTAAAAAGTATCAAAAACACTATTCCATGTGGTGCTGTAGAATGGACTGTAATATCATCGGGGCTTCTGTTTGCATAAGTGTGTGGTTGGTGTAGGAAACACTAGAGTTGGTGATGCCTGGGCAAACTCTGAAAGCTTTACTGATTTCTTCCTTGAGGGTCAGGGGCTTCACTCTTCCAAGATGTTCTGAGTTTTAAAAAGTAGTAGGGTATCTAGATTTCCGTGGGAACTTTCCCACTAAGTGAAACTTTTTTCTATATTTATTTAATAATAAATGGTTCATAGAAATAAACAATATACTGTATCATTCCCTAAAGCCTTTTGGTTTTCTTTCTCTCAGATCAGTCTAAGTTTTGAAAGAGACATAATTAATATAAAGTAATATGCACACCTCCTAAATGTCCAGGATTTTTGACTCTTATATACAACTGTGTCACCACCACCTAAAACAAGATTTGGAACGTTCTCATCACCCCAAAAAGTTCCCCACTGACTCTTCCCAATCAGTTCTCCATCTTCAAACTCGTATAACCGTTTTCTAGACCTTTATTTTAAGTCCCCTAGACTTCCCTAGGGGACAGTTCACTATGCTTGTTCATTCACTTGAGTCTGCTGCTAATGTGTTAATTCATCCAGGTACCTTAACTGCATTTGAAATTCCCAATAAAATAAAAACCATCAGTGAAAGCATCAGTCCTTAATAAAAATAAGCTCTGCAAATCTTATATTTTAATTAAAAATTGGGGCTATTGGAAATGAAAGATTAATGGAGTCATAAAGTAAAAAAAAAAAAAAGCGTATGTAAAACTGAATGGAATAATAGTTCTGAAGATTTACCTTGCCTTTAAAGGATCTCTTAAACTTTCAACAATAGAGTGCATGCTGAAGGTCATGAGACCAATGAAGGAGGAAATTGCACAATCAACATTACTGAGTAGATGAAAGGATATTACAGCGTACCGTCTTATTTAAAAAGATAATACAATGGAAAAAATAAGATTCTATTTTTCCATTTTCTTTTCTTTATAATAAAGGAAAATGTATTTGTTTTTGCTGCCCCTGAAGACAAGATTATTCCTTCAAAGTGGGTGGCTTTGGAATAAATTTCAAGAGATCAAAATTTATTTTGAGTCATGAAAATGTATAGCTTTAAATGTTCCTCATTTCTCCAGAGGGGAGAAATATGTGAAGAAAGAAAGGAAATCATATCTGTCAGTTACTTTCCTGGAAATCTATTTGAATTCAGTAAATTAAGAGATGGCTTTGTCTACTATGTGGTCTACTATATGGTCAATATCTGAAGCCAAGACATTTGTTACCCTTTATTTTTGGTTCTGCCACAGTTGTACATGGGGATATGGGGGTTTAGGTCAAATTGTTTGAAAATCTTTCTCTTCCTCCTCCTCCTTCTTCTTCCTCCTTTTTTTTTTTTCTCTTGTATCTGCCAAGCATCTACGAATTAAAATAGAGGCGAGTAACCACTGGGGTTTGTTACTTGCACCTGCTCTACTCATTATCTATGTGGGAAAATTAGCGAAATAATATTTCTGCCATAATACTTCCATATTGCTATGTAGAAGTGATCATTTATCTACTTAAAAAAAAATCTCATCCTTATGTACACAGCTCTCCTAATAAATCATGTATAGCATAGCACTATCTTCAGATAAAAATAACAACTCATGCTTTAATGAGGCTAGAAGGAAAAAGAAGGTACAGTAGATTCCTAATAGTTCATTGGTCCAGAGTATTGTTTTTTAGTTGTTTTCACCAGTGGACCTACCATAGATGGACATTCTCCACAATATTCCACCCAAATACAATGGAAGATAGGATTTGGTAGTCCCATAAATCATCTTTCCAAGAAAGAGAGCTGTTCTAGCAACAGGATGGCAGATGGAGCAGCTTTTTTACCAGTGGGGGGTTTTGTTCTATGCTGCCAAGGATATTGAGGAAAGAAGGAATTATGCTAATTTATCTGTTTTTCTTCTTTTCTAAGCAGTTTTACATATAAAGAACTCACTCATTTTGGGACCTAAGTTATTATTTTTTTGGCACTTGGTGCATAGCGCAAATTGTGTACTGAGTGTATGTGCACTGCTTAATCTTTAAACGTTAGGTATAAATGCAGTATCTGTTAAAGGGTATTCTGCTTGCAGAATTACAAAAAGTCACAGGACCGTTAAAGTCTAGAAACTATTCCAGGGAGTATCTGCCCAGTTTCTAAGGTTGTACACAGAATAGGAGAGCTCTTAGGAAAGTAGAGGTTTTCTTTTCCCTGGCTAAAACCTCATAAATAAAAAATATATAGAATTGGCTGACTCTTATTCTGATTACCCATTCAATGATTATTTATTTATTAAATGACCAGCATTATAGAGGAATAGAGTGCGTACGCTCTTGATAAAGTACACTCACTGCTCTGCTTATGATATATATATATATACACAAACAGTTTTGTTCTCTCCTTTGACTTTATACAATAACTGCTTAAATGCAGAGCCTATATATTTTTTTTATTTTTTTCATGCGAGGAACACCACTGATTTTTCATTCTTTGCCAAGGGCATGGGTTATTCCAGGACGTAGTCTAGTGATCTGTCCATAGGGACACACAATTATATCTTGCTCTTCGGTGCCTTCAAAGAGAATATTTTGCAAGAATAATTTGTTTTCTCAAGCATTCACACGTGTATTGAAATTGCAAGATTAAATCCAAAATCCTTTGAGCTTTTTGGGAATAAAGATAGCATATGAAAATGCTGAGCATCCTCATTACAATTACTACTTTCTAAGAAAGCCTTTTCCATGCCCTCTAAGATCAGCTCTTTTTTTTTTTTTAAGAATCCCTTTGTTCCCTTTTCTTTCATCTGCTGCTTTTTACTTGTCCCACTTTAGGGGAAGAGAATTGAATCACCTCAGGCTGAGTGCTTGTGGACCCTACAAATTTAATGTCTCTAAATAAATTATGCATGTTATATACTAGTCAGAAAGAGTGGAATGGGTGTGCTTAGTGTAAGTTGTGATTGTGGATGAGTTAGTTAATACCTTTGGCATCTTTAATTTTTTTTTTTTTTTTTTTTATATGAAAGGGCTAAAAAAGGATATCTAGATCCTAGGCAAGGACATTCTACTTTGTGCCAGATTTCAACGTTAGGTAAATAAGTCTGTTTTCTGAGCATCTCATCTTGACTGCTGGATGATGCTGACAGAAACCAAACAAACCCCACCCTATTGATTTTAGTGTATTATTAAAGGCCAGTGGTCGGCAAACTCATTAGTCAACAGAGCCAAATATCAACAGTACAACGATTGAAATTTCTTTTGAGAGTCAAATTTTTTAAACTTAAACTTCTAACCCCACTTCTTCAAAATAGACTCGCCCAGGCCGTGGTATTTTGTGGAAGAGCCACACTCAAGGGGCCAAAGTGCCGCATGTGGCTCGCGAGCCGCAGTTTGCCGACCACGGGTATAGGCCATATTGCAGTGACAAATAAAAGGTTTTAACACTAAATATTGGCTTATTGATGGTATACAGTGCATATCGGGTGATTTTCTTGGGCACTCCTCTAAGTCATGATGTGTAGGCCCAGGTTGCCTCTATGTTGTTAGAAGAAGCATATGGCTTCTTCTAACGTTGCTGTGCTAGTAGTAGTTTACTCAAGCCCAGAGGTTCCCAACTGGGGGGGCAGATTTTCTCTTCAAGAAATATTTGGCAATGTCTGGAAACATTTTTTGGTCATCAGAATTGAGGTTTGGGAGTATGAATGAAGGTCATAAATACTGCTAAACATTTTATGTGCAAGACAGACGCCTACAACAAAGAGATGCTCATTTCCAAATGCCAGTAGAACTATGGTTAAGAAATCCTTCTTAGCCTTATTATATTCCATGCTTTGCTGGAAATGGAATCTAATTAGCCTGGCCGGTGTGGCTCAGTAGTTGCGCACCGACCCATGAGTCAGGAGGTCATGGTCAAGCACATGTGTGGGTTGTGGGCTTGATCCCTGGATGGGGCATGCAGGAGGCAGCTCCACCCATGATTCTCTCTCATCATTGATGTTTCTATCTCTCTCCCTCTCCCTTCCTCTTTCTGAAATTTTTAAAACACATACACACACATATTTAAAGAAGAAAAGTGAATGAATCTATTATCTAATTATCTACCTACTCATTAATTCAGTCATTGGATACTCATTGGATAAATACTGTTATAAAAATTCTAATTAATGTTTTTAACCAGGAATACACATATGGGGACTTGATATAACTAGGGATATCATGGAAGTCTACCTAAGGAAGGAATATTTAAGCTGAGTTTTGAAGAAGGATAAGAGAGGGTTAAAGTTGTACGAGTGGCTTGGGAAGGGTCTGGAGAGGGAACAATGTTCAAAGCAGAGCTAACACTCCCAGAGACTGAAGAGAATCAGGTCTGACTTCTCAGGAAGAGAACCTGCTTATTCTTGACCAAAACCTTAACTCACAGGGGCCCTTGTTCCTGAATCCCATCCCTTCTGTTCTGATATCTAGTCCCAAGGTTGGCCATGGACAGTAAGTGTTTGATTCTCTATCCAATTCTAGGACACAGTTGAGGACTGTGCTTCATTCATAATTTCCCCTAAACTACTCAAGGGAGTTGAGAGGACGTTCTGACATCCAGTTTCCATCAGCCACAGGTACTTATCTTTGGCGGTAAGCCTCAGGATGTTAGGCAAGGCCTCTGTCTGAGGTCAGGAACTCAGCCTCCAAGGACAGCGCTAAAAAGTGTAGTTCAAGTGATCTTAAAGGAGGGACTGCAGAGGCAAGGAACCAGGTTGGGCTTGATTTTAGGTCTTGGATATACAGATTTAACAGGGATCTTCCTCTTACCAGGAACTGCTGGGAACCATGAAAGGAGGTTGGAACCGTCCTAGAGCCATAACAGGAGCCAGACTTGTTTGGGGTTTGTGGGGCTTTGACTTCTGTTTCCTAAACAGCCATAAAGCCATTTTCTATCTCAGTGTTAGTGAAGAGTCCTCAAGATGACAGTACTCCTTAGTAGCAAGTTAAATGTCTAGGAAATTTACAGTACAACTTTGTCTCATTTTCTCTGCATTTTCCATATATGTATCAGGTATAAACACAGTTCCAGAGGATCATAATTTAACCTTACATGCATAGATACTCATTGAGCATCTAATGTGCCAAGTGTGTTTGAGACACTGGGCCATCACTGTGAAATGAAAGTGTATGACTGCTTTCATGAAACATAATTCTACTTGAAGGAGACAGACTATGAAAAAAATTATAAGTAACTTACTGAGTAAAAGAATTCTAGATGGTGTTAAATCTAATTAAAATAGTGCAAGGTACAGGTATGTAGAGTGATAAGGGAATGAGGCTCACCTAAGCTCCATTAAGGAGTAAGGTTTGGGATAAGACCCAAATGATAAGAAAGAGGAAGCCTCTTGAGGATCTGGAGGAATAGCAAATGCAAGAGCCCAGAAACACAAACACATTTGTCTCACTTCAGGGCCAGACAAAACCAGGATAGCTGGCATTTAGTGTGGTAGACCAAGTGGGGAAAAATGAAATGTTAGAAAGACAGGCAGGGTCTAAATTAGGTAAGGGCCCAATACGCCACAGTAAGAAATTTGAATTGTCTTCTACCCTCTTGCAAACCATTTTGGTGAGTTATACAAAGGAAGAGTGACATCTGATTTACAATATAAAAAGTCATTCTGGTTACTGGATGGATGATGAACTGGGGTGAGTTGGAGTAAGAGTAGAGGGCAGAGGATCAGTTTTCTAGGTGGGAGATAATGATAAGTTGCTAGACTTGAACTGTGAAAAGAGCTAGTGTGATTAAGGAAGTGATTTGGTATTGCTCCATTCAGTTCTGTGTCATTTTCATGTTTTTAGGATCGTTTACCTTGGGCTCGTTTTGAATATTTGAGTAAAATTTTTGCCAACATATGAGGTGTCTGATAAATAATGTGAACTCTCCTCTCTTTCTCACTCTTTACTTCTTCATATTTCTGGGAACTATGTAAAGGGAAGTAGATTATTTTAAGCCACTTTTCGAATGTCTGTTTTACAAGGTGCATTTTTTAAAAGAACAGTAGTAAACTTTCTGATGATACAGAAATTGAACAGTGTAAACTGATTTCTTTTGAAGTTTCTTCTTAAGGCTTTGAAACTTTTAAGCTTCCACCCAGGACTTAACCGTGTGTGTGTGTGTGTGTGTGTGTGTGTGTGTGTGTGTGTGTGTATTATCTAGGAAGGTATAAGAGTGAAGTAAACCCTAAAACTTATAAATGACAGCACTATTGATTTCTAAATTCTCTTACAGCTCTGAAAACTTTGGTCACTACTTCTGATTGTGTGATTGTTTTGTTATAAACCACAAGGCAGAATTACATGCAGTTCTAGCATATTAGACTGTTTGTTAGAACTACGTCTGGGAGAGGATCTGGCTGACTGCTATCCTAGCTACTGGTCCTTGCTCCAGTAGCTGCAATTATTTTAACTTTTTCAAACATAAAGCATATTTTTTAGTGAAATCATATGCAAGTGCCTTAGTATATTATAAGGCACTTTTGACCCAGGGATTAATAGAATCCTTACAAGGGCTCTGCACCATCTCATAATTCAAGGAGTGGTTAGAGTACATTCATTATGTGCTGGCAGGGTCCTTCAGGGGTTTACAGAAAGGCTGGAAATGGATCTCCCTACATCAAAAGCTATTAACTTGTGTGGTTTTATTTTTTTTTTTCTTCTTGCATTCGCAGGCTTTTCTTTATGTGTTGGGTTCGGTGCTTTTTGAAGGGCACAGTAAGGATACATTGTGAAATGTGAATGCAGATTAGTGGAGAGTGAAGTAGCTTGTTTCCCAATCATATTTTGTGATAGGGGGAGGAAAAGCATAAGTGAAGACTGTAGCTTCTATCTTTATGGAGTAACGGGGGACTATATTAGCCTTCCGATCAGCTGCACTCAAGTGTTAGTAGAATAATATTGTGTCATCTTCTCTATCCTGATGTAAAAACTCAGAGAGCTATTATTTCTGTGCATTATAAAAGAAAATAAATAGAATATTATTGTAAATAAATGATTTTCTTTCAAATTTGATTTACTTAACCTGGGAAGAAGATTATTGGAGGTAATGCTGCACACGGAGTCTGAAGAAAGGGATTTTAGCTCTGGTTTTGCTAATAGGCCCACATTTTACCTTCTCGAACTCCAGCTCCCCCAGCAGCAAAAGATGCCCTCATAATTGCTTTTGCCTTTATATAAAGTTTGTTTTGAGGGTCAAATTAGTTAATGCTTGGAAAAGTTTATGCATTGTGAAGGAGTGTAATGCATAATAGTTCTCATTATTCCAGGCATCACTCCTTTTCAGAGGAATTAACTACATACGATGTCTGCTGAAATCTTCTTCTCACTCTGTTTTATGGAGTTAGCCCATGCCAGTCCACAAAATGACAACGGCACTATGAATACAGTCTTTAGATAAGCATCATTGTGGTCCCACATCACTCAATACACTACAACTACAAGTATAGTACGCTCCACAATTTTGCCCAGTTACAAACTCTGTAGGATTTTGAAAATATGAAAACTCCAGCAGTTAAATTTTTCTGAGCATTTTTGGGGCAAATTTAATAATTCAGAGGATTTAAAATATCATAAGTAGAATTATGTGGATAGTTACATTACTAATTAAATATAATATTTAACAATTATTAGTTGTCAGATATTTGGCAAGTTCTATAAATTAATTATCGAATTCTGTCCTTATAAAAGTCTTGCATTATTATGTTTATTTTAGTTTAAAAATAAAAACCCACAAAACTGTGAGACTTAGAGATATTAAATAACTTGTCCAGGTGACAACAGATTGATAAATGGTGTATCTAAGAACCAGGCTACCTGGTTTTAAAATGTGCACTGAAATACTACCTTATACTACCTCCCAGGATCATTTTTTGGTGAAAAAAAGAACTAAGACAAATCTAAGGTAGAAATGTAGCATTTTCAGAAACTCAAAAACAAAACAAAAGACACACACACACACACACACACACACACACACAATACGACTAAAGGGAAATACATGGTGATCTTTCCCTTTCATTGCATTCTGGGGAAACTATAGCCCCTTGGAATAAATCACTAAGGAATTTAATAGAAATCTTCATATCAGTATTACTTTCTGTCCCATATGCCCCAAATATTTAAAGTTCTTTATCTTTTATTGTTAAAAACCCTGGGCATATTTTACATGTTTATACTGAGAGCTAAGCCCTGGTGGGGCAACTCAGTTGGTTAGGGTGTCGTCCCCATATGCCAGTCTCTCTATCTCTCTTCCTCTCTCTAAAATCAATAAGAAAAGAAAAAAAAAGAATATACTGAGAGCTAAGAAAAGGATGGGAATGTAACGTCTGACTAATGGCTGAAGATTGACTGTACCATACAGTGTCAATCCAGAAGTCCTTCCCTCTTGTCCCAGGGGTTGCTGTTGTGCAGATATGAATAGACAAAGCCTATAACATTCAGAATGAATGGCCATAGTTTCAGTCTCAGCACACTATTTGTGAGACTAATGTATTGAGATCCAGGGCATCCCACTGAGCTCAAATTTGATCGTACATAAACATAAGAATGACTATTAATAAACTTTTTGGAATCTGTGTATGGGTGCTTTGTAAAATATCCAATGCTATATAAATCATTAAAATAATTAATTATGTTATTACATAATAAACTATAGACCCCCCCAACAATTGAGTAGTAAGGTAAGGAGCTCAGGTCTATGTAACTTTCTTAAATTGTAAATATAAAAACTACTAAAATATGTGTATGTCCTTTGAAGGATTGTTTATTCTCTGTTATGCATGGAATGTACTCCTCCCCTCAACCCCAATTCATATGTTGAAACCCTAACTCCAGTGTCACTGCCTTTGGAGATAGGCCCTGGGGAGGACTGATGAAAGTTAAATGAGGTCATAAGTTTGAGGCCCTAATCCAATAGGACTAATGCCCTTATAAGAAGAGGGAGAGACACCAGAGCTCTCTCCTCCCAGTGAGGGCATGGAGAAGACAGCTGTCAGCAAGCCAGAAAGAGAAGCTCATCAGGAACCAAATCCAAAAGAACCTTTATGTTGGACTTGCCAGCCTCCAGAACTCTGAAAAATACATTTCTGTTGTTTAAGCCATGCTGTCTGTGATATCTTCATATATATAAAAGCCTAAGTGACTGAAAGACAAAACGACTGAACAACCAATCGACCAGTCGGTCGCTATGATGTGCACTGACCACCAGGGGGCAGACGCTCAATGCAGGAGCTGCCCCCGGTGGTCAATGCGTTCCCACTGCAGGAGCATAGCTCAGCTGATGGGCTCCAGACATGGGGCTCATGGCTGGTGAGCACAACTGTGGCAGTACAAGCCTCTCTTGCATCCACAGCAGTGCTACCGAGCAGGGCCCGAATGAGCAGGAGCGGTGTGGTGCCCGGCCTGGGTTTGGGCTCCTCCCCGCCACTTGCCACTTCACGCACTACTACATCCCTCAGGGAGGTCGGACTGCCGGTTTTGGCCCGATCCCTGCAGGCCTGGATTGCGAGAGGGTGCAGGCCAGGCTGAGGGACCCCACCAGTGCATGAATCTGTGCACTGGGCCTCTAGTTTTGTTAGAGCAGCCAAGCTCCCTAATATACCCCCTTTGATATAGTAATTTACCTAAAAACAGTTGTAACAAATAGAACTAGTAGTATGTTGCTAGTAATAAGTTTTAAACACACACACACACACACACACACACACAAAAGCGAGACAGAGAGAGTTGGCTCAGGATGGAGAATCAGGTAAGAGTCTATGTTGCAGTCTTGAGTGATTACTAAGGCAGAATTCCAGTTCTGCAGCCTGGAATTCTTTATTCTTTAGTCTTTGCTCTAAGAGCCTTCAACTTGTTGGATGAGGCCCACCCATATTATGAAGGGATATCTGCTTTTTTTAGAGTTAGCTGATTGTTAATGTTAATCACATTTAAAAAAAATGCCTTTACAACAATATCTAGACTAGTGTTTGGCCAAAAAGATGGTCATCAGTTAAGATAACATTAACCAGTACACTGCTGTCACACATTACTACTAATTCAGTGGCTTTAAACAATACAAATGTATTACCTTACAGCCTAGAGGTCAGAAGCCTGGAATGGTTCTCACTGGTCTAAAGCCAAGATGTTGATTTTATGGAGGTTTTAGGAGAAAATGCATTTCCTTGTTATTTCCTGGCTTTTAGAGGTTGTCCACAGACCTTGGCTCATGACCTCGACCCTCCATGTTCAAAGCCAAGTCTTTGTTTTGCCATCTCTGTAAATTCTGCCTGACCCCTCTCCTTCTTTCCTTTATAAAGGCCCTTGTGATTTTGTTGGCCCTTCCTAGATAATCTCATGTAAAGGTCAGCAAATTTCCATCCTTAATTCCAATTACAACCTTAATTTCCCTTTACCATATAAATAAGATATTCACAACTTTTGGGATTTAGGAATTGGACACCTCCTAGGAGGAGGGGCATTCTCCTGCCTACCTCACTCTGTGGTCAAAGAGGCTCATTGTAATTCTTGAGAACACACCTTCTTTGTTGAAACCACCTGAGCTGGCAGCCTCAGCTCTTCCTCCCACTACCTGAGCTCATCTGTCAGGTGACTTCATTTTGCCTCCGTTTTCTCATCTATACATTGAACTAATTGAGAGGTTGAGTTGATAACTTAAGAGTGATTAGCAAGAAATTGACTAATTTTTCTGATATTATTTTGATTACAGATTTCAATTGTGATTGTTTTAAAGAATTAAACGTAATACAATTATTTAGGGGAAGGAGGTCAATCCTATCTAATAAAGAATTAATATGCAAATTGACCATCACTCCAACACACAAGATGGCTGCCCCCATGTGGACAAAAGATGGACACCACAAGATGGCCAGTAGGTGGAGGGCAGTTGGGAGGGACCAGGCCTGCAAGGGAGGGCAGTTAGGGTAACCAGGCTTGCAGGGGAGGGCAGTTGGGTGTGATCAGGTCTGCAGGGGACTGCAGTTAGGGGTGACCGGGCCGGCAGAAGAGGGCAGTTGGGGGAGGCCAGGCCTACAGGGGAGGGCAGTTGTGGGGGAACCAGGCCTGCAGGGGAGGGCAATTGGAGGCAATTGGACCAGCAGTGGAGCCGTAAGGTGTCGACCAGACTGGCAGGGGAGTGGTTAGGGGGTGATCAGGTCGGCAGGCAGAAGCGGTTAGGGGCAATCAGGCAGGCAGGCAGGCGCATGGTTGGGAGCCAGCAGTCCTGGATTGTGAGAGGGATGTCTGACTGCCCATTTAGGCCAGATCCTGGTTCGGGCCTAAACGGGCAGTCGGCCATCCCTCGAGGGGTCCCAGATTGGAGAGGGTGCAGGCTGGGCTGAGGGACCCCTGCCCCACACCCCTGTGCTTGAATTTTGTGTACCAGGCCTCTAGTATAATAATAATCAGTTTCCTCCATATCTTTTCTTTAGATTTTGCACAATCCAGGATACCTCACTTTTTCAGTTTGAAGTTATTTTGAAATCTAGAGACATAGTTACATTTTCTATGTATATGTACGTAGCTACTAAATAAAGGATACTTCATACTTGGAACTGGAAACAGAAGGTTAAAAAGCATGTTAAAATGAGAGTGTTTGAAGGAGGGGATGATTGTGTCTTGACTTTCTCTTGATTTAACGAGAGAAAGATAAATATCACATGATCTCACTCATTTGTGGAATATAATGAACAACATAAACTGATGAACAAAAACAGATCCAGAGACAGAGAAACATCGATCAGACTGTCAAACCTCAGAGGGAAGGTAGGGGAGGGTGGGGGTAAGGGGGAGAGATCAACCAAAGGACTTGTGTGCATGCATATAAGCCTAACCAATGGACACAGACAACAGGGGGATGAGGGCATGAGTGGAGGGGACTTGGGGGGAGTAATGAGGGGATAAGGACACATATGTAATACCTTAATAAAGAAATTAAAGCCATAACTGGTTTGGCTCAGTGGATAGAGCGTTGTACTGTGGACTGAAGGGTCCCAGGTTCGATTCCGGTCAAGGGCATGTACCTTGGTTGCAGGCACATCCCCAGTAGGGGGTGTGCAGGAGGCAGCTGATTGACGTTTCTCTCTCATCGATGTTTCTAACTCTCTATCCTTCTCCCTTCCTCTCTGTAAAAAAATCAAAATATATTTTTAAAAAAAGACATTTTAAAAAAAAGGAGCTGGGAGTTTTACATAAAGATATAGTAAGGTAGGATGGATTATTATTTAGATTATATAGCACTATCAATAAATATTAAGTCTCATAAAAAATCAAAAGCAAAGTCAGATTACAATACAACATTAACTTCAGGCATAGATTTGAGTTTGTAATTTTATTGTTGGAAATGAGAAGTAATCTGCCAAATATTTTATTTATTAAATAGTGATATTTATGTATTAAGCTCAACAGGAAGATATGGAAGCAGCGGAGATGATATATCTTTTTTTATATTGAATGCCAGAATATTTACAGAACATTAGGTATGCACTTTAATTTTAAGATTTTTGAGAGCAATGCCCACACATTAAGCATTTTTTTTTTTGCATTTTCTGTCCTGGCTCTTAATAATTACTGTTTATGAAAAATATTGTGAATATAATTTTTACATGGGTATAGGTAGGGGGAAGCTACATTTTTACCAAGCAAATGGGTAATATAATCTATGAAGTCATACATGAAATAGAATGCTCAATTCTAAATGCCTCAAATAATAACCTTATTACCATACTGTTAATTGAGTTCTTACTGTGTGGACTTCTGACTTTACAGATCAGTTTACTGAATGCATTGCTTATAAGTCGCATATACAAACTTTATAATGTATTTTCTATTTTCTTTCTTTATGCTGTAATGTAATAATTTGGATATTAACGTGCTGATATACTAGGGCAGAAGTACTACTGAAATATGGGTAGAAATAACTTTTTCAATAGCTCAATAGAAAACTGGCATTTTGAAAGCTGCATGTGAATTCTCATTTAACAGGCTTTTTCTTTTTCTTTTTTTTTATTTAACAAATAATTTTTGAGCATATTTCAATACTGATTCTAAGTGCTAAGGACATGTTAACAAAATAGAAAAGGTTCTGCCCAATGCATCTTATACTCCGGCCCATTTTTTTTTTCTCTTAACATGTTAACATTTTTCTCTTTCCTGGTAATTTTAAGGCAGTATTTTTGTATTACTGGATATATGAAATAAATTAGAGGAGTAAAAGTATGTTTAATATAATACATTATCATGTAAAAAAAAACACCCTAAATTTTAAGCTAATAGGATTAAATAGCTTACTGTGAAATAGGAAGAGAAAGGGGTTCATTGAGTGGATTAAATGTTATTGATTACTTTTATATTGCAGAGCATTATGTCCCTTTAGGAATATGAGAACCTAGTACATTGAAAAGTATAGCTTCTATGTAGGAAATTATGAAATAGGGCTAGAAGGAAACTTGGACCTAGAGAGTTCAATTGTTTGCCTGTGTTTATACAGGTGAGGATGCAGGGCCCCCCACTGAGGCTCCAAACCTGGTGCTTCATTCCATCATGAGAAAGAACTCTTAACCCAAATGAAACCTGACAGATTGGTTTTGTAAGTTACTTGTTCTCTTGAGTGAGATGCTTTTAGTGTCTGCATGCTGTTTAGTGAGATGCTTTTAGTGTCTGCATGTATGTACTGTGTTCTGAGGCATTTGAAGTCTCCTTGGCCACACTGTTTGTTTGTATTAACACACAGAAGGAGTCCTTTGACCTCAGAACCATTATAACCTATTGGAATCCACATGCAGGTAAGAAATCAGACTCATTGTGTGTGTCTCAATTGGAATTCTAGGAACTATGCCCTTACAAATATTTGAGAATAGTATAGGAAAATATGGCCCGTCAGCACAGCCATGGCATACTCAGCTTCACGTTGGGTGCCTTATGTGCAGCTCCAGCTCAGCCAGGTTCGGTGACCCTCAGAGGGGGCGGTGAAGGATTGAGAAAAGACAGACAAGAGAAGAAAGCTGGGTCTGGGTGGGATGCTGTCCTCTCTGATGGAGAGCCTCTCTGATAGAGAGCAAGAGACAGCACCACGGACTACAAGCCGTGTCTTTATTTTATAGCCAGATCCCACGAGGCAAAGTAAGGGCGTGGTCAAGAAGTTTACAACATTCTCGTGGGTTTTAATCCTACTCAATTACATGCACCTGAACTCTATCAAGCCCACATCACTCAGCAACGTGGGATCAGGTGTTCGGACCATAGGTTCAAGCTTACAACTATTGCTCTTGGCTATAATTGTGCTGGGAGGCTCTGCCCTCCAAGCTGGGACTTGCACGTGGCAATGAGAGGACTGTGCCCTCTCATTAGTCCGAGGCTTGAACCTGTCCAAACACTGTAGCTGCTCCCCACAGCAAAACTTATTTATTACTTGTTTTTCATTGAGAAATTTAATGTTGAATCTTTGTAAGCATGAAATCATTTTCTGCAGTTGAAATTTACTCCTAACTTTTTATCCTTAATTTCCACATACATGGGTAAATTTTGTCAATGTAAAAAAAAATATGTTGACCAAAAAAATGTTATATATTAAACAAAAATTTACAATCAGCACTTCTTGTGTATTTATGTTACTGGTAGAGAGAGGTCCTTGTCCAAACCTGTTGCTAGTGGGGTGGATTTCTTGCCATATCCCGAGAAAAGGCATTTTCTGAGACTTGTATGGGAGGATGCCATATTGTAGAGAGCTTTATTTCTGTAGAACCAAATCCCTGAGTTTCCAAAGTCCATTTCCCTGTGTCTCGCCATAGAAGTGTAGTTGGGGCTTCAGTAGAGCTAAAATCACAGCCTGTGTCCAGAGTTCCCATTCCATGTCTGCACAGTCTAATATAGCATCAGGCTAGCTGCAGTCCGTTAGTCCATTGCCTGAGGGGTAAGCATGGCCATCGGCCATACAGGTGAACATTGTAGAATCAAGAGAGCCTCACAAGCCGGAGGAACCAAGAACCAAGAGTGAGGACTCCTTTGTTTAGGAGCTTATGTGTTCCCAAATTTTCAAGTGCTTGCAGTGGCCACACCCATTCTGGCCAATGATCTCTGTTCCCAGAGTGACTGGTAGGGAAACCTTCCCTATGTTACCCCATCTTTCCTGAGCATGCATTTTTCTTCACTTTGTTGGATCCCTTCCCCCAGCGTTTTGCAGGGAATAAGCTGGCAGACCCCTGGGGAGTGCAGAGTTGCAGCTTCCTGGTGAAGCTGCCCAAATGACATGCCCATAATGTCTGGCTTCCCTTTTGTTCCGTTCCTATTATCCATAACTACCTAATTACAATGGTATCGGTACTGATATCCAGCTAACTAGTTATCCAGTTTTCAAATGTATTTTCAAGAATTCAAAGCTTTATATTAGAATATATCTAGCCAAGAATAGTCTAAGAATTGGTATTATCTGAGAATGGGATTTTTTTGCTAACCTACTTTCATTTTTTATACAATAAGCTCTAACTTCAAATATGAATTTATATTTACATGACCTAAAACTTTGGAAAATACATACGACAGATATGAAGATAAAAGGCACAAAAACATGTTTAGTACTCTTTTTGTACTGAAGTTTATCGACAGTCAACAGAGAGCCACATAGTTAAAGCCTATTGTGGTAAGCACAAGACTATTAAGCCATCTCACAGCACATTATTTTCAGTGAAATCTCTAAAATATTTGGAAGATTTTCACTCTGAGGTCAGTATTAATGGGCAACAGAGCCATCATAATTGAAAATTAACTCTACTATTTTGGTTTTATTTTGAAGAGAAAACAACTAGTGTTAGGGGGAAGAATACCATTTTATCTTATAACTTTAAGAATGGTGAATGGGTAATTATACCAAAAGGGCAGGATTTGTGTTGCCAAATTTAAAATTTACTTCCTTTTGGGGAGCTTTCCCTCAGCTGCTTTGGGGTAAATTTTCAACGCAGTGTGTGGTAAGATTGAACCATGAAACTCTCATTGAAGTTAATGGGAATTTCTGGGCTAAATCCTCACATGCTGTGCTGAAAATGTACCCCCTAATGCTTGAGTAGTTTTTCGGCTATCATGGATGCTAAAATAGAGTTATTATGGTCCACAGTATAAATGTATATTTAGATAGTTTTAAAATATTTATTTGATATAGGGTTACATGAATTGTTACATAGAGCTCAATCTAATAAACTACCTCTTAATATTGAAAATAGTGGTGTTCATTGAATTAAACTATACATTTTGCTTTAAACAAGACAGAGATGCTATGCTTCATTTTGACTTTATTTTACTCCTTGCTATGATTCTGAAAAGAAACCACTACTGTACAAAGTAAGAGCACCCAATGGGTTTGTTAATGTAATGCCATATGTTAGGAGTATTCTTAGAGCTTTCCTCTTTTTCCCTATTATCCTTATTTTTAATCTATGTACATCTAAGCCTTCAAAAATATTCTATCTAGTGTAAGCTAGACACTGAATTTCACTCATTATTTTTTCCTTGATTTTGCTAGATGAGGCAAAGTTCTTATAAATATATCATGTGAAGGGTGCTCCTGGTTTTTTTGTTTTGTTTTTTTTTTCTTTCTATTTTAGTATAAGTAGATGTTTTATCATTAAAATGCTTTGCCATTGCTTCTTTTTTTTAAATATTTGGTTTAGAGAAAGTCAAACCTATTGTAAACCTAATTTATAGTATTTACATATCATGTTGTTTTTGTATGGTATTATTTAGTTATGGAATCTTGTGTCTTTATAGTAAACAAAAAATAATATATTGATCATTGATGGATCAATGATGCTAGAACATTTCTTATTTAGTACTTTATAGTTAACAGTGTTCAAGAAAGAATATTGTAAATTTTGCTTTGATTGTTAATGTTTTGTATGTTTGAAGAAACTTTGATATAGAAAGTTTCAGAAGAAATACAAAAAGGAACTGTAATCTGAAAATATATTAAATGTGAATCACATAATGATATAGCATTTTTAAAATAAGAAAAAGTAAATTGATGGTTTAAACCTATTATGTTGACTTTGGTAGAAGAATTATAAAATTATTCCACAATAGGTTTATTTTACAAAAATTAGCTTTCCCCATGTCAAGAACACTTTCATTCACAAATGATGTTATTGAATGTTACTATTTAGGGCTAACTCACCATTAGATACTTTTTTAGAAAGATTAGTAAAGTACTTAGAATTAAAGTGAGATTATACATTCAAGATTGATATAAACTAGTTTGGATTTCTTGGGTTCCAAATGCCTCTATCTACACTAATAAAAGAGTAAGATGCAAATTGACCATACCTTCACGACGCCCACCAGCCATTCAGGAGCGAGTATGCAAATTAGCCTAACAAAGATGGCGGGTTAATTTGCATACATAGGCACTGAGCGGCCGTGGCCAGGGTGATGACGCAGGCATTCCTCACTGCCCCAGCCGCTCTGGGCCTCTGGGCAGCGTGGGAAGGCGGAAAGGAAAGGCGGCTCTGGCCAGAGCGAAGCCAGTGCCGGCAGCCACGGGAAAGAAGGCCCATTCTTGCACAAATCTTCGTGCATGGGGCCTCTAGTATGCTATAAAGAAGTATCCTCTATTCATACTCAATTGGAAATCTGTTGTTTCTGGAGAAGTCAGTTTAAGGGACAGATTTTGGAGTCACAAGCATAGAAGTGGTAGTTGAAACTAGGATTAGAGTAGATCACTGAATAAAAGCAAGTGGAATAAGAGGTGGAAAGTCTGGAGAAATAATCCAAATAAGAGAAAGGACACAAAGAGAATTTGAAGATTTAGGAAGAGATTGAGAAAATGATATATAAGGAAGAAACAATTTTATGATTAATGAAGTGATCAAATACCTAGTGTTCAAGTGTTATTGACATATTAGCTGAAATAACTCAATTTAATTTATTAATTCACAAATATGTTCAATAGTTTGAAAGAGGTAGAACTTAGACTCTAAAATTTTGAGGTGTAAATGGAAAAGTAAAGAATATACAATAAGCTCTGGAAGTTGTCATTAAGACTCAAAAATTGTGTCAAGCAATTGGCCATGAGAATAAGAATCAAGAACATTGGTACTGTGATTTATATCAGGAATTAAGGGAGAATATTTTTTGTTGACTTTTCTTGGTATGGGCAAGGTTTGCGTACATTTTTAAATAGAAAAATGTGTTAATTTATAGTGCAAACTGGTTCACCTCTGACAGTGAAAAGGCTATTAGTATTTAGTCCAGAACAATGGGCATACACTGGAAACGTGCCCAGCAAACTAAGATATAATAGATCCTCGATTTATAGGTAGAGAGAATTAAGCCTAGTGATTTTTAATTGTGATGTGTTGGGTGGCTAGGCTGGGGTATCATAGGAAGCTTTTAGGATTCTGGATGATTTAGAGAACCGAAATATTGTGACATTTATTCCGGAGGTAACTGGATCCAGTGACAATTTCCCAATGCTTAGTAATAATGTGGAGGCAAAACTTTAAGGCCTATGCCAATTGTTTTATTAAATATTAAAGAGTATTTTCCTTGCAATGAAAGGGAAAGACAGAAACACAGTATATATAACATTGTAAACAACTTTTACTAGTACATAGGCAAGTATTTACAGCGTATAAGGGGATATGACAAAAAGAAGCAAAAATAGCCAGGATTAAAGGTAGTTTTTTTTTTTTTTAAATTTATTTATAGCTAATTTTTTTCAGATATAATTTGGCCACCCAAGATTTAAATAAAACCTCCTTTGCATATTTGAAGTCACTTTTTTTCCTAAAGTAGAATATTTCCCTAGTAAATATGGTCAGAATGTTAGGTAATATGATTGGCCTTTCTTTATATAAGAGGGTCTCATTTGGCTCAGTTTGTTACACTATTGAATTCACCTAGTCCTCCTCCGGCCTTATTGTGTACTGTTCTCCATAGCCCCTGAAAATTGATCTCCAGTCAATAGTGTGCAGTTATTCGACCTGCTCCGTAATCAGGCCTGTTCTGTGAATGAAATTCACTGTGGGAGAGTTGATTACTATCTCTGTTACCACTGACCTGGTTGAAAGGGCTGTCAAGCTGCCTGAAATTTGGATGCTTTGGACGTTTGCCATAAGGAATTCTTTGCTCACCAAAAGAGCTAAATTGAGCGGAGATGAAGGACTGGTGTTTATTGATTTCTTTTTCCCCCTTGCTTCTGAACAGCTAGAGGATGGGATCCAAATTTAAAAGCTTTCCCCTTAGTATTTCAGTAAAATACTCCTCTACTCTTACAAGTGTTTCTGATTTGATTTCATATCACTTTATCTAATAAATCAAGTTTTATAATAGAAAAAGACATATTTACCTAGCTAATAGAAACCCAAAGAAATTTTCTGTTGTATTTGTCATTGTTTGTACCTGCTCTCGAAAGCTGATAGTCATGTCAGTGTTTCCTTCCTATAGGAATCAGATGGATACCGTAGGTAGCTAGTTATTGGTAAACTAGAGGTACGTAGGCCTGGCCGGTGATTGAAGCACAAGCGTCTGGTGCGGAAGGGTAGGTCCTAGCTGAGCTCCGGGCCCTGGGCAGCACCTGGGCCCCCGGACCACCGCATGCCCCTCTCTACCTGAGTCATCGGGCCCCGCCAGCTCCCTCAGTGCTTGGGAGCCGGGCGGCAGCCCTGCCCCCTGCTGCTGCCTCTGGTCACCATCTGCAGGACAATCACGCCTTGACCTGGTGCTGCCCGCTCACCTGCTCCACCATCTCGCCTCAGTCCCGCTCTGCTCTCGTTGGGGCCCATCAGTGCCAGCAGCACCTCCACTGATGCCCACTGCCAGCACCCTGTTGCCGACACCTGCCATGCTCTGCGCCGCCCCCTCATGGTCATCACATGTCGTAGCGAGCAGTTAGACTCCGAGTCGAGGGGACAATTGGCATATTAGTCTTTTATTATATGGGATAGGAAGAGAACCACAGGGATCAGACATTGTTTTGCATGGTCAGCTGGAGACACTGAGCCCATTGGGTGCCATTTTCTGTTGCTGGTCGATGCAGGGTCTTGTGGTGTGATGAGAAAAAGCATTTTTGGGGACCCACAGTGGAGCATGAGGTCAGGAGGTAGTAGTTATTTGTGATGCAAAATCAAAAGAATGCCCCTCTGATGTCCCATCTCTGTCTGTCCAGTCATGGAAAATTGGGGCCAGAAATAGAGTCAAAGTCCAGACACTCTGTGCCATATTAAACTTAGTCCCAGGCGGCAGCTAAGTGGTCTCAGTTCCCATCCAGGTAGCTAAGTGCCTTTGTCAGCTTTAATACATTGCTGTGCTGCAGTATCCAGGCCTGCCAGAAGCCTGCATTTGGATTTCCCAGGGCCAGTGGCCATGCAGCTGGTAGGGCCACATGGCTAGAGAGAGAAAAGAGAGAACAGGTGAGTGCATGGGTAAGTGTAGGGGAAGAGAGAGAGAGAGAGAGAGAGAGAGAGAGAGAGAGAGAAGGGACTTTTGTTTTGTTCGCCTGGCGTTTTAACCAGGAGCTTTTTCAACATAACCAATCAACTTCCCAAACTTTTGGGGCTTCTGGTAGGGTTCACCCACTAGCCACTGATCTTTTCCCCAGGTTAGACTGACAGGCCTCCGTGATAAACACCTCACCCTGCACCATTGTGACTTTATTGTGCCTGTGCTTACCTCCCGCTTTGTTCTGTCTCTTCCCCCAGTGATCTGCTGGGGGCGGACCTGTGGTTCCCTGGGTGGAGTGTGAAGCTGTAGCTTCCTGGTGAAGCAAACAGGCTGTGTCCCCAGCTGACCATGTCCACAAGGTCTGACCTCCCTTGCCCTCTTCCTATTTATCAATAACTAGCTACCTAGGGCATCAAAACCATCCCTTGTTTGGAATGAACAGTCAGTTCTTTGATGTTTCACTGAGGATTTTCTTCCATTTGCTCTTTTCTTTGTATGTGTGTCTTAGTGTTTTTAAGTGTAGAAATTGGGTTTTCTTCTGATTTATATTAAAAAAAAAAAGATAGATGCCCAATGTAAAATTTGCAATACAGAAAATTATAGAGGAGAATAAAATCACCTGATATCTCTAAAAATACATTTACGTTAAATTTAGGTCACTAACCTTTTAGATGTCTCTTTTGCTTATATGTTGACTTGATGGTGTTCTGGAAGCTGCTTTTCTTCAGTCACTAGTATTTCATAACCACTTTCTAAGACAGTAATTATAGGTCTGTGCTCTCATTTTTATGACTGCAGAGGATTCACTTATTTAACTGATCTTCTAATGGTGGGCATATGGGGATGTTTCCAGTATTCTAATGTCATAAACCAGGCAGAGGAATAGCGTTGTCTCACTCATTTTTTAGTGTTAGGAGAGCTATTCACGTTGTCTTAGCACATTGACATGTGTTAGCAGAGGACAGACCCCTCTCTGGCAAATTAAGGATGTTCAGTAGAGTAGGGCCTTTTTTAGCACTTGGAATCAAGAAATAAATTGGGGTCACTTAAAAAACATTTTTTTTTAGAGAGAGGAAGGTTGGAAAGAGAGAGAGAAACATCCATGTGAAAGAGAAACATTTATTGGTTGCCTCCTGCATGCACTCCCACTGGCAATTGAATCTGTGGCCTGGGTGTGTGCTCTGACTGGGAATTGAACCGGCAACCTTTTGGTGCACAGGATGGCACTCCAACCAACTGAGTCACAATGGCCAGGACACGTTGCCTGCTTATCACGTGTGGAGAATCTGAGGTTTAGAGAAACGAACTAAACTTTCTTACCATTATACAGTTAATATGTGATGGAACTGTAATGTTAGTTTAGTTCTGTCAGAACTTAAAACTCCTTATTCCACTGAGTATAACATACATAAGTGATACAGACCCTGTGCTCTAGAAACTTAGTTTCTAATTGGGACGATCATACATTTAATGGACATTTGCTATGCAGACCAGTCGTTCATATCTAGAATGGCACCACCCTGGAGCACTTGAAAATGTGCAGGGACATTTGCATTTGTCACATTGACTGGGTGCTGCCACCGGCTTTTAGTGATTGGGGTACAAGAATGTTGAACACTTTGCAATGATTACTTCAGGCCCGTACAACAAAGAATTTTTCTCCACATTTTTCCATTGGCATCCCCATTGAGAAACAATTTTTCATCGTGATATCTATGAGGGACGTTCTTCTTCTTGTAGTAATACTGCTAGTGGAATGTACAATGCCTTTTATCTTTAGTTTCTTCATATATGTACTGAGAACTTCCTAGAGTCATAGCCACTCATAGGAGCAGCCATACAAATGGGAAAAGAGCTATTACCACCATTTACCATCTAACCCAGAGGTTCAATAGTAGGCACATTTGTTTACTAAGAGAATATCTAAAGCCTTCATGGTGTTATAAATTGTACCTCATAATCTGCTCATCTGATCTGATATTTTCCCTGTCATAATATTTCACTGATGATTTACTTCCCTCACACTTACATTCTGTTAATAGTTAACTGCCAGAGGAACCCTGCCCTCATACTCTTTCATGTTACTCCCTCTTGAATCATGTTCTGTTCTCTTCTAGCAATGCCAGTCACTTTCCTTTACCTCAGCAGGTCTAACCCACTTTTTATTATTGAGTTCAGTCCATTCTCCCCCTGCAAGTCTCCCCTGAGCCCCAAGGTGTAGGGGTGAGTGCTCCTCCTCTGCCATTCCACGACATCCTATTCCTCTTGCTTCTAAGGCATTGACCACTGTACTTGTATGTCAGTGTTCAGGTCTTGTTCTCCCTCACCTGTAAGATCCTTAAAGATAGGGAACAATGTTTATTTCAGTAGATAAAAGATTACAGAGTTCTTCCCTATAATTGGAGTTAAATGATTATTTGAACTATTCTTGATGATTATGCCACCAAGGTAAAATTGATTTTGCAGCAACCTGTCCCTTGCACCAATTCAAAATATCCGAACAATGGATTACGTGTTCTTTCTTTTCACTGGAAAGAACCTTGTAAAATCTTAGTGTATGTCCCTTTCAAAAAAGAGATATTTATCTGACTTTTAAGTCCATTATGGATTTTTAAATCTATCATTAAGTTTGGCAGTAGACACCTTTTATTGGTTAATAAAGTTAATTTTTTTGTTACAATTTACATTGTGCAAGGGCTTTGTTTCAAAAACCATCAATTAATTTGCTCTAAATAAGCAATTTAATTAAAGTAGAATATAATCACATATACTTTGAAAGTAAAATAGGAATAGGAATAAACAACCTTATATAGAAGAGAACACTTGGAAATATTTTAGTTAATTCTATTTCTATCTTGCACTACAATCATAAATTGACTTAAAAGTAAACTATATCTTGATTAAAACCCAAAAGGAAAACTTTAGTGAGCCTGTGGCACTATTATAAAGAATGCAAATATTTGACATTCAAAACTACAAAAACTCACAAATGGCATTCGTGAATGATCAAGAAATCTGAGGTTCAAATTGATATGTGAACTAGTTACCTCAGTTTTTCAGTTGTATTACAAATATTTCTAAAATGCTTAGGCAGATCAGTTTAGAACTAGGACATTAAAAAATCATATCTCTTTAAAATTTGTTATCAGTGAATCTCTTGCTGTCTTATACTTTATTTTATTATTTTTATTGAATATTATTGGGGTGATATTGGCTAATAAAATTATATAGGTTTCAGGTGTACAATTCTATAATACATCATCAGTATGTTGCATTGTGTGTTCACTACTGCAAGTCAAGTATCCTTCCATCATATACCTTTGATATAGGATCTTATATTGCCTGAGCATCATTTTTTGAAATATGAAGTTGCTAATTATAACTGTGGGTTTTGAATGAAATTGTGTGGCTATATTCTGAGTCTGAGACCTCCTCTGGATAATAGTGTTTTAAGAATAAATTTTAATGTGTTTTCTTGTGATTTATCTCTTTCCCTTAGAAACTAATAAAGAAGAGTTTAATATTTAAATTAGGGTTTTGTTGATAACTAAGGTTTAATGTATCTATGAAATACAAACTCCTGTACTCTTCAATGCTCATGCCCATAATGAGTATTTGTTCAAATAAGTAAATGGTTAGAAACTGACAGAAAAACTAACAGTATCACTGAAATTAATGAAGTGTTCTTTCCTATCTACACTAATAAAAGAGAAACATGCAAATTGACTGTACCTCTGCTACACCCATAAGCCATGCCCACCAGCCAATCAGGAGCAAGTATGCAAATTAACCCAACCAAGAGCTGGATCGAGCAGGAGGCTTGGGTTGCCCCCGGCGATGGAGGAAGCCAAGCTTCCCACCCGCCCTGGCCGGCCCTGGCCTCTGCTCAAGGCTACAAAGTTTCAATTATAGAAGATAAATAAATCCCAGATACCTGCTTTCAGCCAGCCTTGGCCTTTGCTCAAGGAGGTGCTGAAAAAAAAGAAAAAGAAAAAAAGGAGGGGATGGGAGCCATCAGCCCCTCAGCCAGGCTGGCCAGGCATCCCAGCAGCGACTCCCACCCTGAAGGGGGTGTGGCCAGCCTAAAAATGGCCCTCAGCCCCTCACCCAGGCTGGGTAGGCACCCCAGCGGGAACCCCCACCCTGAAGGGGCTGTGGCCAGCCTGCAAACAGCCATCAGCCCCTCACCCAGGCTGGCCACACCCCCATGGGGTGAGGGTCTGTGCTGGGGGGCTTGGCCAGCCTGCAAACAGCCATCAGCCCCTCAGGCTGGCCAGGCACCCCAGTGGGGACCCCCACCCTGAAGGGGGTGTGGCCAGCTTGAAAACAGCCCTCAGCCCCTCACCAGGCTGGTCATGCCCCCCCAGCGGGGACCCTCAACCCATGGGGGCATGGCCGGCCTGCAAACCACCATAGGCCCCTCACCCAGGCCGCCCCATGCCCCAAGGGAAGCCCCACCCTGATCCAGGACACCCTTCAGGGCAAACCAGCTGGCCCCCTCCCATGCACCAGGCCTCTATCTATATTAATAAAAGAGTAATATGTTAATTAGACTGGGAGACCTTCCAGACTTTCTTCTGGACAAAGCCATGGTGGCAGGGCCAAGGTAGAGGTGGTTAGAGGCCAAGAGGGGAGGGCAGTTGTGGGCGATCAGGCCAGGATGGGACGGCAGTTGTGGGTGATCAGGCTGGTAGGGGGCGGGGCCGTTGGGGGTAAGCAGACCAGCAGGGGGGCCAGTTGGGGGCAAGGAGGACGTCAGTGGGGGTCAGTTGAAGGTGATTAGGACAGCGGGGGGGGGCAGTTTGGAGTGAACAGGCCAGCAGGGGGACAGTTGGGGGCGAGCAGGCCAGTGGGGAGGGAAGCTGGGGGTGAGCAGGCCAGCAGGGGTGGCAGTTGGGGGTGGGAAGGCTGGCAGGGGGAGCAGTTGGGGGCGGGCACACTGGCATGGGGGGCATTTGGGGGTGATCAGGCTGGTGGGGGAGCATATGGGTGCAAGCAGGCTGGTGGTGGTGGGCAGTTGGGAGTGAGCAGGCCAACAGGCAGAGTGGTTAGGGGCAATCAGGCAGGCAGGCAGGCAGGTGAGCAGTTAGGAGCCAGCAGTCCCGTATTGTGAGAGGAATGTCTGACTGCCGGTTTATGCCCGATCCTTGTAAACTGGCAGTAGGACATCGCCGCCTGGATCACCAGCAGAGCGCCCGGCTGGGCCCGGCCACGCCCCCCCGGGTGGCGATCGCCGCCTGGATCACCCGCGGAGAGCCCGGCTGGGCCCGGCCACGCCCCCCCGGGTGGCGATCGCCGCCTGGATCACCGCGGGAGAGCCCGGCTGGGCCCGGCTACGCCCCCCCGGGTGGCGATCGCCGCCTGGATCACCCGCAGAGCGCCCGGCTGGGCCCGGGCACGCCCCCCGGGTGGCGATCGCCGCCTGGATCACCGCGGGAGCGCCCTGCTGGGCCCGGCCACGCCCCCCCGGGTGGCGATCGCCGCCTGGATCACCCGCGG
The DNA here is from genome assembly GCF_027574615.1 of Eptesicus fuscus. NCBI lineage: Eukaryota > Metazoa > Chordata > Mammalia > Chiroptera > Vespertilionidae > Eptesicus > Eptesicus fuscus. Next base: position 79,770,830 of record NC_072474.1, on the reverse strand, counting down.
AGAGCCCGGCTGGGCCCGGCCACGCCCCCCGGGTGGCGATCGCCGCCTGGATCACCCGCGGAGAGCCCGGCTGGGCCCGGCCACGCCCCCCCCGGGTGGCGATCGCCCCCTGGATCACCCGCGGAGAGCCCGGCTGGGCCCGGCCACGCCCCCCCAGGTGGCGATCGAGCGGAGGACCCCCGGAACTAAGAGGATTGGGCGCCGCCATCTTGGTCTTCTCAACAGCCGGAAAGGCCACCTGGAGTCCCGCCCCCAGCCTCTCTCAGGCCCAATCATGGGCATAGCGGAGGTGCGGTCAATTTGCATGTTTCTCTATTATAAGGTAGGATATATTTTAAAAGATTGCTATACAAGACTATAAAATGTCAGTTGTGTTAGGTTTTGTGAGACAACTTTGGTAGGATTTTTTTATCCATCTAATTGTATTTAGAAAGAGAGTTATCATCCTAAGAGTTTTAGGGGAAAATATCTAGTCTTAAGTTGTAATCTACTGTATTTTTGAAATTTTCCAAATGTGTATACAATTGATACAATATTTGCTTCCTCATTAAACACAAAAGAATGACTATTATAATTTATTTGACTTGAATTCATAACTTTTCTTTCGAAAACACATTAATAAACTCTTTTTATGAAAAAGATTAGTGATTTCTGCTTTTCTTGGAAGAGCCAGCTTAGAATAATAAAATAGTTTATTAAAAACTAATGAAATGTTGAGTTCATTTCCAGTTATTTATTTTTTGCTTGAAGAAAAGACATGTAAATGAAACGTCCTCATGGAGAGTGTGTGTTGGGTTATGTGGATAGGCTTGTCCCTCCTAAATGAGGGCGACCTAGAAAAGCAGTACTGAATGCATAGACTCCTTTTCATCTGTTTTACTCTTTAAATTATTCAGCTTTTAAAGAAATATCATTACTGTTTAAGATGATCTGTAATGGGAAATCACAGCATGCATCTTGAAGAATGGTTCCACTTCATCCTTTCTCCTTCATCTCCCAGTGTAATTATAAATGCATGAGTGCAGTGTATGGCTATTCAGGTCAAATTCTCTTTCAGCACTGATGTTCCACTAATACAGTTTATCCATCTATTAACACCCCAAAATGTCAAAAGTTCCTTTTTTTTAAGAGTAGAATGTCATTTCTTTTCTTCTTCTTCTTTTTTTTTTTTTTTACTTAGAGCAATTTACCCAGCAAAGAAGCAAGAGGTTTGCCAGTTGCCACCATCAGAGCAGAGATTGCCTGGTGATTGGAGGAAACAGCAGTAAATGTTCAAATACGTATCAGGGGACCCACAGTCTATGTTTTTATGACAACATTTGTGATAAAATGGAAGCACAGATCAGAATGATTGTACGTGTGTGTGTGTGTGTGTGTGTGTGTGTGTGTGTGTGTATGTGAAAAAAAAAGCTGTATCTGATTCCTAAATTTCAGGTTTGAGAAATATTTCTTCATTCCAGTTAACTGTTTATATTAAACTCTTAATTGACTTTTTTACTGCAACCCAGTGTATAATTGTGATTGCATGGAAGTTTTTAGATGTATTATTTACATCTAAATATTTACAACTGTGATTAAATGCTTTTCATTGATAATTAGAATTTTATTTATTTTAAGCATATTAACAATGAGGGAAACAAGGATGTCATTTATATGTGGAAGAGATGTTGGCTAGAGAACAAAGATTACATATATTAATAATACAGATATATATTCTCTAAGTACTTAATTAAAATATGTAAAATGCATACTACAGCTACACCATTGAAATTGCTTTAAAATACTGTAGATCTGAATGTGCTAACGTAATTGTAGTAATCATTTCATGTTGTGTACATATATTAAGTCATCACATTGTACACCTTTAACCTTTTGCACTCGGATGTCGAGTGTGACTCGACACGGTTAGCATTAGAATAAAGGAATCGAGAAAAAAGCAAGTGAGTGCAAAGGGTTAAATTAAAAAAAAATACTGTGCATGTTATTCAGATCACTGAAAGACTACACAAGCTGCAGAGTTCTCAAGTTGGCAGTCAAAGCCAAAGCTTTCTGTCAAATCTCTTGGAAAATTTTCCTCTTGTGAGAGAATGAATTGGGGTAGCTCCCCGCTCCCCATTTCAAAAATCAGTTGCACCTGAGGAATGATTGGGTTGTTAGTCACGCTGTATATGGATTGAAAATACCTTCCCACGTGCCATGTTGTGGGATTCCAAGGAGTCTGTGCTGACCTGTAGGGTAGGTGAAGCCGGAACTCTGCTCCTTTCTTTGATTTCCATTCTCTGGTCGCACTGTGCTGTCCCGAGAAGGCCTGTCTGTTCAGAGTTTCCCATTCTAGTCTAAAAGCAAAGCAAAGAGCTCGGAGGGCAGGAGGTTATTTCAGTGGCTTGTTTTCCTCAGGGTGTAAGTGTGTGGGGAGGTGTGAGGGTGGAAATCAGGCTCATTATGCCTTTCAGTTTATTCGTTTGTTGGTCCCCTGTCAACCTGCCAGCCCTCTCGGTGGGATAACTGCTCTTTGTATAATAATCTGCCAACATCCATGGTGGCTGCATTCACTGTACCCATTCTGCTGTGGAACTCTATTACAACTGGGGTTTGAATGCAAAGCTTCATGATATCTGGGTATAAACAGTGTGCCGAGCCATAGAGGCCTCCTTTGTATTTCTTAGTCTTCTTATAATCCCCCTTGGAAAAAACAACCTAAAGAAACTAGCTTTGAAGAGGGGATTTTCTGGAAATAGGAAGGAAAATGCATGCAGTCCCTCTGTGCAGTCGCACTTTCAGATTGCCATGATTGGGAAGGGGGGACGTTTCTAATTCTACCACCTGATTGGTTCTTAGGCTAAAGCGGGCTACAGAGAGGATAATGCTCTACCTGTGGAGGTGTGGGGGAATGGCCCTTTGTTTTCCTGCAGTTACCTGGCCTGGCAGGTGGCCACACTGATTATTCTTGGCATGTGCTTCCCAAGTGCCTCTCTGATCCTCCTAAGCTCCTGCTTTGTTCACAGCGCTGCTGTAGGATTCTTAACCGTGAGCCCTCTTCTCTGAGAGAGATGCCCTCTGACCTGTTTGTGGTTGGCGCCTCCCAGTCTCTTTTTGTTTATTCTCTCTTCTGTGGATGTGTGAGGTGGTTTTGAGATTAAAAAATGGCAGAATCCTCAATCGGCCAACAAGTGACCATTACAAATTCAACAGAGAAGGTTTGCTTTCCTTCCTGCCACACGCCCACCCATTGCTTTAGAGACAGAATCGAAGCCCTGAGTTACAAAGAAGAGCAACGCCATGGGGACCCTAGAGCCAACCAAGGGCAAGGCCATGCCTCTGCTTTCTGTCCTTCCCGGCCCCTCCCAGGGAACTTGCGGAGGCTTTGTGAGGAAGGTCTAGGGATTCTTCCCCTTTTCTGTTTTGTTTTGTTGGAATATTTGACCTAGAGGGAAATGATATGTTCACCTGTGTGTGTGTGTGTGTGTGTGTGTGTGTGTATGTGTGTGTGAAAAATCAGTGTAAACCAATATTAGATAATCACATTATAGGATTAAACATTTGTGAACTTGTCTGCTTCACAGGTTGTTTTCTCTTTTAACTGAACTTACATGACCATGAAAGTTGGTGTTTCCTTTGGAGATTCTTTGTTTTTTAAGATATATACTTCTATTTATATTATTGAACCTTGGTTGTTTGGGGAGAGCATTGACCTGCATAGATTTTTATTCTCTCTCTCTCTCTAGCTAATACCTTATTAAGTGCAGATGGATACAAGACAGTTCCTAGGTCTTTTAGCTAGCAATTAAAAGAAAAAAATGCTCTTATGTCAGTTCTTTTTAACATTGAACTTTAATATACCTTCAGAGTATTACTCTAAGGATTTCCATGACAATATAGAATGGAAGAATACTGTCTTTCTGTTTTTGTTTGTTTGTTTGTAGGTGGTGCTCAGAATTTAGTGTTACTATGTTTCATTTGTGTAATCTATGTATCTGTGTGTTTGTGTGTGTGTGGTGGGGGGGAGAGACAGAGGGAGAGAGAGAGAGAGAGAGAGAGAGAGAGAGAAGTTTGATTTGACTTAGCAGGTATTGTGACACAGAGATTTGCATGTTAAATAAACATTTTGATTTTCATGCAGAAAGCTACTCAGAAACCATAGTGTGAGGGTCTCTGAGAAAAGTGACAATGTGTGACATATAACCTTATAAGTGTATCATTCTTCATTGAGGCTCTACTCCTCAACTGTGCTGATTTCACTGTGCATTCTAAATGTGATCACCAGATGAACACTTTAATCTGTATATGTTCTTATTTTTGTATCTATGTATTTAAATATTCTAGATAACATCATATATTGATTTCCATTCTCATTCAAAAACTATTGAATGACCAAGTGAAAGTCAGTGTGTAAATCACAATGAACATTTTATGTGAATGAACATTACTGTAGTCTTATAACAAATTTTCATTAAGCTAAAAGAAAATAACAGTAACAGTTTGGTAGTTGCCAAATAGTCACAGGGATATAAAGTACAGCATAGGGGATATCGTCAATAATAATTGTCATAACTATGTAGGGTGCCAGGTGGGTACTAGAAATATCAGGGGGAACGCTTTGTAAAGTACATGATTGTCTAACCACCATGCTGCTCACCTGAAACTAATACAAACTAATATTGAATGTAAACTACAATTGAAAAATTAAATTAAAAAAAGAAATCTCCCAAAAAGGAATGTAACAGTTTTACGGAAATGTATTTTACATTAGATAGAGCTTATCAGATGGACACCATTTCTGGGTGTCACCAAGCTTGGCTCAGAATCATTCCATTTCACACATGTGCAGTGATTCCTAACCTGTGCCCCTGCTCTCATTAATTAGTACTAAGGGGTAGTGTTGGGAAAACTTAAGAATTTTCCTCATAGGCCCACCAGGATGGTAGTGAAGTGCTGTCCAGGCAGACTGACTCTAAGCAGTGAGTGGTCCAAGCTCACTCTTTTCTAGTGTTTGCTCTGGATATTAACTTTCTCAGTACTTACTGCTGAACAACTATAAGAATATCCCTAAGTCGGAGGTCTTATTTTGAGGCTTGATGAAAACATTATATGAACAGTCCTTTAGCACAGTGCTTCACATGTATTCTTCCTTCCACACATGATTCATTAGGTGGTCAGGAAACACATAAATCTACAGATGTGTTGATTGTGGGTACCAGCACAGTTTTGTTTTATTTAGAAGTTTGTTAACCTCAACAGTGTAGTTAAATTTAGCTTATTTTATACTAAAAGAGATCTGAGAGATACGTAAACATCCATGCCACCATCTGTCATTTCCATCTTTCATTTCAGACACCCAGGAAAATGTGTACAGAATCATGAAGGAGTTGCCATTGGATTTGGTTTATTTGATCCAGATATGGAGTACACATCTTCAAGCCTCACTATAAATGTGAATGCTAAATTATGACGCCTTAACACACGGAGGTTGAGGTCATTGTCATCAAATCACACCCATTTGCTAATAATTTACACCGTGCAAGAGACTTTGTGTGTATTTTAAGTAACGGGAGGAATATGAAATTTCCTTTGTTTGTACTTTTCAAAATATACCTTGAACTTGTTCTAATAACATTTAGCTACACAGACATTTAATAACAGCCTTGTTACTAAAACTGTCTTGCCCTTTGTGTATTAATGTAAATTGGCAAAGAAGGTTCTATGGTTTGGCAGTGGTTCTGCATGATGACGGAGCCCGAGGGACCGTCTTAGATCTCCCGGTCCTTGGGTTTGGGAAGCTCGGGTGTTTTGGAGGTAGTCTGCTGCCAGCTGGCTTATTCTCAGAGGAGGTCCTCTGGCTGTAACTCTTCAGGCAGATAGAAGGAGTCCGTTTGGTCAAAATAACTGAAAAGCAACATTTTTGGAAATCCTGTTCGGGATGATTCCTCTTCAGCTGGCCCAGGTGGGGAGGGTCTCTAACTGTGCTTGTCTGCTTTCCATGAAGCACTCCATCGGAGGACACATTGCTTTACTTTGGCAGCTGTGATTGGCTTGTATTTCAGATAGGACATGCATCAGAGTCATCATCCCTCAGATTCAAACTTAATTGGACAGTCTGCTCTAGGGAAGAATTCTCTTCTACTCACATCTGACTGCTTGCTGTTTACTAGCGGGTGGCCTGATTAGCCCTATTCATCTTCGTTTTAAAGTCCAGTCCAAAATACCACCTTCTCAGCAAATCTTTTCTCACCGTTCTCTCTCCCACCATATCTTCCATACTTCTCTTTATTATAGCAACTAGAGGCCTGACGCACAAAATTTGTGCAATAGTAGGCTTTCCTTGCTCCGGCTGCCGGCACCGGCTTCCCTCTGGCACCCAGGACCCGGGCTTCCCTCGCAGCCCTGGCTTCGTCCAGAAGGTTGTCGGGAAGGATGTCTGGTCTAATTAGCATATTATGCTTTTATTATTAGAGATTAGTGCTTTCTAATTTTTGTCTCACTTTTTGGAGGGCAAGGAGGATGAGGATGGGCTCTTTCTGTATGGCTTTATTTTTTTTTTTTTCAAATCCCCCATATAATGTCAGTGGCATATACTAAGTGCTTAATAAAAGTGGAATGAATGAATGAATGATTTGTATCCCACTTTGTAAGACAGACATTAATATGGTATCACTGGCTTTGCGTGAACAATGCTGCTGTTGTCTGCATTTGCTATATTAAGTAAGTCTAATTTACATTAGACTCTCTCTTCAGCTATTTTTCTTGCTCTGAAATAGTGCTACTCATCTAGAGAATTCTGCTCAATTTTCTCCTTTAAAGACCTTTTTATAAAGCTGTTTTTACCATAGTAACAACAGTAGTAATAAATAACAATTGGCCAACGCTAAAAATCTTTAGGCTTGTTGGTTAGTTTCTATATAATTTTTTTCTCCCTTTTGAATTATGTCTGTGTACATGGAGGTGTGGATGACCTTTGCATTGGTGGAAGTTATATTAGTTTGAGAAACCATGGTAACTTTGAAGTGAAAGATGGATTTAATAACAATTCTTTCAAAATAGTTGGCTTTATATGCACTCTCTTAGATGCAAAATAACATCGAGGTTTTAAATATATGTGTGTTATGTCTTATGTTCAATTTAATGAGTTGTGTGTGGGTTTTCTTGTTCCTTTTTTATTACAAAACTATGTTGAAGGTATAATCCATTGAAATAAATAATAATTTTGAGAACTAACTATTTCATATTTTCAAAGCTATTAATCTATGGAGCTATTTGTTAACATGGGAATAATAGTTTCTATTTTTCGTTGGGTAAATTTTATTTTAATATATTATTACTAAAATAATTTATGAATACTTAGGGAATAATTAAAGAGTACAGAGGCATATCAAGTTAAAAGTATAAACCTCCAACACTTCCCACTGCCAATAAGTAAATGGTAAATGATTTAATATGATCTTTTCTAGATTTTTCTCAGTATATACTTAGTCATATATAGGATAGTGTTTTTATATATGCAATATGTGTATATGCATATCTATGGCATATATTTATTCATTTAAAATGAAAATATAGCAGTTATATAGAATATTTTTGTAGATGTTTTGTGACTTCAAAACATAAAATTTTCTGTTAGTATGTATAGATTTCTTTCCTTTTTATCAGTTCTATAGTTCTTTATACATAAGGTCCATAATTTACTTATTCAATCACTTATACATGGACTTTTGCATTGTTTTCAGATTTTTCCTACTTAATATATACCTGCAGTATAAATCATGGACATACTTATTGGTGCACATATTTTGGGAGACTATATTTGTAAAGTAGGAATTACAGGGGGAATTATGAAATCCTATATAATAAAGAGCTAATCTATAATAATAAACACATAATATGCTAATTAGATCAGACAGCCGAACGACCTCTGGACGTCATTCTGGACATCCTTCCGGATGAAGCTGTAGTGGTGGGGGCCGAGGCAGAGGTGGTTAGGGATGATCAGTCAGGCAGGCGAGCAGTTAGGGGTGATCAGGCAGGCAGGCGAGTGGTTATGGGTGACGAGGCAGGCAGTCAGATTGGTTGGGGGTGATCAGGCAGGCAGGCAGGTGAGGGTTAGGAGCCAGCGGTCCAGGATTGTGAGAGGGATCCTTGTGGGATTGGCCTAAACCAGCAGTCAGACATCCCCTGAGGGGTCCTCCGGATTGTGAGAGAGTGCAGGCCGGGCTGAGGGACCCCTCCCCGACCCCCCCCCCCCCCCGCATCAATTTCGTGCACTGGGCCTCTAGTATGCTAATAAGACTGGACGGTGGAACAACCTTCCAGCACGACCTTCCGGAATGACCTTCCGGAATGACCAGTGGGCAGGGCAGCGAGGCAGCCAGGGCCAAGCCCCTTCTATGAATTTTGTGCATTGGGCCTCTAGTATATAATAAATAAAACACTCTCTAAAGAGTGGTTTATTTTAAAACCAGGAAATTGATATTTCAGGGCAGGTACTTTTTTCAGATTATAAAATAATATATATTCATTGTAGATATTTAGAATTATAGAACTGCTAAAGATTTTTTTCTTTTAGAAAAAAGTTACAATCCTACCATCTAGAAGCAAGCACTATTGCTATTTTGATACATTTACTTCCAGGCCACATTGTCCTATGCATTATTTTTACTATGTTGATATCTCACAATTTTATATTCTGATTTTCTTATTTGGCATTATAATGTAGGCATTTATGTAGGCATATGGCATTTTTATGTAGGTATATGCCATCTCTCATGTAGGTATCATTAGAGACATTGAAGTACCAACATTCTGATTACCTAATAGATTGCTTTATAACAGTAGCATGATACTTTCAATATATGTCTCTATTTTGTTTTGGTATTTAATGTCTTCATTTTTTGGTAATCATGAACAATAAGGTACGACATATCTTTCAAGTAAAGCTTTCTCTATATTACGTATTGTCTCTTAGGGCATATTGAAAGTTGTAGAATGTTAGGTTAAATAGTACTTCTATTATCGTGGATTTTGATGCTCTTTGTGAAATGATTTCCCACAAAGATGGTACCAATTACGGTTCCTCCTGTAGGATTAGAGGATGCCTATTTCAGCATTCCCATGCTGCTGCTGAAGGGTTTTTATGATGCCTGAAGGGCTACAATTCATTTCACCTCTTTGAGTCCCAGGGTATTATGTCCTATTTGCTACAGGCGCTTCTTTATAGTTTTGGCCTAAAGTTACACGTTGGGTTATATCTCTGGAGCCTGCTAGTTGGCGAAAATTATTCGACAGCTAATGTCTGTGTACCTATTGTGTAGTTTTACATGCATTGTGGGGGAAACCAATGATAAACTATTGAATTACATAATTAATAGTGATAATGAAAAAAATACCATATCCATAAAATTTCTAATATGTGTATTTCTCGGTCATTCCTGAGGAGACCATGTCATCTGCATCAATTCCTCACGCACCCCATGTATGTCTGGTGGGAAAAGGGGGTCATTGTCTCCTTAGGTTGGCATTTCCTCTTTCATACTTACCTTTTTGTGTGTGTGCATGACAGGCTATATTCTTTTTTTTTAAAAAAAATACATATTTTATTGATTTTTTACAGAGAGGAAGGGAGAGGGATAGAGAGTTAGAAACATCGATCAGCTGCCTCCTGCACACCCTAACTGGGGATGTACCCGCAGCCAAGGTACATGCCCTTGACCGGAATCGAACCCTGGACCCTTCAGTCCGCAGGCTGAATCCAAACCGGTCAGGGTGACAGGCTATATTCTTTTGAGACATTTGCCACTGGTCATCACCACCTTCTTTTCTTATTGCTGACATGCATGATCTTGTCATTTTCTCATTCAGGGAACATTCGAGGGTTAGTCTCATAGCTTTCCACTCACCAAACCCTTATCTTTGCTTCCAGTCACTTCCAACAGCCATGGTTTTAACACATCTTAGTGTTATGTTCTAACCACTTCATTACTTTACCCGTCTGTCATGATCATCCTAAATGTTGTGATCACCAGATATTTCAGCTTTCAAAACCACAAAAATCAGACCTGCCTCTCAGACTGTAGTCTCCTATTGTTCCAGCTTAGTTTTGCAGATAGCTTCATGGCATCCATGCCACTGTGCACGGATTTTCTTCCTATCCATGTTAGATGTGTGGGTCATCATTTTTCATACAGCCTTGAAAATACACGCAAAAGCCTTGCTCCTTCTCCCCAGCCCATCACACCAGCCTGGAAAAGATGCCTAGCCTGTGTCAGAAGTGATATGTTGAAAGGACCCCGTCCTGATACAACTGTAGTCCTTGCTCTCGCGCTGGCTGGCAGTGTGACCTTGGCAAGTTACTTCACTAATCTAGGCTATATAAATTGTAGTGTTTGGACTAGATCACTGTTTTCTAAAATATAATAGACCCCAGACCCAGATGTTACACAATGAAGAAGAAAAAGAGTTCCACAGTCAAATGAGTTTGGCAAGCACAGCATATTATTCCCTCTTACAAACTCACAGTCATAATAACAAATTAAAGGCTCTAAGAATTCTTATAGGGAGGAAAAAACCTCCACACAGTTTAACATTATTAAACCTACCACTCCTCAACCTATTTGGTTAGGGAGTGTCCCACACTTAATTCATACCTGGAGAACTTGGGTTCTATTGAACACACATTGGGAAATGCTGGGCCAGATTGTCCTTGCATTATTTATTTTTGATCTGTAATTTCATGATTCTGTAATTCACTCTATGTGGTGCTTGTTCAGTCACTAAGAATATCCAGGCTAGGTATACTTTAGGATCTTCATAATTCAGTGAGGCAGATTTATGCTACATATCACCCAGAAATAAAATAGTGCATTGACAGTTGTCCTTCTTTAGAAGCATTCTTTTGAGATCAGCAGTATTTCATATGCTGTATCAGAGAGAGAGAAAAAGAAACTATTTGTATGATTTATTAACTACAGTGTGGCAAGTAATCTCTTATTCCACAGTCATCACTCAGTGAAAATGAAGGTTTTTTTAAGACCTTACTTCAAAGTCACTTAAATGAAAAAGTAGATACTTTTTTGTAGGGGCGTGGGAAATGTGTATATACCAGATACTTGCTTTGCATAATTTAGTGATTCTGATAGGTTGCTTGAGTATGTACAAGTTAAACAGACACATGCAAGTACAGGATTGTAGAGTTCAAAGGAAAAGCAAACTTGATTAACAAAAGTCACTGTCAGAGACTAATTGTAATTCTGCACCATATGAATCCTTGAATAATGTCCCCTAAAAGGTCAGCCAAAGTCCTGCTTCTGTCTACTGTTCCCTTAAAGAGAATTTTCAAATTTAGGCATTTTCTGGCATCATAGAAGTCAAGAGAGCTATAAGGCTTTTTTTTCTCTTTCTTTCACAAGTTAAAGCACCAAGAGAATGGTGAGAATAATAGTTGAGCCTTTCTGGTCCAGTAATTAAGAGATTTAGCTTTTAATTAAGTTAACTTAGTGTACTACATGTGAATTGGAGCTCTATAAATTGTATACATCCCCCATTTACTTTCTTTGTTTCATTGACTTAAATTTATTTTTTGATAAAATATTTCTAAATTTGAAATTAGTTATACATTAAGTTAGCATATTAAAGATTCATGCCAGTGTCATTAGTTATGCATTTTAAAATAATTATGTTGGTTTTATTATAAATATGGGATATAATTTCCCAAGAGCATAGCAGAAATAATGAATTAGTACTTAGACATTTTTTCCAGCTTTAATGATTAAATGATTGCTTCAATAGTGTAATTTTTCAACTCTACATAATTAATGACTCTGAATAAGCAATTAAATTATGTTTAATTTTGATAACTGTTATGATTAAATAATTACATATTTTGTTATTTCTAAAAATTAGTCACTTTATTGGCTATGATGTTGATTGAGTTCTCACTCACTTAATTTATTGATTTTTGTTTTATAGGAAACATTTTCTAAGTCAGGCAAAAAGCCCAGGGCAAATCTCTGTGTTTATTGTCCAGACAAGAATAAAATTTGTTGTCCAACTGCAAAGCCAGTTACTGATTCAAGATCTTTCTCTAGAAAATAGTCATTATTGATACTTTCTGAAAAGAAGTTTTCTGTGGCATCCTACAGTTTTCTGTCTATTTTGTCCTCTTATAAAATGTTCAATATTCCATGAATGACTCAAAACAAATTTCTCCATATTTACAGAGTACACTTATTTGGTAGCAAAACATTAAATTTCAGAAATAAATTCCAAAATTCATCTACGAAGGTTATAAAATGTGCATGGTATCTTGTTTACTTTCATTCGAGAAACCGTCTGAGGAATTACTGTGTTGGGATGAAGTAGGTTAGGAGCTAGCTCCTCAATGTGAGTAAGACTGAGGGGTTTTTATTTATTTGTCAAATCTGATGGAGGGCTTCCTAACATGTTAGGCTTAGCTGTTCCTGTACCCTCAAGGAAATCAAAATAACAGCAGAGATATACACAAATTATTGAAGTTCAATATAGTAGGTGCTCTGTCAGAAACAGGCTGTTTTTATGGGAACAAAATTAGTCATTGTAACCATGGGCATCAGTTTGGAAGTTTGAGGTTTCATTTAGCTTACCACAATTTGACATTGTGGTGGTGTCATTAATGACATGAATACTCTCTGGAAGCAGTCAGGTATATTTATATCAAACCGAAAGAAACATAAAAATAGGCCCTGATTATGAAAAAACTATGATAGTGAAGAAGTTCTAGATCCAATTATATGAAGAAATACTGGAAGACTGTTTAGCCAAAGGAAGAGAATACTTGGTGGTATGGCAGCTCTGGATAGATGTTTACAGATGCCATAATATCTGCTCTTACTATTCTGTGCCTGCCTATAAATTTCTAGAGGTGAGAGTTAATGCGATTTTCAGAACATCCTAAGTTATATGCAGTGAGTATATTAGGAACCTTAAGCATCGCCATTGGAATGTAAACTTTCTAGACTGGTAGAGAATTGTTTTAAACTCTCTGTGTGCTTTTCATTGAACCAAATGAAAATTTCCAGCTTCAGGAAGGGGACAGGGGAGGAGATACTGTTTTTATTTATTTATTCTTTTTGCTACAGGTAGTATGTTAAATGTGATTCTTCCTGGTGACCAAGTCACTTTCTACAGCTATAGGAAGGTTCATTAGCTCTTGAAGGCCAGCAGGTATCTTTTATTGCTTTATTGAAATAATAGAGCTCATTGTGTTATTAACATACCATTCTGGTTTTCAGTAAGTAACTCACAATTACTTAGAATGGTGTTTTGAACTACAGTATGATGTGTAAATTCCACAAAATGAAGAAAGCCGATGCAATGTCCGCCTATGTTAAACCCCTGATTCACAGGGAATGTAATAACTTGATTCAAATGAAAGGACTTACCATGTCGATTTGCTTTTTGTTAAGTTAGGTGTTAGAAAATCTTGCATATTCTGTGAGGAGAAATGTTGAAGTTTTGTTCTGTGTCCAAAAATAGAATCAAAAGAGGATTTACCAGTATGACCCATTGTATCCTTTGCATTAATCTATATTTTGTACATCTTATACATGGAGAATTTGCATTTATTTTATGGAAAACATCAGCTCCATATACTCATTAAAATGTTACTAAAATTTTTATATCTTTATTCTTTCTATATCTGTCTAACAGGCTATATTAGGATCTTTTTTTCTCATTTCTTAAAACAGACTTTGTTAGTGAATTATTCTACCCCTAATGAATAATTTCTTGTCTATCATTCATTAAAAGCAGACAAGTTGATTGGTTAATGTTTCCTCATTATCTAAAACTGCATGAGAGCACTCTTAGATGATTTTGTTACTTTTTATAAACTTGTAATAAAAGCAAGTATTGAAAATATAGAAAACATGTATTACCAACAAGAAGAAACTAAATCAAAGGAAACCCTCAAACCCAGAGACCCTTTTTATTTCCATATGCACAAATGAATGTTTTTAATCAAAATGATCATATTATGATTATTCTCCTTGTAAGTGATTCTTTACTTTAAATATACTTATATCATAATTTGAAATTGCTAGGAGGGTAATTTTAAAATGTGTATTAAGACATTTGTTAATCATTTTCTTTTTTGTTGAAAATTGCCACAGGTTGCTTTTTTAACATTCTGGAGTTATTCTTCCCTGGGTACTTCAATGAGATCATGTAATACATAAATCACCTTTATTATTACAGAGCGGAGTTTTGAGGAAAGAACCATGGCATGTTCAGATGATATCCTAGTAGTATTGCCAGAATGAATGTATGTTCTTAAAATACAGGAACAAAGCTCATATTCGTTGGAATGTGGAAGCGTATTTCTCAAATTAAACTTTTACAAGACAGAATTAAGGTTATTTAATGGGCGAAAATAAATTTCAATAGTACAGAAAGCTTAAATGTGAGAAGAGGACTCGTCAATGGTGTAAAATATGTTAGATGTAAAAATGAATTTAAAAACCTTCGTAAATCATGACTGTGCCATTTTATTAGACATTTGTTTCATAAACTGGAAGATCTGGCAAACTGATAAATCTGCCTTTAAATATTCAGTGTTTAATTTTTAAAATAAATTATCATTTTGTCTTCTACTGCAATAGTTAGCTAAATCTGTCTTAAGGAATGTGGAAATCTTCAGTCTCGGCAAATTAATAATTCAAATGTAAGTAAAAAATTCTGGACGTAAAAAAATCTGGACATAAAAATTCTGGACGTAACATAACCTATTATGTTAGCCAAATTTTTGGTGTAATTTCAGAAGAAATAATTGAAATGAAGGTGAAGGCACTGAGGGGTAGTTATTTAAGATATATATATTTAAGTTAACTGCCTTAAAATAATTATCTTATTTCCATAAGAACTGATTATGGTTGAGTGAGAATTGAAGTTTTTATGCTGTTACTAGTTGCCATCTATAAAATGGCAGCACCATTTAAGAAAATCACAAAACATTTTATATCTTATGAAATAATGAAACTTGATAATTAGGCTTTTATTTTGATACTTAGAGATGTGTTCCATCAATGAGTGGATTTCTTTCCTCCACATTTTTTAACATTTAAAAAGTATTCTTTGAATAGCAGAACATAAGATCAGTTTTAAAAAAGTTTCATTCCACTGAGAACCATTTATATGTTTTTATTTTAAAAGTAATTAACTATTTGGTTATTGTTTCTCTGTAAGTGGTTATCGAAAATATAACAGCAATAATAACCCATGGTTATTTTAACCATAAATTTCTGCTTCGTAAATGTTGTTCCAGAATTCTCTATAGCTTTGCTATATAAGATTCACCATACTTTTTAACAGTGACCCTTTATAAACTTTGATCAATTCCCAACTCCTAACTGCATCATACACAAGGTGATAACTGCTAACCCATTTTATTTAATCCTCACTACAACATATATGTTGAAATAAAATAAAAATTAGCAAATACCAGTATCTTTATAAAGAAATCACTGGGAAAAATGTTAGTCATTATTTTCCATTAGACTGTGGGGTCAATAGGGCTTTGTTCTCAGTGATGTTTATCCAAGGCTCTTAAAAATGTGCCTTGCCCATAGTTAATATTTGTTAAATGAATCAGTAAATGAATGAATGAATATAACATGTTGGGTGGAATTTTCACACTAAACCTTGCTCCTATTCATTTTTTAATTTGTCATTTAAAACATAGACATGCATTACTTCTTATATTTATTCTACAAATACTTATTGTGTAATCACTAAGAAACCAAGACATCCTTGATGTCATCAGTAGGTTAGAATATATTTATTAATTTCTAAAGTTTATTAGTTTCACAGATATACGTATATTGAATACTTAATATGTATGGGCCAGCTGTTGTAGAAAATCTACCTGTATATACATAAAAGCCTAAGCGACTGTCCGACTGTTTGACCGTCTGACCGGTAGCTATGACGCGCACTGTCCATCAGGGGGCAGACGCTCAATGCAGGAGCTGCCAAGCTGTGGTGACTTGGCAGCTGCAGTTCTTGGGTGACACACCCGGAATCAGAGAGGAGGGAGCCTGATTCCTGGGTGCGTCACCCTAGAACCACCCTTTCGCAATCCGGGACCCCTAAGGGGATGTCGGAGAGCCAGTTTTGGCCCAATCCTCACAGGCCAGGCCGAGGGACCCCACCGGTGCACGAATCCATGCACCAGGCCTCTAGTGTTTCATAAGGGAATCAGATTGGAAGAAGGGGAAAAAGTTCAAACACAATGCTGATATCAATTAGAGAAAATAATTTTGAGTTCTGACATCTGTGGAGCACGGCCCATATGTGTAATATTCTCAGTTACATTAATACAGCCCATCCTGGTCCTTTATGGATTTTTAATTTTGAAATGAAGAGTAAATATCAAGTAGAGAGTATCATTTTTATGAAAAAGTATGCCTTTTCTAAAATATTCTGATCGGGTATATTCATTTTGCTTAGGCAAATCCAGACCTTTTCCAGAAGTATAAAATTAAGAGAAGTGATGCAGTGCTCTTTCTGTTCTTCCTAATTACTACTTTAGAACTTTCAGGCACCTAGTGATGTAAATAAGTTATGAATTAAAAACATTTAATGCCCATTAGTGCTCAGCGCTTAATATGACTAGAAATAAACTGAGTCCGTCCCATCTATCTGACTCTGGTTCAAAAATCCCAAGAGAAGAATGTTTACTTTTGCTTAGGGAGATGGGCCCTTGCACTTCCCAGACAGAGGAGTTTGCAGACAGAGGTCCAGTTGGTCTAAGTAATAATTTATTTGTGTACTGTTTTTAATAAGTAAATAAATAAGTCTATATTTATATACAGGGTAGGGCAAAAGTAGATTTACATTTGTGAATATGCAAAACACAGTTTATTCATCTGTTATTCTTTATTAACTTTGAATGACTTTACATAGAAGCAGCAGTAAACTTACCTTTGACCCACCCTGTGTATATATAGTTGACCCTTGAACAATGGGAGGATTAGGAATGTCAACCCTTGCACAGTTAAATATCTGCATATAACGTTTGACTCTTTGAAATGTTTTGTTAAAAATATATTTTTATTGATTTCAGAGAGAAAGGGAGAGGGGGAGAGAGATAGAAACATCAGTGATGAGAGGGAATCATTGATTGGCTGCCTCCTGCCTATCCCCTACTGGGGATAAGCCTGCAACCCTGGGCCTGTGCCCTGACCAGGAATCAAACCATGACCTCCTGGTTCATTCAACCACTGAGCAACACTGGCCAGGCGTGACTCCTTGAAATATTAACTACAGTGGGCCCTTCACATAGGAGGATTCAACCAACCACGGGTTAAAAAGAGCATTTTTGATATGTGATTGAGATTCCATGGTTGGAATTGTGAAAATACTGTTTCCATCGATGGTTTATTGAATCTGTGAATGTGAAAATTTCAGATAGGAAATTTATTTATTGAACAAAATCCACTTATAACATGGACACATGCAGTTCAAACCTATGTTGTTAAACATATATATTTGCATGTATATGCATATGTATGTGTATGTATGAGATGCATGTATGGCTCTATAAACATACACATATATCTGTAAATATATTATACCGTGCAAGTGTACACAGTTACTATTTTTAATGAATTTTAATTTGTTATATGTGTTTCTATGGAAATCACTGTAAAAATCCCATTGAGTTATTTAGACATTTGTGTACATGGATAAAAATATCATGTAAAATGACCATTATTAATTCTAACTTTCATCCCAAGGAGGTGTCTTAATAGGTGGCTTTATCTTTTAAAAATATTTAAAAGATATGTAAAAGTCTATTATTTGCCTATGCATTTTCTAAGCAATTATGTATACTTTTCTGAGTTATGCACTTTTAACTTTGAGGACCAAAGCAAGCAGCTGATTTTGTGTTCCCACATAACATATTAGTGTTTATATTTAGGTTTTGATATCATATTTGTTAAAGGATAGCAGGCAGAGAAGGAATTTAGTATGTGACATTACTGCATATAATTAGAGTTGCAAAATTTAAGTGTAGGTAGATCTGTCAAACTTTGTGTTGTGATACTGATTTGAGAAGTTGTGGTTTTTCTGGTATGTGTATTGAAAAAAATACAAAACTTCAAAACAAATGAAAATAAGTTATGATTAGATCAACAAAGAGGCCTGAACAAAATATTGAATGCTTCAAAAATTCTAATTGGTGGCTGTGGTATATTAATAAGCTAGTTGAAGCATAGCAAGTGAGAAGGGTGAAAGGTAGGATGAGGTAAAATCTTGATTAGAGAGAAAGTAGGTTACACCAGGCTCCTCTCCTTACTCATGCTCTTCTTCCCCTGTCATACTTCCCAATAGAATTCCATTGAAAATTAAGAAGAATATTAAAATAAGCTAGAGAGAAAGACTAATTAACTGGTTAATGGTGTTTAAAGATTTCTGTAGTGAGAAAGGAAGGGCAGATGCCTTTAGACTAGCCTGCTGTTTGTGACACTAAATATGTGCTCAATAAATATTTGTTGGTGTGGTGGCTAGATTGCCTGAGACTTCTGTTTCTGTCATATAAAAGTAATCGATGTGTCACCCTAACCTTGGAGAAAGCAATACCTTTTTCATTTTTTGTTCACTTTACACTAAAGAATCCATTTCTGGAAATGCAAACAAAACCACAATGAGATAGTACCTCACCTGTTGGAATGGCTGTTATACAAGAGGCAAAAGTAACACGTGTTGGTGAGGATGTGGAGTAAAAGAAGCCCTTGGGCAGTGTTGGTGGGACTGTAAATAGTGCAGCCACTATGGAAAACAGTATAGCGGTTCCTCAACAAAATTAAAAACAAAGAAGGCCCCTGATATACAATGGTTTGACTTATGGTTTTTTTGTCTTTACAATGATATGAAAGCAAAAAACATTCAGTAGAAACCATACCTTGAATTTGGTCTTTCCCTGGGCTAGCAATATTCAGGATGATACTCTCTTGTGATGTTGGGCAGGAGCAGCGAGATGATTTTGTCCAACCAGACTAATTCTCAGAGCATTTTCAGTAAGGCTATGCTTAAGCTATAATGTTTGGTAGGTTAGGTGTATGAAGTGCATTTTCGACACTATATATTTTTTTAAGTAATAAAGTTTACCTGTATGGTTTTCCACCTGTCTTTATAAAACCACAAATGGATTTAATCATTTCATTTTCATTTTTTTTAGGTAGAACCTATACTCAGCCATGCTTTGTATTTATATCCCTTTTTTGTTTTCTTCAGAAACTTGTAGTATATTAATAATAACTAAAATGTCACATTGTTATTGGTTGTTTACTATGAGCTATGTGTGGTCTAAATCAAGGGTCCTCAAACTTTTTAAACAGGGGGCCAGTTCACTGTCCCTCAGACCGTTGGAGGGCCGGACTGTAGTTTAAAAAAAAAACTATGAAACAAATTCCTATGCACACTGCACATATCTTATTTTGAAGTAAAAAAACAAAACGGCAAAAACACCCGCATGTGGCCCGCGGGCCATAGTTTGAGGACGCCTGGTAAATGATTGACTTTTGTTAACTCTTAATCTTCACAACAACCCTGTGATATAGGTAATGATATATTATTTTTTCATAGGGGAACAAACTGAGGTAAAGACAAAATGTCATCATATGGGAGAGTCAGGAATGGGATCCCAGGCAGTCTAGCTCCGTTGCTCATGCTTTACCTACTAAACTGTGCTGCTTCTATAAAATAGTTTGTTCCTAATAGCTGGAAGTTCTCATTAAACTATGTGACATATAAAATGGACTTTCAGAAACAAAATTGTTTGAGAAAACTTTATGTTAAGAGCAATGCAAATAATTATAGGAATGAAGGAAGGGTTAACTTGAGAAGACATTTTAATGTCATGTTTTTTATGTGGCAAATTAACATGCAGGCTTATATTATACTAGAGGCTCGGTGTGCGAAAATCTGTGCAAGAGTAGGCCTTCCTTCCCCTGGCACTGGCTTCACACTCCGGCACCTGGGACCCGGGCTTCCCTCCTCGGGCCACTGGCAGGCACCTGGGACCCGGCTGCCGGCAGGTACCCGGGACCCTGGCTGTTTCCTTCTGGCCACCCGCAGGCACCCGGGACCTGGGCCGGCTCCCCTTGGACTGTCTGCAGGCACTCTGGACCCCCGCAGGCACCCGGGACCCAGGCCGGCTCCCCTTGGGCTGCCCGCAGGCACTCTGGACCCGTGCAGGCACTGGGACCCGGGCCGGCTTCCCTTGTGCCGCCCACAGGCACGCGGGACCCGGGCCGGCTTCCCTCTGGCCCCGGCTTGGTCAGGAAGGACGTCTGGAATGACATCTGGAAGAGGTCCAGTCTAATTACCATATTACCCTTTCATTATTATAGATACTTCATGTAAAGTCCTCTATTACCTAAGAGGATGATTTTTTTTTTGGAGGGAGTACTGTAGTAACCTAAATAGAATAGAGACTTTGAACTCTAACTCAATGAGCTATTGTAAGATATATAAGATTTTCAAAATTATTAATCGGGTATGGGAATGATCTGACTATTACCTCTGGGTTCAGAGAGGCCAGGACAGTGGGTTCTGAAGAAATTAGCATGATTTATTAGTAGTTCCAGGTCGTATTCATTTCAATTTATCAGCACGACCTTGCTAAGACTCTTTAAAAAGCCTCTGGTATTCACCTTGAGTTTCTGTTCTGCTTTGGTTTGAACAGTGGTATAGTTTTATGGCCTCTTTTCTCTTCTCAGCTTGTATTTGCTGGAGCGGGTCTGTCTCTGGTTTCAACTTTTGCTACAGACACCATCTGAATTGATCAGAATATTTAAGGTCAATGGACCAGAATAATTTGTCCTTGGCCCGTTATTGAGGTCCTTAAAAGTCAAAATATAAAGACTAGATTCATTTTTTGAAAATAGGAGTATAAAGACCTTTTCTAATATCAATGCTTTAACTGCATGATGGGTAATATTAAATGAGACAAAATTAAGGTTTATTGTTCTCATCTTAAAATTCAGTAAAATGAAATCTAATCTGTTTACTGTTCAGAAATGGAGTAAGGGTCAAGTAGGATAAAATATATTCATCAGCTATAAATATGTCCTGTGTATGTGTGCATTGTATTGTAATAATTGATTTTTGTTAATATTCTTGCATTAACTTTAAGCCTCTTCGAAAAAGGCTTCCTCTCAGAGAAATGTATTTTACTCTCAGATGTATTTTAATCCATAACCCATGTCTTTTAATAATTTCTCAACCCTTCAATAATAATAATGTATTATTCACTCCACAAAAATTGAGTTGGCTCTTATCTGTGTATATAAAGAGGTAATATGCAAATTAGCCAGGATGCTGTAACAGTCACGACCAGCTCAGGAGGAGGTTGCATGTGCAGATGGGTGGAAGGGGACTGCTTGTGCTGTGAGGCAAGCCATGGATGGCGCAGCCCCGGAGTGGAGAGGCAGAGGGGTGTGCCCAGGCTGCTGCCACTGGGAGACAGCGCCCCAGCAGGCCTGCCTCTGTGTGTAAGCTGCAGAGGAAACACCTTTTCTGACTGCTCATTGGTTAAGCTCCTGTACACCACTAACAGCGTTCTTGATAACTTGGGTAATAAGAATCCAAAAAGCTGATCTAGGGTTTTTCCACCTCACTCCTGGAGGAAATAACGAAGGTCTGCTGCTGGAGGGGCTAAGAAATGTCTTATCCTGGCTCAGTGGATAGAGCCTTGGCCTGCAGACTGCAGGGTCCAGGTTCTATTCTGGTCAAGGGCATGTACCTAGGTTGCAGGCTCCTCTCTGGCCGAGGCCCAGGTCAGGGCTCATGCAGGAGGCAACCAATCAAAGTGTCCCTCTCACTTTGATGTTTCTCTCTATCTTTCCCTCTCTCTTCCACGCTTTCTAAAAATCAATGGAAAAATATCCTTAGGTGAGGAGAAAGAAGGAAGGAAGGGAGGGAGGGAGGGAGGGAGGGAGGGAGGGAGGAAGGAAGGAAGGAAGGAAGGAAGGAAGGAAGGAAGGAAGGAAGAAAGGAAGAAAGAAAGGTCATATCCTATGAAAGAGACATCTTGAAAATGCCTAAAGAAAGTTGTCATTTTTTTGTGGTGAAGGGACTGGATTCCGTGTTGATGAAAACACCTTGGCAGCTGGCAGTGGCAACAGCAGTGGGGTGATGGGGGTGGTGCCTTCCCCTGATCAGCCTGTAGAGGGAGGCCAGACTGTAGGATATCCCCTGAGGGCTCCCTGACTGTGAGAGGGGGCTGGGCTGAGGCACTCCCTCCCAGTGCACAAATTTCATGCACCGGACCTCTAGTTATGTATAAGCACAGCTATTGAACTTGGTTTAGAAGCTTTTTTTTTTTTTTAAGTTCTCAGGTGAAGGTATATATATCAAAATATGAAACCTCCATTTAAGCTATCTTTCTACAATTGGCAATTTGAAAATTAAATTGGGTACTTTTAATCTGTGGAGGGAATGTTACTTTGTCTCATGTCTATTTAGACAAATATGCCTTGGCAGTCATAGAGGATATTGACCTGCTCTCTCTTAAAATATGTATGCTTAAATGTAGTATTTATTTGCTGACCATTTTACCTCTCAGCACAGCCATGCTAGCATTCCTAGGGGAGTAGTTATATATCTACCAGCAAAGAAAGAAATGGCAGATTTCATTAAATGTTGGTTAAATGAATGAAGACTAAATTTATGTTTCAAGAATAGTGTTTTGGCCGAAACCGGTTTGGCTCAGTGGATAGAGCGTCGGCCTGTGGACTCAAGGGTCCCGGGTTCGATTCCGGTCAAGGCATGTACCTTGGTTGCGGGCACATCCCCAGTAGGGGGTGTGCAAGAGGCAGCTGATCGATGTTTCTCTCTCATCGATGTTTCTGGCTCTCTATCCCTCTCTCTTCCTCTCTGTAAAAAAAATCAATAAAATATATTAAAAAAAAAAAAGAATAGTGTTTTGGCTTCAGAGATAATGTTCATCATAATCGTCAAGTTTTGAAGTTTAATACTTGAATATATTAGTTAATGTGATATTAACCTGGTTCCTCTTGTTAAAATTTAGTAATAATGATAACAATTTAATAATTTACAATTTGATTCATGCTATTTCCATATGGAAACTTTGACATTAGATTCATATATGTAGAATGGATAGAGGGGATTATACAAATTTACATACTTTTAAAAAAAATCTGTGATAAAGTCCTTCCCCTGCCCCAAGAAGAACATAAAGGTTTTGTCACTGCTTACACAGATTGCTAACCTATAAGTATTCTCACTGGTGTCTAGGTAAGGTTTTGATTTTTCTGTATTCCAAACAATGATGTTAGAAAAGAATGCATTTAAGCCCCAAGGGGAAAAAATGGGTGAAATTCTGCAGAATGCTTACGGCAGTATCAAATGCACTGTTTTTGTTACTTCATTAGTGAAATGGAACATTGTTTCTCTTAATGTGGTAAAAATGATTCCACATATTAAGACTAAGAATTCAATATTATTTTTTCTTAAGGAGAAAAAATTCTGTTATGTAACTAATGACCATATACAATAGCTTTTGTTCATTTCCATAATGCTAATCACAGTTTTTATTTCATTTTTGTAAGCATTTGTAATCCTCTAGTGAAGCAAACACAATTCATTCCATGGAATATTTGACAAGGTCATTGCATTAAATAGCTTCTTCAGTTTTTGCTTAATTTTCTTTGCTTGGTCTCATTTTAAATTAAAAACAAACATTAATATTTTCCTTGCAGTTTCTCTTCATAAAGCCATAGCTTACAAATACATCTTATCATTTATCAATAGGCAGAAAAAGATATGCGTAAAAAAATAACCAATTAAAATGCCATTACTGCAAAGTCCTGCCCTGAATTGGTTGCTTTTTATTTTTTTTCTGTTTGACACATTGGCATCTTTTCCTGAACACTTTCAGGTTGTATTTCATCTTAAGCATTGGTATTTGACCATTTGCTGATACAATTCACTGACAAAATATGGTACTTTGTGAGTGTGTTTGTGTTTTTTATTAAAATGTTGGTCAGATTATTTGTGCAAAGAGGATTGAATTAGTCAATTAAAGTGGCATTTATTTTATAGCCCGTTATTACAAACTAGTGTTCCTGTTGCAGGAAAAATCCTGCAATAGGGTTTCCTGCTGCACTCTACCCCACCCCGCCTCCGCTCCTCCCTTCTCCCCCGCCCCGCCTTCTCTGCCAGCCAGCCTGCTTTTCCTTTCTCCCCCGGCCCTGCCTCCGCTCCTCCCTTCTCCACCCGCCCTGCCTTCTCTGCCAGCCAGCCTGCTTTTCCCTTCTCCCCCGGCCCCGCCTCCGCTCCTCCCTTCTCTCCCCGCCCTGCCTTGTCCGCCAGCCAGCCTGCTTTTCTCCCTTCTCCCCCGGCCCCGCCTCTGCTCCTCCCTTCTCCCCTGGCTTGCTTGCTTTTCCGCAGCTTTGCTCCCTTCTTGCAGCTCTTGGCTTCTTTCTATGCTGTCTTGATATGCAAATTAGCCGCCATCTTTGTTGGGATAATTTGCATACTCATCCTGATTGGTTGGCGGGCGTGGCTTGGCTGGTGGGCGTGGCTTGGGCGTAGCGAAGGTGCGGTCAATTTGCATATTTGTCTATTATTAGGTAGGACTAGAGGCCCATTGCGCTAGGAGGCACCCCGCACATGGCAGGGACCGCGCCTGACTTGCTCAGCACCTGCCACAGCGGGAGGGAGTTAGGCCGGGACCTGCACCTGACTCACAGTGTCCCCCAGCCCCCTGCCTGTGTCCGCTCCGGGGCTGTGGAGGTACTGCAACTCCCCAAAGTCTGTGAATCTAATAAGTAGGAAACCCAGCTACGAGCCCAGTGCTCCCAAACCTGTCCTGTTCTTTCTGCTGGGGGGTAGAATGCTATGTGACAAGGATGATATGGGAGCACAGCTGCTGGTTAGAGTTCTTTATCAGCCCTGTGCCTTCCTAAGACTTTTAAAAAATGTCTTTGGCCTTCATTTTGTATATTGATAAAGTGGGGTAGTTATATTTGTTGTATCATTTGTGAGGTGGCTCACATATGGAAACAGTGGCTAGCATGTAGGGAATATTCAGGAACAATCGGAGAAGAATAGCTACAGGTTACAAGGAGAGAGAGGAAAGCTTCGTTTTGACTGGTTGCATGATTGCCAAAAGCTCTATTGAAATATCTGCCTTTGATTTTAGCTCTGAAGTACAAATAGCATTAAACCAGACAAAGGAAGTAGAGAGCAAAATCAAGTGGCTAAGAACATGGGCTATGGGGTTAAACGGGATTGATTTCTTGTCCAGGTCCTACCAATTACTAATAAATTTCTAGGTCTCTATCGCTACGTCTTAAAATCAGGACAGTACTGAGAGCTGCTCTCATAATGTTGTGAAGAGTGGATGAGTCACTGTATGCAAAAGGACTTAAAACAAGGCTTGGCACATGATAATGTTAGCTATTTTCATCATGAATTTACGTGTATTTTAGGATATTCTAGAAGCAGTATACCATATGAATTGGTAGAAAGAGAATAGGAAATGTAGAAAACTATGATAGACTCTTGTAAATTAAAATTAGCAAAAAAAATATATATATATATAATGTTACTAAGAATATCAGAAAGTTCAGTGTTATTTTTAGGAATAAGCTCTCAGGACTTCTAACAAAATGAAGCATAGATATCCGTATATTCTTTATTAATAAATAATAACATTGCATAATCACTTCTGAAGATATTTTTTTATTATGCCCATCATAAAATACTTACTGAAATTTACAACTTTCAGTCTTTTGGATTAAGACTATAATCATATAAAATTTAGAAGAATGCATGGTCACTGGATGAAATTATGTACTTGTTTTTGTTTCTTACCCAGTTCATATTAATCATTTAATTAATTCATTAATTTCAATAGTTCATTAGTTTTAAACATATGTGTGTGTGTGTGTGTGTGTGTGTGTGTGTGTGTGTGTGTGTACATACATATATACATACATATATATATATATATTCAGTCATAATGAAATTGGAGAAAAAATAGCCAAAACAATGAGAGGAATTATGATATTAACTGGGTGTGAGCTGAAGTAGAGAGGGAAGATAGTTTCTTTTATGGTACAAGTCTATATTTGAAAATGCTATTTTTATTATAAATAGAAAATATATGGTAGAAAAAAGGATTACTTCCTGGACACTTCTGCTGTAATATATTCTGATCTCTATTGTTAACATTTACTTTTCAAAGTTTTGCATAACCATTTACCAATGAAAATCTCATCCTCCTGTGTTTTAATTCCGAGCATAACCTATTGATATCATTGTCCCATGAGTAGCCCTTAACTGTCTTTGCCCTGAGTTTAAATTGTGTATTGTTGATACAACTGTCTAGCTTGGTGAATTGGAATTATCTCTTTTAGCACTGTATTGGATTCCTGTGATACTAGAATGACAGCTTCTCTGTTTGCACAGTTTGTTGGTTTGAGCAGCATTTGTTCTAAATAACATTAGTTTTAAAGGAAATACTGTGATAATCATCGTGTAAGCCTCGTTGTGCTCTTAAAGAGGTCCTAGCTTCCTACTCTAAGGAAAATTATAGTTTCATTTGTTGAAACGATTATTGTATTTCTGAAATTATTACATTGTGTTGTTGAAAAATCTTGTAATTATTTTTTCTAAGGCTATAGAAAGTTATCAGCATAAATTTAACTAATGAACTATTGAAATTAATTAATTAAATGATTAATATGAACTGGGTAAGAAACAAAAACAAGTACATAATTTCATCTAGTGACCATACATTCTTCTAAATTTTATGATTGGAGTCTTAATCCAAAAGACTGAAAGTTGTAAATTTCAGTAAGTATTTTATGATGGGCATAATAAAAAATATCTTCAGAAGTGATTATGCAATGTTCTATTTTGTTTATTAATAAAGAATATACGGATATCTATGCTTCATTTTGTTAGAAGTCCTGAGAGCAAGGTCCCGATTTAAAAAAAAAAAATCAATTGTATAAAGCTAGTTATATTGAGCTATTTAGGACTTTTTTTCACATTTGAAAAAATTTTACTCTTTGTTTACTCTGCCAGGATTTTTTTTTTTTTAGTAGTGATACTTATCCCTTGAAATGATTGTAAGCATATTGATTATGAGGCCTGAAATCATAGCCTTTTATTTCTGTCATTTTTGAATATTGTAGGTATATATTGTCATGTGACCCTGCCATTGAGTATCTCTCTCATGTTGAGAATATTTTATGTTCTTTGTGCTGTAGAATCAACATCTTTTGAATGGTGATCATGTTATTTACTTTATCAGTTATAATTTCTAAAAACATGAATATAAAACACCAAGTGTAACATATATAGCTTTATTTTATTATTATTATTTTGTAATCCTCACCTGAATATATTTTTTTCATTGATATTTTAGAGACAGTGGAGGAGAGGAAGGAGGGGGGAGGAGAGAGGAAGGGGAGAGAGGGAGAGAGAGAGAGAGAGAGTGAGAAAGGAACATGGATGTGAGAGAAAGACATCCTTTGGTTGCCTCTCACACTCCCCCTGACTGGACCTGGGCATTGAGCCTTTGACCAGGAATAGAACCCTCGACCCTGCATCTGCAGGCTGATGCTCTAACCACTGAGCACCAGCCAGGGCCATTCATAGCTTTACAGCTAAAAACAATTCTGTGTCTGTTATGTGCTAGAGACAGTTCTAGGGCTTTCACTTGGACTACTTTTTTTTCTCTTTTTTTTTTTTAATTCCCAACTCTTCGTTTTATTTTTGTAGTCTGAAGCAGCACAGAAAAAGTCAACCATCTTTTATGTGGGACAACTCTTCAAATAGTTCAGTGAATTACCTTCCCTTCACAGGTGTTTCCAAGCTTGGTCTTTGTTTTTTTCCAGCCCCCCAATTCTGATACATCTTTTCCCACAAAACAAGCTCTTTTGCCTTTCTGTGCTCTCACTGGAACATTTTCCATGTGCCCCTTCTGGTTTTTAAACGTAGATCTAGCAGATCCCAGCTGAGCCCCAATCGGTTATCACATCTCTACCAGGGATTCATTCATATCTAGATTGGAAATTCCACTGATTAATTCCATCTAACATTGGGAAGGAAGGAAGGAAGGAAAGGAAGGAAGGAAGGAAGGAAGGAAGGAAGGAAGGAAGGAAGGAAGGAAGGAAGGAAGGAAGGGGAAGGAAGGAGAGAGAAAGGAAGAGACAGAAGTAGGAAGGGGGAGAGATAGAGAGACAGAGGACGAGGAGAAAGGGAGAAGGGAGGTGGGGAGGAAAGGAAACAGGAAAAAATATTTTAAAAATTTGCACGTGGACTACTAATCTTTTCAATACTTTAAGATAGCTCATAATTCCAATTTTATAGATAAGCAAGTTGAGGCACAAACAGTTTAAGTTGTTTAAATTCACGCAGCTAGTGTCAGAGTTAGACTTTGTAATTAAGTAGTCTGGCTCCAGGCCCAGGCTTTATGGATTAGTTACTATCATTGTATATATATTTAAGACACGTATATGTAAAATTTGTGATACATAACTGGGGGAGTGGTCAAAACAACAAATGGTAGGTCCTGCCTTCTAGAGGTTTATCATGAGGAGGACGATTACATGACATGTGAAATATTGACTATACAAGGCAACATTTTGTTACGTTTGTCTCACATAGAAACCTATTGTTCATCTCCAGGACTTTCAGTTCTTTTTTTTCTTTTTTTGTAAGTTTTTAAACAAACTATGCACCTCATATTTTAAAATATTTATTTACTCAACTGTTCCTCCACATGTTATTAAGCTTCTTAGAAAGCAGTGTTCTCATATCACACATTTAATAGTGCAGTGGCTAGAGCCCAACCGGTTTTTAATGAATGTTGTAGAATGAATGGACCAAAAATGAAGCCATCAACATAAATGAAGAGGCAGAGGAGAACATTCTAAATTTGGCACACCTTAAGGTTTGAGTTAGAGATGAGGGTTTGAGGAGAGATCACCAAAATTCAATAATAGTAGTGGTTACTGTAATGTGTGGTTTGCGATGGTCTTTTCTCTTCAGCAGTAACCATACGAAAACATCCTCCTCAAGTTTTGAACAGCTGTGTGGTACATGATGTTGTAATAGATGTAATAAAGAAAAATTCTGCTCTGATGTTCTTAAAACTGTGTAGCAATTATGACAAACCTTGCTGTAGCCTTAGATTGAATTTCTAGAGGGACCATTAAACAGTAGGATATTCTCTCAATGCTTATCTGGTAAAGGGAATGGAAGATGAGATGGGTATTGCAGACTAATGCCATTATGCCCAAGCCGTGAAACAACCGTAATGACATTATGATTATCATGCAGATGCTGCTGCCCAGGCATCCCACTAACTGAATTTGTTTGCTCTAAACAGAAAAAGTGAAGCAAAAAGGAAACTTTCCCATTGAGTTTACTTGACTTTGGAGATCACAGCATCAAAGCGAAACAAAAAAAACCTTAATATAATCTACCATTCAGAAGTTGAACGGATTTCTCAAAAATGTAAAAATCTGATTTTTTTTTTTTTAGCTCCACTTAGACTGCTGAGGGGGTTAATATTTTGGGAAATGGAAAAGGCATGCAGCAGACTCTCTGCAGACAGACTGCTTGATGTGTATGACCAGGAGAGCTAAAGGATCTCAACAGGAATGACATCGTCCGCACGGTGGAGGCAGGGGGAGGATACCTCCCTGCCGGCACTGTCAGGTGGCCCGGGTGGAGTTTGCAGCCGGCTTGTCACATGTCAGGAACTCTGAGCTTTAGGATCAGCAGAAATTTTGAGGAGATGTGTCATGGCAGCAAATCTCAAGTTTCTCCCACTTTAAAACTAAAAGCAATTCATGGAACTCCTCAAGCTCTACAGCAGCAGGTTTTCCTGCCTAAAGTGTACGGATCTTGCAGAACTCCAGTCAACTATCCTTAGAAGCTGCAAATATTAATCAAAAAACCAATTTTCCTTATCTCCTCTTCCTTTCTTTCTCTCAAATAGCAGAATAAAATAATGAGTAGTTCTATTTTGTGTAGTTGGAATTCTATGTAATGCCTGCACCATTTTCAACATACGATGAATGCAGATTAATGAGAATAATGATGAAAGGATGAAAGATGATATTTATAGGGCTTAGAAAAGCTATTATTTTAATTCTGTTGTGAAGCTCATTCACTTTCTCCACAAATGAGATGACTTATTAGATAACTGATTTGAATTCAGGCTTACAATTTGCAGTTTGATGGTATGCTAGCTACTTTTCCTGAAAATAGGGCAGCAGTTTTATGGGGGAAAAGGAAGACATTTTATTTTTTTAAAGAAATGCTTTATTTTAAAGCAACTCTTTTCCCAATATGTCATTAAAGATGCTGAAAAGGTTCTAGATTTCTGTAAAGCCACAATTTTATGGGACACATAAGAGGCAATAGTTTGGCTAGCTATACAATCAGCCCCAGAAACATCAGTGTCTATTGGTACATTATACATGCACAAGTGGAATGCAGCCGGCATGCCGATGTATATGCTGAGTTTTCCTAGTGCATCTGTATCATTTTTCCCAGTGGAAAATAACAGGATGTCGCCTTGCAATTTTTACTACTGTATAATAAAATATAGCCATAATAAATAGCATCTAAGCACATAAAAGAGATTTGGACTGAATCCATTTAGCCTTCATCACTTGGTATAGCTCAGGCTTTTAAGTAGTTGTGTATCCTAAATTGGCTTAATTTGATCAAGTTGCATTGGACTTGGACTGCAGTAGAGTAGAGACAGATTTTATTTTTATTTGCTATTTAATGTTTAGGTCATATTTTAGTGTATTTACCTTTGTAATCCATTGTGCTGTTAACACAGTTTGTCCAGATGATAGTCTAAATTGTGCTTTGATTAAGTTAGCTGATCTCGGAAGCTATTATTGCTATAGTTTAGTTATTGTTACTATTGTTATTATTATTCCTAATGCTGTTAATTAGTTTCAAACCAAGAGTGTTGCACATTGTCAAGAATTTTCTCAATTGTCTGAGTTTCCTGGGAGCAGGAGTAATGTTTAATTAAGTTTTGTAGCTCCTTTACTAGCCCACCTCAGTTTTACTATGGCTTTAAAAAAAAAAATTGGATTGATTATTGATGTTCTTACTTGAAATCTAAATATATAGAAAAATTTGCTTTGAAAATGTATTTTACAATTTCATTCACTTTAATGGAATGAAGGTTAAAGTTCCAAGTTAAAATAAAGAATTGAAAAGCTTTAGCCTATTAGTAGTAAGAAAAAATGTTTTGGGGGTGTAAAAAAATTATTTCAGTCAAGATGTTCAAACTTTTGCTCTGCTGCTCTCCTAGAAATACTTCATTCCTTTTTGATCTTCGTTTTTTATTATAATAACATAGCATGCTATTCTTGCAGTTATAAGGTACATATTTATCAGTTAAGAAAAAGTAAGTTTATGGCTGTGTTTTCTAAAAACATGATCTCTTCATTTTAAATACTGTCTCAAAAGAATAAGGACATGTTAAACTTTATTACCAGTTATAGTTCTAGGTAAAGTTATATTTACATGTTTTATCCTTATGAATTTCAGAATTTAACTTTATTGTTAATGGAAACATAGAAAAACAATAGAAGCAATATTTTCGTATTTTAACTATAGGTATCTCCTTTATAGGTCCTGAATGCATACTGTAAAATAAATTGGTTATATTCAACTAGAGGCCTGGTGTATGAATTCGTGCATGGGTGGGGTCCAGCCGCCTGCCCTGATGGGGGCCTATTGGGGCTGGGCCAGCGGGTGGGGGAAGGGATGCAGGACATTGGCCGGCCGGCCGGCCATGCCCCCAATTGACGTGGGGGGCTATTTGGGGGCCGGGCTGGGTGAGGGGAGCTGCTGTGGGAGGTTGGGAGAGGCCAATCAGGGCCTTGATTGAGCTGGTTGGCTGTTGAAGTGCACATCATAACAACTGGTCATTCCAGTCATTCCAGTCATTCCATTGTTCTGGTCTCTTGGTTTTTATATATATAGATAACAATGTGAATTAATTCCATACCAAGTAAATAAAAAAAACTCAATATTTAATATAGGTAAGTAATTAATTAAAGTAACTAACTAAAAGTAATTTCTAGGGGACATTGTTTCAAAGGAGTGATAAGCATTCCCCCCTCACGGTTATGTGTTATGAAAAGAACTTAAAATGACATATACATGATATATAGAAATAAAATAGATGGACTAAGAATAATGTCCACAAAAACGATGGCAACATACACACACATATACATATTCTCTAAACTTCATCAAGGGTGTTAATTTTTAATTGTCTGTAATACCAGTATAATTTGAGCTTATTGCTTTATAATTAGTTGGAATTATACCTGATCAAAACTTCAGTTATAAGGAATCTTATTTGGGTGGGGGTTTCCTAGGGTAGATAAACTTTTCTAGAAACTTGAGCCAAACATCCAAACCGTTAAAGTGGCAACGTTGCAGGTGTTTGGCAGTTGATTAAACTGTTCCCAGAGTTCTGTCCAGGTCGGCTCACTCTTCCTCAGAGCTGTAGGTACTTGGGGTGGTTGGTATGCCAGTTTGCTTTCTCTGCTTCTTCTGAACTCTCAGGGTTCGAACTCTATAGGAAACCGGGTCTTGATTGAAGGCCTCTCCCTGAGTCAAGTTCATTGGGTTTTAGTACAGGATGATTTTAAAAACAAACATATTTCCCGATTTAGGACTATGTTAGATTGATTTGACTTCCAGATGTTGGAATCTCAGATAAAGGACTTATTACTGTGGAATATAAAGCACACCATTCTAAAGATCTTGGTACTGAAGATTTCCTGCCTGAAGCCTTATACAAAATGAGAAATAAAGCTTCATGCAACGAACTACAGGCAATGTAAGAATGGAACAGGAAAAAGAGGAGAAAGCAGACTAACAGTGCCGTGGTCATCTGATATTTGATGCGTAAACTAATCCCTTTTAGTTGTCCAGCCAGATTTCTTTTTCGCCGTGCAGAAGCATTTATTTTCTTCTCTCTGCCTTTTGATCCCACTGCCCCCTGCACAGTTGGAACATCCCCAAAAGGCTTTGGCAGAGGTCACGTCTCAGAAGCTTTTTAAACTTTAGTTAGAATACATTTATTGATTTTCTTTTAATGACCAAAGGAATGAGGATTTTGGGATGAAGCTCATCTGAGAGCCAGTGTCTGCCTTGGCAATCTGAACTCTTTTCTACCTTTGAGGACACTTCATTAGATACACAGTTCTCCTCATCAGTAAAACTCAGGATTCTGGCATGTTATTGGATTTTCCTTAGGATTGACAATTTGGCCTCTTAGACATAGAAGATAAAGATCATTTTTCTAGGACAGAGAGTCAGAAACTACCGAACTATATAAAAATTCAGTAACACCTTTTTTAAAAATTCAATCCTGGGCCTGTAGAAAATATTTGGTAGTATGTGTTGGCACAATAACTTAATTTTAGGCTATTTTCTTTATATTTAACTAGTAGCTCTGTGCATGGGTGTGCGAGTAGCTTGCTGCCGCTTGCCTCAGCTGGCCACCCACCCACCGCAGATGGTAGCTCTCTGCTGCTCCTAGTAGCTCACTGCCCCGCCCTCCTGGAGCTCTCTGCCTGCTGGCCCACCCTCCTGTAGCTCCCCCGCCCCTTCCTGTAGCTCTCCCCCCCTACTTGTAGCTCTCTGCCCCACCCTGCTGTTGATCTGTGATCCAGTCCTTACGTGGTCAGTTGTTACACCTCAAGGCATAATGGATAATTAGCATATTCCTCTCTTATTATATAGGATAGTTTAAGTTTACATTGTTTTATTTGGCTAAATTAGCCATGATTGGAAAATACATTTCTGTGAATCAAAAACCCTGCTAATTAAGGATAGGGTAATGTTTCAAGAAAAAGACCTTTTCATACTTTGACATTTCTGCTTCAATGCATTTTTAAAGTTTCTTGCTTAAATTTTAACATTAAATAAAACATGACAAGATTTCCTACATTTATAATTCTCAGATAATTATCATATGAATCAGAAAGTGTGCTATCTAAGTCATTCTGGTTGATACTGTCTTGGCTCCCAGGTTCCACATTATGCTCTGGAGTCAAAGGGGAGGAGATATGGAGCAATGTTTAATAATACACAGTGTCAAACTACAGCAGGAAGGCAGGGCAGGGTTGTGGGGGGTAAGAGATTAACTGAAGGACTTGTATGCATGCATTAAGCATAACCAATGGACACAAGACACTGGGCAGGGGGGCGGGTGGTGAGGGCATGTGCTGGGGAGTAGGGGAGGCCAGGGGGAGGTCAATGGGGGAAAAAGGAGATATATGTACTACTATTTGTAAAACTTTAAACAATTAAATAAAATATAAATAAAATAAAATATAATCATTATAAAAAATAAAGACAAAAAATAATATGCAGTGAATGGTGGTTATTATGCATTGGATTTCAAAATTATTTAGAAATCATTTAAATAGCAAATATCTCCAATACATTCAAAGTGAATTTGTTCTCATACAACCTTTCAAAATCTATCTATTATAAAGAACAAGGAAGGTGTATTTTTTCTTTTTGTTTGTCCACCTTAAAAAAATAAAAACATGTATGTGCTTTACAATGCATATTCAAAGAGGCAATAACAACCAGTTTCACATTTGAAAATTCTTTGTAATTTATGAATTGTAGTTCTTTATTTTAACAGGTATTTTGAGACCACTCTTTTTCCTTCTTAACTTGTCTGTATTTTGAAAAATATTTATTAAAAACTCACTATGTTGCTACTGCAATTGAAACATATGAACATTGATCTATATAATCCTCTTCTTAATTTAACATCTCAAATACTAAAATATTATACTTTCATTACTTTTACAGCAAATGTTCAAATTATTTTGGACTGTTCTGTCATAGAACATAAGAATGTACTTTTTAAACAATTGTTATTTTATGATAGAAGAAATAGGGTAGATTTCAGTGTATCTTACCAGAACATGATTATTTAAAAGTATAGAGAGTAAGTATATTTTATTATAAATGAAAGAAACTCAATATTTTCTATTATTATATTTGGAAACCATGACTAGGAAGCAAATATATTATGTATAATTATAGTGATGACATAGCCATTTGTGAGGAGGGAAACATATTAAATTGAATGATTGCTTTTTCCTTTGACAACTTGAAAGCTATTTCTCAAGCAGAGGCAAACAT
Source organism: Eptesicus fuscus (assembly GCF_027574615.1). Taxonomy (NCBI): domain Eukaryota; kingdom Metazoa; phylum Chordata; class Mammalia; order Chiroptera; family Vespertilionidae; genus Eptesicus; species Eptesicus fuscus. Next base: position 79,735,601 of record NC_072474.1, on the reverse strand, counting down.
GACTTCCACCAGAAGTAGGTTTACAGTTGTGAGTATGTGAAACACAGAGTTTATACTTGTATTATTATTTATTAATTATTATATTATTTTCCACACAAACAACCATAAACCAACTTTTGTACCACCGTGTACATGGCTGAATCAACGAGTCTCTTAGGGGTAGAGCATCGGCTGTTTAAATCCTCTGACCCCAGCCACTGATCCATCTTGCCCACACATAATCTCCTCTACGCAGCAAGTCCTTTTCTAGGTGTTGGTTCTAGCCTTCAATAGTCACACCTGTTGTACATTTTACCACCTCCCCTCCCATCAAAGGTGGCAGCATCTCATTTTCCTGTGTATGGCAGAATGCTAGAACTCCTGCCGATGGCACATGGTTCACAGCAGGTCACATTTTCTCCCTTCTTATGTCATAGGGCAATAGCTGCATAGATCTTTACATAGGAACAAGCTACTGCATCTGGCAATCAGTCCTAGCCCAGGCTCAAAGAAATAAGTGCTTGTGGGTATGAGAGGTTTAGGTGGTTTTAGAGGTTTAGGTTTAGGTTTAGGTGGAAGATAATAATGGCCTTGCACTTTATTATCTTCGTTAAGATGGAAGAGTATAGCAGAAGCAGACCCCTGGAAAAATTAACCACTCCAGTACAATGTCTTAGCCGAACAATGTCTCTGCTGGGATGAGAGTTCTGGTGTTATATATGCCACGGGCTTCTGATCAATCCAGGCATTACTACTTCTCTGTGGGCAGTGCAAAAACATCTCTGTGTAATGGAATTGTAAACGAAATGAAATAAGTAAAAGGCCTAGTCCTTGGTTATAATTTTAATAAATAGATGCTTTTCTCTATGAGGGCAGAATTTTATATATACTGCTCCAATCCTTGATATTACACAATGGCTGGGTATATAGTGGACATTAATTAAGGACTCTTCCCTTCACCTTCCCTGTCCCATCCCATCCCATCCCATCCCATCCCATCCCATCCCATCCCATCCCATCCCACCCTATCCCATCCCATCCCATCCTCTCTATGTTGGGCAGCAAACTGATTGTCAGCAAAATAGATTTCTTCTCTTATCTTAATTATAAAATTTTAATGTTCATTTATACCAAATGTAAAAAGTTCAGCCTTTTGTAAGTAAAAAGTTAGGTAATACATTGATTAAGGTTTGAGAGTTATTATCTGCAGTTCTTTCCCCCTAATAATGAACTATTGCCTGGCTGGTGTTGCTCAGTGGTTGAGTGTCAACCCATGAACCAAGAGGTCTTGGTTTGATTCCTAGTTAGGGCTTGATCCCCAGTAGGAGGTGTGCGGGAGGCAGCGGGTTGATGATTCTCTCTCATCATTGATGTTTCTCTCTCCCTTCCTCTCTCTCTAAAATAAATTTAAAAATGAATGTAATTATTTTTGTTTAGACAACTCACTTTGTATAATTTAAATTATTTTAAATTTATGAAGATTTGTTATTATGTCTTAATAAAAAATGATTTGTTGTATGACCTAAAAGAATTTCCAGGACAAAATTCCACAGGATCTCTACTGTTATAACTGGAAGTAGAATATTTTTTCTGGAATAAACTCTTCTTAATCTCTTGTGTGATGGTCATTTTCCATAGTCCTGAAACTGTTGGTTTTGGAAATTTTATCCAGCTTTGTCATTGATTTAAAAGTTTTGCCCCAAGGCACTCTCCTTTTTACAATGGCTTACTTTTGGGGACCCATAAAACACCACACAAGGAAAATGTGGTACATTTAGCACTGAAGGTTGCACTCCCGATTTAAAATGCACCAGGAGTTTAGAGATGTGATTGTGTCGAGGCAAATTTCCTGGGAGAAAGAGGCCTTAGTGTTGTATTATTATGGTATTCAGTGTGTAAGTAGAGACAAGTGAAGAGAGCATTCTTGGTACAGCCATTGCATTAACAAGCCACTGTGTCCATTATAATCAGTTTGAGGGGACTTTCAGCACCAGAAGCTGGCTGATGTAGACATTCTTCCTGGTGCAGTTGTATCCAAAAAATGTTTGCAGCAGAAGAGAACATTCTTCCTAGAGAGGGTCTTGAAAACAAGGCTCTAGATAACAATAGGGTGCTTTTGTGGATTGCTGAGCAGAAGACCTACATGTGGAAAACAAGGTCTCAGATTACCCTGTACATTTACCAGAATAGATTTGAGAGAGGACAGAATGATGCTATAAGAATACCATTGCAACATGCCAGGTATAGGGCCTATGGTGAAAACATGTAGTGGCAGGAGACCAAATGAAGAGGAAAATACCTTGGAATCTCATCTTGCACTGTCAGTTGTTAATCACGGTAATCTTCATAAATTGCCACATTGTAATCTATAAAAACAAAATATTTCTTCTCTGCCTATGTCACATGACTATAAGGATTATGGTATTGAAAATGTGATGAAAAACAGATCTGAACACTCCATAGAGATAATATGATAGTGCAATAAGGAATGAATGTAGATATTTGAAGATAACCCATAGACTAAGTAGATAGACTAAGAAAAGTAATTGGAAAAATAATTTGAATGGAATGAGTAAAAATGTTTATTTTATTTTAAAAAAATCTCACTCTTTACAGATCTTTTAAAAAATGTCACTATAATTTTACACTAAAAACTATCTATTTAGCTGACATCAGAATGATCTCTTAAAAATATATTTGTACGTGTCATTTCCTAATTTCTTATGAACCTTTATTGGGTAGTTCAGTAGAATAAGTCACCTAATTTTGTAATTACTGTCATACAAAGACAGTAAAATATCTTTTTGTCTCAATTCCAGACTAATTTTTGCTGGATTTTTTTTGCAGTCTCATTTATATACCAGACTGGGAAGGTGTGTTTTAACAGTATTAAGTGTTATGAAATTCTGATGATTACTTTTTGAAGAAAAATTCAGGAAGTTTATTTTTTGCTTTACTTATAAATACTCTCTTCTTGAACGTAGACAGCAATAATCAGTATGGCGCTCTTTTAGAGCTGGAGAGTATAGACTGAGTTCGGGTCACTTGTGTTCACACTCTGGCTTTACCCTCAGGGTCTCAGAGTATTTATTTGTAAAATAAAGATCATCTTCATATCGACCTCAATTTTTTTTTTTTTTTGTAAAGGTTAAGTGAGGATATAAAAAGAATGTTTCAATCCTTAAAACAAAATACAAACATTTTATGGTTAAGTGAGAATATAAAGTGTTCAAAAATAAAAGTGTTTAAAATTTAGAAACATTTTAAAATGAAAAACGTGTCTCTCTGTTTCTGTTACTGTCTTTCTCTTTCTCCCGTATTCTGTTCTTACACACTATCTTAAGTATAAACGCTTGGAGTGTTGCTTTTGTCTGTTCATTTCACTGCCGGATCCACAGCACCTAGAACTGTGCCTGGGCAATCAGCACATCTTTGATGGATGGATGAATGAAGGAATGAATGAATAATGAATGAAGTTGCTCTACTTTGTAAATTTGCTATAAGTATTAGAAAACTTACCTTGAACATTCATTTTTACTGGTGTTTACATTTTAATCAGTGAATCAAATCTTATTTTATTTTCCATTTTTGATGTGTTTGCTTTTAAGGTTTTATGTAAAGCTTGGGTCAATTTAAGTTTAATTTTTAATCAAAACAGTCTAGTACTCATAACCAAAGTATTTTCATGTAATTCAAAAGACCTAGAGTGAACCACAACACTAATTGCTAGGGAATTGCTTTTTATGTCATTTGAACAGTAATGAAAATATATTTGTATGGATTGACTTTTATCAGAAACACACCAAATTTTTATATCCTCAGTCAGCACTTTTTGACCACTTTGCTCAAAAAATAATAACAGTAGCTCCTTTCTACAATCCCTTTTAGGTCAATTTTATTAATTAGAAATTTACCTTATTAGTTCATATTGATAGACAGTATAATTTGATATAATACCTTCTTCTGACTGTTAAGTTTTCTATTTCTCTTACTATTTGTCTCCTCCCTTTTTCCTTTCCCATGTTTTAACTCAGACGTGGCCTGCTAACTCTTAGGAGGCTAAGGTTCCCTGGGTGAGCTTGTTTTTTCCCTTTAAGTTATCTGCTAACTCTTAAGTGCCTTAAGTGGATGCAGTTCAGAGAGTGAATCACTTAGATGTTGACTAGTCAAACTGTAAATTGAAGATACTCTGTTTTTCTGTTCTAAAAGGAAAGCAAAAGGTCCTATAAAGATAACTATAGAAATTCAAAGGCACATATAATGGGCATTTTTGTTCTTGATTTCAATTTATGGGAGGCCAATATAAACAGTTTTCAATAATATTTTTAACCAAAAAATGTAAATGTTTTGTTTATCCAATCAGCATTTTAAGGCCCCTTTAAAAAATTTATTTTTATTGTTGAAAGTATTACAGATGTCCTTTTTAATTCCCCCCACCCCATTGACCCCTTCCATCCCTCCCTTACCCTTCTCCCCCTAGGCCTTCACCACACTCTTTTCTGTGTCCATGAGCTATGCATACATGCATACAAGTTTTTTGGTTGATCTATCCTACCACCCACCTCATTGAGATTCGACAGTCTGGTCCATGCTTCTATGTCTCTGGATCTATTTTGATCATTGCTTTATTTGTTCATTAGATTCCATATATATAAGTGAGATCATGTGATACTTGTCTTTTTCTAACTGGCTTATTTCACTTAGTTCTTAGTTGTGTAAGGAGTGGTAGTTCAAATTGAAAAAGTAATCATATTCCCTGTTCTCAAACAACTCATGTTACGGTAGAGCGTTCAGCATGAGCATCAGGGAAGATCTGATTGGTTCTGTCTGTGGTAGGTCTGGTGATAAACGAAAAACTCTGTAAATACTAATGTTTGGATTTCAGAATGTGTTTCCTAAAAGGAAGTAAAAAGATCTAAAGGGTGAGGATATCTGTAGGAGAGTTTGCACTGTCATTACCCATGATTATAAGTTATGAAAAGATATGCTTGGTCTTAAAAAACCAGAGAAAATTACCTTAGGTAAATAGCCAGTATTTATTGAATATGCTCCGTTTGTTGAAAGAATGGTTATGCAGGGAAATGCAAGAAGTTGACTAAAGAATTGCTTTCAATTGCCAGTTTAGTAGCAAGCCTGACTTTAAATATGGACTTAGATTGCTCATGTGGTAAAAAAAAATAAAAAAATAAATAAATCTCACAAATTGGCCACGTAGGGGTAGACACTAACTAGAAAAAATTCAGTGAGTTCCACTGCTTTAATATTTTCAAATCCTCAAACAAAATATAATACATTTAGTGAATATGTTCCTCTATTTGTGTGTGTGTGCAATTGTAATCAATAGTGATTCTGCAAAGAGAACTTAATTTTTATTTTATGCTAATCACTATCTGACAATATCTAATTCCTTATCCATAGACATTGAACTGTTATTGTTTGGCATGTATATAGTAAATTAACTTCCTGCTAATAGCATAATACTCCTAATAGCATAAACACTAAGTACCATAATTAACTAATGCACCTGATGCTTGTACGAAGCACTATGACTCACCAGAAAGTTTAAAAATTGATGACTGGTTGATAGAAACATTAGAAAACATTGAAATTCCAAAGAAACACTCTGAATGACATCATGCTTTTTTTGTGTGAAATGTCTGATGTGTTGATTATTAGTTCAGTAAGAAAACAATAATAAAAGAAATACAAAAACATTGTGGAAATTTAAAGAAAATGAAAACAATCCCTCTTGTAAATCTACCATTTAAGTAAACTTACGTTTTTTACTTATTTCTTTCTAATCTGATTAAAATCTGAATTTGTTTAGATTATTTTAATTACAGCCTCAGTGAATGTACACATTAGTACATAGAGAATAGATATATGTGTGTATGTTTGTGTATATACCTGGTATATGGTTAGATAGCAAAATGTACTACGGAGTTGCCCAGTGTTTTGTATTTTGTGCTTTTTTTTTGGTGTGTGTGTTTTCCTTTGTTTGTTTTCCATAGCAGTTCTCTCTAAGGTAAAAGTAATTAGATGCATCCTAGGGTGTTAGCTTGAAGAGCCTGTTGCAAGATACCAGAACATTTATTGGAAATCTTAGAATATGTTTGAAAAAAATAATGTGTTCTTTTAATTAGGAGAATATTTAAATTTCTTATGTACCAAATTCTGAGTGAACATTACAGTGAAGTAGATCATGGGGGAAAAGGTGTCTTATGTAAATTGAATTTTGTTTTTATACCATGGTTTTTCTGCTATACCTTACGCATTATGGGGCAAAACAACACTGGAAAACAATGAGAAATATAAAAACCTACTCAAATAGTACTACAACTATAGCCATAAAATAAAGTACTTTTTCATCATTAATTTAATGTATTTTTGTTTGTTTTTACAGAAGTATTCAAATGTTCAGTAAATTGGAGGAAAAGAACATGGATGTTTAACAACTGAAAACCACATTAAGGTAATTAGTAGATAAATTGTTGCCAATCCATTTCTTAGTAACTTACAAGTGTATTTAACATATTTATATTCAAGTTAGTATATTCTTTTATGAGTGTCACATTGAAAATTTATATTGTATAATGAGTTACTAGAGTTAAATTTTACATGTTCTGGAAAATCAATTGATATTTCTTGTGGACAAATACGTAAATAATACAGTTCAAAGTATTTGCTGTGGTGAGGAATTATATTCCAGCTATATTAAATATAAATGAGCTACTAAAAATAAGGACACCTATGTAATACATTGATCAATAAAGAAAAAAAAGAAAAATAGTAATTTTATTGGCTCTCTACCTCTTTGGAAAGGCAAATAGCTATATTACCTTAAATGTCTGATAATTATTCAGAATTTTGTTTTTAATTGCTGCATGTATACCAATACAATAAAAGTTATTTTTGTTTAATTTATCCAGGTGTTCTCAATGACATATCCATGACAATAACTTTGAATATTAGGAAATTGAATATTAGCAAGTAAATTATTTTCAAAAGTAGTGTTTTTATTTATCCCAAATATATTTATAGAGTTCGATATAAAAGATTTTGAAGAACATAACCTTAGGCCAGCATACATATGTGCATGTTCTTCAGAAAATCATTTTGAAACCAAAAAATGTGGGTGTTTTGAGCCTGGTTCTTGTCATGAATGAAGTTGTGGACAAAAACGATTAATGGAACCAAAGTTTATTGGGAGAAGCCGGTCCTGGAAAAGGTGCACTGGGGCTCCAGGAGCAGGCCTGTGTCCAGAGCCTCCTTTCCATGTTACAATGGCGAGTAGTTTAGCATCCAAGCTAATTAAAGTCTGTTAGTCCATGTGTGGAGGCCCACATTGCCATAAGCCACGTGGGTGCAGGGGATGTCCTCTGCTGCCACAGGAATGAACCCATTGCATGCTGGGGGCAAGAGGAAATACGCACCTTTTAATTTAGGGAGTAGAAACAGCCTTGCTAGCTCCTGATTGGTCTTTTCAAAGCATTTTGCCTTGGCAACATACTTGGGATTGGTTTCTACACTGTACTGCTTTGTGATTGGTCATCTGCATCTGCCTGTCTAACCAATATCCATACATTTTAAAGTTCATGCCTCTAGCCCTCCCTGCCCAGTTGGGATGCTTTAGAAACTCCACCTAGTTTTATTTTCTACCCCTCCCCCATCCCTGTCCCTGTCCACATAGCTTACCTCTACTGAAATTAATTTCTGGAGAGCAATTTTGTATTGTCTACAATATAAGTTATCATAAACTAGAGGCCCGATGCACGAAATTCGTGTAAGGGGCTTGGCCCCCACAGCTCTGGCTGGCCCTCGAAGCCTCTTGCAGCCCTGGCTTCATCCGGAAGGTCGTCTGGAAGGTTGTTCAGCTGTTTGTTCTAATTAGCATATTAGCTCCTTATTATATAGGATACTAGAGGCCCAGTGTACAACATTCGTGCACTGCGGGGGGTGGGGGTGGGTTCCCTCAGCCCGGCCTGCACCCTCTCACAGTCCAGGACTCCTTGGGGAATGGCCTAAGCTGGCCGTTGGACATCCCCGAGGGGTCCTTAGTGCTGCTGCAGAGTCGGGAGAGGCTCCCATCACTACTGCTACGCTTGCTAGCTGTGAGCCCACCAGCTATGAGCCCAGCTTCTGTCTGAGTGGCACTCCCCGTGTGGGAGCCCTGCTCAGCCAGAAGCCACGCTTGCTATTCCTTAGTGTTGCCTTGGAGGCGGGAGAGGCTCCCGCCACTGCAGCTGCGCTCTCCAGCCATGAGCCTGGCTTCTGGCTGAGCAGTGCACCCCTGTGGGAGAGCACTGACCACCAGGGGGCAGCTCCTGCATTGAGAGTCTGCACCCTGGTGATCAGTGCGCATCATAGCGACTGGTCATTCTGCCGTTCGGTTGATTTGCATATTAGGGTTTTATTATATAGGACTAGAGGCCTAGTGCACGAAATCATGCACAGGTGGGGTGCAGCCAGCCTACCCCAAATGGGGACTAATCAGGCCAAGCCAGTGGGGCAGAGGGCACATGGGAGATTGGTTGGCCAGCCCTGCCTCTTATCATGGGTGCGGGAGCCGATCAGGGGTGGGGCGGGCCAGGGGGAGGGGCCGCTGGTAATTGGCTGGCTGGCCCTGTCCCTGTTATGGCCGGGGCCAGCTGTGGGGAGGGGCCGCCCCCCAATCAGGCCAGTTGGCCGGCCTCAGCATGCATCATAGTGACTGGTTGTTACAGTTGTTCCATTTATTCCAACTTACTGGTTGCTTGGCTTTTATATATATAGATAGCCTTAAATTAGAAGTATTAACTTTATTATTCTTCATATTAAAATAATTCATGTTCATTTTGAATTACTGATATAATATGTTTTATAAATTATTATCAATATGTTTTCAAAGGTTTTCTATTTTTCTTTTTAGGGTAAGGTAATGAGTAGCTTAGACTATAAAAATACTGCACTTGTTTTTGTAGGCACTAACTTTTCCAATTGTTATTCCTTCTTGTAATATTTTTATCTTAGTTTCATCGTCACTGCTTTCTTTCCACATTTATTCACAATGCAAATGATTAGTATTATTCCTATATTCCAGAGTAGATATGATTGAATTGATTTTATTCATATTTACTATCTTATTTATACATTCACATACATTTTCAGACATTCTGTTACTCACTTGCATATGAAATGGATTTTGGTACTTAGTGAAAGAAATAAATTAAACAAAAATAGGTTGCTTTAATCATTTTTTAAAAAACTAAAGCCAAGGAAGACTTATATCTGATCTGCATGTTCTGGAGAAAATAAATGCTGGTGGGAAATTGAAACTCTATGGAAATTATTTTATATACTTAAAAAAAGTCAATGACAAACTGTAAGGAGACAAAAAGGTGGGGGTGTAGGTCACTTTAGGTGGAGGCTCTTAAAATGTCATGGAAGCTGTGAAATTCACTGAGGCGTTGTTAAGGCAAGGAAGGTGGGGTCATGCATTCCGGGGCCAATAGAATAGCTTGGGAAAAGGGACATGAAGGAGCAAGGGATGGCAAATGAAGAATTGATATATCTAGTGTGGCTAAAGGATTAGGCACATGTGGCTGGACAATGTTAACAGATGAGTCTGGAAAAATAGGTTTGGAACAGTCCGTGGAATATCAGATTTGCCATAATAAAGCTTAATTTTCCATCCTAATCCCTAGAATGGATTATTAACTTAATGGTACCCATAGAGTTTTGAGTAGAACATTTTAGAACCTCTCCTGGAGGAAAATAAAAAAAGAATTAAGATCTTATAACATTTACTATAATGAATGTTATAGTCTCCTAAATATGAAGTTTCTGTAGAAATCATAGGAATTTTTACAGTGTTGAATGATTTGCTTACTTGTTTTTTAACTGAAATATTCATATATCATAAATTCACCTTTTTAATGTATATAATTCAGTGGGTCTTTGTATATTCACAATGTTGTATGAGTATCACCACTGTCTAATCCAAACCATTTCTTTTTTAAAAAATATTATTTTATTGATTTTTTACAGAAAGGAAAGGAGAGGGATAGAGAGTTAGAAACATCAATGAGAGAGACACTGATTCAGCTGCCTCCTGCACGCCTCCTACTGTGGATGTGCCCGCAACCAAGGTACATGCCCTTGACCGGAATCGAACCTGGGACCTTTAAGTCCGCAGGCCAATGCTCTATCCACTGAGCCAAACCGGTTAGGGCAAAACCATTTCTTTCATTCCTAAAATAAACCTTGTACTCATGAAAAGTTACTTCTCTCACCATGCCCTCCTCTGGCAAACTGATATACTTTCTGCCTCTGTGGCTTTAACACATAAATGGAATTATACAATACGTAGCCCTTTGTATGGTTCTTTCACTGAACATAATGTTTTTAGGTTTCATCCTTGTTGTATGAATTAGTACTTAATTTCTTTTTATGTCTGAATAACATTCCATTATAGGATATGTATATATCACATTTTTATCCATTTATTAGTTGATGGATTTTGTTTTTTTTTACATGTTTTGGCTATTGGTAATGATGCTGCTATAAGTATTTGTACACAAGTTTTTGTGTAGTTATATGTATTCATTTCTTTTAGATCTATACCTGGGGTAAAATTGTTGAGTGATATGGTAATTATATTTTACCTTTTGAGGAATGTCAAGACAATTTTACAAAGTGGCTGCACCATTTTACTATTTCCACCAGAAATATGTGAGCGTTCCAGTTTCGCCATATCCTTGCCAAAAGTTATTACTGTCTGTCATTTGGATTATAGCCATCCAAATGGATGTCAAGTAGAATCTCATTGGATTTTGATGGCAACGTTTATTTTTAAGAGAGTATTTTAGTGTACTGATGTTACATGTGTTTTGATAAGTGCATTAACAGAATTATTATCAATTTTAAATAGACTAGTCCTCATATTTAGACAGTTGATTTTATGAAGTGTTACATAAAAATTACAAAATGTAGATTGTTTGATTACTGCCCAAGTCTACAATTTAAAAAAAATAACAAAATTGACATTTTTCCTACTCCTATTATAGGATATTTTTCAGATTTATTATCCTATATAATAAAAGCCTAATATGCAAATTGTCCCCTCGGGCGGTCATTCGACTGGAGACTGCGAGTTCGACTGCTCACTATGATGTGCACTGACCACCAGAGGGCGTTGCAGAGCATGGTGGGTGTTGGCCTTGCGCTGCGACCTCTCTCTGGCTACCTGGGAATGGGGGTGACGGGGTCTGAGATGCACTGAGAATGTGGAGTGTCAGCTGAGCTCGCTCACTCTCACTCCCCCTGCTTCCCTCACCCAGGACTCCAGGGCTCGCATGCCGGTGAAGCCCTTGCGCTTAGGTGTCAGACGCCTGAGAGGAGCCTGCTCTGCACCCGCACGGCCTCTTCCGGGTGAGCCGGGCTGCAGCTGCTGGGACCGCAGGGGCCAGTTGGGCTCCTCGTGGGTTCGTGCAGGAGGTGGTCTGTGAGGCTGGCTGGGAGAGAGTGTGCTGCCTGCCTGACTTCTGTGCAGTGCCACTGGATGGCCCAGAGGCCCACACTGTGCCCCGGTCATGGAGTCTGGCCGCACTCACCGCATCTCCTCATGGGGACTCGGGCGCCATGACTCAGGCGGAGGGGGACACGTGTGGGCCTCGGGGGCCAGGTGCTGCCCAGGGCCCAGAGGTCAGCTGGGACCTGCCCTTTCACGCCAGAAGCTCATGCTTAGATTGACAGCCAGGCCTAGGGACCACACCTGTGTACGAATTTCATGCACCGGGCCTCTAGTATGATATAAACATTAATAACCTCAGATTTATTAATGAGCTAGCTAAAAACTTAAAATCAACAAGAAGATTGTAAAATAGGGCTTTTTCTCTTATATCATAAGTGATTAAACTTGTCCTAAGTACATATTTTGTCTTGAGGTGTAAGTTAATGATAGTATACAACAATAAGAATAGCCAAGACTATTCTTAATAAATTAATATCTGAAACACAGATGCAAACTTCTCTGGCATTTTCAGTAATGTTTAAAGTCATATTCACTTGAGTCATCTACAAATTTCTACCCAACTTTATGATAAATGTTCAGAAGCCTTATTTGAGATTTCCTGCAGGGAAGGAATAAAGTCATTGGGGAAACCCTAGTTCTTCCTGCTGTGGTGAACGTGGCCGAAATCATGCAAAAACAATTGCATGGCAACAAATAAAGAGGTATTACTGTGTCAGCAAATACTATTGGAAGATGGCATGAGGAACATTGCTTTAATCAGAAAAACTGAGTGTTAGAACTTATTATGTAATATGAGACACTCCCTTTACATTTGGACAACATATATGTGTTTCCAACATGTGTCAATTTATAATACTTGCTGGATTATTTTTTAAAATCAGGTTTATTGATGTATAATATATCTATAGTAAACTCGTTCTTTGTAATTCATAATTTTGGTTTCATAAACACATCACATTGTGTAAGTTACCACCAAAGTCAAGATAAAAAACATATCCAACACTCCCAGAACTTCTCTCATGCCCCTTTGTAGACTGGTCAACGCCTCCCACCACTATTAGCCTTAAGAACCTCAAATTCTATTTTAATAAGACACAAAAGAAAATCTGAGAGGAAACAGAGGAAAGAGGTGAAGTTTTGAAGACAGACCTTATTCTCTGTGCTTCAACATAGCATTTGGAATAGAGTAAGTTTGGCATTTCTAAGAATTACATATTTCTATAATAATTTCTTAAACCTCAAAGGAAAGATGTACTGGAGAAATACTAACCACAGTAAATGACCTCTTGGAATGTATTTAACCACAGTGTCAAACTAGTTTTCAGAATTACAAAGCCTATTCAGAAACATCACTCTGAAAAAAGTTTTGGTTAATGGCGCATTCATCCAAATCCTTAGGCATGAGTCCTTGGAGTAATGGTTGGATTTTCTTTCGCACATATTGCACATACGTCTGCACTTTCTCTCTGACTTCTGATCACCTCCTTGGCTACCACCTTGGTCCATATCACAATCCCTTCTCACCTGGAGAATTATAACAGCCTTTTGGTTGTTGTTGCTCCACTGTCTTTATTATACTTCACTCAGAGACATGTTCTATCTTCAACCTCCTGTCCACTCCAGCTGCCCTGTTTACATTGCAGTTTGCTGAACACACAAAGCCACTGTACTTTAGCCCATTGTTCCCCGTGCCATCCACATTCTCCCTAGTTATTTCCATGACTTATTCCCTAGGCTTCAAATACTCTCTTTTCATGGCAGCCTTCCCTGAACATCCTATTTAAAATCAAAACTGCCTGGGCGCACCCTCTGTCCTCTTCCCCTGCTTTCTTCTCCAGAACACATATTACTACATTACATATAATTTTGTTGTTTATCTCGTCCCATTAGTCAGTTAATATATTCTAAATATTTTTCCTTGTAATATTTTTTTTTTTAGTTTCTGTGGTTTCTTTTGTTGTTGTTGTTGTGTTTGTTTTGTTTGTTTTTTGGGGTTTTTTGCCTTTGCTCATGGTTTTGGATATTAGAAATGTAACTTTGGAGGTATGTGGGTGACTATGTGGCTAAAAGCAGGAGGATTATCTGGGAATATTTACAACAACTCAGGTGAGGTATAATTAAGATTGGATTTAAGGCAACAACATTGGGGACTGAGAAGTAATAACACATTTGAGACTTTTCAGAGGTCAAATTTAGAGGTCTTAGTAAATGATTGCATTTCAATAGAGAAAGTTGAAGTCTCAGTGGAATGAGTCTAAGGTTCAAACTGGCACCCCTGATTGTGGGTGGCATCGTTTACTGACCTGCAGGTAGCAGGACTCTTTGTGTGTGTTTACAAAATAATAATGTTTATGCAGAAATAATAATGTTTGTTTTTTACAGAAATAATATCCAGAGCGAGATGTTAATTTTTATATTTAGGTTTGAGTGATCTCTACAGGTATAAAACTTTAAACTGAAGGTATCTCACTTTTTTTTACTCAGTGTTTACTGAATTCAAAAGGAAAGCTTTGGTTTGCTATGAAATCACATTTTCTAATTAATCTAAAAAATCCAGTCAGAAGGTGCAGAATATAAAAACTGGCCATGAGCAGAGTAAAAGCACATTAATTATTCAGACAGTTATCCCTGCTTATTCCATTCTTGGAGATATAGTGGCTGTCAGAATCTGTCAGCTGTAGAGTTAGTGCCCTTCAGAATTTACACGCATAAATGGTGACCTTTTGGGAAATTTGCATAAAGATAAGCCTGGCATTGGAATGATAGCTGCCAGTCAGCTGAGCAGAGCAAACGTTGTCAGCCACTGCTTACACCACGGAATTGACTATGAAGCAGTAAACAGCAAATGGAGCACATGCGAAACCACAGGAATACAAAAATAAAACCCATTTCTAATAATTTTACAACAGTTAAAGAAGTATAACCAGTTACTGAATATCCTTATATTAGAATTTTTGGTGCATATAGTTTTTCTCACTAAAGGTTTCTGGTAAAAAAAAAAAAAAGTTTATGTTTTATAATGACTAAAGTTTATAATCTAACTGTTTAGCCATAAATATTTAATGTTATATTATAAAATTCGTGTATACTCATTATGGAAAATTTAAAAAAAATGTTGCAAAGAGAGAATATTAATGTTATCCATTATCCCATCCCCAGAGAAAACCGTGATTAACAGTTTGGTGTGAATTCTAAGTTACCTTTTAAATAAATACATAAACATATTTATTGCTTTATAATATGGCCAAGTACCTTTTTGCGAGCATCACACTCATCATAAATGTTACTGAGGAAGGCATATATTCATATACATCTTTTGGTACATAAGTGATTATTTCCTGGAATAGCTGCTTATTGCAGTGCGATTATTTTAAAGCTTTTGATACACATGTAAAAAAAATCAGGATTCACTTTCAGAAGCTGTCACTTCACCTGTATCCTCACCTTCTTTTTTTAATTACTTGTAAATGTTATATTTTAAATGTCTGATAAAAGCTGTCATTTAGGAAATGTCTTATTAAAATTAAGGCAGAAAAATCATTTTCAATTTAAAAATACCATTTTCTTTGTATATTAATTACAAATTTCAATTTCTTTGTATCGTAGCATGCTCCTTATCACTTACCTCAGCCATCAACCTCAACTTGAAACATTCATATTTCATTCAGAACAGTGCTGAATAGGGAGGTGTATAGGAAGTATAACCTCTAAGATAATCACGGTGTTCACATTCCATCATTTCTGATTTTTATGGATAAACCCTGAACCAGCAGTGGCCCCGACAGAAGCTTGTGTCCTCATCCTTGTACTTAACCAGATCTCCTTTATCTTAAACTGTCCTCTGTTGCCTCTAATTCATGGCATTGGGGACATTTTATTATGGTTCTGAAAAGGCTGCTCATTTTCTCCTGAATCAGGGATGCTATATTGAATAGAATGAGAGCTGCTCTATGCTGTAAATATTTATAGATTGGGGATTTTTTGCCACAGCTAGAAGGTAAAAAGAGTCTATTATTCACACATTTTTTATAGGACAGGGATTTGTTCATGATTTTTTAAATTGAGTGTCCACTTCTAAAAATTTTTAGTGAGTATGGTCCTTTAAAATTACCCATTGTAAATGAGCAATTTTAACATACTTATATACCCATGTAACTGTGACTGTAATCTGTCTATCTATCTGTGCTTGTGATTATTTGTTTGTTTGTTTGTTTGTTTAGTTTTCTATGTACAGTTCTGAGATGTAAGATTTGATAGAATTGTGTTTGCTTACAAGTAGGGTACACAGTATTTTGATCACCTAAAAATTCCCTCATGCTGATCCTTTGTAGCTATTCCTTGCCTCTGTCCCTAACCCCTAGCAACCATGTGTCTGTCTTCATTCCTATATTTTTATCTTTTTCAGAATGTCCTATAAATGAATCATATAGTAGGTAGTTTTTTGAAACTGGCTTCTTTCACTCATCATAATGCCTTTGCGATTCATCCTTGTTTTGCAGTATATAAGTAATGTATTTATTCTTTATTGCTGGGCATTATTCCATCTTGTGGATGTCTCACAATTTTTATATTTATCTACCTGTTGAAGAACATTTGTGTTGTTTCTAATTTTTTGGTGATAAAAAAGTTCCTATAAACATTCATATGCTTGTATGTATGTGTGTATTCACATACATTTTTATTTCTCTAGGATAAATACCCAAGAGTTGGATTGGGTCATATGATAAATGTATATATTTATTTTTAAAATTACTTTTGATTTATTTCTCTTACCATATTTTGTTCCTTCTTATATTTTATTTCTATTTTAGGTGCCATTGCTATTATATAAATTGAAGTTGTGCAAACATTTTAAACTTCAAGTGCTGAGTAAAATAGTGATTTAAAAAAAAAATACTAGCTTGACTATGGAAATAACTGATTTTATTGGTCTCTGCATTTGGGTCGGAAAAATTACATCATCTAAGTGCAAAAAGAAGCTTTTATTAGTTTTCCTTTCTTGATATTCACTTTTTTTTAGGCGTGTATCTTGATTCCTTTAGTGAATGATCCCAAAACAACTAACCACAGAAACTACAGCTTAACTGTTTCTGCTCCAGATGTATTTTAGATCTTTTATTCTATCTAAAGCTCATTTGCTTTTTACATAGAAAAGGCCCTCATTGAGAATATATTTTACAATGTGTTCTAACAGATGTGGTCACCTAGCATCTAAGACCCAGCAGATTAAGTTTACCAAATTACTTTAAAAAAAAGAAATAGTGAAAACTAATATGAATCTAATATAGTATATTAAAGATAGGGAACAGATAAGCATTAAAAGTCAGAAAAATTTAGTAAATATAGCAGGCTGGATCTATTCTATATCAGAGCAAAGTTTCTTTAGGTATCTAAGAGGCTCTTAGCTATACACATTTTGCAAATGTATTTTTTGTTAGGAAGAATGCTGGGTCAAATTTCCTTCACTCTAGGCCTGGTCTTGCCATTAACTTGCTGTGAGACCCAGGGCATATCATGTAATCTCTCTGGATTATAGAATTCTCATTTGTCCAATTAGTGAGAACAGCAATAGATTATCCATAAAGGACATTTTTGCTCTTAAAAAAAAAATAGGATGCTGCAATTCTTTGATGATCTTGGGTCATTCAGAAGAAAAAGTTAGTGTGTGTGTTTAATATAACATGTTAGGAAACAAGGATATGTACAATATATTTTCAGAAAACTAAAAAATATATATGATTTTGAAAATTAGTTTTTGTGCTTGGAAAAAAATCCACTAAGTATTCCAGAAAGCTTGAAGGTATTAGAATCATTGATTTCCCTAACTGTTTTTCAAAAGTTTAATAATTAAAAAAATTCTGGATGTTGCTTTATATTGATTATATACAGGGGTAAATGTAAACTTATAGTCCCATATGTTAGTATTGTAGGATTTTATTGAAAAAATTTTCAGAGTTTTCAGTGTAAAAAAATGTTTCAAATTAATGTCCCTCATTAATTGTGAAACAGGTGTGATACTAAACTCTCCATTGTTTTTCAGAGTAAATATCCATTTTTCTAAACAATTTCAACCTTATATACTCACAAGCAGAGGAAACTGATTAAAAACATCACCTTTGGTTATATTTGCTTAATGCAGAATAACTACTACTTCATTAAGTTAACATATTTCAAAGACTGAGGAATGTCATCATAAATCTTGATGAGGATGAAGATTACAACACAATTGTAATTTATGTAAACATTTATTTATTTAATACATCTTATATTAGTGTGTAGTGTGCATAAGACCGCTGCTAAGTTCTGGAGTAGTGATTATGCTATTCTGACCTCGAGAAGATCAAGACTAGTTGAGAGTAAAGCAACATGTATAATTAGCTCTACTGTAATACTAGTATGTTGAGAACCATAATAGAAGCATGAGAAAAAGCGAGTAATTAATTCAGAATGGAAGACCTTGGGAAAGTTTTGCAGAAGTGGTAGCATAGGAGAATGATTTTACTAGAGAAGAGAGAATAATGAATGACCTGTTCTGGGGAATATATTTTTTCCTGAGTGGTAGAGTATCAGGTAAAGATACTTAAGAATAAATCTGAGGACATGTTAATAGACCCTTTTTACATTATTACATATTATAATTATACAGATATTAATGTGATACTGTTATTCTAAAGAACAACACCTCTTAGATATATGAGAGATGCATTGCATTAAAGGTGGATAAGACTGTCTGATAAAAAAAAAATGAATAGAGGGCTAGAACGAATAGCTACAGTATTCTCTGAATTTTTCAAAACACCAGTGCTCTCAGCAGTACACTTTTACATAAATCTTTGAAATACATACTTTTAGAAATTATTTGTCCTGGGAGGACTACATTTTTCTTCTTTAAAACATTATAAATGTTATACTTAAATAATAGTTTCTTTTATATCTTTCCAATCCATCTAATACTTGATATATGCATTTTTCCTTGGGTCCAAAATGTGTTAGTGAAAGAGAATTTAACTGCTTGAGAAGAAAAAAGAAATAAAGAAATTGGATTTCTTGGTTTGGTTTAGTGCTGCCTTCAATGTTCTGAGAACAATAATGCAATTAACTAAAATGTTTATCCACAAAATTTAATTCCTGGGGAGTATCTTCTCAAATTGCCTCTTACAAGTGTAATGGAAGCAAGTAATTGTTTGCTGGTTTTGTTGCCAAAAATTGTGAATGGCTAGATTTTTGTAAAACTTGGTTGTAATGCATGTAATCATGTAATCTCTCCATTATAAATTTCAATGAAGAAATTGAATTTTGTAGACACACACTTTTTGTTATATTGTATCTCAGTGTTCTCAGCCATGAGTAACGAAATCCTTTTTGTTATTAATTATTCCACAAGTGAAGTTCTTAATAGATTTTTTTCATTTCAATTTAATTTCATCCCTGATTAAATATACTGGATTAGCAATATTTTTGGACTGTCAGTTTATGGATAATCTAGTGATAAGTAGTTGAAAGTTCAATGTTTATTCTCAGCATATACAAATAACCTAAGAAAGTTAATGTTTCTTATCATTACACCTTTACCAGTAAATATTTTAGGAATAATTCCCTCTGATACCACCTTTGAAAAGCTTTGCTAGTAGGAAAAGAGAGGTGGAAGTGTATTAAAAACCTGAGCTATAGATATAGTTTCTGAAAAGTTATCCCTGGGCAAACAGCTATATAGATCATTTCTAATAACTTAGCTGTACTGTACTGTGCTATTTCAGGTGCATTTTATCTCAACTGGTATATTTTCTCTCTGAAGTTGAAGTATATTATTAGGTTAATCCTATACAATAAATATAACAAAAATATGTAGGATATTATATGTTATTATATCCATTCAGCAAAATATCAAAACAAAGTTTTCTTTTAATAACTAGCCAGTTGTAACCCATTTGAAAGAGATAAGAAAATTAGCACTCGCCGGTTTGGCTCAGTGGATAGAGCATCAGCATGCAGACTAAAGGGTCCCAGGTTTGATTCTGGCCAAGGGTACATGCCTGGGTTGCAGGCTCAATCCCCCCTGATGTGCAGGAGGCAGCCAATCAGTGATTCTCTTTCATCGTTGATATTTCTATCTCTCTCCCTTCCTCTCTGAAATGAATTAAAAATTAAAAAAAAGGAAATTACAAGGTAGCTGAAAAGGTTTTAACTGGCATGGACTACAGTGGAATGCCAACAATATGCTTAATTTAAAACAATTTTAAAAAAATATATTTCATTGATTTTTTACAGAGAGGAAGAGAGAGGGATAGAGAGTTAGAATCATCACTGAGAGAGAAACATGGATCAGCTGCCTCCTGCACATCCTCTACTGGGGAAGTGCCAGCAACCAAGATATATGCCCTTGACTGGAATTGAACCTGGGACCCTTCAGTCCACAGGCCAACACTCTGTCCACTGAGCCAAACCGGTTAGGGTGCAAAACAACTTTTAAAACATTGATATGGAGGGGAATAGTAGCTCAACTGTTAGTTTTGAAAGAGTGACACTTACAGGTTGTTTTCTTATCCCATCTTCTGAGAGAGCATGTTGTGCTTACATTAAGAGGCAAAGGAGGAATAATGAGCTAATGGTCTCCACCAAACTGTATTCACCATAAACTGAAGACCACATCTGACTTGAGAGAGATAATTTTAAAATTGCATTTACTATAGCCTATTTTTAGCTAAAGAGTGGAAGGATTTATTTGTGAAGTGCTACCTACAGTGTGCCTTTCACCCACATGCTCTTCACAGTTCTGGTGTATACTTGATATCCAATGACAAAAATTCTTTTAGCTTTAGCTATAGCAGAAAGGGAACTGTTAATAAAGTTGTAATTAAAATCATGACATTTCTCGTTTATTATATATGTATCAGTGTTCGAAAACTAGAATGCAGGCTCTGGCCAGATAGTTCAGTGATTTAGAATGTCTACTCAATACACTGAGATTTTAGGTTGGATCCCTGGTCGGGGCACACACAAAAATTAATAAATGCATAAATAAGTAGAACAACAAATTGATGTCTCTCTCTCTCAACTCAATAAATAAAAAATTTAATAAAATAAAATATAGAATGCAAACTCAATTATAATGCTGGTCCATTTCTGCCATTAAAGATAATAAGTTTTTAATTTAAAATAAGAGATTATTTCTGTCTTTTGTAATGCTCTTGATCAATCAAAGTTGGGTATTTTTAATCTTGATGGGAGTAAACATATGTCAAATTACATTGGAAGGAGAGACTTTTATTTTGACTTACATTTGCAAATTTTGCCAACTAGACTCATTTGAATTGATTTTTTGAGCATTTTATCATTTGAAGGCCTTTGTTCTGACAACATATTAGACAGGATAGGTAAAAATGAAGAATAACCAACACACCAGTCACTGTCTTTTCTGCACATCCAAGTTTAACTCATTAAGGAAGAAGCATATTTATTATTGTTATAGGGATATTAATGTAATTACTAAAAATTTACTGTAAATCTATTTGTTTTCTAGCTAATATATTAGTTTATAAGTTACACTAATGACATGCATTCATATTGGCCTGTTGATACTTCTCACATTCAAATTCACATCACTGAATGTCTATTGTACATATTTTCATGTAATCTATACTAATAATAGAGGAATATGCAAATTAGCTGGGATGCTGTAACATCACCAATGAACAGCAGGGACCTGAGGCTGCATGGCGCTTGGCCGGGGCGAGGAACCTCAGGCCGTGCCCCTCACCCCAGCGCCGGGCTCGGGTACCTGAGGCTGTGCTCCCCACTCGGAGGGGCTTGACTGGGGTGGGGCCGGCCGGATCTGGGTCTTCTGCATTTTTGAAGCGCGTGCAGGTGGTGGGCGGGGACTTGACTCTAGGTCCACACAGCTAGCCCCAGACACTGACAGGAGGAAGATTTTCATATACATTTTACTAATTTTCTTTCATCTCTGATGCTTCTATTATAGAGAAAGGGCAAATAGCAATATTAAATTATTTCCTCTAATTAATTCCCTTTAACGTGCACGAATTTCGTGCCGCGGGCCACTAGTTACTTGATAACTCATTAATCTAGTAAAGGATACATTGTTACTTTCACCACTGAGAGGAATGGCACTTTGATATAGTAGAATAAAGTTTTACATTTATTTGTTTTCAATATAATAAATGTATCTAAAACTATAATCTGTAACACTAATACTGTAGTTTTTATCAGTTCACTTTTATACAAAATATCAAGTCATATCATCATTCAGCAAGTATTACAGGATTATATAAAGTTAGGACTTTTAAACAACAAATTTTTTTCTTACTTGCATATTAATACAGTTTCTTTTTTTCTATAGCAGTTTTGCCTTGTTGCTATTCTCACAAAATTTTCTGAATTTCAAATAATTTTATGAAATGAATTAAGAAATAGGACAGATGACTGAGGAGAGACTCCATTCCCTGGTCTGGTTAGCATTAAAACCAAATGCTTGAAAAGCTATCCAAAAGGGAAATGGGGCAAATGTGGCAATATGGAAATGTGAAAACACATCATTTTTGGAGATTTGATGGAATATTTTCATAAACCTCCAGAGGACTGAATTTCCTAGCATCTGTCTACCTCTCAGTTCTTAGTTGGCTATGCTCTTTCCTCACCTCTCTTGTAACAAACAGAGCTAGAACACCAGTGTTTCTAAGATGCTGGCCCGCTGAGACTAGTTCTGTTTTGTTCCTGTATTTTACAAGTGCTACATATGAGTACCTATCTCGGGAAAATGTGAAAAATGCAGGACTTGTTAATCTCCTCAGGCAGTGGTCTGCAAATTCATTAGTCAACAGAGCCAAATATCAACAGTACAACGATTGAAATTTCTTTTGAGAGCCAAATTTTTTGAAATTAAACTTCTTCTAACGCCACTTCTTCAAAATAGACTCGCCCAGGCCGTGGTATTTTGTGGAAGAGCCACACTCAAGGGGCCAAAGAGCCACATGTGGCTCGTGAGCTGCAGTTTGCCGACCACGGTCCTGGGGAAAAAAAATTGAAAACCGTAACGGTTCTTTTCAGGCTCCTGAGGGTATGCTGAATCTCTTATCATTAAGAATCGTATTTTTTCCAAATAAGAGATTTTAAAGTTTAAATTAAAAATTTTACTCTTCTGTATTTTACTCCAAAAATGGGTTGAGTGTATAGTTCTAGAAATAGAATGGGTGAGTTGTAAATTGGGCAGTGGAGAGCAATACTACTCTGTAGATTGAACTGGTACGTAAATCTGGATTTTGTAAATAGATGTTCTGTTGAAATAACTGAAGTGATCCATTCTTCATGTTATTTTAGAAATATTTTTATTACACCCAGCAGGCTAACCTCTGAATGATGAAATAATAAAGTGATTTAGCTTTCATATATTTTATTTTGCCTTGAGAAAAAAGATCATAGAACAATGTTTCAATAAAACTTTAATCCTAAAAATTCATCAGTGTCCTTTTTGATACACCCAAGAATTTAAGTGAAGGAACAATTGAATTTTGGATATTGATTGATTGAAAATATCCATTTTAAGCGAGCCCTCCTTAGGTATCATGGAGTGAGAATTATTAGCCACTGTAAATGTATTGACAGTAAATGGCAGGGCAGTCCCACTTGAAGGATATATTCTTTTTCACTGAAATAAGCTATCCTTTTTTCCTTATCTAGTAACACTGAAAACATGGCAAATAATTTCATATTTAAAGTCTTCATCCAGCCTTGGTTCTTGCTTAGCAAGATTAATTCATGATAGTTCTGTCAACCTTTATCTGATTCATTAATACTTTGTAAAATAATTTCTTCTATGCCTTTCCTGGCTTTTATCCACTAACTCCATTTATGGAGCCTCTAGTACAGAGCACCATCTTTTCTTGTTTTGCTTTACATTTTGACTTCATTGTTATACTCCTGAAATATGAACTAACATGGTTAAAGGATCTTTCAAAGTCTAATATTTATTTTAAAACTGAATCAGATGTAGAACACATGTAAATAAAGGAATCTCCTTTTCTCTTTCCTTTCTTCTTTGCTTTTACATGTGCATTTTCTCCTTCCACAAGTGTCTTCCTAACCTCTGGTTCCCTCCACACACATACACCCTCCCACGCACCAGTCCTTTCTTTATTCTTTCTTACTGTAAAGGAAGAATAACTTGTACTAGGGTTCCTTGAATTGATTCACACATTCTAATTACAAACAAAATTCCTGAATGGAGTATTTATAGAACAAGACAATCCTTCGCTTGTAAAGAAAACATATACAGAAACAGAAATTGTTCATAGAGTCAGACATTACTTAATTATTATTTATTCAAATGTCAAAATAGTATTTGAAGTAAAATTGCTTACTTCATTTAATAGTCAGATCTTTATTAATAGATAAATAACATTAAATGAACTGTGTGACACTCTAGAGATGATATTTATGTTATTCACAGTAGGAATTAATATTAATTAGTAAAGGGTACTTCAGAGTAGTTTATAAATGATTTTAAAGTGTGTTTTATGGCTAAAGATCTAATCTTAAAAGCAGATTATTCTCAGTATGAACTCAAATTTTTAAAATAAATTATATATATTATTAGTTATCCCTATTTCATCTTGTAGGTTAATCCCATTAATTTTAAAGATCAATTTTACAAATACTATAAGGTGTTTAGGTTGGTAAATAAAAATAGAAAAAGGGATGAGCTAATAATAAAGAAATGTGTCTCTTCTGTAGTGAATGAATAAAAATTCTAAATGAATACTTAAAACTACTAGTACTGGT
This sequence comes from Eptesicus fuscus, assembly GCF_027574615.1. NCBI lineage: Eukaryota > Metazoa > Chordata > Mammalia > Chiroptera > Vespertilionidae > Eptesicus > Eptesicus fuscus. The sequence goes on along the minus strand of NC_072474.1, from coordinate 79,711,315 downwards.
TCTGGTAATTCTTGACCTATTCAGGGTATCATTTAACTTCTGTGGGCCTCACTTCTCCCCTAAAATTTGAGAGCATTGGACTTAATGATGAATGTGTCTTCCTGGCTCTGAGTGTTTAACATTAAAATATTCCCTCTTGCTCTATAAACTTAATTTCCTTTGAGATTTTAGGAGTGGGGAGGAATGTCATTCATGTTTGCTCTTATATATGATAAGATAGACAAGAAGCTCAATCAAAATGACAGAGTATAATTTCCAAATTTAAAATGTTGTTGTGACTAATGCAATAAATTTGACTTACTTATAGGTAGAGACAATGAGTAGCAGGGCCCATGACCAGCGCAAGTGTGCCCCCGAGACAATATAATTTTCTGCAACTCAAAATAAGCAGCAAGAGAGCATATATATTTCCTTAATGGAGTACCGAGAGCTTATCAGCTCCTATTAGAATGTTTATTCATTTATTTTTTTTTTAAAGTAAGAAAATGAAAAAGATCCAGTTGAATTTTGAAACCTCGGTTAAGTAGAAAAGGTTTTGCATACGTTATATCTTAATGATACATCTAGAAGGGTTAATTCCATGTTGAAGAGAGAAGTGTGATAATTGTAGAAATTAAAATATTTAATACAAATGGATTTGAGAAACAAAAATATCATATAGTTTCATTTATTTCCCTTGTATATTAGTCTATTATAAAAGTTTTTGCTCCAGTCTAACAGGCAAATGAAATATAGAATACAAATAATCTATAGTATGTAAAAAGAACAAAAACAATATACTTTATTTTCTAGAGGAGACTGGATAGTCAACTAGAAATAATCCTTCTGTTTGAATCCGGCTATTTGTAAAAGAGAACCATCACTATATATTGCCCATGAGATTCCCTGTGAATAACTGGCAATGTGAGGTTACAGTAGTCAGAGCTCTTTATTCCTTCCAAACCCGCTATTGTGCTGCTAATTAGAATTGGATATTGGTGGTAGTGGAAATGAGGGAGACTATCAATGTTACTTTGTGTTAAATTTTAATCACACAAGTTAGGACATTCAGAATTATGGTTTCCATGGTATCCACAACACTGAGCCCTGTGTGAAGGCATTACAGTGGGGGTCTTTGATTAAAAGAAAGTAAACCAGAAGTGAAACAAAATGCTCCATATGTGCAGCTAAAGTTACAAAAAAAAAAAAAAAGTCCAGCTCCCTTGTCCTTAATTATATTTGCTTAATAATATGTCACGTGTTTGTGCAGTACACTGAAAGGTCTGTTGTAATTCTCATGTGGGCACTGTGTTTTCATTAGGTTTTAAATGATTGCTCTATAGCACCTTTTGCATTCTAAAAATTTATTATTTTCATTTTTAAACTATCTACTGAATTTGACTTTAGGGAACTTAAGACAATTCACGTGAAAGGATTTTCTTCCTTTTTTTCTTTCTTCTTCTTCTTCTTCTTTTTTTATTTTTTTTTTTTTTACTGATTTTGTTGTTTAAATGTTTGGATAGAATTATACTACTGGGTTTTTGCTTATAAGCTTTCAGTTTGAATAATTGGGTTAAGAAAGCTATTAAAGGTTCCATTTTTATTAACTTAATTTTTAGCACCAACATGAAAAGGATCCCAAGCAAGAAATGAAATTAACTAATGTAGGGCATGTAGATCATCAGATCTATAAAAATATTGTAAAAATAAAAAGTAGTTGGAGACACTAGTTACTAAAGATAAAATGTATCTGTACAAGATTTATTTTCCAAGAATACATTTTAGTCAAGAATAGGTATAATAAATATTAAACCATTATGTTACATACCTTTCGCATTATTTATAGAAATATAATATTTTGTATACAGTATAATGAAAAGCAAATGTGTGTCATACAGATAAATATATGTATGATACAAGCATGATGGAGAAATCTTGTTTATCGTGTAGAACAAGAAGGCCTATTCAGATAAGAAATTTTCATGTGGTATTGTGTTATTTACTGAGCATCTATTATGGGCTTAGTTGTGCTAAATTTGTACTTGAGTTTATACCTTCTCAGTTTTTCTGAAAATAAGTAAAAAGGACACATAATTTTTTACAATTTCATCTCTAAATATAGAAAATGCTAATTAGACTGAAAATTCTCATGGAATAGTTCAAAACGTGTAACATATATTCAGATGGTAACATGGATTAGATACTTTTCTGTTCACATCTGTTTTTATAAATTCAACACAATTTCCATTGGTAACTTGAATATTTGATCCATTCTGTTTTGAAACAATGGTAATGTTATCTACATGGATTGATAGGGCCAATAAATAGCATGTTTTCTCGACATGTGCGTTTTAACCAAAGTGACAGCTAACAAGAATTTGGGTAGATGCAAATAAAAATGTTAATAAAGGGGTTGGAAAATGCAGCACACATATGGCTGCCACGGGCTGCCTAACATGCATCTCAGAAATAAACAGCTTCAAGCTCAGAGGGATCCATGGGCCTCTCCATGTAGGGCGATGGCACTGTAAATTGTTTAGATGGAATAATACACCGGAATCTGTGTTTCCTGTGTGTGCCTGGCTGCCCGCAACCGGGAGAGGGAAAATAAACTAGCTGGGTATATCAGGTCCCTTCCCTACAGGTAGCGATATCACTTTCTTCACTTCAGAGTGAGTACAGATTGGCAAATGCCAAGAACAATCATTAAATACCATTTCTCATTGAAAAATGAATTTAGGGGAAATGTTTTTTTCCCGTCATGTTTTATTCACTCATTTATTAAATCAATCATTCAACATGTCTTTTTAGTTACCTTATATATTAGTCTGCTCAACATACCAGAATAAATCCATTGTCTATAAAAATTATTCATTTGAATTTGAAACAACTTACCTGAAAAAAGTTTAGAATCACATCATTTGACACTTCTTTATCCTGGCTTTAGTATTTATATTAATATTGAAGATTACTCGACTGGGTATTACTTCTAAGAAGTAGAGACATTCTTTCATTCCATCATTATTTTTTAACCACCACCCTGAATGAAAAATAAAAAATCTTGATACTGCATATAAATAGTTTAGTCTAAATTGAAACTTTCATCCTTTGTAAAAAAAAGTCTGGTAATATCAGTCAAAAGGGAAAATCTATGTTTTCAATAATCAAGTGAAAAAATATCAGAATCATAATTAATGCCAGACATAACGAGCTTTTGTCTTTTTAGAACGCTTGTAAATGTCAAGTTTCCACAAATTGCAAACTGAAATCTAAAAATATTTGAAATATTAATGAGACTAACAGCATGATTGGATATATATATATATCTGAGATATAAGCAAAGATGTGGTGAGTAGGCTTATAATGCTCTCCACTTGACCAGAAGTTCTTTGCTAAACCTTTTCCCAGACTTGATCTTGGAAAGTCTTCATAGCAGCTACTTACATCTTTGCAAGGAAATGGACTTCACGGAGGAGGGAATGTAGATGTCAAGAGTCTTTGGAACCATTGCTACTTGTATATTATGGAGAATACAAAAATATTGGCAGATTAAAAAACAATTATCATTTTAGAGTGCATAAAGGATTCCTTCAGGAAAGGAAACAAAAGTTTTGTATGCTTTGACAATTTTTTATGTGTCAGCAACTCAGTCTTAATTTTAATTGGTATTATAGTAACTACTTACATATACTAATACTGTATGTAAAGGGCACAATTCTGTAAGAGGTACTATTTGTAAACTCCTGATACTGAATCTTAATTATATTGGTTATGATCTACCTCGTCTAGATACATATCTCTAATAATATCCAAAGGGATTCTTTAATTTGATATTTATGAGGAAAATAAAACCTTTAGATAAGACTGACTGAAACATTCTTATGGCATGAGAACTGTCCATTAAGCTGAGTAGAATTCCAAACTGTATTCTGGTTCGTATCATTTATTGTAGCTGATTCAAATCTCCTGTAATCACGAAGTAAAAAAAAGATAAAATGTAAAATTATGGGTAAATTTTGGTGCTGACTATGAGGTGGAGGTGTATATGTTTTAAATTTAGGGATGCGAAGTACAATTTGGATCACAGATTTTGACCCTAACTTTGCCAAATTCTTATGTTGAAGGGCTTTTTTGTGTTATATCAAAACATGTTTTTCACATTGCCAAATGCTAAGCTTTATAAATAATTAACGTTACACAGTGGAGTGGTCTGCCACAGCAGAAAAAGAATGCATTTTGATCTGTATAATTCAACATCTGATGGTTACTATAATCCTAAGCCTACCACAAATACACTTTGCCAGATATGATTTAGGATTACATTATATTTTATTTTGTTCATCAAATGTATTTGGAAAGAAGTAAAATATATTACTATGAATAAATGAACCTTAGTCTGCTTATATATTAATTTATTGAAATGGCAAAATCATTCATAATGAAAATAGTTAACATTTATTGAGAAGGCCCTGGACACCTGCATTTGCATATATATTTCCTTGTTAATGTTCACATCCCCTCTATGAGAACATTGTATTTGTTATTTGTTGTAGAGATGAGGAAACCAAGGAAAATATATTCTGGATGGTCACACAACTAACATGTGGGAAAGCTAAGTTTTGAATTCTAGTAGAGACCAAAATGCTACATAACACACCCTCCATCTATATTGCTATAGTTTGTAGCGTATTTTTACCCTGAGTATAAGAATAACCTGAGTGGCTAAATTTGGCAGGTGAAATGACCTAATTCGTATAGGGACTACATTACATATATATTTATATGCTAGTATATGCACACACACACACACACACACACACATATGGAATTAAGGACGATAGATAACTCATTTTATTAAAATGTCTTTCTCTGGAAATATACAGATTTTATTTTACTGTGTTTAATATTATTTTGAATAGCCCGGCTGGTGTGCCTCAGTGGTTGAGCATCGACCCATGAACCAGGAGGTCCCAGTTTGATTCCCAGTCAGGGCACATGCCCATATTGTGGGGTCAACCCCTAGTAGTGGGTGTGCAACGGCAGCCGATCAATGATTCTCTCTCATCATTGATGTTTCTTTCTATATATATCTCTCTCTCCCTTCATCTCTGAAATCAATAAAGTATAATTAAAATTTATTTTGAATGTATCTGTGTTGTCAGATAGTGTACTTTCATACAAAATTATGTGAATATTGTCATTTCCAGATTTGTATAACTTTAAATTTGCATATTTTTTATGTTCTTATTTATGAAAACACATCAGGATAGATAATGCAGCTTATAAGTCATAGGAATTTATCAAACTTTTTTAACATTACACACATTTGGATAGCCATGGGAAGTTCAAATATTTTAACTGTAATGTATTTTTAGAAGAAAATGTTCTGTGCAACTTATTTGACATGTCAGGTCAGTAAAAATATAAAACACTGTTATTATTGTTTTTTAATAGGTAAGTTTATCTCCTAGAATGACTAAATGATGTCATTGGTATTTCCTTTACTAATAACAGTATGCTGTATGCCACAATTCATTCAGTGGTATCAGCTGTCAGAAAATAGAGCCCAAGGTTTTATATTACAACTAAGGTTAAAAAACAACTAAATTGAATATTATGGATATGATTACTTTAATCTGATTTGTATAGGATTAATTAAATTCCTATGGCATTCTAAGTTGGGAAAGTAATTGTTTAAGTAATTTGGCAGGGTTTCTGGTCTTTGGTTTCAGTGGTAAAATTTATACTCAATGCCTAAATTTGATTCAATGAAACCATATAATACTTTATTGTATTTTTTTCAGAATTAATAAAAATAATTTGAGGTATTTTTTTCCAACAGGAAGTGAAGATTAGAGCCACATGAAAAAACTGTATTAACGAATTATATTAGAATAATACATTTGAAAAATAACTTGCTTTGATATTGCAGAAGTGGATATGCCATTAATTTTTTTACATATTAATTTGCTTTTTGGCTCCAATCTATAGTGAGAGAATAGTCTCAGACCTTTAAGATTTTGACAAAATCTGAAAGGACAATACAATATATCAGTTAATCCTTTAATTTCCTTTCTTTGTGTAACGCAAAGCCTTCAAACTTCAAGTTATGAGAGTCTTACAGTCTCACTTTACATCTTGATGGTGTCTTAGAGTGGTCCACAAGAAACAATAGAAAACCACAGCTGTGTAAATGAATTTTAAATTTACATAGCCTCTCCTTTTACCTTCCAAAGAAAACTCTATAGTAACAGCTTCTCTGTTATTGTTATAGAACATCTTAAAGGTTGGAAAAAGGCAACAGAGATTCAAATCCCAAGAGATAAAGAAGATTGGATTAGTTTATATGTACCATTAATTTCACAAGTGCCTGTATTTAAGGCTATAAAATTTATTTTGGATTTTCACTTGAATTCTCAACTATAAATGTGTACATCCTATAATTGAAAGGGTGAATTCACTAATTCACTAGAAAAAGAGTGAATAAATAAGTAAATGAAGGGATTCTTCTGTAAGTCATATACTCAAAATTATAAATTAGTTTTTCTTAACAAACACGTTGAAGACTATATTTATGAGAAATGCATGTGGAAAAATAACCACTTAATTATGAAGGATGGTGAGTCTACATTACATATTTTTTTTGGAAAAGAAGGTAGTGCAGGAGAGGGGAAGAGGAATGGAAAATAAGAGAAAATATGTTAAAATGAAGAGTCCTAGTAATATTTATAAGATAGATCACTGGATCTCAGAGAAATGTCACAAAATTAAACATCCCAGCAAGGGTATTTTAAAGATTGCATTAAATAACCATCGTATTCTTCTGTATGCTTTCTTTTTCTGGAAGTTTCCCCTTCTATTTGCCTCCAATGAATTCCAAATGTGCCAAACTTATTAGCTTGGCCCACACTTCTCTTGCTAGGCCCCAGTTGGCCAATGAGAATGCTATTTTAATCTACTGACTCTGCACCTGGGTATTTGCAGCCCGTGGAGGTAGTAGCTGCTGTCCATTTTCCTCCCTCTACTGCTTGTTGAAACTGCCTTGTTGCAGACTGTATAGAGAGATTCGTTTGATCTTTCCCTGCTTATGATAATAAGTTACCAGAAGCCCCACAACTATTTTCTAGCTCTTCCTGGTATGGCGGAC